>NC_141760.1:36813481-37491814 GCF_982258835.1 Parasteatoda tepidariorum | reverse complement strand
TATCTATGAATTTTTTATAGGGGTTTTAAATTTGGTAATTGCTTTTTTTTAAAAAGATTTAGATTTAATGCACGATTTAAAACCAATCATAAAGTCTTCTTAAATACTGAAATATTACTGTTTTCAGAATGAAACTTAACATGTTCTTTTAACTAAACACATCGATAAATATCCTGAGCATAAAAAAACGACCAAAAAAATTCATCAAAGAGAAACGGAGGAAGATAGAAATGTATGATTTGTTGCGTTTAGCTTAGGTGGCAAAGTCTTAAAAAGTTGCGAGATTCATTATAAAATATTCCGTATTTTACTCATTTCAATAGAAATATTTGTTTGCTTGAATGATAATTTTGTACACAGATTGCACCTATTGCTGCAAATATTAGTCATTTTAAAAACACAGCTTAGTTATTAATTCACAGAGCTATCTCTAAACTCTGTTAGTTTTATTAGCTAAGAGTTATCTTTAACTTAGTGAGAATAAAAACTTGTTCTCTAAGCAGAATGCAGCAAATCGTTAATTTCTAACTCCTCCTGTACTTAGAGATCTTAAATTGTCGGTCATTTTTTGGAATTTTCGATTAGAAATTAAAAGAAATAAGATTGCATTTTTAGATTATTATTTATACAGGGGAAAGAAGCTTAGAACGTTTTCAGTTATTTTGGGTGTTTGTTTGGAAACAAGGCCTTCTTATCAATAGGACTGGACATCACGGTTTAAAGTAACTTGTCAGAGGATATAATTACTTCTCGATGCTCCAGATAAACTCATTGAACTTGAAGAAAATGTAAAACTTTATTAAAACAAAGAGGAATTTAGACATTATGAGACTTCAAACAACATTTTAACGTAACATAAAAACTAGTCAACTAAAAACCCTCCATTTAAAAAAAAAAAAAGGAAAAAAAAGCTACTTTAAGATCTCTCTCTCTCTCTTTCTTTCTTGCAACTCTTCAGGCTCGCTTCCACCAACCTTACTTTCCTGCCGTCGCTGACCATTAGTATTGTATATACCAGGGATGGCGAACCAATGGCACGCGTGCCATTTATGTCACGCGACGCAATATTTTGGGCACGCCACCGATCACAATTGTTATTGCACTCTGAATTGTTATTACACAAATGTTATTACACTATGAAGCATATGTAACAATTAAATTAAAATTCACAAAAACAAACAAAATAATAAACAATTATTAATAAAAAAATTAACAATTAATGCTTAAAAAAACAATTAATAACCATAAAAAACAAGCTAACAATAAATAACTAGTAAAAAAAATCAACAGTCCTGCTTAAACTAATATCTTACAACCTAATATAAGTTATTTGTCATTTAATCTGCAATAACAGAAGTCCCACTGATGTTACTTTAAGTTGAATTACGCGACATTGCAAAATGTATTTTCTTTTCAATGTAAATAAAGAGATTTGAGTTGATTGTATTTAGTATTATTATTTTCCCAATAATCATGAAGTCAAAATTATTTAACGGCACGTCTGTGATTTCATTAAACAATTTTTTAGAAAATGGCACGTTGGTGTATAAAGGTTCGCCACCCCTGGTATATACTGTAGTTTTTATTTATTGTATATATAGTTTAGTTTTGATAACTTTTTTTTTCTCTTTGAGAACGAAGTCTTCAAATTTCTTACTATACCTTTTAAGTTTTGTATGTATTGGGTTCTAACAAGAGGGCGTTTTGCTGCGTTTAGGGAAATTCGTCAAGAAACTCCTCAGTTCAAGAAAATTTTTTGTCAAACTAATTTCCGTTCCAAGTCAAGTGAAAAGAGTTAAATACAATTCTTTTATTACAGGCATTTGAACTGTAGTCAATATAAGTAAAATTACTTCACATGTAATTCTTCGTATTATATCTCACATTATATATTCTTAAGTTTAAATTAATTTTTCTAGTACAGTTGATTATTACTATTATTATTTTACTTTCTTTTCAAGTCATTTCGTTACGATTATGATAAAATAATAATTAGGTAAAAATTATTAAATAATAAGTTAATAAAATAAAGAAGTTAATAAAAAGTTTGCAAAATAAATTATTATTATTATAAATTTATGTGATATCAATATTAACAAAATGATGTCACATAATTTTATAAAAATTAATTATTTTATTAACAAAATGTTCTTTTTGAGTGAAAAATGGCTTCTACGGAGAAAAAGAACAATGATGAATGCGAAACAATCATGGTGGTTTGTGAGTGAAGCGAACGGAGGGAAGTTTGAAGTCATTAAATTTTAAATATCATTAGTATTTCATTGAAACTTTAAAATGCTTTATCAGAAATAATAAATAGCGTCTGTTACCATAAAAGAATTTCCGCATTTAGTTACATTTAAAACAGGGATTAAGATTTTTTATAGATATTTACATCTTTCCAATTTATTTTTTTTTGAAAATAGATAGGCTTCTTATTTATTCAGTGAGTATAACTACATTTTCCATGACGTAATTTTAATTATACTTTTAACTCAAAACTTTTAAAAGAGCATTTTTTTTAATTTCAAATCAAAGTGTTTATACTTTGATTGGCTTCTTTTTTAGAACCCGGATTCGAAATATAACAGCAGAAGAAAAATATTTGATAAGCTATCGCTATAAAAGATTTTCTCAACGTTTTTTTTTTTTTTTTTTTTTGGCATCTTTTCAAAAAGTTCTTTTTTTTTCAACTTTATTGTTCAACGATACCGATAACTGAATTAGATAAAGCTAAATTTTCATTTAAAATTGAGATGACACTTTTTCTATCAATATCTATTGTTAACGGTTGTTGTGAATCTGTTATAGTGTTGGAAGAACCAAAATAGTTATTTCACTAAGTAAAGCTATAGATTATTAGTAATAATTTTTGAAGGAAATAAGAACAGGATTATTCAAATAAATTCCTATTTGAAAAAGATAAACCCTAAATTATTGATAGAAAAATGGCGTTCGATGATGAGCGAGAAAGTAAGTTAAATTTCAGTCATATAATTTGTATCAACAAAATTTGATGCTTGTTATAATTTAAATATTAAATATGTGATATTAGTTGAATATTTTTGTATTATGCATGTAAAGAATGAAAGAGTATAAAAATTGTTTTCTAGAAAATAATCTAAACCGTTTTTCTACAGCTAACATTAATTAAATGCACACTCGTAGAAAAAAGAAAGTTAAAAATGAAAAAAAAATTTTTTGTTATAATTCAAATACTAAATATATGAAATTTGTATATAAAAAAAAAAAAGTAATTGCATTAAGCATGAAAAGCAAAAAACTGAAAGAAGAAAAAATAGAAGGCTCGTTTTCTGCAGAATAACATGAATATGAATATTTAATGTTAATAAAATGTATAAGGTGAAATTCGCAGAAATGAGAAAGATAGAAAATTATGTTCGCTTTAATTGAAATATTGAGTATGTGATATTTGTGGAACATTGTAACTGCATTATGAATGTAAAAAAAAGTAGAATATCTGATTTTCTGAAATATAACCGTAATAATCTATACACGTAATAAGAAAAACCCTCACTTGCACAGTCATCACTAATTCTCCCACTTTTCATGAAGATCGATAGTTAAAATGTGTTCTTTATGCATACTTTATGAAAAAATTGTTAAATTAATTTTTATCAATAAAAAAAAATTCTTATAACTTGAGCTGAAGAAAAATTTACGCTAAATTAAAATTTCAATAAAGGACAACTATAAAGTAATTTGTTTAAACATTATTTTATATTAAACAAAAACGGTTACTTTACTTTCTTATAATTAAATCAATGGCTCAACTCTAGAAAAGAAAAAAAAACCTATTTTAAATTGTTGGTATTGAAATTTAAGAAGAAAAAAAACTGATACTGAATAAAAAATGTTTGCAAACTTTTAAATACCGAATTGAATAATACCGAAGCATAATACCGAATTGCACTAACTCAGAAAAATATTATTTTTCTACATCATAATATTTAAATTAAATAAAAATTCTTCGACTGTTTTTTCCTGCGTTTCTTTTAGAAATACAGTCCGCAAAAGAAAAAAAAAGATATCACCCTGAATAACTTTCGTTCTAATGATCGGATTTTCACGAACTAAGTGTCAATCTTAATGGTTCCGGGGGGTGACCTCAAATATGCTAATTAATTAGTGCTAATTATTAATTAAGTTACGAAATCAGACACAAAAACGTACTTTCTCTGAATAAACATGTATTTTTTTTTACAAATTTGGAATCCAGACACTTGAATTAATTTTGAATGATTATTTAATTTCACACTGAAAAAATTTTGAAAAAATTGGGTCTTAAATTGGGTCACAATAAAGGTTTCTATATTTTGCGATAGTTCAGAAAACCGCCAGAAAAAGTCGCCAGCGCAAATAAATATTTTAAGGTAACCCATTGACTAATTCAAAAGAAGAAGACTTAGTTTCACTAGGTTGCTAAGCAACCAATTTCTGACTGTAAAAAAAAAATTAAATAATGCTCTGTGATTGCTCGGAGAGGTTTAATAGAAATATCTCAAAGTTAATAGAAAATATCTCAAAGTTTCTAGGATATAGACAATTTTTAAGCTAATTTCTGTCCAAAAAGCAAAATTTTTTTTTATTTTAATCTCCTTTGAAAAGAAAATTTGAATCGATTTATAAATTATTTATGATTTTCTAAGTTTTTAGAATTTAAATACATGAACTTTTTATCTGATATTATTTAGATTATGTTGTTTTTGTTATAAAAATTCGAGGATTTCATACTAAAATCAAATTGATGTAACTTATTATGGCTATATACAAAATTTTAGGGATAATCATCTTTACAGCTTTAATCGAGTGTTCTAGGCAAGAAAGTTTGAAGAAAAAAAAGTGCTTGAAAAGTAAAATGTATATTGTATAGTAATTCTAATGCGCATTCACAAGGTTTTCTATAATTTACGATATTTCTTTTTTCTATAACTCAAGGAATTGCTGAATGTTTAGTGGTATTTTAAAAACGCTGAAATATGTTATGTTTTAGAATAAGGTATTGAAATAATATGTTGCATATTGTAAGATTCATTGTTTAAAAAATCGCTTCATTTTGCTAGATATTTAGGTTACAAGGCTTTCTTTGGATAAAGATGATTAGCAAATACCATCCTCATCTTTCGATACATTCTGAAACTTATATTCGCAAATTCACCATAAAATGTCAAATAGCATATTCTTCAAATACGATTACAGCTACATTTACCACCAAACAGTGCTACTATGATTATTTTTGTTTTCTTATATATGCTACCGGCAAAGTATGAAACGCCGGTATTGAATAGAATGCCTTGGCATTCTATACAATGCCGGATGTTTATAGGCAAAGTATGAAATATGAGAGGTATTACATACTTTCCTTAGGCATTCTATAGAATGACAAATGTTATTTAGGCAAAATATGAAAAAAACATACTGATGAGGTCATTATGTTATATTAATGATGTGCATGTTACTGTGAATGATCGAAATCGGTGGTTGTGGACTTTCACCGGTGAATGTTGACAATCACTTAGTCGCTTTGGTGAATGTCCGAAATATTTATTACATCCGATTTGATGTTAATTTATTCGTGGACAGTGGCGTACGCAGAATTTTTTCAAGGGGGGGGGTCATAATTTTCAGAAATTACTAAAAGAAATTCGAGTATGTAATAAAGCACTATTATTTCCCTAATTTAGACAGCTAGACAATTTTGACTTTTTATTTAGGCAACATCGTTTAGTTAAATTTTTTTTTTATTTTTTGAGTTTAAGAATATAATTTTTTTTCATAATAAGAGGTAAAATATTTTATTTTTATTAAAAAGTAGGAATGAATCAAGCCAGAAAAAACTACTCATACTGTAACAGCTGCCTAAATAATAATCGTATAAATGTGAATATTCCATAGAAAACCAATGAATTTAACCAAAAAATAACTTACCAATAAATAGGGAATTAAACCAGTATGCAAACACGCTGAAAATTTATTGATTTATACAGTAAAATCCAAACGACGGGGTTTTTTGAAAGTTCGTTTAAAATGTCTTCTACAGCTGGGGTAAATTTTCTATGAATGCTTAAGAGCGCCAATCCATTCATTCTATTATTTCTCGTTGAGTTGCTTAAATAAGTCTTCAAACGGCGTAAAGTCGAAAAGGATCTTTCGTTTGCATTCGTTGAAACAGGTAGAACGACCAATATTTCTAAGAGTTTGAAAATGTTTGGTGTTATATATTTATTGCACATTCCAAGAGCATCCGCCGCAGTTTTTGGAACACTACCTCCGTCTTCACTAATCCTTTTTAATTTTTTATACCAGAGTTTTAGTTCCGACTTAAGGCTTTCTTTACAGGTATCCAAATCTTGAGCGTAAAATTCCACTAGTGCTTCAAAGACCTTTATGTTTGAAGGTTGGCAAATGAAAGGATCGGCAGGTAGAAGACACTGAAATCCTTTCAAAATATCACGATGCGATAATAATCTTAAGTCTAATTGTGTTATAAAATTTTATGTAAATGGAATAAAAACACTAACTCTGAAATATGTTTCTGGTGTCGATGAAGGATAATTATTGCGATTTTTCTGCCTTCCCGTTATTCTAGGGATTTGCATGGAAGTGAAAGATCCAATGCTTGTTAGCATAAGAGAAGAAGAAATGAATATTTCAGAGAATGTTTCAGCGGCATTTTCACGCAATAATTTTAGATCTTTAATGACATCTTCTGCAAGATTCACTGCATCTGTCAAATCTATGCTTGTTTTTTGTAGGTATCTACAGAGATGGATTGTTATGGTGAAAACTTTGTAAATGCACAAAAGAGATATTACGAACTGGCAATTAGATACTGTGCACAGTAAAAAATTAGCCTGAGTAGCTGATTCCTTATCCTTCCATTCTGATATTTTTTGTAGTGTTTCGACGATAGGCTCGAAAAGTTCCACCACAGTGGTTACTGAGTCGTATCTTTCCATCCAACGGGTTGCACATAGCTGTTTAATTTTCTCCCTCTTAGAGCTGGTTTCCATCTCCTCTATTGCTGAAGATAGGACATACTGTCTTTTTGGCGTATTTAAAAAGTCGTATAATGTTTTAGTTGTCCCTAAACAATTTCTAATGCCAGTTATTTCGCATGCATTTGATACAGCTAAATTGAGGCTATGAGCAGAGCAATGTACATAGAGTGCTGATGGGACAATACTTCTTACGTGGGCTTGTACACCATTAATTTTTCCACTCATTGAAGCAGCACCATCGTACCCCTGTCCACGTAACTTTTTTATATCAACTTTCATAGACTATAATTGGTCTAATATTGTTGTTGCTATTGCTTTTCCGGTTAAGTCATGCACCGGAATGAATTGCAAAAACTGTTCGGTGATGTTAAAATTTTCTTTATCGACATATCGAACGCATAACGATAATTGCTCTATACCTGCAATATCAGTTGCTTCATCTGCAAGAATGGAAAAGCAAGTTGCATCATTAATCTTGCTGACTAGTTTTTGCAGGATTAAAATATTACAAACCTCAATAACTTCGTTCTGAAGTCGAGGGCTGGTATACTGAGCATTTTTTCTGCTTGACTCTAAAATGTTCTTAAGAGTCGAATCGTTCTTACTCCGGAAACGAAGCAATGCCCGAAAATTTCCGTCGTTCTCTTCACCTGGTTGTTCAGCAATTATTCCCGAATCCTTATGTCCTCTTAGAGCGAGACCTTGATTTCCACAAAATAGGATGGTTTCAATGATTAGAGTAATGTTTTTTCTATTTTCTAATTTTCTTCTGCTTGCTGCACTGTCAACTTGTTCATCCACAGGTTTCATCTTTCCAAGTAAAATATCGTTTAATGTCCCAGCAGTTTCGATCGATTTTTTGTGAGAAAGACATTTCTCGTGTTCAGAAAATCGCTCTACAGCATTTTTCCAGTTGTCAAATTTTACATTGCACAGTTGGCCTAAAGGTTGCTTTCCAGAACCGGCACCACTTGGGGCGAAAAGTACACAAAATTTGCAAAAAGCACCACCCTTAACCTCTGAATATTCAAGCCATTTCCAGCGATAAAGCCATTTGTATTGAAATTTCAATTTTCTTTTTCCTTTTTCAGGAAAACAAATGCTGGATTGGGTTCCCAAACATTTTTAAGTATATCCAGTTTTTTTATCCTCGCATGTATTATCTTCTGAAAAAAGTCCAGTGTCATATTGGTGGGAAGTAACACTTTGAGGGCCGCTTTCACATTCATCAGATTCTGTTACGCTAGAAACGTTTTCTTCAACGAAAGTATCACATTTCTGTTCAACAGAAAAACTTACAATGGTACTAGATGCTGTCACCTCACTAATTTCAGGTCGTGATTTTTTCTCAAAGTAATTAAAAATTATTAAATTCTTGCGTTTTGACATCCTAAAGATCCAAGAACAGCAAAAATATATACATATATATTGGCACAGAAATATCCGCTAAGCTACGATCTCAAAGTTTCGAGCTGGAATGAATAACTTCAACAAGCACAGTATCTCCAAAACAAAACAGATTTTGAAACAAGCTCCGAAAGACAAGCGGCAGAGATAACTCTTAGTCTAACTAACTCCACTGTAATCCGTTCCCCCTTTCATATAATTTTTTTTACCGCATCTACAAAATTCTCGAATTGTCTCAAAGACGACAGAACGTCTAGGATTCCAGACCTCGCGAATGCCAGCTAGTCTCGAAAACTATCGCGACTGGCAGGACAGAAAGGAACCAGCGATCGGGGCTCGCCCGTAACAGTATCACGTGAATTTGATTTCAAAAGTACAACTCTATTATAGTAAATGTTTTTTCAGTATTCTGAGAAATACCGTGAGAAAAAAAAGTAGGCATAAGGCGAATAAAAATATATAGTCTTAAAAAATAATAGCCAGCATAATTTCTACTGAAATTTTTATTTCTGTCTGTATTATTTTGTAAGTTCACTTTGTCTGAGCTCAAGGAGGGGGGGGTTAAACCCCTAAACCCCCCCCCCCTTGCGTACGTCCCTGTTCGTGGATATAATTACATTTATTCGATATTTTACTACTTACTAACGATAGATAAGAAGAAACATCAGTGTTTGGAGTATCAGGCTAATATAGATCGGGCAATGGCACTCAACCTTAAAAAATCATCGGTGTAGAATATACCGGGCAAATGTATACCGGGCAGTGGCACTTGACCTTAAAAAAGCATCAGTGTCTGGTATACCGGGCAAATGTATACCGGGCAGTGGCAATTAACTAGAACTAGTATGAATAGACCTTTGGTAAATGTCCGAAATATATACTAGGTCTAGTTAAGTGCCACAGCCCGGTATACATTTGCCCGGTATATCCTACACTGATGTTTTTTTAAGGTCAGGTGCCACTCCCTGGTATACATTTGACCGTATATCCTACAATGATGTTTTTTTAAGGTCAAGGGCCACTCCCTGGTATGCATTTGCCCGGTATACCCTACAATGATGCTTCTACTTATCTATCGTCAGTAAGTATTAACATATTGAATAAATGTAATTATATCAGCGAATAAATTAATATCAAATCGGTTGCAAAAAATATTTCAGACAATCACCAAAGTGACTATGTGATTGTTGACATTCACCGGTGAAAGTCGACATTCTCCAGATTTCGGTCATTCACAGTAACATTCACAGACAGGTGATCACAGACAGGTAACATTCGGTCATTCACAGACAGGTGATTAAAAAATTACTTTTAAGATTAAGACGATATATAAGATGTTGAGAAATTTGCAATGATGAGAGAGATGCTTAAAAATGTTGACTACGTATTTTTATTAATATTTATAAAAAATATATTCAAGAAATTGATAAATATTTTATTCCAAATCTATTCATACGTATGTATATTATAGAAATTGTACCAGTTATTGAGAAAAAAAAACTAAAAAATAAAAAATAATCACATTAAATATACAAAATCTGGTGTATAATCATATTCAATCACAAGCATGCTTTTATAAAACTCGACACTCGTTGATTAAAATGTTTTATTCAAATTTCTTTACTAAATTGCAAATAGAATTTTAGATGACTAAAAAAGAAATATCGTACTTTATAGTTTTAAAAAAATAAAAATAAAAAGATTCGCAAACGATTATTAGCGAAAAAAATATGAATGAAATTTTACGCCACTCGCGCTAAGTCAATTTCCTCGTAAGTTTATCACATTTTAATATTAATCACCCCATTAAATAATTTCTTCTTTGTCACCAAATTATTTTTTTTAAATAATTAATTTTAATTTTTCTCATCTTCTAATAAATAAAAACAATAGAAACTTTAGATTTTTCAATTGAAAAATATGTAGATTAAAAATGGTATAAAAAAATCCCTACCTTATAATTCAAAATTTTTTCATCCTCATAATAAAAAATAATGAATAATTATTAAAAATGATTTTTTTCATGAAATTATCTTTGGGTAAATAAGTTTTATGAGTGGGTGAAATTTTTTCTGAATCGCTTCATTAGTTTTTAAAATGAGACTGAAAACGTAAAAAATGAAATTAACATTAAGGGGTCCAAACTTTGAATCACTCTCCTGACCAAACTATGGGGACCACATTTCCCAGATTGCGGCTACCCCGTATTTTGAAGATAAGGAATCCAAATATGCAAAAAGAATTATATGTTTATTCAGAGAAAGTACGTTTTTGTGTCTGATTTCGTAACTTAATTAATAGTTAGCACTAATTAATTAGCATATTTGAGGTCACCCCCCGGAACCATTCAGATTGACACTTAGTTCGTGAAAATCCGATCATTAGAACGAAAGTTATTCAGGGTGATATCTTTTTTTTTTTTGCGAACTGTACATAAAATGCTAAATGCGTGTATTTCATAGAAATTCATTAATATTTCATATAAACACTAATCGAATTATAAAAAGTGAACATAAAGGCGCTGAAAATATTAAAGAATATGTTTTATGTAAGTTCAAAGAAGAAATGGGGGCGAGGCGGCAACGACGTTTATCATTTCTACAACTAATATACATACATAATAAAAAAGTGACATGTTTCTAATAAGCTTAAATTTGGACCCCATATTAATAGGGTAAATATCCTATTTCATTTTTAAAGTTTGTTTTAAAATATTATTTAATATTATAAATTATTAAATATAAAATAATATTAGTTATCAGCTTAATTTTAAACTGATTCGTTTTCTTAAACTTTCCTTAAATTTTTTATAAAATAAAAAGAAGTATTTTTCTTAATTTCTTTTCATTTTTGTAAGAAGCAGGAAATGTTTTCGGCAAGAAAAAGTATCCATTGAGTTAAATAATTTCACAAATTTAACTTACTTACCAAATTTTAAAGTCACCAATTATTATCAGACACATCTATCTAGCTATATTGACATAATGAAGGTAAAGCCTGCATTTCCGTAGGTCATGGTGCTGCCTTTCTTCAGGTATTGAACTAACTGTTGTTGAGAATTTTGAAAAGGACAGAATCCAAAATACGATAACACAACAAAAAGCAGGAAATGATACTTTACATATAGAAGAAGTTGAAATGATTTCACGATCCTTTCTCTTTCATAAAATGAATAATATAATTCATTTTGAGCAAAATAAGTTAAATTATGACAACTGCAAAGGTCTCAATAGAAAGATTTTATCAGAACTTAAAACTTGTTTCCGGGAACTTTACAGCAGGAGGCGGGAAAGACACCTTTAAATAAATAGCTAAGTTATTTATCATATTTGAAATTTCCAAAGGGGAGATATTGCTTCATTGAGACTTGACTTGCAAATTAAAGGTCACTCATACAAAACGTCTCCATGAATGTTCTCTCATCTTTACATAAACATTTAATTTTATTTTGGCAATCATAATATTTTTTCAGAATAAATAAATAATATAAATGCCTTCTTATTTTTCCCCTCAAATCTTGTCAACATTAAAAGTTTGGTTCCATTAAATCCCCAGTGAAAAAATTTACTTACGTTTCCATCTTTCTGTGTACGCTAGATTCAGAGTTTGAAACGCTTAATGGCCCTTTCAATATATCAAATTTCAACTCAGTTGCATTCCAGCGGCCTATAAGTAGTTCCGCGTGATATTTGTTCCTACAAGTTTAACAGTCTAACATTGTTGAACGAATTACCGAATGATAAATTCAAGTGCATTTTTCTATGCACCTTCATGTTTTCAAGTCCCGCAGTTGATCGTTAAGACACGGTTCCCAGCAGATCACCGAAGTCAAGCATCACTGGCTACGGTCAGTGTGCGGGTGGGTGACCACTTGGATCAGTCTGCGTAGGGACCGAGGGTGTACGGTATTGGTCCTCGTTAAACTGTGCTACCGTAAAGTACTCGACTTCGCACGCAGGTCGTCGGGCTACCGAAGCGGGGGTGCCATCCCCTCCGCAGAGGATCAAAATTGTGATGGCATGTCTTCGGATCATCCTCCGGGATGTTTCCAAGACCGTCGCCAATAGCCCATTGTGCAGCTCTAGTGCGACGTAAATTAACAACAACAACAATCATGTTTTCAAGTTTCAATTTGACATTTTAACACCAAGAAAATGACACTGAATAAAATTAAAATAGTTTGCAAAAAATCATGTTCCTTTGAAAACATTTTTAAGTCAATGCAAGTAACCCCTGAGAACGACCAACCTCCATTAACGGCCATTTTACTGTGGAAGAGAGAGTGGTCGCTCCCGAGAGGTTTTACTATATTTTGATTTAGATATCACAAAAAGATCTATAACAGTTACTTTCTGAATATACTTTATTTCGACGGCTTCTTACAATTTTTTTATTTTTATTTATTTATTTTAGAATAGAATAAGGTTTGATTACTAGATTTTTATTGAATGTATATACCATCAAAAACATTTTTCTCTATTTTTCAAGTTTACAGCTTGAAATAATTAGAATATTATAAATAAACTGTCCATTTTCATTGAACGACTTTTAAAATATTTTTTATCGTTATTATTATTATTATCGCTATTATTATTATTATCGTTTTAACGTTATTATTATTATATCGTTATTATTATTCATGCGAGAAGAATACACAAGCACTTCTTTAGTACTTCTGAGGATGACAGGGGTATAAAAAATAATAAAAATCTGTTTTATCTGTGTTAGGTTGATAAGGAAAGTTATTTTTGACATTCCAACTGATTTAAATAACATACGGAACATCCAAAAAATCATATATGCTTACAACTAGAAGAAAAAAGACATGGCTTTAAACATGGAACCGATTTTTTCCCCAGACAGCGGATTCGCGAATCGGCGCTGATGAATCCGAAAATTTGTTAATGGCTGCTGCTTCGACGCGTTTAAATTAAATAGTAAAAACAAGCAATCAGCAAATAATGTTTTTCTTTTGCTGTTTCGCAAGCTGGCAACAATAATTTGAACTTTTAAAAATACCATTTTTTCGAATGTTCTTCCTACAAGTCTTTTGAAGAAATATTATTTATTTGATCCCAGATTTACTCCTTTTATCTAACCAATTGAAAAATTAAAGTAAGAATTAATATTTTACTTTTGTATATAAAAATTTTCTTTGTTTAATAATGTTATGCAAAGTATTGTTATGATGTTGTATGTGCGAAATAGTCAATTTAGCACTGTCATTGTATTGTATTAATTGATTTTTTATTATTAGAACTTTTTATTATTAGAACTTTTTATTATTTTACGATTCAAAATTATTTTAAAACGATAAATTAGGTTTGTTAAGGTTACTATAGCAAGCAAATCTTAACTCCATTCTACGGTTTTTTACCATCAAATTTTAAGTAATTCTATCTCATGAAAATTTTTTTCATATAATTTGGCTGTTATTTATTTAAAATGTATAATTGAAATATTAATAAAAAGTTAAATTATCAACAGAAAATGCTGTTGCATGATATTTTGCTCAAAAATAATGTTTAGAAATTTTACAAATTCTATTCTTATTCCGTTTGACATTCAACGTTAGAGTGTATGCTTTCAATAATCGTATTTACTAATTTCGATTATTTTAGTTTCAAATGCTGGTATATAAAAAATTACTTCATCAATTATCCTATGAAAATGCAATATATTTTTTTTGTAGAGTTATATAATTTGGAATTTTTTTTAATTTGTATGTATCAACTATTCAATTCCACAAATTGGTCGCTAAATCATTAAAATATCGTGTAATAACTGTTATTCTGCCAATCTGAATGTAATTTTAAACACTTACATTAATCCTTAAATTTGAGTAATAAAAGTACCATTTCAATTATCCACAAGCATAGACTTTCTGCATAGGATTCTTAATTCTTATGTGTCTTATCACTGTTCTAAACTTTATTCTTGATAGCTGTGTGTCTAAACTGGTAAATAAGAAAGGTTTTCTTCCATTTTTGCTATCATTAAGGAATTGATGAAGATCATCTTTGACTGAAGATTAATTAATTTGCTTTATTGTTTGTAATATTGTGCAAAATTGAGGAAATATCCTTTTCTTATGAAAATATTTAAATATCAGGCATAGACAGGGTTCCCACGGTACTTGAAAAACCTTGAAAGTTCTTGAATTTTGTTGAAAAAAATCAGGGCCCTGAAAAGTCCTTGAATTCTGCCATAGGGTACTTGAAAAGTACTTGGTTCTATTGGAATTAAAATAATACTAATCTTTGTCACAAAAATGCAGTAAAAAATAATAAATGAATTCAAACGAAAATTATAGAAATTCTGGTAGTTGCAATTTTTAATGCTTGAAGTGAAAAGAGGTTAAAGAAGATACAAAATTTGTCTCTCCAGATTATTGTTCATCTCTGATGTTTAGAAAGCTGAAATTTCCAGCAAATTTTAGTTTTTGTAGTCATAGTTACTAAATGATAACTAGTGTTTCATCGATTTAAAGATGTGTTCAATGTGTTAACTTCATTATTATATTATGACAGGTTAATATTGTTATCCTTTTTGTTTTTTTAATTTTTATAAGAAGGATCATTAATTTGTTATCATATAAAATCAGATTTTTACATTTAGTTTTTACTGCTAATAAATAAAATTTAGTTCTGGATTTCATGAATTATGAATAAACATCGTGATTCACATTAAACTGATTCTTGATTTATGGATCGGAATTCATATAAAATGTTCTACGAATTGGAATTCAAATGAAAGTGATTAATGAATTATATATCGAATGTTGCTTTAAGATGATTTGCAAATTACTCATTGTGATTCGTATTAAGGTATTTTATAAATCACGCATTATGATTTCAATTAAAGTTATTTCTGAATCATGTAAAGTGATACGTATTTAAGTAATTTCAAAATTGTGGATCACAATTCTCATTCAACTAGTTTACATGGTCTTAGAAGGATTTAAGAATTACAAATCGCGATTCGCATAAGAGATTTAAGAATTAACACTTGCAATTCTCATCAAAATGATTTATGAATCACACATAGTTGTTCTAAATTAAGCAACTTTCGAGTCACAAATTACAATTTCCCTCGTAATGATCACTATTCACATGAAAATTATTAGCTAAACATGCAACAGAATTCACATTAAAGTGATTTATCTCACATCGTGATTTACATCTTGTCATCTCCTGCGTTTTGCAATACTTGCTATTCATATTGTTCCAATTTAAGAAACATACACCGCAATTTGATTTCATTTTGTAATTCGCAAATTGTGATACATGATTTACGCAATCTTCAAGACTTACTTCTCCTTTCTTATAACTTTGATTTACACATAGTATATCTAGATTTGTATAAATGTGATTTTTAAAAATTACGCATGCTCTTAAACTGTTACAAATCATGCTTCACGTTTTATAGATCTATTTTAAAGAAAATAAAGCTTCACAAGTCTTAGTTATTTGTAAAATATTGTTCTACAATAGATTTTATTGTGTTAAAAATACATTACTGATACTCAGAAGTAACAAAATCGATAATGTGTTATTACAATTGAAACAGATGTACTAAATGGATATATTTTGATATTTTATCTAATTTAATTATATTCATTTGCTGTAACCTAAATATGGATTTAGCATATTAAAAAAAAGTATTTATATTTTGATAAACTCTGTATTACATACTTGCTTTATCAATTATTTACTATGCATTATCAAATTTTTCATGAAAAGTTTCACTGTTGCTAATTTTTAAATGCTCGCTAGTATCATTCGCTAATGTCAATTGGAATTTTTTAAAGTGATTTGAAACAGCTGTATAACTATCAACCATTTGCATTAGTAGCTGATGAATTAAATTATTATTAATATTATTAATTTGTCAAATAGGCATTGTGCTTTGAGAATATACAATTTCTGCTTCGACGTAATTATAAAATCTGGTTGACATGTTCTTTAGTATATTAACTGTAATACTGAATGGGTCCTTGAATAATTTGATTTTAGGTCCTTGAAAGTCATTGAAAAGTCCTTGAATTTTTTTTTAGAAAATTGAGTGGGAACCCTGATAGATTTTTGTACACTGTGTGTAGCGTTTTAAAAAAGTGCTTATAGGTGCTTATTTTCGTTTTTTAAAAGCCCTTAAAAGTGCTTTTTCGATTGAGTGTTTTTAAAAAGAGCTTTATTTTCCCTTTTTCAAAATGAGATTTTTCCTTTATTTTGTTGATTTTTGCTTCGAATTGTGCAAAAAGACACAGTTCACATTGTTCTATTCAACGTTTTCATAAAGTGCTTAGAAATATATTGAGTGCTTATTTTTTGTTGAATAACTTTGCTATGTACCATGTTATAGAAATTATTCAGGTACTAAAGCGATCAAATTAAATAACTACCATTGTTCTAATATTAATGTTCATAGTTTACTCTGTAAATTATAAATTATTTATTTTAAAAATTCTTATTTTTCTACTAGTCATGTCTTCAACATCCCAAAAGCACAGGAATTTTGTTTCTGAACCTATGGGTGAAAAAGCTGTAAATGAACTTGCTGGAATTGGTGATGTCATTGGTAAAAGATTAGAAGCAAAAGGTTTTGATAGAGTAAGAAATTTTTGACTGTTGGATTTTAAATTTCTTTAAATGTAAAATCTTATGTATAAATATCTTTTTACTTCCAATTGCTTTGACATAGAATTATTCATTGCTCTTTAAAGATATTGTAGTATTAGTAAGTATTATTTAATTAGAAATTAAAAAAATGTGACTATTCTATAATTATTCATTAAAAGATTAAAACTAAAATGTTTGTATCTATTGTCTTTAACAGATTTAAAATCACATGATCTTTTTAAAAGATAAGATATCTAATATTCTTTTTAATGTGTATTTAACTCATAATACTGACTAGACCATTTATTTAAAATAATGCTTTGCTGAGGATAAATTAAAGCAAATATCATTGAGAAATGAAAAGTATCTATGTTATTTGTAAGTTAAGGAATTTAAAAATAAACAAATAGCATTAGGCAGTTTTAGCATAACTTTTCACTAACATCTTATATAAAATGATTACTTTCCATTAAGAAATATTAGTGATTAAAGAGGTTGTATTCAATGTGTGAATTGTGAAATCTGAGGGAACTTATGAGGTCAATGGCAAAAATAATATTTACTTTTAATTTTTATTCTTCAGAGACAGCATTCTGGGCTGTCACTGAACAATTCATCATGTCTGTTTCAAATTGATCAGGGTGCGTAGCATTTATAAAAAGTGCTTATTTTTGATTTTCGTTTTTTAAAAGCCTTTAAAGGTGTTTTTTCATTGGGTGTTTTTAAGAAGTGCTCAATTTTCCCTTTTTGAAAATGAGATTTTTTTCTTTACCAGATCTATTTTCACCACGTATTATGCAAAAGTATGCTTTTCGCATTGTTCTATTCAACGTTTTCACAATTCATTCAACCGCAATCCATTTCGGTTTACCATCTGCCCATAGCGTTTGTAAACTCCAATAATTTGACATGTTTGATGAAATACTTGCAAGTCCTCATGTGCAGCTACTGAGTTGGGTTCGGTGAGAATATTGCTATCTCGTGTGCATCTCTGCTGCATTTTGCAAGATATTTTCAATTTAAGGCTTCATTTTTTCTCCCTCTGAAATCGAAATGAAGAATCTCTATCTTTTTATAGTGGCTAATGTAATGAAGAAAATGAGTTCTTTGTCAGAAACTAGTTATTTTATCATGATCATGTAAAGTCTTCGAAAATTATTTTGCATTTTGTTAATATATCTCTTAAAATATTTAATAAGTTCTTAAATATTTTTAAAGTACTTAAAAGGTGCTTATTTTTTGTTGAAACATTTGGCGATGCACCCTGTTGATTAGCACACATCTTTTTCTATTCCTTGTATTAATATTTACCTTTTGATAAGATGTAAGACAATTCCAAAAACAAATTAAAAAAAGAGTAAAAGTATTTATTCAGTACATTTTTATTATCAAAAAAACAAAACAAACATGAAAAAGCTTGAACTTCATTGATTTAAAAACATTCATCTGAAGAAAAAAAGCAGTACAAAATAATGTTGTAAAATATTTTTGATTTTAATTACTTCCAACTTCTTAAAATGAGCAATAAAAATAAATATTTTTGAGAATTAACTTAACACTTGGGTGAATTAAATCAATTAAAATTAAAAAAGTTTTAAATTTTAGAAAATCTGTTAATTCCATGTTAAATATTTTAGATTTGTACTTCATAGAATGCTTTAAAAAAAAATTAGAAAAAAGAAAGTAGAGAGAAAGGTAGGTTATGAATGCTTTAAACCTTTGTCTTTCTACCTATTAATATGCGCATCTATAAGTATTTCATCAATTGTTAGACAAAAAAAAATTTCAAAACAAAAAAAGTGCTATATTTGAACAAAGCTTTTATTTTGTTGATTAAACCCTGGCATGGAGTGGAGGAATGAAGTAACTTGATAGACTTTCTCCTTCAGCTATTAATACAATATATATATATATATATTCAGGAACTAAACTAGTCAGTTTAAGTACATAAAATTATTGAATTCCACTATTTAACTAGGTGTTCTTTAGAATAATGATTACTTGATCTTTTAAGTATGAAATGCAGCACTTGAGAATTCTTTGAGCCCATTCTAGCTGCTTTTAGTCAGTTTTGAACCACTTATAGCTGCTTTGCAATGATGTGTGTGTGCGCTTCATTTTGTTACTTTTAGACCAGGGATGGGCAAACTATGGCCCATCGGAAGGCTTTATCCGGGATGCGGATGGAATTTTAACTTGTCAATCTGTGGCGAATATAAACTAGATACATTATACATCCATTATTTTGTCTACTTTGTTTGAAGCTATTTTTGTTCTTTCTTTTTTAACCAAGTGCTGATGATGTTTTTACTTACTTTCTCTATTGTTGGAATTTATGGAAATAGTTGGCATAGGCAGCTTCAATTGGTAAAATGTTGAAAGCAGAAGTTCTTTATCCAACAAGCGTTTGTGTTTCTCGAGGATCAGACATATGGTATATTGTGCTGTATTTGTCTACATAACTTGATCTGTATATTGTGCTTATTATTACACTTATTTGGTTATTTTATTTTCAGTATTGTTTCATAAATGGTACTACATAAACTTGAATGGTATTCCATTTTATTCCTTTTAAGCTGCTATTTTATGCAATATGCCAGTTATTTCTGAGAATATTGATCAGGCGCGCTGGAGCGTCAGTGGCACTCACGAAGACAGGTTGAGTCTGTGTGCCACTGACGCTCCATCGCTTCAGGGGGAAAAACGCTCTCTAAATAGGAAAATAATATGTTTCTTCGTTTTTCTGGTTTTCCTTGTAAAATATAAGGAACATTTAAACCATTAAAACCCTGTTTTGTAATCCGGCTTCTGAGGATGGAAATATCATTTTTAGTGGCAGCGAATGTGTTAACTGACCTGTCTATTTATTTTATGAAATATCTAGTTAGTCTATGAAATATCTGAATTATACACTTTAACATTAACATATATTGAAATTTGATTTCATTTTGACTGCATAATTATTAATCTGCTGGAACTATTTTTTTATTTTCTCTTCCTATTTAAAAATTACCTATGTGTCCTGGGAAATGAATCTTTTTTTTCTTTTTTTTTTTTTTTGATTATTAGCTTGAAGCTGAATCTTTGATATTTCATGTTAAAATGTTAATTCTCTTTTTCTTTAATTTTATTATTTTAAATTGATTTTATTTTTTTTGCTATGATCTTTGTTTTACCTACTTAACAGTTAGGTAGTTTGTTTTTTTAATGTAAGGAAAAAATTAATGATGGCATAAAACATTGTATATATTTTAAAAAAAAATAGCTTTGTAGTTTTTTAATGATATGTTTGTTGATATTTTATTATATTTTTATTAAAAAGTTATTTATTTCATAAAAAACTTGGACAGGTGGTTGTCATGTCTGATTAGGTAATTTAGATTTTTATAAAAAGTTCCCTTAGTTATTGTCTGTCATTAAATATATTTTTTTATTATTTTTTCTATTTATTATATTATATAATACTGCTTTTATGCATATTTTTGAACATAGTATTGAAACTCATTATTTTTACTTTTTGCAGGCATATATTGTCCTTGGCCAGTTTTTAGTACTGAAGAAACATAAAGAGTTATTTATTGATTGGATGAAAGACATATCTGGAGCAAATGTTAGGCAGGCATCTGAATGCTATCAATGCCTTTCAGACTGGTGTGATGAATTTTTGTAAAGCAATCATTTCTTTAATTGCTATCTGTTTTGTAAATAGTACTGTACTATTCTGACCTTTTAATAAAATAATTTTTAGGTCTCTATTCGGCTTAAGAATTTTTAAATGCATTTTAGGCTATGTTAATACGCATATTATTCTTGTTTACATGTATTTCTGAGTTAAAAAATATTTCACCTTGTCCTAATCAGTATTTCATCATTTATGTTTATATTCTTATGTACTAAATGTCTCAATTTGGTTATTTTAATGTGAAAAATGAAGTTATGTGAAAGTAAATATTCTATGGAAATAAAAGTGCCACAGATATTTATTTTTTATGGAAATAATGAAATAAATTTTAAAGTGATATTAACAAATTGTATAGTATTTTCTATAGTTCTGTTTGATGTGCGTAATAAAATGGTAATTTTATACTTATGTTGTTAAAGCTTGTATATGTATTGAAGATCTGCTATTATAGAGTATATAACATTTAAATAATGGTGAAATATCGGCTGCTTATTTTTCTTAATTTATTTTATCTGCCTCTTTTTATCAACTGTTTAACAACATTTTTTAAATATTAGGTTGTGAAAAATTAGTTTTAAACTGAATGTAAATGTATTGATTACATTTATTCTGACCTTATAATAATAAAGTTTTTTGCCTTTATACAAAGTTTTGTTTCTTAATAGATAATGAAAGATGCAGTTCATAGCCAGGAAACACAATTAAACATGTCAAATATGACTGTGTTGTTTTATACATGTATCTCAAAGATTAAGCATAAGTTTTTAGATTTAAAATTTATTATAAAAAGTTGAAAAAATTGTTATAGTCCGGTACTTTATAATGATAATTTGTATTTAATTATTTGTGGGACATTACTAAAAATTTGAAGTGTTTATTCTAATGATTAATACTAAGCAAATGTTAAATAAAAAGTTATGCTTCTAAAATGCTAAGTTAAAATATTTTTTTACGTATTGATGCTATTTATTAGTCAGTTTTAGTTGAAAAAGTGAGTTTTTTTTTTTTTTTAATTAAACTTCTTTATTTGTCAAAATTTTTCTGAGGGGGAAAAAAACTGATTTTCATTATAGAGCATGCAATAGAAGAATCAACATAAATGAAAAAAAGAAATCTAGATTGAGTTTATATGAATTTGGTATCTTGTATGATATGCTACATACTGCAGAAAACTGTTTGTATATTCTGTACTGTAATAAATTTTGTTCTATTAGTTTCCAGAAATTCTAATTTAGCATTCATGGCATTAGTAATAGAATAGAGATAAAAATACTATCGAGCCATTTTTCTAGATATCTATTAGAAGCACTTATGTTTTTCAATTGCATGGCAGAATAGAAATGTGAGCAACTGTCAAGCTGGTTTTTTCTTATGATTCTGATCCTTCTGTTTTTTTCATTCTTGGTCTCATTTTTTTGTTGAATATGTAGAAAAATATTTGTTCAAAGTAAGGATTAAAATATCTTTTCAAATCATATTAAAAAAATAATTTTAATAAGAAAAAACTGTATTTAAATATGTAAATAAAAAAAAACATTTTAATTAAAAAAAATTCAAATCGTAACAGTTTTTAAGAAGCAAAGAATACTTTATATCAAACTTTGTAACAAAAAAATATCAGGGTTGCCACTCCACAGGGAAAACCTGGAAAATACAGGGAATTTAAAAATCACCTAAAATAACAGGGAAAATGCAGGGAATTTTGAATTTTTCTTTACAAACTGGGAAAATACAGGGAATTTAGTTTTCTTATTTTGGTCTTTTAAGACATGGTGACCACTCAAAGCGTAATCAATGGGATATTTAAGCATGATATTTCAGCTATACTAAACTATTTCATTTACCATAGCATTATTAAAGTATGTTCAGCTGTTTTTCCAGCAATTGAAACTAATAAATATAGTTAGCCTAATATAGCTCTCACAAGAGCACAGTAATTGTTGTTTCCTCGTAATATATTGCGTATAACATGTACAGGGAAAACACAGGGAATTTTTTTTCCTGATTTAAGTGGCAACCCTGAATATGTATAGTATTGTTATACAAAAAAAAAATTTTTGTTAAAAAAATTTCCAGATTGTTATTCCAATCATTAGTGAATGACATAGGGGAGAGTCTGGTACCCCTGACCACTGTCAATTTCATATGTATCGAATATTTTTTCAAGTCAATGGGCCATCGGACATTAATTGTTATATTAAAAAAAGATTATTTTCAAAGTTTCAAGCATTTACGCAGCTGGTAACATGGTAAACAATAGTTTTGAAAATATGTTGAATACAGTAGTCATGAAATTAAGAAAAATTGGTTGAATGTTTCGATTAAACTTCATTTTAATACTAAAAAAATAATTTTTTCTATACCTACAGCATTAAAGTATGTAGTCTTAAGTTTAATTTGTACAAAGAAAGAAGTCTATATGTTGAAAAATTGTTCGAGTAATTACAAATTTACAAAAAAATTGGATTTCGGGTATCAACGACCAATTTTATTTTGTCGATAAATGTACGGTTGCAAAGATTATTTTATTGCTTCAAATTTGAATGTTATATGCATTGTTAACAACAAATATTGTTATTAAATGACGGAATTAACTTAAAGTATATAAATATGCAATAAATAAAATAATTTTGTGATAAAAATGATAAATGAGGTTTACCTATTGTCAATACATTGGTCATTTTCATTTACACCTGAAAAAAGTCAAAAAACATAATTTTTGTAACTGGGCAGGGCTACCCGACACATTTTGAAAAGAGCTGAAAAACATGTTTTTTTAAATTTCTATTTTTTTAAGTTAAGCTATTCTTTTTGCATTATTTTATTAGATGATAACAGGGGTGATTGTGCTCCGGAAAAAATCCGAATTTCCGGAATTTTCGCTAACAGTGACCTGGAAGTTTCCGGAGCTCGAAGGTCCAGACGTTTCAAAATATCATTTATCACAGAAGTTTCTGGAAATCAAATTTTCAAAGGTGGAACTTAAAAACACAGTTTATTTTATTTGTTTGTAAGGGAGAGCCAAAAAGATACTTTATAAGCTTATATTCATGATTAATATTCATTTTTTATCAGTAAATAGTTGTTATAATCATAAACTCAAGAAAGAAAGACATATTTGTAAATTTTAATTACTTCTCCAGGCAGGGCTCGAAAAAAGTCAGAAATTTTACCCGTCCCCGAGGACGGCTTGTCCAACAATGTGCCCGTCCTCCTTTGAAACTAACCCGTCGTTTCTAAATAAATAAAAATATAATTTTCTCCTATTACTAACAATTATATAAATTGCACAATGAATTAGTAGTTACTAGGATTACAAATACTAGGATAGCATTATACGGTAATAAAAGAAATACTAGGTTACTAATAGTAAAACCTATTATTTCTTTAATGAAATAATTTAAATAACAAAGGTCAAGTTATCATGTCAATTTATCCGATGGTACTGCGTTTTTTAAATGAATCAAATACGACGTTTGCCAGTTCCACAATCAAGCCAATGATTTACAGAGGTTTCTGCACAGAAATCTGTAAGAGGTTTTTCATTTATTAAGACCAGCACGTAATGTGTTTTTTTTTTTTTTTTTTTTGTAAGGTTATTGCTGAAAAGCCCCTTTCAACAGCTGCAGTACTCCCAGACAGAGAAAACATCAATTCCACCATGCGCAGAATGTTGCTGTATTTCGAGATAAGAGGGTCATTTTAGAAGTGAGGAGCTAGACTCTTGTAAGATAACAAAAGTTGAAAATATATCACGAACATTAAGGGGAAAATGGCCGTCCGCGCGGACGTTGGATTCGAGAAATTTGTTGTCCGCGGGGAATTTTTGACCGCCGAGGACGGGCGGTTTTTCGAGCCCTGTCTCCAGGTCATCATAGGTATGTGTAAAATTTTAAATATATTTTAAGTAAACTAAGAAATATAGGAAAAAAACCTTGTTTAAATTTTTTTCAATTTAAACTGTTTTTTGTTTTTTTTAACTCGAGAAATTTTCCGGAATTTTGACTTGGGCTCACAATCACCCCTGTGATAAAACAATAGAAACATACAAAAATATTGATTATTACTCAATATTATACAGAAATATAAGCAATACTCCTTAAGTGAGCGGGGCTACCCGACTCTCCCCTACTATTTCTCATAATTAATTTTCAGTAAATAATTAGTATGCAAAATTAAACATCTTGTCTCACATTAAATATTGGTAACTGTAACTGTATTAATTCTAATAAAATGTTCCTTAATGCTTTTTATATTTAATATTTTTCAATATATATATTCTATCTGTTCATGCAGAAAATTTTTTTTTCTTTCTCTCTAAATTTTATAAATGTTACTGTGCATAAAGTTGACAGTCTTTAATTTATCTTCTATGTTCAAAAAGAAGAAGAAAATTATAATTGAGAAAAAGCAATTTAGATAATTTCTTTTTCCAGTATTCACGTGTCTGATTTTAAGTTAGTTTTATTTAGAAATGCTGAAAAAATAAATTCATTTTTCTATTGTCACAATTATTTTAAATAAAGATTTATAACTCCCTTGCATTTTAATAATACATGGCTAAAGAAAATTTATGCCTGTTGTTGGCTATGGTCAATTTTTTTGGAAGTATTTTTTACCTGAACTACTTTAGGCTTATGAAAATTGCATCAGAATTTGAATGATCATTTTCTGCCAGCTCTAAAGACTGAAAAATGTATTTAACCATGTTAGAAATTTTTAAGATTTATTCTAAGTTTTTTTATTATGTAACCAAGTCCTAAAAAAAAATTCCTTGTTTTTAAATTATTTAGAAATATTAAGATATAAACAGATGTATAAATATAAAGCTATTTGAAGTACATGATGTTAGTTTTTGCCTTAAGTTTGACATAGCGGCTACTGATTTTTGTGTTATCAAATTCTACATTTAATTGATCTCTTGAAATAAAAAGGTCGAAGTTCATTTATGTTTTATAAAATTTAATCCTGAAAAATAAGTTCATATTTACAAGTTATCGGTAAGAGTCTAATAAAATTGACAGAAAGTCATGTTTGTATAATTTTTTATACACTATTTACAACACAGGAGAGCACGGATGATACATTTGTACCGTGTTATTTTTTTCGATTTAACTCCTTTTTTTATTTAAATCAAATTTTTAGATTTCTTTATATGTACCTATTAAAGCTGTGACAAAATATCTTAATAATGCTTAATATTATTTGAAAACAATGTAAAGGCTTATAAAGAAATCACAACTTTAATAGTATATTAATAAATTATGCCATATAAACGATATTTTTGATTTAAATCAATGAATTTTTGAAAAGTCAAGTTACTTAAATTTTGTTAACGTTGTTAAAAATACTTTCCTCCTTTGGCTTAATGTAAATAAATTAACTGAAAATTTATTAAAGGAAAGATAGAATTTTTAAATATTCATAAATTTAAGTTATAAGCAATTTTTTTCGCTACAAATCATTATAATTATTTCAAGTAGAAGACTGATTTTTAATTGTTTGTACTATTTAGCTTATGTTTTCTTTTAATGTCTTTAAACTTCTTCACAGTTTCTAGAAACTCATTTTTTAAAGCAATGGTTTTCATAAAGAGAATATATTTTTAAAAGCAGTTAATTCGTCAGCATTTCTGAAAATGTGCATGTTTAAGTTTTCAGGTCTCTGCTACTGCTCATGATGTGTTAAATCAGGGATAGGTAAAAATCGAAAAAGAAAAGTTTGGCGGGCTAAATAAAAATTTCTAAAATAAAGAGACAATATACAAGTTTTAATTTAAATATTTAATGAGATGAATAAAATTACGATTTCATTTTTAAAAGTTACTTATATTGAGGTTGGAAGTTAGTTGTACTTATTTTAGGGTACAAAGTAGACAAGAAAATGGATGTATATTTATATTCGCTATCCGGGGGCCGTAGTTTGCCCATCCCTGTGTTAAATCAAATTATTTAAATTATACTGTGAGGCCGGGAAAGCCTGGTTTGTAGGGCGCTGAACTTACGTTCGTGAGAACAGGACTTCGAATCCAGCCGGCTGAAGACTCCCCTTGTAGTAAATGATGACTTTTGCACGTTAAATCTGTCGGGTCACTAAGCCTGCCATGTTCTCACGAGAAATCAACACCGCTGGGGGTACTGAATTGGAGATTGATCGTTCTCTGGTTCAAATCAAAATTACTATCTGTGGATGAGGAAATTTTCCCGCCCTATAAACGGGCGTGGCAGAAGTCGGAATTCTTAACCATAGATGGCGCCACTGGGAAACAAGAACTATCTCTGCCTTAATGGCCGAAGACAAAATAACATTATATTAAACAGTACTTGAATATTATTTCTGATAATTGCTTGATCATTTGTTGATTGCGTCTGAGTTTAGTAACTTAAAGCTGTTTTGTTAATTTAAAAGTTAGTATAACTGCTGAAAAGATTTTTTCCTGCTCTCTCAGAAAACTAATTTTTCTTTAAAACCTTTCGAAATATATATAATATGTTGCATTTTTAGGAAGCAAAATTATAATTGGAAAATATAATTTTCAAACTGCTAACAATCTCTCATTCCTAAATCAACAATTCCTAAGAGCGTCCGTTTGCATATCTTTCAAAAGTTTAATTTTTCCAAAAAATACACCAAACATATTGAGACTTATTAACTCTTTGAGGGGCAGGAATTTAAAAAAAAAAAAAAATAAATAAAGCATCAGAATTGTCAAAATTGTTATATTTTAGCTCTTATAGAATAATTTTTTTAAATGAATTTTTACGTTATTTTGTTTACTTTGTGGCTCACTTTGAAAACCAAAGCCCTTCAAAGAGTTAAATATGCTAAGACTATACGAAGTTTCAACTGACTATTACGAATGATTAGTTTTGAAATATTTGTTTATTGATGATAAATTGGCTTTTCGGCAGTCGAATGCGCTGTATTCTGTTGAATGACGATTTGTAACATTCCCAATATTTATTTCCTCTATGTCCTCTTTATCTCGTGGATATTTTTTTTGTCCTATCCACAAGAACATAAATATTAAAAAAGAAAAAAAAATGTTCTATAAAGGAACTTAGATCAGAAATGAACGATGATTACTGCTTTGTTTTACGTTAGATATTTTATCCTGAGATGCTGGAATTTTTTTCATGTTAGCATATTTTACCTGAATTGAATTTTTTCAATTAGATATTTAAAAAAAAAAAAAAAAAAACTAAAAACTTGGAGGTACAATTCAATAGAGCTGTGAAAAAAAGATTTAAGTTTACTTTTCAAGCCATTTTGTTGAAATTAATAACGTATTTAAATTCTACACTTCAAAATTTAAAAGAAAAAAGAATTTCGTTGGCAAACAAGATTTAATGTTATATTCTATGCTTTAACAATAAGTATCTATTTGTTCTTTCTAATGTGACTTGCCATATCATATACCAGCAAGTCTGCTCGGTAAAACCAAGCGAATTTAACTCAGAGGGAGAGTTTCTTGTTTTTCACTGGCGCCATCTATGTCCAAGAATTCGACTTCACTCACACGCACATCACAGTCTGTTTATAAGACGGACCATACATCCTTTCATTCATTCACAGATCGTAATTTTACCTGAACTGGTATTGATTTGTTATGGGAATATGGAGGTCTTTGTTGCCCGACAGATTTAGCACGCACTAGTGACAATTTACTACACGGGGAGTTTTTGGCCGGAGGGGATCGAACTCACAACCTCTTGGACATGGGCTCAGCCCCCTACCAACTAGACTTTCCTGGCCCTATAAGTATCAATTTCAGTAACTCAATTTGTGTGCGGCGTCTTTTAAAAGGACCGCTTCTTTTTTTTCTTCCAGGTAATAAATTGTTAGGATTTATTTTGCAGATAAAAAATGGTTTTGCATACCACTATATTTAAATATTATAAAAATTTGTATTAAGATCTGAAGACCCGTGGAACAGCGCTTTCTTATAGATATAAGTGGTAGGGCAGTTTTGAGACAAGCAAAATGAAAATTGTCCTTTGATATCTAATTTTTTTTTTTAAATTGTTAAAGTCTGTTGTAACGATAATTCGAAATAGCAATTGAAGTTGTCATATTTTTAATGTTAAAATACAAATAAAAAATTTAATTGATTTAAAATACATATTTATAGTAGACTGTTTTTATAACAGATGAATTTTACTCAATGAAAGGCCGAAATGTCTACCACAAACCGTAACACGTTTTTGAAAGAAGAAAATCAAATGAAAGCCTGATGTCATTGATAACGGTGAATGTTTATTTTAATAACACATTGTCAAGAAGGGAAATGAGCTGGCATGATAGATGTGTGGTCCACAAAACACGCTTTTCTTTCGAAGTGTTCGGAAGGAGTTCTAAAAATAGCGAACGAAATAGTAGAATGATGTAAACATGCAACTTAGCCAGCTTTCGCCCACATATTATAAAAATAACAGGTTAAAATTTTAATAAGGAAACGATGTTCGTTTTTCACTTTTCTGTATTGATATCAGAAATAAATACAAAGATCTTTTTTTTCCATTTAAAATCCTTTTTATATAATAATATTTACCTAAGCAGCAAAATGGATTTCCCGAAATAAATTTTTGTCGCAATAGCGGAAGGATGATATTTTAAACTCGTTATAAACAAACAATTTTTGTATCGTTAATATATTAGCATTTTAAATGTGACTCGGAAGTTTGTTGTAATAGCGGACTTTTCGTTCTATTGAGCTTTAACTGGATTCGAATTTGTGGGCCATTTTAAGATGTATTTCATCAAGCAAATTCTGCACTCACGCTTTCTAACTTCAGCTTATTTTATGAAAAAATTTATGTGTAGAGTTATTTTTTAAAAAATATTATTGTCCTTTATTATTCTAAAATGCTTTCAATAATATGTTTATTATTATTATTTATTTATTTTTAAACCGACAATCAAGTTTTATATTATTATCCTTCCCCTGCACAAATTTTTAATAACATCCGTTTTTATCGGCCACTGATCACTGAAAATATTTCATAAAGCAAAAATTAAATGTTATTTATGCCCATCGGAAGTGCTTTTTGTTAGATCTTGTATCTTTCACATTTAGATTTATGGGCATAATTTCTATACCAGAAGAGGTCGCATAATTTGTGTTGTCCAAAAGTGAATGCTTATATACGCGGAACTCCTGCATATAGAATGATTTAAAACCCTACAATTCTTATCATTTCCTATTAAAAAGATTATAAAGGAATGTCTCAGTTGTTTTATATGCTTTTTTAGTGTGTCGATGGTCTATAGTTGCGCGATTGTTATTTTTCTTAACATATAAAATTCTTGTCTTGCGTTTAAAAAAATTACGCCGTATGTAGATTACTTCAACACAAACTAAAGTGTGTATTTGAAACAACTTTTAGAATTTTTCGTTCGCTACAGAACTAAAAGCTGTGTTGCATAACTACTGGATTTATTGTGCAGAAATTAATGAACATTCGAAAATGCAAAGATGAAATGTAAGGTAAACTATTTCTTTTCAATAATCATCTCGTTGAATAATTTCTAATACAGTTTGATAAATATTTCAATTGTTAATGCTTTGAAGGAAAAGTTTTTCAATGGGTGAAGGAAAAGTTCCTTTACTGCCTCACATTTATATGGGTGATTCTTTTCAAACATGATAATTCGGACCAAAAAATTTCTTCAAATTTAAAGTCTTCAAAATAATCTAAAATTTTTTTCGTATACTTCTTTAGTTACATTTATTAATATCTTACTGACAGCAGTGTAGTTTATTGACATTTGCTCGAGAAAAAAGAAATAAAATAGAAATTCACCAAATCTTGAATGCCAGGAAAATGACATATTATCTTAGAAGTTTAAAAAACAGTCATTTTAAGTTATTAGTAAGTAACTCAACTTAAGCCTTTATGTTAGATGGACCATAAATTGCATAAATTAATTTTTTTTTATCCACTGTAGGAAGAATCAATTTTTTGTTGCTGATATGCACAGAATAAAATTGTGTATAATAATCAATCATTAAATAAATAAATAACTTTGATTACATCCAACCATATTACAATCATACATAAACTTGGTATTGGGTTAATATTTGCGTTTTCTCCTTACAGTATTATCAGTTAAAAAAAATTTCTGGTAACACTTCAATGTCCTGGAATTCATAAGCCAGGAAAATGACAGCCAGGATAATGATAAATTTGTCATTTTATAGCATATAACTTTACTTTAATTTCATATTTTGGTCTAAGACGTTTACATTCTTCAGAAAACAACATGATTTCTTAAAATAACTTAATAAATCCATGTAGTTTATGTTATTAATGATTTCAAGAAGCCAGGAAAATGACAACACAAAAACCTACTCATCTTGAAAAATTTTTTGAAATAGATTTTGAACCAGAAAATTGGTTCTTTATTCATGCAACAAGACATGTTCATATAGGAGAGTATCTAATCAATCTATTAACATAAGATATTGATTGCTGGTTCTATCTATTTTGGTTATAAACCACTAAAAAAAAAAAGACTTGGACAAACAAATTATTGACAGAATTTTTTTTAAAACGAAGTTTTTGTAAATAATACCCTCTGCGTATATTCAAGAAATGCTTACACCGGTTGAGATAAGAAATTAGATATTGAAAAATTTATGGGAAGTTTTGAAGCTAGTTAATATTGGAAACATTGTTTGTGACATGCTAGGGAAATGATATTTTGAAGTTCAATTAAATTTTTTAACTATACAAAACAGTCAATGCTTAGTGCAAAGTCATTTTAAAATGCTAACAGCAATGCAATTTATTAATTTTTTTAAAAAAAAGTTATTTTAGTATTATAGTATTAGATCTTGGAGCAAGGGACAGTGAATTATCATTTTTCGTGAGAATCACCCATATACCAAATCTACCTTAAATTGTGGCTGATTTATGCTTCAGTTAAAAGCATCTGCTTATTGGGAAGAGTGAAGCTCAGTAGATGACCCCATTTTATGAAATTAATTATTATTTTTTTAACTTTCTATTTACCATATAGTAGACAGCAATATGTATTTAATACACATTTGATATAGTCTCTGAAGATTTGAGGCATTTTTATCGAAAATTTGCTGCTTTCAGATACATTAAAATTTCTGTCCTAAAATTTATAGATTTATGTTTTATTTGTTTGTTTTTAGGAGAATGCAGGATAAACACTAGATATCAAATAGCTCAGAAAAATTAAATTTTAATCTTTCGACTTAGTTGAGAATTTCAATAATTCGGGAATTATAGACCGATTTCGTTTAAATTTTTTATTTTGCCATTTTATAATTACGTAGTTTTATAAACTACATAAATTGTCAAAATTTGTCAATTTGTGTAACTTACAGTTCAAAAAGTTTTCCACCGCTATTAAATTAAATAATAGAACGTAATAAATGATTATTAAAAATTTATTTTTTATATAGAACAATGTTTGGATAAACAAATTTTACTATTATATTTAAAACGTTTTTTGATACCCATAGAGAATTTGCACTGATTTGCTTTGATATGCATATTCCTTGAGAAATTCAAAATTTAAACTTTTTTTCTCTTGTACAAAAACTAATTTTAATGCGTATTTTACAAAAACTAAAACTGATGCCTATGACAGTATTCTGTAATAGAGGGCAACTTCTTTAATTAATTTTTTTTAATAAAACTAATAACTCAGGGAATAGAAAATGGAGAAAAAAAACTTATAAATTTATTTATTTTCAATTATATTTAATACAAATATTACGAGGACATAAATTTTAAAATTTATGAAACCATTGATTACGATATTTAACGCATATGACAAAAAATACTGAAAACTTCGTGACAACATTTTTTAAGGCTTTAATCATGATATATAAGATCTTATAAGTGCGTTTAACATGTAAATATCTATGAGAATTCTTTATTATATGGTTAAGTAATGCTAAAAATTTTAACATCTTGGGGTGTATGTAGCGTAGGTTTTAAAAACTAAATACCAGAAATATATTATTTCTTTTTTCAAAAAAATATTTTTAATGGGAATTTCCCTACTTTTAGGACCAATTTAAGCAGTTTTTTTAGCAATATCTAAGTATAAAGTAATAAATATTAAGATTCTGCTAATGCGTACAGTGCCCGAAAATCTGATAACTTTAATAACGTTTGATCTAATAATTGGATTTCCGGGTACTAAGATATAATTTTAATAGTTTGAATTTTAAATATGCTCTAATTAATTTGTGCGGATAATATTTTAAATTACAAAATCAGATTCAAAAGCGTACTTTCTTTGAAAAATAAACATACCCTTTTTTTTTTTGACGAATATGAATTTTCGATACATAGTTTAAAATGATGTAAAAATTTGCATACCTTGCAATTCAAAATCTTTTACATTTTTAAAATAAATAAGAAAAAATACTTGATAACCTTATTACATATAGTTTAATATAAATTATTTTGCATTTATTTATGTTTTTAGTTCATGTACTGTTTTACACTACTAGTAAAAATTTATTTTTGAGTAATTAGATTTACATTTTAATATAGCTTCGAATTTTCATTAAATGAAAGAAGTATTTCATTGTATTTTTGTTCCAAATATTAAGATTCATATTTTTGTCAGAAATTACTTGATTTATATTCTACATTGTTTTTTTTTTTAAATCAAAAGTATATTCTTTATATTTTTCTTTTCTAGTTGCTCATAAATGTAAGAAGAAAATCTATGTTCGATGCAACTCAGAACAATAGGTGGATTAAGAAATATTTGGAAATATATTTTGCCCTTTTGTGCCGTTTTTATAATGTTTCAAGTTTTTAAAAATTGTAGAAGTAATTTTGGAGTACGTGATTTTTATGAACAATACAACAAAAATGTATTCAGAGAACCTTACTTCCCTCTTGTTAAAGAATTCAGTGTAAAAAAGTCTAAAAAATTTGTCAATGAAAATGCTAGAAAGGTTGGATTTGAGTTGAAATTCTATCCTAACATTACTTTGAAGAATTCGGAGAGAAAAGTAATTTTCTTGGCGACAACTTATTTCAACGAGTGGAATCCGTGGCATTATTATTTTCTTCATTTTGGCAATAAAACATTCCAACGATACAAGTGCCCCGTTTATAATTGCTACGTTACTAAAAACAAGTCAGACCTTGAATCTGCAGCAGCTGTACTTTTCCACGTTCGTGATTTGGAAATTTTCAGCATATCGAATCTTCGTAAACCAAACCAAATTTGGATTTTATATTCGATGGAGCCGCCATGGCTGGAAATTAAGGATTTGAGAAGATTCGAAGGAGTTTTCAACTGGACAATGAGCTATCGTAGAGGTTCTGACTTTTTATTATCATATGGATTTATTGGTAAAAGGCTAAGTCCAGTTTCGAAGAGAATGGTACCGATGGCGTCCAAGCAAAATAAAGCTGTTTGGTTCGCTAGCAACTGCCGAACTGATAGCAACAGGGAAGAATATATCAGGAGACTTCAAATGGTATATCCAGTAGATGTTATTGGAGGATGCGGCTCGGACGCTTGTCGTCCTGCTGAAACAAAAAGATGTTACGCCGCAATAGCGTCTCAATATAAATTTTATTTGTCATTTGAAAATGCAATTTGTCGTGATTATGTAACTGAAAAAGTATTCAATCCTCTCGAATATTATATTGTTCCAGTTACTTTTGGTGGGGCAGATTATTCTAAAATAATTCCAAAGCATTCCTATGTAAATGCTATGCAATTCGAAAGTCCTGAAGACTTAGGTGTTCATCTATGGAATATTTCTAAAAATGACACTGAATATTTGTCGTATTTTGCGTGGAAGAAACATTATAGATCTTACCTCCAACCCTGGATGTGTGATTTATGTGCAAGGTTACACGAGAAACCGCTACCACAAGTGAAATATAATTTGGACGATTGGTGGCATGAAGGGTATTCTTGTTTGCGATGGTCGAATAATGGCTTTGTGCCAATCAAGCATCACGCCTTCCCCGTTTATCATACAAAAAACTTCGCATAAATATAATCTCAAATCGAAAATTAGAGAATAATAAAAGTTCAGTTGTATATTGAATTGAGTTCTTAAAAACAATTGCATAGCCGAATGGATGAAGATTCTAAGTTACATTTTTGTGAATTTAAGTGACTTACCTTTAAAGTTTAAACACAAAGAATCGGAAACAACGGTAACATTTTACCTTATTTCGTCTACGCAAGTTTCCATTAGGCGAAATTCCCAGGATTCATATAAATTGTTCGGGCCCTACCGTTTACATTCCTGGAGTTAAATTTGTTGCCAAAGGGCAAGTTTTCTGAAGATACTCTTCGACTATTTGTTGTTAAGTGCACCTGAAACCTTCTTCCATTCCAAAAGCACTCGGCATGGACAATTTGAAATTAATTTCAAGGAATAAATATGCATCACGATGGCCATGTTTTCAGGACATATTTAGTTTCCAAAAGTAATAGTTAAAACAAAATCAAGGGCTCAGAATACATTTTATAACAATAAAATTTTATAAACCTTTACATTAAAACAATTTTATACAGTTTATAAATAATTATACTCATTGATGTTTTATTGCATAAGTGTATAAATTTCTTATAATTGTACATTTTGATGTTTTATAATGTAAGTTTCTTATAACTATTATATTAGTGTTTATTTATACAAAAAAATTAGTTTTTATGTATAAAAACATGAAGTTGAAACTTTTAGAAATCATTTAAGACTGCTTAAATCTCACCCACCATTTATGTAAAAACACTGTTATATTTTGTACAATTTTATAAATGGTAGTAATCTTTCGCCAAATTAAAACAACTCATAGTAAAAAAAATCGAATGCTACTTCAATTTAACCTCGGCTATCTTCCTCTAAATCAGATATAAACTCTTTTTTAATTTCTTCCAGAACTTCTGGAGATCGCAATACGTGCAATGCTGTAAGAGCCATGGCTTTTCCCATTTGTAGCGTTGGTTCTTGAGCTGTTTCAGCTCCCGCAAACTTTGTATATTCTTTGGTATGATTAACAGCCGTTGCTGGAATTCTGTACAATGGATGTATAGATGGGATTTTATGTGACACATTTCCCATATCAGTAGAACCAACTGGTAGATTGATTGCCTTTTTGTCATCGTTGATATATCCTGCAATGAAGTCAACAAATTGTGTCAGTTTCTAGAAAATAACTAAAGATACAGAGAGGCAAAACATTAGCGGTCAATTTTCATTTGAATCATATCTTACCGGCACAAACAATTCTAATTATGTTTCATAATTGTTTAATTAAAACATTTGCTAAGTTACAAAATAAATAAATGAAATGAAAATAATACATATCAATGTCCTAGAAACTTAGTTAACTAATAATTTTCTGAGATGTAACGTATTTTTGTATTTCTATAATCTATAAACTTAAAGAATCACTTTATCTGTTTAAACCTGAGCATGTATTTGGAGAGTTTTTGAACTCGCTCTCGGAGTAGTTTCTGTAGAATGAACTCATATCCGGCACCTGGGCATAGTGATCTGCCTGGGACACCAACCGTGCAGTTTTTTTTAAATCAAATACTTTCAAAATACAAAACCATGGCAACAAGTCCATTGAAATATATCAAGTACCAATTGCAGAGAGATGTTTTCGTTATATAAATTCTAACACACAAGGTATAAAACATAAGAACTACAGTGTACACTTTAAAATAATTGGTGACTTTTTGGTTCTGAAGTAAAATGACCAGATCCCAACGCAAAGATTGTTTTATAATGGGTATTTCTTCACCATAGTTATAATATTATATTTAGTTAGTTTCTGATATATAATTTTGGAATCATAAAAGTAATAAACATTTCTAACACATTTCAAACACTCGTGATACAAATATTTAGTGATGCCACCTATTAGAGTGAAACAAAACTAGCTTATATATTTTTGATACAGAAAAGATATAAAAGGTAAATTGATGCAAAAGATATTGATCTGTATTTACTTTACTAATATTGAATATTTATTATTTACTAATATTGTACTAATATTATTTACTAATATTGTCTTTCTATCAAACTGTTAAGCGGTGGAATTCTAAAATCGAGACATTAAACCTTATCATTGTTTATTCCGATACTGCAAAGATATTAGATACAGTCCAACTTCCGGTGCTTTCGGTAGTTCACTGTAGGTTACAAGGAAAATTCTTTAAGTTCTGCAAATTTAACCCCATAGCCTAAACAAGCTGCAAGTAATATTTGTTTTTAGCAAAATTTAACTGTGAAAAATCAATTATACTTACATTTAAAAAAAAATCAAACTTTTATTTTGGAAGATTAATAAATGAATTGTTAACTCATTATTTTCTTAAACAGGCAATATACATATAATATATTCTACAAGTATTATTTAGTTATGTTTAAAATCTAAGTAACCATAACTTATACCAGAGACATCTTTAATTTTTTACACTTACCTAATCGGTTTAAATAGGAATCAAATAAATTGATCAAAACTTTATTTGTGATCAAATTGTTGTAACAATCTTCCTCTACGAAGCTGAATTCCATTTCGCAGCCAGTTGCACAGGCAGCACTTTTTATACAGTTCTCCACCTTGGTTACCAATGATTTTAACTCACCCATTGTTGAAGCCCGGATAAAAAATTCCATGCTGCTTTCGTCTGGTATGACGTTAGCTGCAGATCCACCCTTTGTAATTATGACTAAATAAAAACAAATACACCTTTATGAAGAGAAAACCAAAAAGAAAAGAATATACTTGTAATAATTTTAAGGAAATACATATTTAAGTAGGGAAGAAAACAGTGCTTTTCTAAATTCTGATTGAGCATTATTTAAGAGGGAAATGAGGAATTTTAAAGCTATAATCAAAAACTAGTTTATCTTTTTATTAAGATTGAAACGCGTTGAAATTTTCTTCGCATTTCTCATCATTTACATGAAGCCTGACATCAAGCTCGTGACTACGATTCTCTGAGCCATAGTCTAGTCTAGGTTCTTCTAGTCAGGCTGTAATTTAGGCTTGTGATGATTGGCTATGCCTCACGTGGATATTTTTCGCCAATTTGTAAGGTGGAGATAAAATATGAAATAATTGAAAAATGAACAAAAAATGAGAAAAAGGCATTGATTTTGATAATTTCCATCTAAGTGGATAAATGCGACCAAATTGGCGTTTTTAAAAAATTAATAACTTATAAAATATTTAAGCATCTTGTCCGTACTAAGGCCCAGAAAATTCTTCACTGCAGGATGACATATCTAGTTGAAAATTATAGTTTTGCTTCAAATGTAACGCGCTTAAACTGCGGCTTTTTCATTTTCCTTATCGAAAGAGCTTCGTAAAACCATGTTAACTTCAAGAATAGTGTAAATTTGACGACCCTTTTCTTTCCAGGTTTATGACGTATGAAGACTGTTTTCAGACACTTGCCCCCAGTCCTTGTGCAAATGGGATGCTAAGAGCCAACAATCAGTTGCTCAGATGAACTGCTCTTTTAGTTTTTATTGATTTTTAATAATATTTGACAAAGTTTGGAAATTTTTTTCTTCTTTAGCGACCCCACCCCTTAATAAGATTTTTTTGTATCAAACGGAGGAGATGGTATACCTGTAATTTTTTTATAGGAATTCTAAAATACATTTTATTTAAGGTAGTCATTATGCAACACACTGTATTTCCATGCAAAATATGCTTTTTCTTTCATTGATCGTTAAAAGTCTTTTGACAAAACCATTTGCCACTTACATCAATAAAAAGTAATTTAGATTTTACATAAGCAAAACAGAGATTGCAAGAGTTACCGTTGATTCTGCAAGTTGGCTTTATTTGCTGTCTCATCAAGGCAAGATTTTGGTAACAGGATACAGCGGCGTCTAAAGCGTTAACACCTAGCCACGGTACAGCACCAGCGTGTGCCTCTTTACCTTTGAAATGAACAGATCCCTTTGAATGAAATAACATATTCAGTGTCACAGTGAAATATGTATGTGGCATAAAAGCATATTTGTTTCACAAATAGCTTAAAATTATAGTTCATCACAGTTTGGGCAATGTATCTTGAAAATAAGAATGTGATTCTTACTTTTACACTGCTTAAAAAGGTAGGACTTAATCGGGTAAAGAACCCAGGATGGACCATCAAAGCCACATCGATACCGTCGAAAGCTCCGAATTCCAACAATTTAATTTTTCCACCTCCTCCTTCTTCAGCTGGTGTTCCTAAGACCACCACCTGTAAAACACACTTATTTGTTACAACTTTAAGTATTATTTTTTAAAATTAAATTTTAAGATGAAAATAATCATTACCAGTTTTAAACCTGCAATAAAGGTTAATGCAAACAGCATTTTTTTCCCCATTTAATTATTTGTTTTTACAGAAAATACTCTATTTTATTACGAAGTTATAGCACTTTAATTTAAATGTAATAGAATTTATCCAGAAAAATGTATCATAAGATAGAATGAAATACTCAAATACGTTTAGCAAAATATATCCAGAAAAATGTACCATAAGACAGACACAGGGGTAAATAAAAATATGACAAAAATACTTATTGCGAATAATAAAACTAAAATCAAAGATAAGAGATTTGGAATTTTATGTTTCTACATAAATGCACAATATAAAAAGTTTCCAAAACATTAACATAAGTTCATGCAATATCATATTTATTTAATATTTTTTTATTGGAATTGAGCGAAAAAAATACAACTTTCACAAAGAAGCATTATTCATTCATATTACATAATGATATAATTTTAGAGAAGCAATACTCATTCATACTACATTTTGTTTAATCATACAAAAATAAAGAAAAATAAGATAAAAACACTGAATTATAAACAGATTGTCAGAGTGACAACTATACAAATCTGCAGTACAACTAACTATTTCTTTGTAATTTTACAGGAAAAAAAACTTAAAGAAGAACATCGTTATGAATTTAGAGTAAATCCTTAAGCATTGTACTGTCGTTAATGGTTATATTTTTAGAAGTACTACTAATTAAATGATTAGCCTAAGTAGAAAATTTGGAAATTGATATAAAATGTATATTTTGTCTCAAATGCGGGAAATACTAACAAAATTTTTTGAAAAAGTTTGCATAGTACTTAATTTTTAAAATTTAAGTGCTTGATTACATAAAACAAGAGACATTAGACATTACCTGATTAAGAACTTCATTCACTTCAATATGCAAATATGAAATAACAGTTGCCTGTTTCAAGCGCTTCAGAAATAGGCGTCCATTTGCAAAACTAGCCAAACATGAATGTAAAGAAACAAAAATGATTTGAAATAGGTTCCTTTTTTTGAAAGCTCTCGAAACATGCCAACTGTTTCTTCAGATTTGTACATTTTTGAAGCGAATGAAGCTTTCAATGGGTAATATCTTACAGCTTCATTTTCTTGGAATTATTTATTTAAGAAACATTAGACTTATCAAAAATGTTATCTTCAAAACCTTCAGTCGAATTTCTTTATTAAAAGTATTTCGGAACTAGCTTAAAAATTCAGCAAATTTGCTTCCAAGCAAGAACTATTTTAAAAATTAATGTTTTGCTATTATAATAAAGAGAAACTTTTATTTACTCTTTACTCAATGCATAAAATTTGACTATTTTAAACGTAATAAATACCAAACATAATCATTTAACCTTTTTTTTCAAAATCACCGAGTTTTTTTTAAAAATATTTAATGTCTTTAAAATCAATTAAAATTGACCTGTATTCATGGAATAACCCCGCGATTTTTGGAAGATTTTTCGAATCTTTGAGAGTTGAGGATTTAAAAATTGGAAATTAAATTTGTGAATGATATTTGTTACGGCTTTTTGGACGAAACTCCAATTTAAGATTAAGTGAATTGTAGCTCAAATTATCGAATTATCAGATTAGTGAATTATAAAATCAAAATTTATCATATTTTATCAATTTCTGTTATACATGTGACGTCGTCATTAAGTTTAACCTTTTTAATCAAAATTCACTTAATGTCGCGGCCATAGCCAATAGTAATAAACAGGTCAACAAAAAACATTTAAATGAGTGTAATATCAACAAAAGACTGCATTTTAAGCCAAGAATATAATAAACGGCTAAAGAGATTTACAGTATTTGTTCTGTTTTTAGTTTTATACCACCGGTTATACCCGGGAGGGGCCTCTAAAATTAGTCATAACGCATGCGCGTTTGCTCAGGCTGGAGTTCGCGGAGTCATGAGTAAGTTATATGTGATTGTTCAATTTCATTTAATGCAAAGCGCTAACGTATTTCCAGAAGAAAGTCACGGGCTCTGCTGAATTGGTAAAATGTTTAAATAGCATATTTCTCTTAATTCTGTGTGTTCTGAGAAAGATTTCTTTTAAATTCTGTCTAGGAAAAATTTAATTATTTTAATTTTTAAGGAAATGGTAAGAAGCGGATTTTAACCATGGAGAATCGTTCATTCTATTCAATTACGAAGTCAATGACCTTTCTAATGGGCCGTCCATAGATTATGTCGCGCTTCTAAGGCAGGGAGGGGGCATAATAAAACTGAGAGAGTTTGTGACAAGGGGAAGAGAGGGGATAACAAGCAATATGACAAAACACATGTTTTTTCTTTTTTAATCCGAAGATTTAAAATCGACGGATTAATTATTTTTATGTGTTTTTCACCTAAATGAGTACACATGCACATTGTCTGAATTATTATAAATCCAGTGAGGACTAGTATTAGGGCTCCCAATTTTTTGGAGGTCTCCTAGATACGATAAGTAATTTTTTGTGTGTGTTTTTCCTAAATTGTTCATTAAAATTCCGAGTTAACAAGAATTAAAATAAATACATACTCAAATTTTTTCATATATCTTATTTTATTTGCGTTTATAATTAATTTAAAAGCTTTTTGGTGAATAAAGAGAATGTAAATTTAGTTTGGAGTTACGGCCGGTGGGGCCCTTGACAGTTGTGCCTACAGCCCCCCTATTTTTTCTACATCAGGACTTGCACATGCACTCATTATAAGAGTTATGCTCACAAATGTCATTAAACTACATAATTGTACGTTGTTTTCTAAATTGAAATAAAATCTATAAAATGTGTTTTGTTTCTGAACACTGTAGCTTTACGTAATATAACTTGACATGTGATTTAGGCTAAGAGATGTCAAAATACTAAAAAAAGGGGTGTCATCATTTATGAAAATCCCCTAAGCCTAATATGCTTATGAAAAGCGACAGACTCAGAATGAAAAATGACGGAAAATTATTTGTCGGTAGTTTCAGAACGAAAGTGTTAACTTAATCGCTTCTTTTTACTGTCAAATTATCCAATGATATTAAAATGATTTTAAATCATTACAAATCTTTTTTTGTTTCAAGGTGTAGCTAATATTTTCCCATAACATTTCTTTTTAATACTGGAAGTTTATTTCACTCAACAGAAAATGTATTTTATTTTATAACCATCGTTGAACAGCCAACCCAATTTTTAGATTTACGACAACTCAGGTTCAACTCCATAGCCTTGTAATTTTGAACCCAATCCAGAAGACAAGCGAACTCCTGGATCTAGTATTGGGAGAAATTTGCCTTCGTAGAGGACTTTTTTGATGGAACTAACCCGCATTTGCGTTACATGGAGAAGAAAAACCCCGAAAACCTCCCACGGTTAGCCTGACGGTAAGGGGACTCTAACCCATGACCCGTCTACCACTCAGGATATTTTACTTCAGCACTGTGGTCGGTGCGAGCCGGATGCGGAATTCGTTACGATCAGCCATTGCTGGGATTCGAACCCAGTTCACCTCATTGGATTGCGAACGCTCTATCCCCTGAGCCATCACGGCTCAACAAAAAATACTTTATTTTATTTTATAACCTTCGTTGAACTGCTGACCCAATTTTGGATTTACGACTACTAATGTTCAACTCTGTAGCCTTGTAATTTTGAACCAATCCAGAAGACAAGGAAACTCCTGGATCAGTTCCCCCAGAGGTATGATTTGTTAGGGGAACATGGATGACTTTGTGACTCGACAGATTTAACGTGCATCAGTCACCATTTACTACACGGCGAGACTTCGGCCGGCGATGGCTTCAACATAGGAAGTTTAGACCAGAATTTTAAATTTTTTATCTAGCAATTGGTTTTTGAGATTGAGGCTGGCGGCGAAACTACTCTATCGTCTGATTATGTCATAATTTTTTACAGCAGATATCGCTCAAATATCAAAATCGGAAATAGGTGATTTGCTTATAATACTTCCCCGATAATTTTAAAAACCCTATCTAAAAGTAAAAATTTAGCAGGAAATAACAAACTTCTCTACATGCATTTAATTATGGTTAAGGCTAATTCAACTGATCACTGTTTTGGATTTCAAGCTTTAAAGACCACATTAGAGTATTTTTGAACTTAGTATAAGAGACTGAAAGTCTAAAACGTCACAAAAAGTATTATTTGTAAAAAGTTGGTGTGAGGGCCTTTTAGTTTATGAAAGTTTATGGTTTAGTTTATGGGATATTTTTTTTAAATTACGCATGTTTTGTTATGATCGCCTTTAATACACATTTTTAGATACTTTGTAAAAAACAAGTATAAAATTAATACTGTTCACTTAGTTACACTCAAACTAGAATTTTTAAGTAAGGAAAAAATTTTTTTTTTAAAATCAAACTACAACAATTTATATTAAAAATAATTCACAGCAAAGGAGATCGGATTTGAAAAATCAAAACATTGCTTCTTTTTTAAGAACACGCTCATTTATTGTTAGGAACCGCCTCGTAAATCCATTATCATATAACGAGTAATTACGGAGCTGATCGACCTCGATAACTATTCGTCAGAATTTGTAATTTTCTCTCATAAATAATGACTTGCTAGAATACTTTTGTCTTGTTTTTAACAAAAGTTCAAAAGCTAAATATTAAGGGCAGTCATTACAAGATACGCTGGACTTACCTTTCCAATTATTGTCTTGTCCTTTTCCATGGCAGCTTTGGTGGCAATGGCAGCTGCTAAGCCTGCTTCGGCAATAAGATTATGTCCACATGCATGACCTATTTCTGGTAAGGCGTCATATTCCAACAAAAAGGCTACAGTTACTCCAGTGTCTGAAAGAGTTAGAATGGGAACATGATTAGATATGTTTTCGTATATGCATGAATATTAGATATTTTTTTTTAAATTTTAAAATCGTCGTTGAATAGACACCCAATTTTGAGTTTACGACTGCCAATATTTAATTCTGTAGCCTTGTAATTTTAAACCCAACCATGAAGACAAGAAAATTCCTGGATCATTTAGAATTGATAAGTAATTAAAAGATATTCTATGGTACCCTCAATTGAATTCCGTTTTTTAAACCAGCTGTTCCCAAACAGAGATACACTGAATTTTAGGGCTTCGTGAAAGGATTACAAGGGTTCCGAGTGTTAGGATTTATTTGAACTTGTAATAATAATATTTATATCCACTGAATAATCTATTATTTATTATGCATTTTTCATTGAGCTTTTTCTTTCAAAATGAAATAACTAAATTCGAGAATAATAAATTATGTTTCTGTCATAAATATTTTCAATGTTTACTTATTGAAATCTGTAATTCAGTTTATTTGATTCATTTTCAGCATATGCAAACACCAAGAAAAATTCTCAATATTGAATATTTCATTTTCTTCTTTTTAAATATTTTTCAAATAATAATAATTGCTTTATTTTATAACTGTAGTGGAAGAGCCAACCCAATTTTCAGTTGAAGACTATAGTTCGTTCACCAGGAGTTGGCACTTGGCTTCACCTCCTCAGAGGAAGAGTTCATTTTAGCGCGGGAGTAAGAGGAGAAACGTCTCCGCTCTTGAAACTGAGACAACACTTAACGCGTGCCAAACGCTAACAGTGAATTGTTTTTCAGTCACTTACTTCGCCTTATCATCTGCTAATATACCTTTCGTTACTCTGGCTAATTAAATATATTGCAGCAAAATGTCTCAAAGGACAAACTATTCACTCAAAAGAGAGAAATATCGTCAAATTTATGAAATATTTAATGTTAAAAAAATTTGCATAAAGATAGCGAAATAAATATCTTTGTCATACGGTCGCCAATTAGCAATCTTTTTCAGGATTGATCACATCCATCTACCAAAAATAGCGAAATAGTATCGTCGGATACTACGTGATGAAGGCGGAGCCAAGTGCTAACTCCAGGTGAACGAACTTTACCAATGTTCAATTCCATAGCCTTGTAATTTTGAACCCAATCCAGAAGACAAGGAAACCCCTGGAACAAGTATTGGGAGAAATTAGACTTCGAGGAGGAGTATTTGATAAAATTAACCCGATTTGCGTTTCATGGAGCGGAAAACCACGGAAACTTCCCATGACTTGCCTATTCTAATCCATGATACGAGTACATCTACCAGTGAAGATATTTTTAATATTAGAATTTAATATTAGAATATTTCATTATGAATGCTTGAATTTAATTATAAGTGGAGAAAAAAAGCTTAGTATTTCGCAATATCTCCTTTAGTTATCAGCACAACATATCAACGATCTTGCATGGAATAAACAAGTTTTTGCAGTCTTTTTTGTCCACATAAGCATATAATGCTTTTCACACATAAGTAGGATAATGCTTCCCACATAAGTGGAATAATGTTTTTCACTAGTGCAGCTTTGCTTGTTGTAGTAAATATTTGTCGTTTTTTACTTACAATTCCCCATTAAAAAAGCTAAAAACTTGTTTATTCTATGGAATATCGCTTATAAACAGTAGTTATTAAAGTTAAAGGCCTGAATAGCCTGTGTTATAAGGAGGGCGTCAGGTAAATATCCAAGAGGTCGCCAGTTCGATCCCCGTGTAAGAAATGGTGACTGGTCCATCCTAAATATTTCGAGGTCACAAAGTACTCCAAGTTCCCATAACAAATCAATCGGTACTTGAACGGAGATTAATCGTGCTCTGGTACAAGCCAAAGTTACGATGGATGGATGGCGTGTGAATGAGTCCTCCCTGTAAAACGGGGTGTGACATATGCGTGTGGCAGAAGTCGAATTCTTGGCCGTAGATGGCGCCACTTGAAAACAAGAAGAAGCGCACCTCTCTGCTTTAAAATAGGCTTGTCATAATTGCAAGTAGTATAATATAAAAACAATATCAAAGTTAAATGCAATACTACAAAATACTAAGTAACATTTTCAGGATTTATAATTTAATTTTAGTGCTTATAATGAAATATAATATTATAATATCTAATATTTTAAACCACATAAAATTTTAATCTAATATTTAGATTTTTTTTTCAGAAATAAACTGTGTCGTTAATTAATGCTTTATTTTGATTTTTTCAATGTTTAAAAATACTGTGAAATGTGTTGATTTGACTAGCTAAATTTATAATTTAAATTTAATAAATTAAAAAAAGGACTTTCTAATGACAAAATTTTAAATTATTCGAATATTTTGAATCAGGGGCATAGTAATCTTTCTTCGGTTCACTCACAGCTACTTATGAACTTAATATTTTAAGTCGTGGCATTGGCGTGCAATGTTGCAGGGATCTCAGGGAAATCTCTTTGACTATATACCACTTATATACCAATCTAAAGGTATGTTATCAACGAAGGCAACATTGGAAATAAAATGGACATTAAATGCCTCACCAGCTGTAATGAGAGTAGTATAAAAAATATTTTACGAGTGCATGTGAGAAAACTAGAATTAGTTTTCTTATGAAAATTACATTTCTTATAAGAGGTTAATGGAAAGTTGGATGCCTTACCAGAGTTTGTGGAGAACTCTGCCCTAAAGGCGGTCTGCATATAATAATGTTTTTGAACTTTAAATCCATGGCGTTTCAAAGCACAAGTTAAAAGAGCGTGTGCATGTACTTCTTTATACGCTAGCTCTGGTAATTTCCAAATATCCTGACTAACTGAGTTCAGATATCCTTTTTCTTCGTCAATTTTTGAGCACACTACTTCGTAATCCGCATCTGTCATTTCTAATACCCTAAAACACAGGCAAAAATGACAAGCAAAATTCTGGAGAGAAAAAAAATGTCAAGATTATGAAAATTCAGGTAAACTGTTCATCTAACTTGATAGTGTTGAATACATATTAATCCTCAAATAGTGAGAATTTTATCTTTATTATTCTTTTTCAAAACCTGTAAAGGTGATTACAATAAAATTTGACCTTGCCAACTCATGCTATCTAATTGCAAAAATTTTTATCATCGGAACAGTCTTTGTTCTGGTAGATAAGTTGAACAATGAAATGTCAGTAAAACGTTTTGTATATGTAAGTATATTTATAAATACAAGTATAAACAATAAAAAAATCTGTATATATAGGGGATGAAAGGTAAGCGCCTTTGTTTATTCTGTTTAGGTTTTTATATAATGAAAACTAATGCTATAAGAAATGGTAAATAAAGGTCGATTAACTAAGTTAGAACATAATTTTAAAGAAAAAAAACTTATAAGTTTTAGTAAAGATTCGGTCGTATTTCTAAAAACTAAAATTGTTATAATTAAAATAAAAAAATAAAGATAATAACAATAATTTACCATTGCGTTATAATTTGCCATTTTTTTCAGTCCAATGAACCTTTATGGACGTTAGTACCTTTCACAAAATTGATTTTAAAAAAAAAACTTGAAATCAATATTAATTACGAAGGTGTTGTTTATTGGTGTTATTTGGAAAAGCGTTCTGTTCTAATGTTCATTTGTATTTTTTTTTCGAATTTTGCAACCAAATTGTGTAGAATAATTGTGTAAAGTAATGTCTCTACATCTTTTTTTTACTCCATAAGAAATTGAATACGATTTCGAATTTTATAGATTTTATTTATAGAATTTTATTCCTTTTTTCTCAAAAAAGTTTTTTTCTGCATTAAAATCGTGAGAAAATGTGCTTCAGAAAGTTAGTTCGAGGAAAGTTTAAATCTTAAATGCTCTTCTTGAAAAGTTTTGGCAAACATAAGATCTAATTCGAACTTATTTGCTATACAGTTGATAGAGAGTCTTCGGTTTTTTTCCAGCTATCCTTAAAATATCTTAATTTGTATGTTTTTTTATTAATTGCTGTATATATAAATTAGTATATTCACCATACGAGGGCAAGGGAATATGCTCTATCGTCGGGTTAGGTAAAAAATAAATTACTGACTTTATTTTTGCTGAAAATTGTCAAGAACAGGTTAAGGCATTAGCTATTTATTTTGCTAATTTACCCTTTTACGTAGCATTATGAGAAGAGTCACTGATTATTAGTCACTGAGAAGTTTGGACCCTACAGTCAGCCATTCTTTAAATTACTGTGTATCAAACTTTACATTTATTTTTCCCTAAATATATATAACTCCGAAAAGTTACATGAGGTAAAGAAAGAATAGAATGAAACAAAATTTTTTTAAAAATAATTTTCTTTTTCTTTCACGCATTGCTTTAGAAATTTGAAAAAATGCTAATTTTAGTTTACTTTTCTTCGGTTTTTTGAAACAACCGAATATTTTTCTTTCTAAACCAAATATTTTTCTTCACTGCAAAACAATGTCTATGCTGTAAAAAAATCAGAATCAAATTACTTTAAAAAGTACGGGCACTCAGAGCCCCGGTACTTTTAACCTTAAAATCCATTATTACCGCAAAATTTTCAATTTTGCAGCGGTTCCCAATTATTTACGGCTACGGTGCCGTAAACAATCTACCTTCATTTTGTGGAACCCCGATTTTATAAACAAAATATAAATGAAAAAATAGTAAACAAAATAAAAAGAAAAATAAACATATTAACCAGAGAAACACTATTAATCATTTAAAAAAAATTTCATGAGAAATTTTAATTTTAATGATGATTTTAATGATTCTAATTTTAATGAAAATAAATTTTATTAATTATAATTTAATTAATTTTTAATGAGAAGAATTATATTCATTAAAAATAGTCTTAAAATTCGATGTTATGCCAGACAGTAGAATTCATAGGTCTGGCGCGGCATCTAGTCAAATTGTGAATTCAGTTTCTAACAATTAATTAAATAAACTGAATTATGGTTTCAGTCGAAATGAAAATTAAAAAAAATTATTATAAACATTGGGATCAGGGAAACATAATTCTTTATTGTTGAATTAGGTTATTTTCTTTGAATTGGAAAGCTTGAGTGTAATTTTTATTATTAATTTTAAAAATAATACTATCTTTTTTGTTGACATTTTGATTGAATAATTTCATAAAAAGAACCAAACTATTTAATGAATAACGATTGGTTATAAATATAATTACAGGTATCAAAAATCATTAATGTTTTAAAAAATAGTCCTTAACTCTTGGAATCACTGTGACCCTTCCGTGGAACCCAAGGGTTCCGCGGAACACCCTTTGGGAAACTCTGTTCTATTAGCTTCAGAACATAGGGATGATATAAGATTAGGGGATGATACGTTAAAGTTGTTCACGTTCTGATCGCTGACATGCCCTGTTGCTTAACATAGGTACGTTCGTGAATGTGAAGGAATAGGAAATGTTAGCAAAATGTGGTTTAAAATTTATTTTCACAATTTTCCTTAATTTTATTTTAGATGTTAATTTTAATCACAATTTAATTCATTAAAATGCAGTATTAAAGAAAATATTTTTTTAACATTTTATAAAGTTGTCGAAGAATTAAATTTTACACAAAAATATGTAAGAGAAATTTAAATTTTTTAAAATAGTGCAAAATGAAGTGATTTGCGACTTCAAAAATTTTAACAAGACTTTTTCCTTCTACCAATTTAAGCAATACAGTCACCTGAAAATGAATAAATAAACAAAATAAGAATGCTTTTCGTCTTTCTCAAAAGTGAATGGTTGAAACAAAAATCGATTAATCTATGGCGGATTCATTGATTAATGTTTCGTTGTTCCGATTCACCACAATTAGTAATTTTAAAAAAAACACGAATGACATGTTTTAGTATTTATTAACACGAATAAGAACTGTGTCTTTAAATTTGTTAAGATAATAAAACAAAAATATATTGGATTTAATTATCCCGTCTTGATAAGTAGAATAATAAATAATAATAATTCACTTTTGATAAGTAGATAATCTATTTTTTACATTTCATAAAATTGCCAAAGAATTAAATTTTACACAAAAATATATAAGAAAACTTACAATTTTTTAAAATAGTGCAAAATGAAGTAATTTGTGACTTCAAAAATTTTAACAAGCCTTTTTTCTTTTACCAATTTAAGCAATACATTCACCTGAAAATGAATAAATAAACAAAATAAGAATGCTTTTCGTCTTTCTCAAAAGTGAATGGTTGAAACAAAAATCGATAAACCTATAACGGATTCATTGGTTAATGTTTCGTTGTTCCGATTCATCACAATTAGTAATAAAAAAAAAACTAACACAAATGACACGTTTCAGTATTTAATAACACGAACAAGAAATGTGTCTTTAAATTTGTTAAGATAATAAAACATAAATATATTGGATATAATTATCTTGCCTTGATAAGTAGAATAATAAATAATAATACTTGATAAGTATTATCTTGTTTTTGATAAGTAGATAATGTATTTTCTTTGCATGGAACAATTAACGAAGTAAGACACAGAATCTAGATAAAGTAAGATAAATATTTTTTCTGACTATTATATTTATCACATTACTTCATAATTCTACCGATATCTCCATCTATTTTAAAATATTAGTCATTTAAATTTATAGTGATATACGCCGTAATAAGCAGTTGATGAAATAAAACAAATCATCAGTAAAAGCAAACTAATTAGTCTTTTATTATTATTTAAATTGATGCTTTTAAAAGAATGATATAACAAAATTTATTTAGTATTATATCATTAGAGTATTCCTAATAGAAAAATATAAGTGGGTAGAATGTAATCATCTGCACTTCAACGATACTGGTTCAAATCAAAACTTCAACGAAATAGAATTTATCAGGTAAGAAACAAATGCTTTGATCATTCTATTTGCATTAAAATTTATAATATTAACGAAACACTGTTTGTTAAATTTTATTAAAAATAAAAATTGAAAAAAGAAAACGGGAAAGTTTTTGTGTAAGTATGCAGGACCTGTAAAAGAGAGTAAGACAGGGACCGATCAAAACTAATTCAGGCCCAAGGCCCACAAAATTTTCCGGGCCCCTAACAAAATATTTTGAAATTAAATTTCTGAATAGTAGTCCTAACAATAAAAAGAATCTATTAAACTGCATGATTCAAGAGAAACACTCGAAAAAAGTTTGAAAGCAGACAATTGAAGATTATTTTTCTAAGATAAAGTTTACACTTCTAAATATTAAAGCAAAATATGTTGTATGAAAATAAAAATAGTTTGGTGACCACAAACAATTAAAATCAGTGATTTTTGCTAAAAGTCACTGATTAGCTGAATTATTTTAAAGATTGTAGCCTTCCCTCTACAGCTTTACATATTTGTTAAGAACAAGCTTTTAGTTCTTGTTGACACTAATCATTTATAAGAGACTTTGCGAATATGCATTCTCGTTGCATTTGCTTAAGCCGTTGGAGTAAAAATTGCACCAATTAAAATTCAGCTGTACTTTCGAATTTGATTAGTGCATTCTTTACACGAGTTTGGTTTATCACAATATAAAGAAAATTTGAAATAAAAAATGCCTCTCTTAAGAAAAACTGTTTCTTTCAGTAATGTTTTTTTAAAAAAAGTAATATTGTGGACTTTTTACTAATTTTTGAGGCCCCCTAGAAAGTGTGGGCCCAAGGCACGAGCCTATTGGGCCTAGGCGATAATCAGGCCCAGGAGTGAGATGTTAAAGTAGCGCAAGTACTTGTACAGTGCACAAAAAAAAGATAGCACTTTATTAACCTATTATCTAATGATATGATGGGATTCTTACGTTTTAAAATGTAATCTTAATGATTCGAAGAAATAACCTTAAATATGCTAAAATACAAATTTGTACAGTTAAGCCACAAAATTATACATAGAAATATACTTTCTCTAAACAAACATACCTTTTCTTTTCCTTGATGGATTTGGATTGAGGATCTCAAAATATGGGCGTTTCCTCAATCTGGAAAATATGGTCCAAATAACATATGCAGGAGAGTGGTCTAACTTTTGGACGCCGTAATAGAAATGTCAAATTTTGACTTTTTCACCATTTTTCTGGAACTGTCAAAGGTAATCAATTGATTATTTCAGATAATTCTTAAACTCATTTATCCAAAAAAAACTTTAATCGAAGATTATTTATTTAAAAATTTTATAATTTTTTTTTATTTTAATAAAGCTTAAAAAGTATTTTGAATTATAAGCTACACATATTTTTATATCATTTTTGTGTAATATTAAATGCTAAAATCCAAAATTTTAAAATCTCTAGAAACTGCAGCTAAGTAGCATAACCAGTCAGAAATTACTAAGCGCATTAGTCTATTAATATAGAGTTTTAATTAATATAGAGTTTTAATTAATATAGAGTTTTAATTAATATAGAATAATTAAAGTTCGCAGAAATTCTAAAAAGTAGCAAGTGCCAGAATAGCATCTGTCAATCTCATAAAGCTAAGCCTTCCTTTTTATTCTTTTTTGAAAAATATCATGCCGTAGAATCAAATGTTTGTAAAAAAAAAAGCTCTAAAAACGAAAATTATTAATTTTGCTTAAAATCAAAGATGGCGGTATCTTAATCCCACATAATTTCACGCTGTTCACTCGGGATCCGCAAATTTATATTTTTAGAAGGGGGAAATTCCCATTTTGCCGAATGAAATTTCGAAATTGATCGAATCATTAGCCCTTTGCTGTCGTATTAAGTTTATGCACGCGTATCATGTTGGCTGGAATTAATTTTCGTTGAACGAACAGTTATACATAATATGCATAATTATGAAGGAAAAATAAAATTTATTACTTCTTTTTTAAACTTTAGACTTATGTAACACAATAATATGCTATAATTTTATGTAAAAATTATATTTTATAGTTCTCCATCGTGTGGTATTTTTCAAAGCAGTCTCAAATGTGAAACTCTGGTTTTCAAGAGCATGTGTCGAAAAAATAATTAGTTTGGCGCCTTATGCCGTTAATTTTTCTGTTTGAACATACAGAACAATCTTTACTCTTTATATTTACAACATGCCGCAATACGAGTATATGTAGTTTGCCATTAAACTGTGGCTAACATCTTTGCGGTGGTCGCTGAGAGCAGACATACCACTGGAACGGTAAAAAAGCGTTGGTGGCTGAGAGTCGACACACGACCGCAAAGGGTTAGTAAGTATGTAATTCAATAGCTTCTTTAAAAAATTATTTTGTGGCTAATATTTTCACAATGTGTTAATTTATTCCCTCTTTGGAGAATCAAAATTGTAATGGCATGTCTTCGGATCATTCTCAGGAATGTTTCACAGATCGTCGCCAATAGCGCATTGTGCAGCTCTAGTACGACGTAAATAAAGTACTATACTACTATTCCATCAATATATCGCTAAATTAAAGATTTTATACTTAGTTATTTTAGTCAAAGGGCCTCGATTGGCCAATGGGTAAGGCACTGAACATTTGCTAGGTTTGAACAAGAACTAGGGTTTGATCCCCAGAGTTGGCTTGAAGTCCACATTGCTTCAGATCGAGTTCAGTTTGTCTGAGAAGCATTGCTTGTGAGCAATGCTGATCACATTGCCATGCTGAACACGCCACAATAAACAATTGCCACATTGCGGACCCTTTACATCCACGAATCTTTTATTAAACAATAGGTTTTTGTGGGAATGCTTTTACTTTTATTCTAGTCAATAAATAATAAACAATTTCATAATTGGTATAAAAACAAACAAGGAAATTAAATCGCAGCTGGAGTCATAAATTCTCACTGTATTATGAATCGAATAACCAATAATTTAGTATTTGCCTCCAGTGGCAGAATTTTGTCGGGCTTTCTGCTACAAACTTGCCTGGCACTAATATATTGCTTTAAAGTACTTTTAATTATAACAATTACTAATTTAAAGTAATAGAAACACTGTGTCTACAGGAGAAAGTATAGTATAAAAACGTATAAAAATTTTTAGTTGTAAAAGTAATATTTTTTTAAAATTCTAATACTATATACGATATTCTCGCATGTTGTAGCCTGAAAAATGTACTAATTATTTCCTCTTTCGAATTTTGTAAATCATTACACAAATTAAAATTCGCAAATAAGCTAAATTATGATTCGTTGATAAATTGAAAACCTTAAAATCCGTGCAGTAACTTCCAAAATAAAGATCACGAATCACGCGAATAGGACTCTTTAAAAAAGAGATGCTCAAATAAGTGTATGTAAAATATGGAGTTCTTTAAAGAAAAAAAAATGAAAGAAAGAACATCATTTCTAGAGCAAACTATCTTTCAAACTCTTGCGATTTCTAAATTTTTTTATTTTAGAGTATTATTTTGAAATTCTAGCTAAAGCCAGTCATTACAAATTTTTTTTTAAAAATCTCAAACGAGAGTAGAAAAATCATGATTATTTCTTTCCTTTCTGATGCGCAAGAAAGACATCTTTGAAAAAAAATTCTGCAGAAAAGAACAAAATATTTTTTGAGAAATTATACAAAAAGGAAAACCAAAATTTTCAAACGAAAAATCTTTCTGCGAAAACTCCGTAACGCTCTGCGATAATGTCTCCGTGTCGCTGCGATTCCGGTATTAGGCAAGTATTTGGCATATCTTGTCTAATACCGGATAGGAATGAAATAGATATTCAGAGAATCGTGCTTTTAAAAGAAAATTTAGTTTCAGGTGGTAAAAAATTTGAAAAAAAAAATAATCGAAAATTTCTTGCAAATAAAAAAATTGCTGAACTTATTTAAAATTAATTTATTTGTTAAATTTGAAAGAGTGAAAAATATTAAAGTAGATCCAAATATAGGAAACGAGATATATGACCAAAACTACCTGACAATCATGAAGTTAATCGGTTTTCTGGTTCTATGATAACATCAGAAAAGTCATTATTCCTTACCGAAGCGCTTTTGTAACAAGTTAGATAAAATTAGCAATAAATTGTATTTTTTAATATGTGATAAAATTTGTTAATTTCAATAAAATTACATAAGAGTATGTAGTAAAGTATATAGTAAATAGTATATAGTAATAGTAAATTTGGTAATTTTATAATGATACCTTAGAAGAGCGTGGCATAAAAACCATTTATTCGGTTAAATTTACTTTTCAGTTTTATATTTTTTTCTAAATGTGTGGTAACAAGAACTATAATTTTGAAAACCATAATTTCCGGTAAACCGTTACCATATGAACGAAAAAATTACCAAATGCTTGGTTTAAACACAGTATATTTTTGTTTTATTCAACAGAATTTTTTTTTTAAACCAAAAATGTCATTTCCATTCAGTGTGGTAATTTTACTATGATTCTTTCCCTGCGCTTTATGCTTAATTTTTTAGTCAATAAATAAAATAAATTCATCATGTGTAAACAAATGAAAGAAACATTATTATCATAAAATTACGATTGAAGGTTCGCAATTTGAATTAATCTTTACGTTTTTTTCTCGTATCAGCGCAGGGATTTCGTAAGCCTCCCACCAATTTAATGGGCACGTAATTTCTATCGACGAAAAGTTCTTAATAATATTAATTAATGTTATTAAAATTTGCGGAACAGGGAAAATCTTTAGGAGGTCATAGCGACCTCCAATTCCGCTCGCGTGGCGTAAAATGAAATCATCATGCGATCTTACCTATTTGGCGACATGGCGCAATGACATCACATAGAAAGAAAACTCAGTGAGTTACGATATTTCGAAAACAGTAACCTTGAGCAAAAACTGAAGTTGACTTTAAAATGAGAAATTGTTTTACAGTAAACGTACAATACTGTATTGTTTATAATATGGATATTAAACTTTTGTTTAAAAATAATTTTGCTTCTTAAAAAGTTCTTAAAAATTGCCACAGTATCACGTTTAATGGATTATATTAAAATTAATGTAAAATGCAAGTTGTTATCATTAAATAAGTAACATTTATTTACAAATATAAAAATTTAGAACTAATAATTAAGGTTGAAAAATAACTAAAGTTGTAATAAAAACAACTAATGTACAATTATATTATACAGATAGCTAATATTGTAATACAAGATATATAAATGTACAATGCATAGTTCCGTATAAAATACTTAAATTTAATCCTTTTTTTTCTTTCATTTAAGCATCTTTTAGAGTCAAAATTAAGCATTAAAAAAACATACATACAAAGTGAATTTTTTTTCCTTCTTAATGACAACTTTTGCGTTTCTTCTTAATGACAACTTGTCTTTAGTAATTGCTAGCATTTGAAAAACATGCCTGTCCAATTAATTCTTTTTTTTTAAAGGCCTCACCTCTCACAACTAAATTAAACCGTATATGGGAACGATGAGATAATTTTAAATATGATTTTTATCAAGTTTATATATATTTTGGCAAGTTCACTGATGTTGAGTATTTATTTTACACGGTGGTATATTTAGAAACTTTTAAAATTAAATTGGGAGTAATATAGCTTGATGCAATGGTTACATACAGTTGAAGAAGGAAGCTTGCCGTTGAACCTAGAAATGTCATTTCCTTTGATGGAGATGATGACACTTTGTCACAAGTGTAACAAGCAAAATTGACCATACATCTCCTTGTGCCTGCATACAAAAATTCGAATAAAACTAATGTTTTTAAATAATATATCAAATAAGTTATAATATTGCCAAAAAATAATTTTAAAAATACTTAAAAAAATCTATTGTTTTGTTATATTGCAAAAGAGGGGAATTAAGTATCTGCAGGTTTGTCGCGGCGCGAATTTCCGCGAAATTGTCATCTTTTTTCCTAAAATCCGCGAATTTCTCAATATGTCTTGACTTGCGCGAAAATTGCTTAAAATTTGATTTTTTTTTTCATTTTTTATTTATTATTTTTATTAAACAGAATTTTTTATTTTCCTGAACCTTAAATTGAACATGTAAAATTGATTAGATATTTAGGGGAGTGAATCAATAGCAAAATAGTTCAGAGATAAGAGATCTTGACAATCTCGTCAGCTAAGGTGGTCTTTCTACACTTAGCGATGGTAATTACCTTCCTGAAGTCAGTAAGAGTACAAAAGAAATTGGAATCACAAAAGAAGGAAAATGTTATAAATCAAATGTTTAACAGAAAAATTGTTATACATGCGATTGCTCTGGGCAATGAAATTTCTACTGCCTTTCTACATATCCAATTAATTTTTCCTAGGCGACTTCTTGTGATTTCTTAAATATGGATCAGTTTCTTAGATGAAGGAGGGGGGGGGGGACTAGTAGAATGTTTGAGTTTTCACAGCAATTACTTCTTACAAAGCAACGGTCAAGGAATTGCGCGTTCGTGAAGGAAAATTGATCGAGTTTTGGAAATCAAAGACCAAACGCTCCAAAATTGGCAAAAGCGACAATTCGAAGTTTGTCGGTGCCTAAAAACAGCGTTGACGCAGAAAGATCGTTTTCTAAGTATAAAAATGTATTAAGTGATAAAAGACGAAGGATAAGTGAGATCTGACAATGTACAATACTTTGTACCAAAATTCTGTTCATTTAAGTAAGAATATTAATATTGCTAGAAGTTCAAAGAAATACCACGTTGTGTATTTTTAAGCTTTTTTTATTATTTGCGCAATTTCTGTCTTTTGCATAATTTATATAATAAATTTTTTTATGTTTAGAATTTGTGCAATTTTCAAATTTTCCCCGCGACAAACTTGCAGCCCTAAGTATGATTCAGTTGAAAATAAAAAAATACCAGTCCCTTACAAAGATTAATAGTTTTTTTTTTAAATAGCTGCTTTTGAATACTTAGTAAACATTTAAGATAACAAGTTATGGATAAATATGAGAATTTAAAAGAAATTAAACTATCTGCCTAAGTCATTTTATATTTTATTAAAAGAGCTAAAATTTAACGATAGTTTTGCATTGTATAGTTATTATATTATCAGTTTTTATACTATGAGTAAGCTCATTCAACATTCTAATTTTTGTAGGAACTTTAATAATATAAACTGGACAAAATTTAAAACGTTAATTGATATCTATCAGTTTCAGAGGAGATAACGATTTATGTACCTTTCTATTTTAATAATGATTATAAGCAAGGTAGAATGTCCATCTAAAACTACACAAAAATTAAGAAAAATGATTTATTTAAAGACTTTAATAAAAAGATTTTATTAATATAGAAATATGTTGAAAGTTGATTCAAGCATTTAAATTTTATTTTGGGATACATGTTTCAAATAAAAATATTTTCTTTCATTTTAAGTGTTTATCAATAAAATTACGCAATATGGACACAATATTAAAAGAAATTATACTAAAGAATATTAGAAATAAAGCACACCATTAAATTCATAAAGTGAAATTTTTTCTTATAGCTTGCTTTTTGTAAGGATTAAACTGAATTTTCCAAGTCCGTTCCAAATTTTATATAAATAATATATTTGATTTTGAATTGGATTAATGGAGGAGTTAGCTAAAGCTGTAAAATTATCTTCCAATAAAAACTTGTTTTCATGGAAGCGAATTGGTGACATACCATCAGAAAAGTACAGAAAAAACGTTTCATGCGCCTGCAAAAATTTTTATGTAAGCGTATATGTTGGTACACAGAAATTAAAGCAGTTTATAAGCATTAAAAAAATATTACCTCATCATTAATTCTTAGCGTTTTTAAAGACTCTGCAGTTGATGTATGATGTCAATGGAGAATTGATATTTTAATTTACCCTGACAATGGGACTTTTAAAAATTTATCTGTACATCCAGCTGTTTTCGTGATTTTCTTGATAATAATACTCATTTTTGTTTTGTAGTTAGCATTTCTTTTTGATTTAATGCTTTATGTCGTTGTGAAGGATGAGAAATCCTGAATTTAGAAAACATGTATCTGAAGTACAGAGTTAAAGATGAAGTGAAGTACAGAGTCGTGGTTATCTCCTTTAATAAATATTTAAGAAGCCTTGTTAAAAATGAATTGAAAATAATATGCATATTATGGGAGTTGCAAATTAAAATTTGTATCATAAAAAGCTATCGAAATCTAATCAATCAATATTGAGGAACTCACGACTCAAAACTTAAAAACTTATTTGGTTTTTGAAGAAGAAGTAAAACTTTCGAAAGACAATTATTATATATTATTGTAGTCACTTTCAAATTTCATTAGACAATGGTTTTCAACTAATTTTGAATGTTTTTCGATCCTACTTCCTTATTAACGATTCGACAATTTTGATAACGCATTTTTTAGCTGATTAAATATGATTTTTTAACCCATTAATTATAATTTACTTCATTTTCGATAAGTAGTACATAAATGTATTTAGGGCGATTGTTGTGTAAGACCTTGTAATAAACAAACGAACAATGGCATGCATAACAAACTCCTAAACTTTAAAACTGCTATTTAAATAAACCATAATAAAATCAAGTTAGTGAATAAAAAAATAATGGCTAAAAAGAAATTTTTTTTTTCTTATTTCCAATGCCCATTTGCGTTAACATTTCGTCAATTCAGGCATTTGTAATGCAGATTTGTAGGCCACTTTTCCAGGAGCACCATATTAGGTAGGTCAGCGTTGCTACCACAGTGAGGACAGATAGTACAGATAGTGAAAGAACATCCATGCCTTGCCTGGGATTCGAACCCAGAACCTTTCTGATGCAAGGCCAGTTCCCTCTGCCCCTTACACAGTCCGTTCGGCTGGTTGAAAAAAATTAATGATTTAATTTGCTTTGTGAAAATAAGTGTATACACGCGTAAAGAAAATTTACAGACAACAATATTTAATGTTACATAGGTAATTATTTACAATCTTTGTTCTAATGATACTCTTGTAAGAAATAACTATAAAGAAGAAAAAAAATCTTGATCTTTAACGCTAAACAGGCCCGTTTCTCTATAAAAAAAAGAATATTACGGATATAATAAGGAAAAAGCTGGAAATCAAGTTAAAGATTTAGATTGAAGTCTAACATGAATTTAGACCAGTGGTTATCAACTGGCGGCCCGCGAACTGAAATATATTAATTGTCGTTTTTTTAGGATAATTTTCGTTAAAAATCTATATGGGTTTAAAATACTTTTCTTTCGTTTTAAAAAACCTAATTTCTTCCTTTTTGAGAAATTTAACATACCAACGGTGCGAAAAAAAATTATTTCCCGGGTTTTGCATCCAGGAAAATATTTATTCAAATACAAAATCAATCGTGTATGTTGCTCTTTTTTATATCGTTTTTTTTTGTATTTTGTGAATATAATTTAGCATGTGTGTATCAGAAATTTTCTCGAAGAAATTCTCTCATTACTTTTTTGATACCACTCATTTTGGACGAAATTATTTGCATTTGTAAATCTTAAAACGCATAAAAGAGTTATTGAATATTATGTTTTAATTAAACTCCTTGAATTGAATATCGCATGAGCGGAAAAGAAACAAAATTAATTTCAGATGCTCGAGAATTCTTTGTTGTTGTTGCTATAATTCCTAAAAAGTCTAAAAAATGTTAATTTATTAATCAGAATAAAATTTAAAAGAAAAAAAAAATCTTGTCACTAAGTTTATGATTAAGAGAAGATTCGAAATGATACGTAACAAGCATTATTTGTAATGCTTGTTATTTTGCTTTTTAAAATTAAAAATCTGACAGTAATATTTAATGTTCCTTCAAACATAAGAGTCCTATATAAAATTTTGATAAAGTTGCGGGCAGCCATTTGACTGGTGTTTTTAATTGCGGCCCCCGGCCACATGCAAGTTGGAAACCCCTGATTTAGACTATATTTCGTGTTTATTGAGGGGAGCAATAAAAAAGGGGTAGAAAGTTTATAACTTGAATAAATAGTTGTCTGACCACATCTAAAAAGATTTTTTCCCCTACACTTTTAATGAAGAACAGTGAGCTTTTTTTATTGGCCTTTTTTTAAATTTAGATTACGCTTCAAATTTTGTAAGAATACATTGGTAAAACAATGTATTCTTACAAAATTTCTAAATTGAATTAGATAAATATTTAGAAAACACTACAATATGTAACATAATAATTGCATGAATTTTTTCTTATCTACTTAATTCTATTTAATAACCGTAGACATTTAAAAACAATTTAAATTTGATTTCATTGCATCGATTGCAATCTGCTCAAAATAAAACAGTAAGCAAAAATTCAATAACTAATTCTGACAGATAAAATGAAAAAAAAATATTTAAGTTTTGGAAGTTCGAGATGTTAATTTATGCTTGTACAAGTCACTGATAATGAAACAAATGAGAAGAAAATTTCAGGCATATTAATAAAGTATTTTTTCTGTTAAATTTGCAGACAGAACATTTCATTTGTAAAACATAAAATTCAATTATGATAAAATAAACGTAGTAGATAGTTGTTACCTTTGAGAGTTTGGCTTTTGATTGTATACAATCCATTAAGTTAGAGAAACTTCTGAAAATTATTTTTGAAATTTTCAGAATAGCCTTCTATATTTTGATTCACACTCAACACCAACTGTTCAAGTGTAGTTTTTCTTCATATTATATTCAGCTAGGAAAAATGGAATATAATTTACAGTGCGTGATTTGTTTCGGCGTTTATCTTTCTATAATAAGCAATACTACGCATGCACAAAATGTTTTTTATCGCCTATCTTCAAGGAATCGTCAAAGGGATCCAATCGCATGATTAATTCAAATTACTCGGTTTAATTATTTGGAGATACTTCCGTGTTGAAGTTGAGGAAAGTGATCTGCAACGCCATCTACAATCACCAAGGCACCAAATTGTTATTAAAAGGTAAAAATTAGAAGGAAAAAAAAAACCTTGAAGAGGTTTGCCTGGGGTGGCTACGAGTTATACCCTTCAAGTTGGTCCCCTTCTGCGATATATATATATATATATATATATATATATATATATATATATATATATATATATATATATATATATATATATATATATATATATATATATATATATATATATATATATATATATATATATATATATATATATATATATATATATATATATATATATATATATATATATATATATATATATATATATATATATATATATATATGAAATTGTGGTTTTTGGTGGACCGTTTCCCGGAAGATTATTCTGCCACAGATCTGATCAGAATACGGAAATCTCTCCAATTGAGGAATTATTTCGATAACCCAATTTGAATGTCTCGTATCCTAAGGTTATGCCAAAATTATTAAAAATATTTTTTCACTTAAAACAGTACAGCTTATGATAAGATTTCAGCCAACAATACCAAATAAAAATTTGTTCATAATTACTATTTCTTTTCCATTTATAGGTATGACAAAATTCCAATTTTCTGCTCTCGTGTGCTTCTTACACGGAGAAACAAATTCTTGTAAGATTACCTCAATGTATGGTAATGACAATTTTGGTAATATATAAAATTTATTTATTATAAAGTTCATAAAATTTTAAAAATTATAAAATTTACCAAATTTTACGTTTCGGTCAAAAATGCATTGCATTTTTTGTGTTTCCATAGAGAGAAAAATACGGTAAATTTTACTATTTTCTGACATTTTTTACCATGCTTTTTTCTCAGTTTACTATTTTCTTTTGATCTCTTATAATGGCTATCTCAACTTCTTGACATCATCAAATATTAACATTTGTGCCATTTTTGTAATATTATTTGTATAACTATTGTTTTTATATCTAGTATTCTATTAAATACTCCATCATTTTGGTTAATTAAACCAAAATATGTGGTATTTGAACGATTCATTTGGTAAGTTTTTTGTTCGTATGGTAATGGATTACCGGAAATTCTAGATTCAAAATTATAATTCTTACTATCACACATTTCGTAAGAAAATACAAAACTGAAAAGTAAATTTAACCAAATAAATGATTTTTATGCCATGCTCCCTGGTATCATGATAAAATCACTAAATTTTATCACAGATTATAAAACCATTTTGTATTGATAATTTTCCAGATAGCATTACCAAAGTGCATCGGTAAAAACTACCTAGCTTCTTGGTGTTTCTATAGTGAGTAGGTGTACACGGTAAATCGTACCATATTCTAGTAGTTTTGACCATACTTTTTTCTTAGTGTACTAGTATTTTCTTCTGATCTTTTATAATAGCTAAACATCTCGACTTTAGCAACAGTCAAATATTAACATTAGTTAATAATTTTTGTGCTCTTTCATCAATTAGATAAATTCTTAATTAATTAGATTTTCAACAAGAAAAAACTAATTTTACGAAACGAGTAAATATAACCCGCATTCATAATTTCTGAATAGTATAAACAAAAATTATCTATCTGAAATAAGTTTTCTTAAATTATTATTTTCGAAATTTGTTTTCTGATTTCACGTGTTATTTTATATTTCAGCATTATTATGACCGAAGAAGATATTAAAACCATCTCATCAGTAATCGATGAAGAAAAAGAATTTTTCAATTCCGTTAGTCAAAATATCTGGAATTCACCAGAACTGAGTTTTCAAGAGATATTTGCTCACAATATTTTAACAGATGCACTTACAAAATATGGATTTTCTGTTCAGAGAAACTACCTACTACAAACTGCTTTTCGAGGAGAGTTCACTACAGGTAATTCAAACATCTCCAGAGACATTATTTATGCTTTAACTTAACTAAAGGTCTTACTTAAAATTATTTACTTGTAACTCGATAAGAACTGAAGTGATTATGCTTAACCATGTGATTTAAATCAGGTTTGATTGGATACCTGTAAGCAACGTCACATGTGTGTGTTAAAACTGATTAGCTTCTGAATCGACAAATGCCATGATTTACCTACAATGACGTCACTTTCAGGTATCTAATTGTAGGCCAACTCAATTTTTATTTATTCTGTGGTAGACTCTTAAAAGGGGGTCAGGCCTCTCCTTTAACAGAAATTCCATTTTGAAGGAGGGGTTGAGGTTATAGCACTTGATATGATTCATCAGCGTATTTTTATGAATAGATTTTTGAAGTGCAGACTCCTGAATTTTAACTAATGTCCATCGCCAAACATTTAACGAATGAAACAAATTTCAAATTATAAATCTTTGTATCAACCTTTAAAGATTATACCACCACGTATTGTCAATATAGTTCTCTTTAGCAAATACGTGTAGCCAATATTGTAAAAATAGGGAGGAGCTGTGTCAAAGTATATCTTTACGGATCCTTACGAAGGAGGGTGAAACTGAAGACAGTAAAATCAGTTAGGTTGCTGGAAAGAGAATGGTGTTGAAAAGCGATTATTAGGAACAAGTTTAAACAGACTTTCCAACTGGCTTGAATGTTTTCCTTCTTACCCTCCTCCCTACTGATTTGACAGACTTCAGTGTTGTTTTGGTTTCTTTCTTGTTTGACTATCTGAATTCATATGTGTATACTTTTTTATTTGACAAGGACTAAAACACATTCAAGAGCGGTGATTACGGCACATCCTGTATTTTGTATACATTTCTCATTTCTGAAATTAACTGTTATCTGAAAAGTGGGAGAACTTAATGGGTTCTTGGGCCATCGCATATTAAATATCAAATTGATTTGGAAAACAAGATACAGTTTTCTTAAGGCAGAGACGGTGAATCTATGGCATAAGTGCCACCAAGTGGTAAGTGAGAAGTACATATTAAATAACATCTATTCATTAACATGAAGTAATGTCTCAGATACTACTTGTTGTTATACGCAGAAACAAGTACGATTTGGGTTCCTATATGACATTTCCTTGGACGTCACGCAGAATATAGTGCACCTTCCATTATGGAAATCCATGTTATATGGGAGAATGGCTTTTTCTTTGAAAATACGTGAGAAAGATTAGATAGAAAAAGAACCCAAACTAAATTGTAATTAATGAAAAAAAATTGCAATAGTAAATGTTTGCAATGTTGTCAGCCGGTGTTTTAACAATACATTCTATGAAAGTATGACAGTTAAAAACAGCTTTGTTTCAGATTTAAATAAATCTTGTGCATGTCATTTATGACAAGTTATGATCGAAATATAAATGGAATTGTTGATTGCGTTCAGCAACATTAGTCTCAAAAAATGAATTTAAAATATTTGATTGTAATAATGTTGTATATGTTTACAAAGTTAAATGAATGTTTATTGAAAAAATAAAAATCTTATTTAGTTTAAGTGTTTTAAAAAAGAAATTTTTTTTTGTGAAAAAGGGAGAAAAATATTTTTTGATTCGTTTGATGACTCATTCATACTTTTGATTCATTCATACTATGAAAATTAAAAGAAAATCTTAATTAATGAACTCCACCCCTGCTCACTGACGCTCCTCAAAAAATTCTATTTTTTAATTTTTGTTTCTCGGGAATTATTTAATCAATTCTATTCAAGTTTTAAATAACATATTTTAAGAGATCGTATTACTTAATTCTAAAAATTATTACTCATAGTTAATAAAAGTAGTTATACATAATACATATGTATTAAGAATAATTTTTTTCATATATTGAATTTCCTTTGGTTAACGAATATTACAAGTAAAAAAAGTCTTAAAAGTTTTTAGCACAATTTAATTAATCAAGCATATTTGATTAAGATTTTTAATCTAGTTCAAGACTTTCGTAGTCAAATGATATTAAAGTAGGATTTCAATAATCTTAAAGAAAAAAAGGAAGATAAATTGTAATTTGCTAAATGATCCCCCAATTCACCATTTAAAAATTCCATGATATGATTGCTATGCTGATGATTGGTTACTGCAGTAACCAATCATTTTTAAAATCGGATTGAAAGAAACGATAGTTGTGAAACTACTAAATTCAACCTTCATGATTTGTTGCAGGATTGGCTGAAAATAATAAATAAGTACATGAACTTTAATTCATCTCCATAAAAATTAGATTGTGTAGAATTGTCAATTCAGCTATCAAATTTTCATTATTAATTAAAACAAAAAGATGCTGAATTTAAAATCTACATTTCTCGATTCTTCAATTCGAATCGATTATTTTAAAATCCTTGTTTACTTTGGTAGAAAATAGTGGTCTTCTGAACGTGCAAAAAATTCGGGAATAACAGGGCAAAAAGCTGAAAGTCAGGAAAAATTATGACAGTTGAATTTAGCAGAAAATTTAATTTAGGATATCAGGATAACTACATACCTTACAATATAAAATGTATTTTAGGCTACCTGTAATATTTTTTTTTCATTAAAACAATCTTTGAGAGGTACTTGGAAAAAATAAACTAAAAATGTATTTAAATTTAAGAATAATTTTTATATTTAACAAAGAGTTATTGACAAATTTGCAATGTCATTACTTTGATGGTGGTTCATTCCTGGTGTAAATTCTTGCTCCACCAGCGTTTTCTTTACGGATACAAATGCAAGCTGTCTTATTGTTTTTTAAGTTTGAATGGAAGTAGAAGAGATGTTTATTATGTTCTAGAATTTGTTGCTGAACTTGCTTTTTTATTGTTTAAATGTTCGTTTGCGTCATTTTAACTTTATTTTTGTCAAGGATTCTAAAAATATGCAGTAACAGCAGTCTTTAACGGACACCCAGCATAATTCTTCAAAATCTATCATAACATTTATTTTTAAGGACTGTTTAGTTACATCAGTTTTACTCTATTCTTTTTAAAAGGAGAAGGACCAAGGATCGCTGTTTTGCTGGAGTATGACGCCTTACCTGAAATAGGCCATGCGTGTGGCCATAACTTAATCGCGGAAGCTGGACTAGCTGCAGCAGTAGGAATCAAAGCAGCTATGGAAGCCGATTCAAGTATAAAAGGAACGGTAAAGGATTTTTTTCACACTTTTTGCATGCTATATATGCAGGGTGTTTTGGAATGACCGCATTTAACATACATATTTAGAATGATTGCTAAAAAGGAAGACAAATGTATGCACATTGTAGGTCACTAATTAATACTTAAGTGAGAGAAAAAATAAATACAACACAAAAATTCTTGCTTTCTTATATCAAGACAACATAACATTTTTAGCCCTTTTTAATCAAGACAACATTTTTTGCTCAAACAAGATAAAAATTTTTGCTTTTTTTATCAAAATAATTTCTAGACTGAGCATTTAAATTTTTTTTAATAAATTGAGAAGAAAAAAAGAAAACTAAAAGGAAAATAATCAAAAATTAAAAATAGGCAAAGGTCAAAAATTGACAAAAATCGAAAATAAACAAGAAGTCAACAATAAAATAAAAATAACCTTATTAAAATATAATTCTAAGACCTCACAAAAATCGTTTAATAAATAAATGCCTAGAATACGAAGGATTTTTTATTCCTTTTCTATTCACGCTACAGGCTGCTAGAAACAGCTTTTAAAAAAAAAAAAAAAAAAAAAAAAAAAAAAAAAAATTCTGATCTCCGAAAGGCGATCACAGGTTACCCATTGGCAAAATGGTTGTAGTCTAATTTTTTGTTCAGCCTCGGTAAGTTAAGGCCTGGGCATCTTTTTTCTTTCTTTCTTGTTTCAACTCTATCCTTTGGGACCGTGTCAAACAGTTTGGGACCCTCTTTATTTGTGATCTTCACCTGAATTAGTATTGAAAGCGATCCAGTTTGAACTGAAGATTAGAATTTCTGATTCTTAATTAAGACAATAAAGACCAAAATATCGTTCAAATGATGAAATTCTCTTTCATAAACTACTCAAGAAGTATTTATGGGATCTCTCTGGTCCCATATCTCAAAAATAAACTCACCAACTTAATGCATAACAATATTAAAAGTGAAAAAAAAAAGAATTATAAAAAAATTATCAAGCGACAGCGGTCACCATAGCAACGCATGCGCACTGCTTACTATTACTCTTGAACACAGACGAAAAGTGTGATGAAGTCCAAATAAGGTGAGCAGGCCCACGCCATCAAGCCCAAAACAACACCCTTTTTGCCAATGGGTAATAAACAATAAGAAAATAATCGTTAAGTAAAAATCACATGACGCGAATTTTATCGATTTATATTTACTATATTATTAATACGAGTAATTATCGAAATAGAATATGGACAAACATTACAATCAGATTTTGTAAATCGAAAAATTTCCAAATCAAACACAAAAATCGAGAATGAAAAAAAGTTATTAACGATAGAAACATTCCAATTGTCTACTTTAGTCCCGTATCCGCACTAGCGCTCTCTCCTCTATTAAGAAAATTTTTCTGCAACTCGTATTATTCAGGTATACCCTGACTATGTTTTTCCATTTTTTATTACATCCATATTTTTATGAGTTAATTTTTTTCTCCAATTGTTTTTTGTTTCAGATTGTTGCTTTAGGAACTCCAGCTGAAGAGTCAGGGGGAGGTAAGGTGAAATTAATCGAATCTGGGGCATTTGAGGGAATAGACGCCGCTATGATGGTTCATCCAGACAATATAAACTGGTTTCAACCAATCCTTATTTGCCTTCTCAGTGCAAGTATTTTGAGATTTCTTTATAATAATGTTATAATGCGGTGTAAAAAATTTTAGTCTTATAGAGTTAGAAAAATCTTCTGTCCAAAAATTTTTTGAAGCTTATTAAAAATCAAAAACAGAAATAGAAAAAAAAAATTACTTAACGATTTGGCCGGTCCAGGAGATAACTTTGCCAATACAAAATCAGTTATTTTATTTAATTATATACTTAATAGCTTTATTTTTTTTAAAAATCATGTCATCAATTGAAAGATTTTTTTAAAATTGTCATCTTAAAAAAAAAAAAAGAAAACTGTTGTATTTACTTGCTGCTTGGTGATTTTGTATTGACGTCTTATCGGCCAATTGGTAAGGTACTAATTTTTTTTCTATTACTGTTATTGATTTGTATAAGTTTCGAAAAATCATTTTTTACAAGAAAAGGAAAAAAAAAAAGTAAACTCATGAAACGTAATAAAAGACCAAAAGTAATGAGACTGGGAGTTGGTTATACTGAGATTCCTTGAAATTGTTGAAAATTTGTCATTCACAAAACAGAAAGAAAATCAATTTGCCTACTAAATTAAACTGCTAAAGTTGTCTACTAAAGTATCTGAAATAAATTATATGAAAACTTTGCTGTTATACTTTCAATGAGAAATTAATGATCGTTCTATAACTTTTTGAGATTAGCTTTCAAACTTTTCATAACAAACAAATTATTTCTGTTTAAAAAAAATCATCCCAAACATTTTATTTGTTTCCGTAACAGCATAAAAAACTAACATTTTAAAATTGGAAACAATTCTACATGGTTGTAGGCATTTATTTCATTATCGATTTATAATTTTTGTTTTTAATTTTTATTGCTGATTAAAAGAAATAATATAAAAACACTCTTAAGATTACATATTGTTCGATATAGTTTGAATAGTTTGAAAATTGGGATAAATTTAGAAGCCTAATTTAACATGTTTTTTTTTTATAGATAATAGCAATATTTTTTTACACTCTTTAGGAAACAACTTTAAATGCTTTAAACAAAATAATAATTTAAACGCGTAATAATAGAAATTTATGTATTATTAATTTTTGGACTGATTATGAAACTAAATGCTTACAATTATGCATTTTATCAGATGTGAGTTGTTCTCGCTTGAAATTAATTTTTAAATTAGGCAGGGATTATATAAATTTCTATCAGGATCAAGGGGAAAGAACTGCTTAGAGGAATTGTTTTCCCTCAGAACAACAATCTTCACTTCGTAATAACTCTCGGGAAGAATAGATTTTCCATGTTATTGATTTGTCAAAACTTAAGACTTTCTTAAACTGAAACCAATGGTAATCTGATCGTTCTTTTTGTGAATCATAGACTTAAACTGTTCTTTCCCTTTGATCTTCATACATGAAAATTTTGTAATATTCATTGAAATGAGATAATATAGTCTCTATGATTTATTTCTGTCTTTCAATATGTTGCATCATTTCAGTTGACTGTTGATTATAAGGGAAGAGAATCTCATGCAAGTGCTTTTCCATGGGAAGGTGTAAATGCCCTGGATGCTGCTGTGACACTATATCAAAACATAGGCTTACTTAGGCAACAAATGAAACCCTCTTCTCAAATACGCGGTAATTTAGTCAATAATTATTTTGACATAACTATTTTAAATCACATGAAAATATAAAAACATGGTGGCTCAGGGAATAGAGCATTCGTCTCCCGATGAGGTGACGCAGGTTAGTATCCCAGCGGTGGCTGGCTGATACAAGTTCTTCACCCGGCGAACACCGACCACAGTGCTCACGTAAAATATCGCTAGTGGTAGATGGATAATTGGTTAGAATCCCTTATCATGTGAGGTTTTCGTGGTTTTTACTTCCTGTTACACAAATGCGGGTTAGTTCCAGCAAAAAGTTGTCCTTCAAAAAGACTAGTTTGACCCAATGTTTGATCCAGCAATTCCCTTGTCTTCCGTGTTGGATTCAAAATTACAAAGCTCTAGAGTTGAACATAGATAGTCACAAACTTAGCTGTTCGATACCGGTCGTAAAATAAAATAAAAAGAAAATATAAATGCCGAAATTTAGAAGAAAACTCATTGTTTTTATGATTACATTTACTTAGTTTCGTAGTTGAGACTTATTCTGTTAAGTAACAGTGTTCATTAAGTGTTTATATATCTAAGTTACTAAAATATGTATTTTTGCAAAAATTCGGATGTTTTATAATGTGAATTATAAATGAACTCCAAGATTGAAGTACGCTAAGATTAGTATGAATTCTTCTATATAAATGATTCTAATTAAAATGTGAGGAAGATGCTTCTTTCTCTGAAAAATACATTTATTTGATTAAAGGGTCTAGATCTAGATTAATCCAATACGAATCTACTACAGAGAAAAAAAAAAATGCATACACGCATCTTTTTCAACTAAATAAATATAACAATAAGAAGTTATTTTATGATAGTTTTTATTCATGATTTATATTTGTTCGAAAGTTATTACAATTTTTTCATTTTTTTCAATTTTTTCTCTTAAATAATAATTATTTATCTTTTTGTTGTACAAAAATGTATCCCTCTCGCCTTTCTCATTTTATAAGCTGACGTTTGGCGTGATGTCAAAAGTAAAAAATAAATAAATAAAAAATGTGCGAGAGAGATTAAATGTTACCAGACAAAAATCTGAACATCTAAATTGAAATTTTTAAAAATTATGAAGATTGAAGTGAGATCTGTTTCCAAAGCTAACTGATATATGATATAAGATTATCGTTACATATGGTTAACAAATAAAATCTCATTAATTCTTCTTCTCATTAATTCTTCTCATTAATTCTTCTTCTCATTAATTCTTCTTCTCATTAATTCTTCTTCTCATTAATTCTTCTTCTCATTAATTTTTCTTCTCATTAATTATACTTCGCATTAATTATTTCTTCTCATTTTATCACATGTTCCGTATTACGATTTTTTTAAAAAAACAATTGATTATTTTTATTATCCAGCTATCCTTTAATTTCGTTAGGATTAACGTATTAATAAATTGCGCTTGCATAAAATTAAAATAATTATATATTTTATAAGCAAAATTATCTTTTTTATTGACTTTTAAGAAGAAAAAAATTTGTTAAAAGATCAAGGGGGAAGAATGATTAATGTCCATGAAAGCTGATTCTGAGAATTTGCGTACGAATAGGAAACACGCTTTTTTTCACAACACGGCCCATCTTCACTGAGTTATGACTTACAAAGGAGAACCGATTTTTCACGTCACCTATTTTTTTATGTAACCAAACTTAATGCTACTATAGTGTACAATAGTATAACATTTACTTGTAAAATCTTCTGCAAATACTGCAACTATCATTATTTATTTTAATTTCATGAAGTATAAACTATCTCCATTAAGTAAAATAATATCTATACAAATGTTTTTGGGCAGTTTTTATTTTAAATATAATAACAAGTACTTTTTTAAAAATTTTAATAGCAATTATCACGAAAGGTGGGACAGTCCCAAACATAATACCAGCGGAATCTAGACTTGCAATATATATTCGAGCACCCGTTAAGAAAGAATTGCTTGAAATCAAATCCAAACTTGAAAAATGCATCGAAGGAGCAGCTATGTCAACAGGATGTGCATATACAATAAATTATGACAAAGAAGACAGCTGCGATGATCTTGTAACAAATAAAACAATGTGTGAACTTTTTACCAAATTTGCAGAACGATTTGGTAAGTATTCTTTTTTTTGTTGAAAATCTTACGTAATAGAGCCGTAATTGCTCTGGGGATAGAACGTTTGCCTCTCAATGAGGTGAACCGAGTTCGAATCTCAGCGATAGCTAGTCGGTACGAATTTCGCACCCGGCTCTCACCGAACACAGTGATGACATAAAATATTCCGGTGGTAGATGGATCAAGGGTTAAAGTCCCCTCTCGTTCAGGCTAACAGTGGGAGGTTTTGATTTTCCTCTCCGTGTAACGCAAATGCGAGTTAGCTCCATCAAAAAGTCCTCCACGATGGCAAATTTTTTCTTACTCTTGATTTAAAAGTTCCCTTGTCTTCTGGATTGGGTTTAAAATTCCAAGGCCAAGGAGTTGTAATTTAGTATAACCTGCCATTTCATTGTTTATGTTACTGCTGAAGCTTAAAAGTCGTTAAATTGTAATTTACCTACCTAATGTGTAGATTAACTAGGATGATCTGGTAAAGTGCAGAACCTAGCGTTTTCTGAATTTTACATGGGTAATGTGCACATTAAACAGCTTCTTCAACAATTTTTTTCTCTTTCTATTAACTAATTTGTTGATTGTTTGACGTAATAACTTGATTCAATTCACTAGCAAGCAAAAATAAATAAATAAAAACATTTTAATTTCCTTGAAAGTTTGATTGTTTATAAATGTTTTTTTAATTTGATGATTGATTTTATTACTTAATTTGTTGATTGTATTAACTTGAGTCGATTTTTTTAAAATACGAAAAAAAAGAACAAAAACATTATTTTAATTTCTTCAATTGTAATAATATTTACAAGATTTGATTCTCAGTATTACAGTTGTTATTTTATTGATGAATGGTTTTATCATTTAATTTGTTGATTGTATTCCCTTGATTTGAATTTTTAGATATCGAATTTCAGATATGGAGTTTTAGAGAAATAATGTGTTAATTTCTTAATGTTTTTTAATTTATTGATGACTGAATCTTTCAACTTATTTGTTGATTGCTTGATTGTATTAACTAGATTCTTAACATAAAAAAAATAAAAATAAATCAGTATCATTATGTTAATTTAATCACTTAATTCACTTTAAAGAGTAACATGTAGATTATCTAGGTAATTTTCAAATTATCTAGGTGGTTTGAGAAATAAAACAATATTCGACACTATAATCGATCACCATAGATAATCAGCAAATTGCCTAGATAATCTGTAGCAGGGGAGGCGAACCTTTATACACCAACGTGCCATTTTTTCCAAAATATTGTTTAATGAGGTCATAGACGTGCCGTCAAATAATTTTGCCTTCTTGATTATTGGGAAAATAATAAGACTAAATACTATCAACTCAAAGCTCTTTAATTACATTGAAAAAAAAAATATTTTGCAATGTCTCAGTTATACGCGCAATTCAACTTAAAGTAACATTAGTGGGACTTCTGTTGTTGCAGATTAGATGACAAATAACTTATATTAGGTTGTAAGATGTTAGTTTAAGCAGGATTGCTTATTTTTTTGTCAGTTATTTATTGTTAGCTTATTTTTTATGGTTATTAATTGCTTTTTTAGCATTAATTGTTAATTTTTACATTAATAATTGTTTATTTTGCGTGTTTTTTGTGAATTTTAATTTAATTGTTACATAGTGTAATAGCATTTGAGTAAGAACAATTCATAGTGTAATAACAAATGTGATCGGTGGCGTGCCCAAAATATTGTGTCGAGTGCCATAAATGGCACGCGTGCCATTGGTTCGCCATCCCTGATCTGTAGAATAATTTCCGCATTTAGATTTTAACATTTATATTAATATTCGCAGGATTAGCTGATAATGGTATGCCCGAAATTGTTCCTGTCGGATCCACGGACATGGGAAACGTATCATACGTTGTTCCGTCAATTCATCCCCACATAGGCATTAACACAAATTCAATCTGCCACACTAAAGAATTCACAACAGCGACAGGATCACCTGATGCTCAGTTGCCAACTCTGAGTGCTGCCAAAGCAATGGCCATGACTGTTTTGTCTCTGATGAGAGACCGGCAAAAACTTGATCAGGCAAAAGCAGAGTTTAAATATCACATGACTGATCATTCATAAGTGTGATGGACATTCTGTTCATTGTTAAATTGTGGAGTTAATGTTATTTAATGTGCTACAATAAAATTGTGCTGATGCAAAATGTAGTAATTGTTGTGCTCTTTTTATTCTTGGTTCTTTTTGTTTTTGGAGAGATGTGCCAGTGAATTTTTTTAGTTTCAGCGAATATGCAATATTCAGAAAATATGCAATATAATTTAATAGCTGTATTTAATATAGTTTAATTGCTTCAAGATGTCACTAATTAAGTTAACAGGTCATGCGTCATGCCAGAATGTCAATCACGTAAATTTCTTTTAAGAATTTCTAAAAGGAAGTTTTTTCCTTATGTCTAAATTAGAATATACGTTTCCACCTATAACTGATACAAAATTGTATTTCTTATTTTTTACCTTTGGTAAAGAAAAGTTTAGAAATTAAAAATATTAATTTCATTTCCAATACTTAATATTAATTTTCAAATCCATAATATGTGTACCCTTTTGACTTCATGTTTGTTAAGGATTCTTAAACTATATATAATGGCCGATGACTATAGAACATCATGTGTACTCATGATACTTTTATTTTACTATTCGTAAATTAATTTACAGCTCAGTTTGCTAGAATTATATGATGTATTTTATGTAATTATACTGGAATTTATATTTTTGAAAATATATATGTCCAATACCAAACTATCTTAACATTTTGTGCTAAATTTGTATACAAGGGGAATGATGCCAAGATGGGAATGAAAAATCTCTTGAAAAATTACAACAAATTTAAAATACTGTATGTAAAATCATAAGTATAGCTATAAATTTTTCTTATGGCTGTTGTAACTTTTTCATAACATTACTCAATCATATTTAAGTATAGTTAAAGAAGATCAGAAAAATGAAAATTAGTTATGATAGAAAAGCAAGTTCAGCATAGATTAAATGTTTATTGTTTCCCTTAATCAATAGTATTAAGCATTTATAAAAAAAACACACATTGTTTGAAGATAATTATCCTTTATCTTGAAGATAAACGCTTGCTCGAATTCAAGACTCATTTATTCACGAAGATCTTTCCTAGCAACAATGAGCGAGAACGATTCCAAAATTGTAAGATCTGTTATTGACAGAGAAGAGTTGTTTTTAAATTCTATTAGTCAAAACATTTGGAAAAATCCAGAGTTGAAATTTGAGGAAGTGTATGCTCATAACCTTCTAACGGATGCTCTTATTAAATACGGTTTTGAAGTTCATAAGAACTATTTATTACAAACAGCGTTCCGAGCAGAATTTTCTTCAGGTGAGATACTTTTTGTTAATAAAAATAATTCTCTAAAATAGTTTATCATTTGTATGATACAAAAATGTATATTGCTTACCTATTTGAGTTAATTAGTTAACATTAAATTATATTTGTCAGATATTGTGCCATTCATTGTGGAGTTAATAAGGCAAAATAAACAGAGCCAGCATAACATGTTGTCGCGCCCCGGGAGCACCTTTCGAAATCAGACATCATTTAGAGCAGGGGTTTCCAACTTACATGAGGCCGGGGGCCGCGATTGAAAACACCAGTCAAATGGCGGACCACAACTTTATAAAATTTTTATATAGGACTCTTTTATGTTTGAAAGAACATTAAATATTACTGTCAGATTTTTATCAAGTTGTACAAAACAAAAGTATTGAATTAAAAATTAAAATAAGAAATAGATTTTTAAAAATATTTAATTGCATATTAAAAAATTCTGGCCACAAAATTTACAAATGTAATTAATTTCGTCCAAAATGAGTGGTTACAAAAAGTTAAATCGGAGAAATTCTTCCAGAAAATTTCTGATACGCACATGCTAAATTATATTCAAAAATACAAAAAAAGGAGCAACATACACGATTATTTTCGTATTTGAATAAATATTTTCTTGGATGCAAAACCTGAGAAATACATTTTTTTGCACTGTTGGTATGTTAGATTTCGCAAAAACAAAGAAAATAAGTTTATTTTTAAAAAAAAAAATTTTTTTAAGCGAAATAAAAGTATTTTAAATCCATATAGAGTTCTTCCGAATATAGCCCGCAAAAAAGACAACTAATATATTTTAGTTCGCGGGCAGCCAGTTGGTAACCACTGATTTAGAGCCCTTTTTCGGCAAAAGCCCAAAGTGGCAGTTGAACAAATTTAAAGCCACTGAAAGAAAAGCGCTATAATGACTGACGACGAGATGGATTGGATAGTTCTTGGCCAACAAAGAACACGGGATAGTTATATGTTATAAGAGCGGTTTAAATTTTCCGTTTGTAAATAAAATGAATGGCTATTTTTTAATTGTCTGATTTGACGTCACAGTTAAAAAATTGAATTAAAATAGTGGAAGGGAGAAAGGTCATTAATTAAATTTCTTATTGATAATCAATTTCTGTTTCAAATTTACAGCGTTTATTAACATTAATTGATAAAGAATCTAAGATAAAATTACTCTGACCTTAATTTATCAAAAATGCGCTGGTAAAAATAATAGCGGGTTTATAAATGTTTAATATACATTTCAAAACAACAAATTAAAATGTATTAAAACTACTTTTTTCTAGTAGGTTAAATCGGAAATAATTTTGTTTTTCTGATGCCTAAAGCGAAAAACGTAGAGCTCAGCAATTTCGATAAACGTCAGGGCCAAGGAGAGTTTTTCGGCTGTGACAGAAATTTTTTCACTTTAATGATTCTCTCTATGTTGGTTAAGACTTGATATCCATTTTAAGTCTAATAAAAAAATCAAGACATTTTTCCAATTTAAAACATTTTAAAAAAGTTGTTTTGAAAATTTTTATTTAAGTTTCATGTCGGTAACTTTCTTTCATTTCCTATTTAAATTTCGATAAATAAAGTAGTGATAGTGTCGCCATTAATTTGCCAAATACGGATTAGATATAGTTTATAGTTGAAATATAAATTGACGAAACAAAAATTTTTTTGGCGATAAAATTTACTTGCATTTTCCAAGAAACAATTAAGAGTCTTATTGATATTCAGCTCAGAATCACAGTTATAATGTGAGATTAAAACAGAGTTCCAATTCAGTTTTGATCAAGTCGGAAAATGGTTCAAATATAAAGAACACGAGTCAATAAAAATGTAGTAAAAATAGTTATCTTATTGTCATTTTCATTAATTAATAATTAAATATTGCTTTTTTATTAGCATTATGTTGCATAGTTCATATTTTTCTTAATCAATACATTTTATGATTGAAAATTATTACAATGTAACTTTTAATAACAAAATATTAAGGAGACGGCCCAAGCATTGCTGTTATTTTGGAATACGATGCCTTACCTGGTATTGGTCATGCATGTGGACATAATTTGATTGCTGAAGCGGGTCTGGCAGCCGCCATCAGTATTAAAGAAGCAATGGAAAATGATTCTAAAATTAAGGGAAAGGTACTGATATCATCATTCAGTGTACTAAACAGCAGAGTTGGATACAATGTAGAATATTACAGGAATAAATTATTCTGCAATCATGCATTATGATCAATTTTAATTAAGATAACATGTAATTTTAATTACTTGCAATAGTATATAATAACTACCATGAATAAAATATCCTAAAACGTGTGATCAAAAAATGATAATCGATGGTTACAATTAATTGTAGTCATAATAAGAAGTAAATAATTTCTTGTAATCATATTTTACCCAACTCTGCTTTTTTTAGTTATATTTCGAGTAAATTGTCTTCTCATTTATTTATTTATGTGAACATGTAGTGCAAAATTTAAAATGTCACTAAAATTCCCTGTCTCTAAAGTTCCATGCATTTCTCAGTCAAATAAATCAATACATTAATAAAGTTTAAGAAAATGCTCAAAATACAATAAAAAATAGTTTACCATACCAGTTATAAGTTAGAGATTGCCAGAAGATTGATATGAATGAAATAGGCATGAATTAAAGGATATAGAGCTATTATTGGAAGCAGAGAAAAAGAAAAACTATATTTTAATTTATTGAAACAGTTTAAAACTCTGCTTAGCAAAAAGTATATCAAGTAGTAAAACACCTGCTCCAATTTTGTGAACACATCGATTTATAGTTTCAAAAAAATACATGGAAAATGACTGGTATGACCTCATTAAAAAAGAATCAATAAACAAACTCCATCCCTAAAAACCATTATGCTTGAAACCTTTGAGGTATGTTTTGGAGGTACATTTCTTGAAGGAAAATAGAGATAAATAAAATATGCAGCTTAAATACTTGTCATCGACTGTTATTACTATTAAATCGGAATAGGATAAAAAAATTGGTCGTATTAAAGTACCATTATATATATTTATACCATATGAAATATATATTTGTAAATTTAGCAAAAAAAAACCACCTTGAATATCATTTCGTAACGATAGGATTTTCACATACTAGAACTCTATCTCAATAGTTAGAAGGGGGACCTTAAATTTGTTAATAAATTAGTACTGATGGCATTATAAGTTACGAAATTAGACACAAGAATGTTTCCCTAAATAAACATGAGTTGTTTTTCCCGGCGGATTTTGATTCCCGATTCCCAAAATATAGGAAATATGCGCAATCTAGGAAATATGGTCCAAATTGTTTTTCCAGGACAGCGGAGCAAAGTTTTGACCCCTTTATGTTAATTTTACTTTTTGCGTATTTTTTAAATAACTCATGAAATTTTTAAGCAAAGTGAAAAAGTTTCGAACAACAATAGTAAAATTTGTTTATTCAAACAGAATTTCATGCAAAACAAATTTTAGTAATTATTTATTATTTTATTTAATAATAGTAGAAAAAGTTTGAATTGTAAGGTAGAAAATAATTTTAAGGAATATAAATTTATGTTGCGAATTACAAAATTTGAGCGAAATAGATTGAATAGTTTCTGAGAAATCAAACTTTAAAAATACGTATCTGAAAGATTTACTGGAATATATACATTAGAATTTTAAATAAGTTGTATATCTAAAATTCAATTTTTATGGAATTATACGATCGATTTTGTTCAAATTTTGTACATTACCTCCTATAAGTAATTATTAATTACCTCCTATAAAACTATTTTCTTTAAAATGACGTAAAAATTTTTATACCTTACAATTTAAATTTTTTTTAACTATTATTAAATAAAATAATAAAAAATAGTAAATAAGTATTAAATATTTTTTGAATGGATATATTGAAAGGCAAAATTTTTTGGATTCCCTTAAAAAGTTCCCAAGATTTGGCGTAATACGCAGAAAGTAATAAATTAACATTAAAAGGATCCAAATTTTTGACCACTTTCCTAACCAGATGATTAACACCATATATCCCAGATTGTGGATTTCCCCTATATTTTGGGAGTCAGAAATCCAAATCCATCTAAAAAAGGCAAGTTTATTCAGGGAAAATACGATTTTGTAACTTAAAATATTGACCGCAATAATTAATTAGCACATTTAAGGTCATCTCCTTGAATCATTTTGATTCCTAGAACGTAAAGACCCGATCATTAGCTCGAACGTTATTCAGGGTGGTCTGTTTTTTATTTTGCTCACTGAACATCATCGTCATTGATGCTATTTATTTTGTGGAGCTAAGATGAAATTGTATAATAATTAACCATGGTGGATTTTTCTAACAAAAGTTTGAGATTAGAATTAAAACAAATTTTCTGAGTAGCCAATTATACAACTTTTATTTGCTTTTCTGCCAGTCGAAGGAAATCACTAAGTTGAAATTGTAGTTAGCCATGGTTTTTTTCTAACTATTTGACGTTCTTTAATTAGTTAAACTTCTTCTAACTAGATTGAGATCGTTTTTAAGAACCAATAACATACGTTTTCTGATCATCAAATTGAATAATTTAAATTTGTTTTTCTGCCAGTCGGAAGAAATCAAATGTGCAGACAGTACCACTTCTTTGATAGATTCCTTTTCAATTAAAACCAAGATGGAAAAAAAATTCATTTAATACTGAATCAGCTACTCTGAATTTAATTTTTAAAATTTTCATACAGATACCTCATATGCGCCAAGCGTATCATTCTAAATATTGTATTTTTGCCTTTACATTTATGAACTAAAGTGAACTATGTTTTGTAAAATACAATGATGTTTTGTAATTGCTTTGCAAAATACAATCATGTTTTGAAATGTTTTGTAAAATACAATGATAAGACTTATTCAAAATGTAAACATATTTCTTCATAGGTAGTAGTTTTGGGAACTCCAGCTGAAGAATCAGGTGGTGGTAAAGTTAAATTGATAAAACTGGGAGCGTTCAAGAACGTAGATGCTGCTATGATGGTTCATCCTCTTAAAGCTGATTGGTTCAATCCAATAAATTTGAGCAGATTAGCAGCAAGTATTTTTTATTGTGACTTTCTCACTTTATACACACCCTTCCACACATCCACTTTTTATTTTATTATGAGTAAAGATTCATCTAAAGAATGTGAGTCTGAATCACCATAGAAGAAACTTTAAATATAATTATTAGAAAAGCGAATCAACTAAACATCCAAATTTAACTATTTCTTTTGTTTTCAATTTTATTACTTCGTTAGATTATTATTTTTGCTTAGCTTTAACATTTTTATTCGCATCAAAATGTTACGAATCTTAATCTAGATTTTTATTGCTTAGAAATTTAAGCGACCAAATAGATAATCAAATTTAAACGAGAAATGCCTAAAAAAGTTATTTTAGTAATAGATCATTTAGAAATAGTTTAATTGTGGTTTTTTTTCGTATTTAAGTAATTTTAGGATTGGAGGACTATCTTTGTTGCTTAGAACAAATATAAAATTGCGGGAAAACTTGCTTTCTAACTTGCTTTGTTTTTACTTGCTTTATTTTTGCTTTACCTGCTTTATTTTTTTATTAATTCCAGCATCTAGCTTCTTAATAAAGAAATAATTATTATTCGTGATTGCATATACCTTACTTTATATCTCAAAGCCTAAGTCATTTAAGAAGAAGAATTTAATTGGTTGTATAAATAACATAAATGAACATTTAATGAAATGTATAAATAACATAATCTGGTTATCTGAAAAGTATTCCGGTATACTTCTGTCCATCCAAAAATTTAACTACCGCAATTTGAAAGAGGTTATAAGTTAACTAATTCCAAGCTAAAAGGAATTATTTATTTTGTTCTTTTATTAATGCCCCAACCTCTGCTAAGCCTAACATGTCTATGAAAAATTAAATAATGGCAAACCTGTTTAGCCTGTTAACCAAAATAATTTTCCTAAATTTCAATTATGCTTTATCTCAGTTGATTTCAATCCTAGAGAAAAAAAATTTTCGTTTAAAGGTGTAGTCGGCATCTTCATATGATATTTTATTTATTATTCTACAATGTTTAGTTCCCCGCATAGAAAATAAAATCAATTTGACCGACTTTAACATGGGAAGTTGAGCACAACATACACTCTATAACAAAAAAATCGACGCAACAAGAAGCAATCATCCGATTGCTCCTTGGTGCCAGATTACAGTGGTGCATGGCTCGATCAGGCTGGAATGATGCCGACTGGGGACGTATAGTCTTTAGCGACGAATCCCGCTTCCAACTGTGTCCTGACGATCATCGAAGACGTGTTTGGAGACGCATAGGGCAGAGGGGGATCCTGCCTTTACTATTGCACGCCAAACCGGCCCTCAACATGGCATTATGGTCTGGGGCGCCATTTCCTTTGACAGTCGAACCCCTTTGGTCGTCATTAGAGGTACGCTTACTGCACAGTGGTACGTCAACGACATCCTAAGATCGGTTTTGCTACCGTTCCTTTTGCAGCGCCCTGGGCTGGTTTTTCAGCAGCACAATGCCAGACCACATACGGCACGTGTTGCTATGAACTGTCTGAAAGCTTGTCAAACTCTTCCTTGACCCGCCAGATCACCAGATCTCTCTCCCATCGAGCATGTCTGGGATATGATGGGAAGGCGATTGCATCTGGCACGGAATGTTGATGACCTCGTTCGACAATTGGTAGGAAATACCGCAAGAGACCATCCGGGAGCTTTATCGGTCTATGCCACGCCGTGTGGCAGCTTGCATCCAGGCTAGAGGCGGGTCAACACCTTATTGAACTTGTTACTGTAACTCTACAATAAATTATTCAATTGTTCTGAAATTTTGATCCTTAACTATTCTGTACATTGTCTTCCTATCCACCAATTTTCGTTTCAATCGGACAACTCCTTCTTGGTGCGTCGAGTTTTTTGTTATAGAGTGTTAATATACTTCCTTTAGCTTACTTGTCTCTACCCCTCGACGGTTAATTTCGGTCGATAGGCTTCTTTAAGGCTCTTTTTCGAAGGCTCCGTTGTCATGTGAAAGGACGTTTATTTTACGAATAATATGCTTATTTTATAACTGCTGTGAGTTTTCACGCGACTGTTAGATCATGCTTGGTCTATCTAAAGTCAGCTCTGTCTAAGCTTATTTTGAAAATGGAGCAATACAGAGAAAAACCACAGTTAAAGCAATACAAATTGTCTGACACAATGAGAAAAAATAAAAAAGAACCAATTTTCTTCGTTGATGATATTTATTAATAGATTAAACTTCTATCGCACTTTATTAAATTTTTTAATTTAAATTTTAATATAAATTTCGAGATTTATATTGGTTAATGTAATCTTTCGCCACTTTCTTAATGTTATTTACTTGAAAATAAAGAAACATAAATCCCGTGACGGGAAAAAAATTTCATCAATCGAATTAATCTGAATTGACTTATAAATTTCAAACCTAAGAATTTAAAATATTTGTTATTGACGAAGTAACATCCAATCGCCAAGGATTTATGGTAAACTAAATCTTGTTACAATCAAAAAATGAAGAGTGTAGAAAAATTTATTTCATTATCAAAAAAATTTGTTTTTATAAAAAAACATAAAATGCATTTCTCCCAAAAGGTTACTATTTAATCTAGGTCTTAAAAAATAAAAAGTTAAATTTGTACCAAGATAAAAAACTTTTCTTTAGTTGAAAAGTGTAGTTATGATGAAAATTAAAATCAAATTATGCACAAAATCCCTGTTTTGTGCAATATTTATGCTTTTCCTATCATTCTGAGGTGCAGTGCAGTTATTATATTTGAATATTAGCAAAATTGTCTAATTCACTGTTTGTAAAATTTGTTTTATATACTTGCTATATTCGTCCCCTTTGAACCTTTTAGTTGTTCTTATTCTTAGTAAAATTTGTTATTCTTATTAAAATCTAGTTCTGGAAATAAATTAATAAATATAGTATAAATCGTTTTGCATTCTCAGAGGTATTTTTTTTTTAAATTTAAACGACTTAAAACTCCTCATGCACCACAAAGTATGGCATGAGGCTTACAGTTGTAAGTATAAAACAAAAAGAAGAAAAATTTACAAATTTACATTAAAAACAAAATTCCGCAAGACTTTCAATACTTTTGACCAGTTCTGATAAAACAGGTGGCCAACAAATAGAAAGACGTCTCAAGTCAGTCTTTAAATTCATTCGGGCACTCGCATACAGACTACAATGAAGAAGAATATGTTCAGCATCTTCATCAGTATCGCAAAGCACAAATTCCACTGGTCTCAGAGGTATTGAATTCATAACAAATGAGTGTAGAAAAAAAATATCTTTATGAAATGCCGGTAAGCATGTTATCGTAATATACAGAAACTGTAAAATGTATAATGAAAATGAAATAGTAAACGCGATTTTTCTTCGTAAAATTCAACCTACCTATTGTATTTCGTTAAAAAAACGAATTAAAAAAACAAACAAATAAGCAAACAAATAAGCAAGAGTTTATTGAATTGAAAATCTTATTCAAAAACACAAAAATCGGAGAAGAATAAAAACTTTCTGCTGATCGCTTTTGAGATTATCTAAATAAAAATAACCAGTTATATATAATTCGTCAATATAATTTGGTCGCTATTTGAAACAGCCATTATGGTCACAAAAAATGCGTGCCTGTTAGGCTTGTGATACGACATCGAAATTTTTACCTTAATTGCTTTGTAATAATTACTCGTTATTCACTGAGTTCTATTATTTTACTTTCCTTTGAAAACGGTTAATTGCATTAAAAATTTAATGATATAATTGCATGCGAAACTTTTTTTTTATCAACAACTAACTTAATAAATGACTTGCATGAGTTACATCAATCAATTTTTCAATACAAAATTATCTGAAATTGCTCGCATGGTATTTAACTAATTGCACAATCATTAAAGTAAAAATTGGAATGGAAGGAATATTTTATTAAAAATGAGAAGTAACTTCTAATTGCTTTTAGTATTTTTGTTAAAATCATTTCTGAAGCTGGTACTTACTTATCCGAAGTTTGTTGCCCAGTTTCGACATCACCACGCCAAGACATCGACAAAGCGTCAGCAATACACCAGCTATTTATTTATTTACCTCAGCAAATTTTAATTCTTATTATGCACGAATAAAAGGAAATATATAAAAAGAACTATCATTTTATAATCATTTTCATATATAAACTAAACTAAACCCCGTCCCTACCCCGTCAGGGGATCTTCGGAGATTTTCATATATATATAAAACTGCATGCTAGCTGCCTTGTGATTAGACAATAAAAAAAGTGTAATTTTTTAAACTTTCGTTAACGCAGCTAATTTGTCAGTTTAAAAATTTAAAGTATTTTTTCGAACGAATTTTGCGATTTTTTTTTGGATAATAAACTATGTATTATGACTTGTTTTAATTTGAGCAGTTTAGTATAAGACGACACACACTGACACACACCCATGAATTTTCATATAAATGAATTTAATGAGAATTAAGAAATATATGCATGATGCGACCTTAATAATAGTGTTTTAAATTTGTTTAACCTCCGACCATTAAAAAAAGGAATAATCGAAACATTTATGTTGTACATTAAACTAAGCCAAAAACTACAACTAATTGATTTCAAATCGTTAATGAAATTCTAGTTTTATTTCAAAATTAAACAATTAATTGCTTCAAATCAAAAATGAATGAATTACGAATTTAAATCAATAATGAATAAATTGTGATTTCTTATCAATAATAAATTAAACATTACTTAAGATGCAAAAAGGTACATTTATTATGCTAAATTAATAATAAACTAATTATAGTTTTAGATTAATAATAAACAAGCTATGATTTCAGATCAATAATAAATAATTTATTGTTTTAAACCAATAATGAATAAATTATTAAATTTCCAAACAATTTAAATAAATTATTATAATTTCAAAACAATAATGAATTAATTGTGACTCATAACAGAAAGCAATAATTATTTTTTTCAAATCAATAAAGAATTAACCCTTTGAGATTATTTTGTTAATACTAATTGGAATGTAGTCCCTGCGTACGACACAAGGGGGTTGTTTGTGATTTTAAATCAATAACACTGGGGAACAAATTTTTTGTTGCATTTATACAAACACTTCATCTTGCCTAATTCGGTTGTGAGGATTTCAAATATGACACTAGTTATTCTTCTAAAGCTATAGACTTCTTTAAATGAAATATTTATTCTACTTTTCGTCGAGATATACAAGTTTAAAAATGTTATCTATAACAAGAATCGAGTAAATGTTACAATAAACATCTAGGGGAGTTAGGGCATATATCCTCAGGATTAAAACTGCATAGGAACCCATGCCCAGAAATGTCATTGTATGCGGCTAAAGACGCCTCTCTATTAAGACTAGTGCAGAAGCACACGAAGCACCTCTAGCGGCGTATGGCAACATTTCTGTGCGAGAGTTCCGACTCAATTTTAATCCTGATGATGTGCCTTAAGTCTTCCATAAGTTAGTCCTAATATTCATGTGATTCCTTGTTATATATAATGTTTTTGAACTTGTACATTGCAGCAAAAAAGTGACTAAAAATTTTATTAAAAAACTGTGACTCTGAGACATTGACTGCAAGTTTGAAATTAGCGACGTTAGAATATTTAATATCTGTTGAAAAGTCTCACGCCACAGAAAAAAATGTTTTTCTGTATAATGAATGAATAAATTATCACTAATCAGCAATGAATAAATTATCATTCCGCATCATTAATCGTATCATCTTGGTTATTTTCAGGTAAGTGTAGACTTCCGGGGAAAAGAGTCTCACGCATCGGCTTTCCCTTGGGAAGGTATCAATGCACTCGACGCAGCAGTTAATCTGTATCAAAAGTTGGGTTTACTAAGACAACAAATGAAACCGACTTGCAGATTACACGGTAAGTCTGTAAACTTATTATTTCCATTCAATAAAATCTTACATCTGAATCTCCCGTTTGACAAAAATGGGTTAAAATACGGATAATTAGAAAAACTTGTTCAATCTATAATTAATAATCAGTAATCGGCAGAAAATAAAATAAATTAAGACATAGAGGGAAAAAAAGGTCTAAGTCTATTATTCACAAAAATGACGATCTCATTAAGAGTACTGAGATTTGACAAATCAATAATGTGGAAAACTGGTTCTCCCCGAGAGTTATTGCAGTTTGAAGATCGGCCATTCTAGAGAAAAACGGTTCCGGTTCACCAGTAGACAAGGTGAACAAGGAAAATCATAGTGAAGAAGACGTCTGGAGTTAAATTGAAGAAGATAGAGATTAGAGAGGGATTTCGAGAACGAAACAGTTCTTGTCCAACCGGATTTTCAAATGTAATTTTTTTCTCAATATCAAATATTGTAAATTTGTTTTAAAAGTTTTGGGTGATGTAAATTAATGCTTGTGATATTCATTTACATTTTCATTGTTACGATTTCAATCACTAGCTCAATTCCTAGCTAGATTTTCACAATCCCTAGCTCAATTTCGATCACTAGCTAGATTTTCACTAGCTCCTGAACAATTTCAAGCCTGTAAATGTATTTCTTTTTCTTTTTTCTCTTTTTTTCTTCACAGAATCAGCTTTCATGGACACAAATCGTTTTTCGCCCTTGGTCTTAAATTCTTAATCGTAAGTTTGTGTACATACGTGGGATTTTTTTTATAAAAATATAGTTTACATTCTTGCAAATTGTTAGATTCATGCACTAAACTTTACAATTTTTTTTATAAAAGTTCTAATAAAATAACAACTTTAAAGTTACCCAAGTCAAGATCGTTACAATGAAACTTATCAAGATAACTTGTCTAAGTATCAGTCGAAGTTTTTTTGCAAGAATATCAACACCAGTAATTGGAGTTTGATCATTCTATTGTCAATAAATTTATTTAGAAGTTTTGAAAATCAATAGGTACTTTTCGTTTACTTTTATGCCTGCAGATTGCTAACGAGATATAACAAATGTACAAAATATATAGGTACAATATCTTACAACTATTGTATTGATGTATTTTGCTTTGACCATATCAATACAATATTAGAAAGCACTCTTTTTTGCTGATATTATCGTGCGAGCTGATGACGAGATTCATAAGAGCGCCATAAAATACATCCCACGATCCTCTGTTGGGTTCAAAAGTAAAAGATGAACATTCGTAGACGTTAACTCATAATTGGGTCAGCTGTTTAACAACGGATAAAAAAAAACTTGTCAGGTAGATATTTTTGCAAGATGCCGGTAAGTGTAAAGACATTTAAATTCGCTTCTCAGTTTGTATGTTACATTTTGTGTTTCATTCTGTATTTTTTATTTTTTATTTTTTGCTTAATATGTTTTATTTCCGTTTCAATATTTTTTTGGTACACTTCACATTGTATTGATATATTTTGCTTATGATATATTAATACAATATTAGAAAGCACTTTCTTCAAGGCTATAATCGTGTGAGCTGACGTCGAGATTATAGCTTTTCTTTATTTTGTTTCCCGGTATTTTAAATTTTTTTAGACAAGTTTATATATTTTTTTCTTTCCCTTGTTTTTTTAATTATGAGTTCTATGTACTTAAGACTTATGCTTTAATAAATAAGATTTATTATTGTTATTTTTTCTTACTTTTCTTTGATAATATCTCTCTTCTTTTTTGTCTCTTATTGAGAGAAAATCTTAGATAAAAAATTATCTATAAATGCTCTGATTATCAGAACTGCCCGCTGCCTTACAGGCAGATTTCTGCTCCCGGGCTACAATTGGTTTAATTTACTAATTTGCTTATTTAGAATCATGGCTACCTCTTTTTTGTTTTACATCAGAATTGTTTTTTTTTTCTCAATTTCAGCTATAATTACAAAAGGAGGAACTGCGCCAAACATCATTCCTGCTGAATCAAGAGTTGAAATTTATTGCCGCGCCCAAAGTATCAAGGATTTACAGGTGTTGAGAGAAAAAGTGGAAAAATGCATTGTGGGAGCTGCAATATCTGCTGGATGTTCTTACAAAGCAAATTTTGATGAAGATAATATGTATTATGACTTAGTAACAAACAATACTATGTGTAGATTGTTTGAAAAAAATTTAGGTAAGAAATATTTTTGCACAAAAAGTATAACTATAATTAAATGGGTTTTCTCAATGTTATTACTATAATTTCCTACATCTTATAAGGCATATGCAAATTATAAAACCCCTTTGAAAATTCCCCAAATCAAATTAAGACACACGTCTATATTCAAATGATTCGCATGATAACTTTCCAGTTACAAAACTTGTTAAACGAAATTCAAATTAACTAACTTTTGTAACAGAAATTATTTTTCATTTCTATAAAATACCTAGAAGAAAACATAACAGAAGTTATTGTCTGGTTGTAATAGATTCTGTGTGTAACTGAAGTTAATTTTGCTTCCTGTATGTAGAATAAAGCGAATGTAGAATAAGACGAAGTATATGATAATGTCTGTTTATGACAGAGTGGGACTTTATCAGAAGTTGTTATTACTTTCTGAAAAAAAAATGTAGAAGAGAACTGAAGGTAGTGTTTGTTTGTAACTTGTTGACAAGAAACGTTAGTTTTACTTTTCGCTAAATGTAGAACAAAACTGAAATTACTCATTTCCTGATGAAAAATATGGAGCAGAAAAATTAGTGTCAGTTTGTAACTAAGTCTATCTGTATCAGAAGTTAATTTCCCTTCCTGCAAAATCATTCTAGTTCAAATAGAACAAATAGCAAGTTATTGTCTGCTTATAAAAAAAAACTCGGATTTTAACAGAAGTTATTTTCGTCTCCTGAAAAAAAAAATTAGAAGAGAGCGAAATAGAATTTATTGTCTGTTTTAAACGGATTATATTTGTAGAAAACATTATTTTTCCCTTTGTAAAAATGTAAAACAGAATGGAACAGAAGTTATTTCCATTCTCTGAAAAAATAGAAAAAAATATGAAACTGAAATTATATTGTCTGTTTGCAGAAGACACTACCTGTAATGGGTGTTATTTTATTTCTCTCCAAAAGAAATCTGGAAAACGTGTAGCTTTTGCAGTTGGAGATATATGTAAATAATTTTATGTAGATAAGTTACAACTAATATGTAAATAAGTTACAACTAATATGTAAATAAGTTACAACTAATATGTAAATAAGTTACAACTAATATGTAAATATAGTTTTAGCTTGTTTTGTGCAGTAGAAGCTCATTTTTAATGCTAATTACGTAACTACCCATTTTTGGAACAAAAATCAGAGCTTCTATTGTAAAATAATGATAAAAAAGAAAATCTTTTAGTTTTAACACTTTAAAATAATAAAATCAATGACAAATAAATTAAACGAAAAGTAGAACGAAACATCTTTTAAACAAAGCAAAGGAATTTTTCATTAAATTCGATTTTGTAGATGGTAGTTAAAAAAAAAAAATCCTTGTTTGATCGTACTACTTCACGTCCCCTGTCCACGTAAACTATGTTTCCCACAGTTTATTATTTGAGGCTAAAGAAGTGTATTATTCACACAAAAAATTGGAAACTTAATACTTTGAATCTTGATTTTTGTCGGCCATGCTTACTCAAATGTCAATTTTTGGACACCGAAAGTTGTGAACCAATTTTAGCTCAAATTTTTCATTAAACAAAGCTACCTTGAATCCTTTAATGTTAGAGTTCTTTTTTTTTAGTAAAATAATGCTTTCTTTATATTTCTTAAAAAGCCAACGATTCCAATAAGACTCAATAAAATTGTCTAAACTGTAAAACTGAAGTAATTAAAACACATAATGCTTGATTTTATTCAGGTTTTAAGTAAAACAATCGCACCAAAATCGATTAATAGCTTCCTGAGATATCTGTGTTATATTTTCTTTTTTCTCCATAAACCAAAAGAAAATTCAATACAGCTTTCCTATCTTCATGCCCATCCATCAACATATCATACTCATAATCCTTAAAATCACAAAACTTCAACGTATGAAAGTATACAGTGTTAGCATTCATAACCATCACTAACTAATTCATAACTTCAAAATTATTCCTCATGATAAGTATGAAAATAAGTAACAATGCTCTAAATTATAATTCTCTACATTGTAAACTTTACATAGCACAGTAAATGTAAGCAAGAAAATGCATTTAACAGACTAATATATAATATTACGTTCATCCGCATGTATTTTCTAGTTTCATACTGACAATATGCTCAGATTTTGATTCTTTTTTTTTAAGTTCAGTGACTAACTTCAACAATATCAGTGTGACTTTAAAATTCTTTTTTTTAAAATTTTATTTAAAAGAAAATTGAAGAAGTTGCATGGTTTTCGGAAGCTTTGGTTGTCACCTATATTAAAATTATTCATATTAAACATTTGTATTTGATAAAAAAATATGGAGTGTTTTCCTTAAACTACACAGTCACATTAATGTAACCACCACCTACTACCTATTTTCGACCTCATCGCAGGTGGCAGCACATTACAATGGAGTGTATATAAAGAATGTCCTAAGGCACCGGAAAGTATTTCAATTGTTGGCGTAATGCAGAAACATATCAATTAATCCGACGTCCAAAAGGGCATGATTATTAGCTTTCGGGCCAAGGGTGGGAGCATTTCGGAAACTGCTAATTTTGTGAACTGTTCACGTGCCACCGTGGTAAAAGTATAACGTGCATGACAAAATGGCACTATCCAAAATATGCGGCGTGGTACATGTGGTGCACCACGGGCTATAGATGACAGAGGCAAACGAAGGCGACGGAGATGCGTTCGGGCGAATAGACGCGCAACTGTTGAGCAACTGACCGCCCAGATGAACCAACGGGCTACCACGAGTAAACCTAACTGAATCCGTTCCTGCACGTCTCGTAGCGGTCCGCTCTGCCAAAGGTGGTTATGCTGGTATTTAACAGGTGGTCACATTAATGTGACTGGACTGTGTATTAGTATTACACTAATTACATCATGCACAATAGTTTTTAAAAATCTTTCTAAATTGAATTTAGGGAAATTTTTTTTGATTTTATGTATAGTTTTATTTTTTATTGAAAGATATTATGTGATGTTTATATTATCAGCACTAAATGCTTTTTAAAAAAACAATTTATAAGCATTTAAAAAAATTATATTTGCAACACAATACGTTAAATGTTTAAAACTTTCTTATTGTGTTTCTAATAGTTTGTTATTAATATTTATCTATGAACATTTTAGAAACAATACACACATGGCTCATTAGGCCATAAAACAAGAAACCTAGTTTATCTTTACTTAAAATTTATAATAGTTTTATTATATATATATATTACGAACACCAATTTTTTTAAAAATCTATAAGCATTTAAAAAATATATATAATTGCAACACAGTATGTTAAATGCATTTGAAACTTTTTTTTATAGTGTTTCTAACAGTTTTTTGCTAGTATTGATCAATGAACATTTTAAAAATAATACACGCATAGCTCATCAGATCTTAAAACGGAATACCTAGTCCATCTTTATGCAACAAACGGAAAAGTACAACTTTAAACATAGTTACATACAAAATTTATCTATCTAATGTTGCTTTCAATTTTTGCTGTCCTAGCATGATTCAAAAAGGTCGTGAATCATATGGACATTTCAACATTTTAAAGATAATCGACTAATAATCTATCCAACCATCAAATAAAACATTTACCTAATACAGCAAAGATGTGTGAAGTTTACACGGAAATTTCCATCAAGAATTTCATTTTATCAGGAAAATTCTTCTTTACAGGATCAAAATCACCCACTGATCCAGCAAAACTTGGAATTCTTCCAGTTGGATCCACAGACATGGGAAACGTTTCTCACGTAGTTCCATCAATCCATCCTTTTTACAACATCTATACTGAAGCATCGAATCACACTGAAGAGTTTACTAATGCAGCAGGAGCTCCACGTGCTCAACCTTCGACTTTAAACGCTGCTAAAGCCATGGCCATGACAGCATTATCTTTGATGAGGAATCCAGAGAAAATGGCCCAAGCAAAAGAGGAATTCAAAATTGCTATGTTAATAAAGAACAGTTCCTAAATACATAATTGATAAAGACAGAACAGTACCATTTTCCTAAATATATGTTTTCTGCTTGAAAGAAAACACATTTCTTTAAAAAAAGATTTTTGCTTTAGTTTGGTATTGAAATTTTTTAAAAGAATATAATAAAATGTGGTTTAGATTGCCGGTTGTCCAATTATGTTCAATGGTGTTTGATATTTAGATTCGGAAAGACTTTAAAGAGATGAGCATTTGATATTAAGCACGAAAGAATGATGGCACAAATGACTACATAATTGAGCAAGCCGATATATAAGACGTAATAGTCGATAAAACGTCGATACAAGTTCTAAAAGCTTTATGGACAATCGTCTTAGGAAAATTGTTTTTTTTATAAAAAAAACATTGAGATTTTTCGGTTAAAATTATTATTTAACCATGCAATATTATTATTTTGCTCATGTTTTTGAATTTCACAGATATCAGAAGATGAAGGTAAACAGTGGCAACATTTGAGTTTTTTGGAGTGGAAAAAAAGTTCCTTGAGCATTAGGCACGAAACGGAGTCGTCTATCCTTAGAAAGCCTGTCCTTAGACGGCAAATCAAAACGCCAAGAGAAGGAACGTTATGACGCAGTATAATAAGTGTTAGGGGTTTGCAGATAGGAAAGAAGATAAGAAGTTTGCATATAGGAAATAATAGGCGATAGGAAATAATAGGCAAAACATAAACTTAATTTATTATTTTCACCTTATGAACTTAAAAGATAATTTACTCAAACTGGTTTAAGTATCACTTCGAATCTTTGTCCACTCAGATCTTCACATGTCAATTGGTAACGGAATTTTTTTTAATATAATAACAGTAAGCTTTTGCATACAGAAACATATACAGAAAATTACTCAGTGGACTAACTAAGCCTTATTGCATGTCTTGTGTAACTGTTGCGTGACTGCTGCAGTTAGATTATAGTGTTGCAGTCCGAGACTATTACTCGTGCCAATTGATGTACTACATTCGTGTCTAAAAATGCGTACATACTTTTATAGTAAAATGCTTGTATTTAGAGCTTGTTGATCAGTTGAGAATTGAATTTTTAATTATTTGATATAATTAGTTATTTTTATTATAAATAATTAAAATATTTATGATTAAGTCTATGACACAGGACAATTATATCTGCTGTACACTATAAAATATTTGGAAAAAATTTGGGTATAAAGTACAGGCACTTTGGGTGTATCTTTCATAAAATTTATTTTCAGCATAAAATATTATGCCATCAATTTTACAGCAATATTTATTTAATTAGAATTAATATTTATTTATTTACGGTAATTATTACTCTAAAAATTATGGTATATCAGATTTTTTAGTTCCGTAACATGTTCCTGTAAAAATGGATTTTATGATAAAAATTACCGGCTCCACTGAGTGCCGATTTTTTCTTACCGTAGCTCAGTCCGAAATTTCTTACATGTAGGCGTGATGATACTTGTTATAAACAATTGGAAATATACAATTACTTTAAATAAAGACACAATCATCAGTTCCATGATAAAAAAAATCTTTGTCCATATTGCAGCAGCCAATTTTGATGAAACTTGATACTATGATGACTGGAGATGTCAAATTAATCTCCATGAAGTTTCAAGCAAATAAACTGACTGCAATAATAAAGTGCCTGAGCAGCTTTCATTAAAAAAGATCTATTTTAAACATTGAGCTTAACATTAATTGTGAACATTAACACAGTGAAAACTTTTTTGAACTGCGAAAAAAGTGCTTCTGTTATTACGACAGGAATCAAATGTTCTTTTAGAAAGCTTGTTTATTTTTTTAAACTCCGCTCATCATGGGTAACTGAATAATTTTTTTATTTATCTAAAAATATTTCATTTAGAAAAAATATAAAATTTTCTTAGAGTAAAAAGGCTTTTTCATGAAGTATTTACATGCACTCTTGTACCTAAACTCTTATTACAAAACTTTTCCAGAAAATGATTGAGCTTATTATTTTCTGACAGTATGCGGAAAGACCATAGCGGAAAGACCATACAGTATAGTCTTTCCACTAGATCGTTATAATAATTTTTAGTTACAACTTAGTTTGGCAGTTTTCAAGGTTTCTGAGTACTTTATCAAAATTGACAATTTTTTAAAGTAATTATTTTCTGTCAACCCAGAAAACGCAATTGATTTAATAAGTTTTGAAGAATTGAAGGCCGTGTTAGGTCTTTTATACAAAATTAAAAAATATTATTAGTTTGACATTATACATTTTTCTTTCAATTTAAGTTTAACTCACTTAATGCTTCTAATAACTTTTAATGCTTTTACTAGTATCATAAATTATGAAACAACGATGCATTCTAATCAGAATCAGTGTCACCCTAATACGCTGTAAGAATTAAGAAAATTTCCTTTAGTAAAATGACCTATATTTTTTAAGTCGATTTTTTTGTGAAATGACCTATATTTCAATGGAAAATTTCTTTCAGTATAAATGACTTTTATTTTTCAGAAGAAAATTTTTTTTTGTAAAATAGTTTCTATTTATTCATAAATTTTCTTTTAGCCAAATGACCTGTATTTCAGAAGAAAATTTATTTTAGCAAAATGACCTATTTCCTTTTCAGTAAAATCAAATAATTTAAGCCTACACTATTTAAAGGAAAGAAAAATCTAGTCAGTAATAAACTAACCGAACACTATATAAAATAATTTTTTTAAAAGTTATTAATTTGGGGTTAAGTTAGCTGAAAAACTTCACAGCTAGTTACAAATTTTTAATTCCCAATAAAGCGTTTCAAGTTTGCGTAGATCTATACCACGTATGCATTAGCTTTATTTATTTTTTCAATGTATTTATCAACAGAATAAAAGTAAAGTGAGAAATTATTTTAAACTAGTTTCATCCGAAATAATTTAACTAACGACTGAACTTATATTCATTACACTGAGAAAAAAAGATAATGTTCAAAACTATCGGAATAAGGTAAAATTTACCCTGTTCCTGGCTCTATGGAAATAACAAAAAACTAGATAAATATTACCAAAGCGCTTTGGTAAAGATTTTGGAAACATTTACAAAAAGTATGGTTTTATTGATACGTTATAAACTTGATAAATATTGTAAAGCATCATAATTTTATCATGACAATTTAGAACATGGCACTCCAAACTCCTTGAACTCCAAACAAAGCTATGATTTTAAACTCTTTTTACTATTTGGCAGCAAAAAATTATCTTTAAAAAATTATTAAACTTTTTTCAATAATCCCCAGTTTGACGAACTTTATCCACCCAAATGAAAATCAATCGAAAATTCGCCATTTTTACGAATCTAGACAAAGCAGCGTTGGACTAGCTTTACAAATAATATAAATCTAGATCACAAACACTTTTCATATCCACAAAACTGTTGTTTTTCATCAAATTGCTATTTTACGTCATTTTCATGATTAGTTGAAGGGACAAAATATAAGCAAAACTTAACCTAACAGCCACGAATATAACTAAGTTACAGCAGTTATATAAATATCATATCATTCGATTAAAAAACTTTTCTCATCAGAGTGCTCGAGAAACGGCCTTAAGTAAATTCAAGTTGAGCTAAATTAAATTTTTGTGTGCATCATTGAAAAAAACTTTAACAAAAAGAAAACAATTAACAAAACACGTTGATTTTAATTGCTGTAACCAATAAATTCTCTAATAAATTAACTGTGCAAATTAAGTAACTCATCTATTTCTTCTCAACATTATCTGGAGTGATGTATTCTCTTTTCTTTGGTCTTTCAATGCATGCGTTCTCGTGAATCATTATCCTGTCCGGATTGAATCTTCTGCTACAATAAGAGCACGGAACCAGATTCATCATGTGACTCTGATAAGCCGCTTCATTCTCCGAATTTAACTCAGGTAACTGTTTACTGTAACCTTCAGATCCATGCAGATTTTCATCCAGTTCTGATTCTATAAGAGAAACAATTTCAAAAGATAATATTACATTCATCAATTCGAGAGTTGTATAAATGAAGGGCTTGGGGTAGTATAATGAAAAGCTTTCATACTGTCCCAGAGAGCACCTTTGGAGAAAATCACCATGATTTATGTGACACTAATAATAGTAGTAGTAGTAGACACTAAGATTTTCCTGTGCAATGTGCTGCTAGCTAGTGGAAATTTCGAAAAGTCATCTGGAAACAATAGTAACGAACAGAACAGTTTGACAGAAAAAATATTTCGCTTGAAAAAGTGTGGCAAATTTCTATATTGCCATGAATGTAAACTATTATTATAGTTAATTCTTTGAATGGGAAAATTAATTTTGAAAACAGGAAAAAGAATAAGTATCTCTATTTTTAAGAATTGGCCTAATACCTCCTTAATGCATTCCATTTCAATTTTGCGGGAAATCTTTGTTTTGTTTATTTTTGGTAAATTTTATCTCTCAACAAATCATATATTGTTACTTTTAAATTATAACTTTTTAAACTATGTTTGGATATCGGAACTCAATTAAAATTGGATCTTAGGAAAAATTGGAAAATTTTTCTCAGTAAAACCGAGAATATTTGAGTAAAACCATGCGAATAATTTCTAGGAAAAAATTAAAATTGAAAGCCTATCGAGAAAAATACATTAGTTCGCCATAATACCAAGATAGAAATTACTTTAGTGTGTGAAAAGTTAGGTAATTAGAATAGTTGAAAAATACATTTAGTTTGACGAAACACAAAGTACAAATTTTGAATACGTAAAATTTTGCGATCTGTGCTAATAATCGTTGATAAGTTTGTTAGTTTTTTCATTATACCAGGCAAAGTACAAATGTACAATCTTACTTAAAATGTCAAAAATTTTAAAAATTATCTTTTGCACACCTGATAAAGTTTTGGGTTTTATAGGTTCAGGCATTCTTTTATCTGGAGGCAACTGACCATTTTGAATCCTCCATTTTTCAAGACATTTTGGTTCATGTATTGGCAATGACTTGCTACCGAATTGTCTTCCACAAATGTAACAGATTCTAAAACGCGGGCCGTCACCAACCTTTCTAACTTTTTTCTTGGATTTTTCTTTGTCGGGAGGAGGGATTTTACCCTGATCTGTACCTCTTAGATGAATCGGCAAATGAGCATCAGCATGATGTTTTCGAATATGCTTTCGCAATTCCGCAGGTTGAAACTTTTTGTTGCAAAATTCGCAAGATACTGGATAATGCCTATATTTCTTAGTAGACTTAGGCATTTCGATTTTAGCACTTAATGGTTTCTTGGCATTTGCATTCCAAGCTTGTTTTGGATTTTCACCTATTTTTTTAGAGGGTCTTGACCTCTGTGGCACTCTTGAGGTCCTCATTTGATTGTCATTTGTTATTGAAGATGGAGATGGATAAGGCGTTTCAACCATTTCCTTCTTGTCTTTATCAAGCTGTTCTAGTGATGTTAGTTTGGGTGGTCTTTCTGGCGTTGATTGGGATTTTTCATCTGTGTCTGACTTAGATATTTCCTCAGTTTCTTCGTCAGAAGCATTTAATTGAGCTTCAGACATGCTGCTTAAAGCTTGATGTAAGTAAACGTTACTTGGAGCTTCTTTTTCTAACCACGTTTGTTCCTTTCCTTGTGATTTCTCCAAACATATTTTTTCATGCTGATCTACTTTGTCACTTCGGTACCGCGTGCCACAAATACGGCAAAATAAATAAGGAGAATCTGAAGAACGCATGTTGTCTTTTAAAGTGCCGATCAAAAAAGTACCCTGAATCTGATTAAAATTGAAAAATAAATCTTGCTCAAAATTTAAAAGTTTTGTCTACTAGCTATGAAATTATCTACTTTGTTAATTCGAAAAAAATTTAAAAGCATTGTTTAGTATTTTGTGAAATAACAAAAATAACTTATTTTGCACTTGTGCTAACCTAATATATTTAATACACGTATATTTTGAACGAAATTATAGTCACTAAATATTTCTTCGTTTATAATAAAAATACAAGCATTTAAAGAATCTAGGCAAAATAAAGTAATACGCCCCTGTGAAACAATTTCCATTTAATTCTTCAAGAGCAATGAAATTAAAGCACCTTTTAATTCCAAGCATTTCTTTAGGAAATGCTAAAGAGTAAGGAATGCACGCTGGTATTTTCTCCAAGACTAGGACAGTAGAAAGTATCTATTTTCGATTCGAGAATTTGGAAACTGTTTTTTTAAACATTTTTTAAAGCAATTATGTAAAAAAACTGCGGAATTACCCTTTACTTTAAAAAAAAAAGAAAACACCAGTAAAATTGGCCAACGCAAAACCGGGCAATAGCATAGCATCTTATGAAATAAAAGAGTAGAAAGTGCCGGTCTTGTGTAAACCGAACAAGAACTCTTCACCTTAAAAAAGAGCAGTTAATACCGGGTAATGGTTCATACATTACTGACTTATTGTCACATTGACTAATTGGGCTGTTATAATTAATAATATGAGTAATAATTAGTACATCTCTGGTAAATGTGGTAAACAAATACATTTTGCATACACTTTCATCATATTCTACTCATTGGTAATTTTTAAATTTAAGGGCTATTGCCTAGTATACAGTTGCTTGGTATTCCCTACAGCGAGGAATTTTTTTAAATGTTGGGGGTCATTGCCTGGTGATAAATTCCTGTAAATATTAATATGGGGATAAACTCTGTTTATAACGATCAAGAAACCACAATTTAATCTTGTTATTGTCCTCAAACACAGAACTCTAGTAAGGATCTGAGTTCTCTAGCTAGTTGGAAAATGGTCAGAGTTTCGATTGACGATAAATTCTATTTGACATAAAAATTACGATAAATTCTGATTTTAGTGATCCAGAAATGACTGAAACTCGCATTTTCTTCAAGCATGGATCTTCAGTGGAAAATTGAGTTATCCAACTAGATACTCAATAAAAAATAATAGTGCATACACAAAAGCCACTTGCAGGCTAATAAAAATATCAAATTGAAAAGAAGTATTCTTATTCAATTTTATAAAGTCATTGCAACTTGTTTTTGTTTGTTAAAATGTAAGTATTTGTTGAAAATTAGATTAATACTACAAATATTTTTAGAATTTTTACCAAATCCTTACCGTTTACTGTAGATTGTTTTCCATCTTCTGTATACTTAGGATATGGAGTAGTCTCTAATAATTCTTTATCACTTAGTTTAGGTTCAGATATATATTGTTGGCTCTCATCTCCTTCTAGTTATAGTTATAAATGAATTGTATTCCAATTCCACACATATATGAAATAATAAATATTAATATTTAAAGAAAAATTATTTAAAAACAGTTATAAGTGAATTGTTTTTCAATACTTGTTACACAATAATAAGTAGTAATGTTAAAACAAAAACTACACTTAGGACATTTATAAAAACTAAATTAAGAAAATGCTTTCATTTTATAAATCATTGTAAGATGCTTTTGACTGTTAAAATGCAAGTATTTGTTTGAAGGAACTTTATTTAAAATATTTTAGAAACATTTGGCAAATACTTACCATCTACTGTAGATTGCTTTTGATCTTTAGTATAAGGAGTAGTCTCTAATAATTCTTTATCACTTAATTTAGGCTCAGATATATTCTGTTGTTCCTGATCGTAATCAATTTCACGAACAGCACTACTTTGATCATCCTTCTTAATTGGTTGATTACGTTTCACTTCTTTGTCAATGATTTTAACTGGTTTTAATTGTTTAGACTTATTACTTCTTATCTCTGCAAGCAAAGCTTGACGTTGAGCTTTCTCTGGAGTCATTGGTATATCAATTTTTTTAGCACTTGAAACAGGGACAGCTGATTCTTCGCCAAAGGTTTTAGATTGCTTATTATTATAGCTAACAGTTTTAATCGGCGTATATCCGTCTTTTATTTGAGCATCCGATGTGCTACCAGATTCTGGCGTACTTGAATTAGATTGTTTAACTTTTATGAATGATTCTGGTTCATCCTTTGTCATCTCGATGCTTCCCTCTTTCGTTTGTATCTTGTTACTGCTTTCAGAGCTGCTTACATTTTCCCTTTTATTCATGTACAGTTCATGCTTACTCTGAATTTTTTCAAAACATTCGTTTTCATGTTCATTTAAATCAATGGTGTTAAAACGTATGCTGCATACTGCACATGGCTTTTTAGGACCCTGAGACATTTTTATGCTTATATTTGTCTGAAGTTATTTTTCTAAAATAATGCTGATCACAAAATTTTAACAATATGAGTGAACACAACATAACATTTTGAGAGGATAGAGCGTAACATAACGTACATTGATCTCCGTTTAGACTTGATAACTGAAAATTTAAAACAGTAATGGAATTCTAATAAACTTTTATTTTGTTTTGGAAGTTATTTATGTATGTTTAAAAATATTTACTACTATAAACTAAAAAAAATGGTAATAAAATTCAAAAACGTTTTTGCTGATGTTAACCGTAATAGAATTAATAAATTAATTTTCCTAAATTATATTTCTAAATTAATTAAAGTATTAGTGAAGCATATTCTTAATGCTTTTGAGTTGAAAAATGACAAAAAAAAATATTCCAAAATAATAGTTTCGTACCTAAAACCATTTCATAATAAAATGAGTTATAAATTTCGTGCATGTGTAGTAAAACGACTAGAAGATAAGGTAAGTATACATTCCGAAATTTGATATGATAACTTAGAAGCTCTTGAGTTTCAAGTTATTCACAATGTAGTATTTTTATTTTATATTATTATATTCATTCAGTTAAGTATTTCACTTAAAAATGAAAAAAAAATTATGCTATTTTTTTTTAATTTTCTTTTTGCAGGGGAAATATGGAAATTTCACGCTAAGATATATTAGGAAAATTGATATTAAAAAGAATAACGGGCACTTTAATCTTAAGAAAATTTCAAGGTAGCGAATACTGAATAATAGCTCTTCACATTAAAAAATAAACATTTTCTGGAATATTGAACAAGTATGTATGGGGTATGTGACCAATGCGCATTTTTTCCTTAAAAATAATAAAAATGTGGATATCATTAAAAATCATCTATTTTTATCTATAACACTGGGGAACAAATTTTTTGTGGCATTTTTACAAGTCTTGATCGTATCTAATTCTGATGTAGGAATTTCAAATCTGAAACTAATTTTGCTCAGAAAGCAGCAGATTTTTTTCGAAATGGTATTTTTAGATTAGTTTACTTTTTGCCTGAATGTACAAGTTTATAAGGAACTCATAGATTTATTGACACTTGTCTGCTTCGTTGAAAATACACTTAAGACCAAAACCATATGGCCTTAACGTATTGCAATATAATCTATGTGTGAATCCAGAGTGTATTGGGTGCAAAATTTTATTTTGCACCAATACGCTATGACAATTGAAAAATGGATTGCATATAAAAACCCGATTTTGTATTTCTTATTATTTTTTTTAATTTAAGAATTTTTTCCATGGTTTTTTTGGCGATTTTTGCACGATATTTCAGTATTTCAATATAAATAAATCCTATAACATTAACATTACAAAAAAATGTTTTTCTTATTGTTATCAATGCATTAGGATTTCAAATACTTTTCCCGTTAAATTTCTATAAATGAAACTTACATTCCACGGTAGCATTTTGGAAAATGCCGTTCTTAAAATAAATTTAAATTTAACTATTTTTGATTATGATTCATTTTGCACTCAATAGTTAATTCTTTGAAAGTAAAATAAATTATCTATCAGTTACATTGGTGCATATTTTGTTTATAATGATTTGATTGAGCTAGCATTCAAAAATACTGGAGTAAATGATCAGCAATTTTTAGTTAATTATTTTATAAAGAATTTATCAAAAATAATTTTTTTTAGCATTTAACATCTTAAGTAATGAAAAATACGAAACATTAAAGCTCGCGATGGATTGAACTCCTTACAGCGTAAAAGTTTTGTCCATGGCGCATTTTAAATGAAAGTGCCCGGCATCTGTTAATAAACCCCGATAATTAAAGAAAATAATAACTTTATTTATTCCGGATTGAAATAAAATCTGAGAAAATTTTTCATACTACAGAACTTGGCTCGATTTTGGAAATTGTTGCCACTATGAAACTGACATGTTATTGCTTTCGTAATAACCGCAAATCAAAATTATTTTATGTTTATTTTTTCAAATATAAAGAGATTTGATTAAGAAATTAAGAAGTCTTAATGCACTCAATCAAAACTTTTGGAGTGAGTATCAAAAAATATGTATTTTTCTAAATCACATGTGTCCCGCAGTAGTCTGATAGACGCAGTGAAAAGACGTAGTTTCCAGTAGAACACCCAAGTCAAGCCTCACTGGCTGCTGTCAGTAAGCTTGTGGGTGACCACTCTGATCAGCCTGTGTAGGTACCGTGGATGTGCTGTGTCGGTCCTCGTTAAATTGTGCCACCGTAAAGTGCTCTCTTCGCGCGCAGGTCATTGGGCTACCAAAGCAGAGGATCTTTTCTGCAGTGGATGAAAATTACGATAGCATGTCTTCGGATAATCCTCGGGGATATTTCCCAGACCGTCGCCAATAGCTTATTGTGCAGCCCTAGTGCTACGTATGTAATGTACCTACCAACCTAAATCACCAAATGTGTACTGTATACTAATTTTGCATTGAAAACTTTTCAAAAAATACCGTGATATCAATGAAACTTACCATCTTTTAATACAACAGCCACTTCTGGAAGATCGTTAGACATACTTACTCCAACACCAACATCCGCAGACGTAAAATTACAGGTTTGGCTTCCTTTTGAAAAACATTCAGCTGATTTCTCAACTGCTTGTAGCATCAGTAAAAATTTATATTCGTTAAAATCCTTACTAGAATCTAATACTAAAGTCACATGACAATCTGAGCAAGGATGGTTGTAATTCCTTTGTATCTGTGGTGAAGATCTGGGTGCAAATGAGCAATTTCGATCATTTTCGTTTACAGTGGAATTATTGGTGAGAATTTCTTTAAATTTTCCATAATTTAATTTCAAAGAATTTATATTCCTATTTGGACTCACACTACAATTCTGATTGGAATCTATAGGATGAATAAATCCATGAAATGATTTTGATGTACCGCACGTGCAACAACAACATGTCTCTTCTACATTACCAACAGTTTCGTTATTTGCAATATACTCCGGATGTTTCAAAGGAGGATGGATTCTAACTAATATCGACCGCTTTTCGGACATTATTGTGCCACATCTTATACATTTAGCTTGAAAATCTTCTTGTTTGGACTTCTGAATCATATTGTTAAAGACTTTCAGCTTAGTTGTGGAAGATATAGTTACAGAAATATCAATTTTTTCTTTCTCAAAGGTGATAAATTCATGAGGTATACAAAACATTTTTGAAAATTTAAACTAAAATACTTGTAATGAATGTTATTATCAATTAAATAATTAGACAAGGTACTTAACTGAGTTTAATTACAATAGTTCAGCATCTAGGAAAGTTTTCGCCTTCTTTTTTATTTAATATTTAATCCTTTTCTAAAGATAAAATATATCTACTCTGAGCTAAGCTTCTTTCAGTTTTTTGTTTATCTAATGTTTTGTGTAATTGATAATTCAAACAGGCAGTTAAAAGTGTAGATAAAAAAAAGTTTTCATCAATACGCTTTAAATTTTTATTAAACTTTTACACACTAGAAATTTTTAATTATTGGAGATTTCTATGCTGACGTCATTTTACTTACCTGTCCACTGCCAGGGTTAGAGCCCCTGAATATATGATAGTATAGGAGCCTTAGCCAGGGTAGATCAATCAATAGCAACCAATAGGAATACATTTCTATTGGGATAGGAATACCTATCGCCCAATAAGAATACTGCAAACAGTTTGCTGCCATTCACAACCAAATAATTAAGACGATTGATATTCTTTTCAATGATATAGTTTAGCCTCTACCTTGGACATTTTTATTTGCAGTGTCATCAAAACTCAACAACTGTAAATTATATTTCACAGTATTATTATTCCGAACATTTAAAAATAAGAAAGCTAGCATAAGCAATATTGGAACAGCAAACTATCACAAACATTATATTTGATTAAAATTATACAATTTCAGCATATAAAAATCTTCAAACAAAAAGAATTTAGTTTTTATATTTGTGCTTCTAAAGTTTTTGATAAGTTTATTTTCGATTTACATATTGACGAACGATAATGTTTACCTTTTTACAAGTAAGTTCTTTTTAGTTTTTACAGAGACTTCCCCGTTGAAATAATTTACAATCCAATGTTTACTTTTAGAACAGCATTACTTTAGGTGAACAATTTATTTCATAGGAGTTTTGTTCAAATTTCGTTTGATTTTATCTCGTAACTGTTAAAATCCTTTTGAATAGTATCCGCTAACATAACCTAATTATGTTTAAAAAATCAAAACTACTACGAGTTTGATTTTTACTTTATACCTAGAATTCAAGCAATAAAAAATGGCTGAAAGGATTGAAATTTTGAATGAAAGGATTAAAATTTTGATTGGTGGTTATTTTATTTCTAAAAATGCTACCCAAAGAGTCTTTTGACCGGCAAAGATAAAATTGTATTTTGCTTACTATTTCTCAAATTTTACTATTTACGTGATTAGTATTAATTATTATGACTAAAGCTTAAAAAATTAAATTTTCAAACTGGTATCTGTATTTAATAGATTTATTTAATATTTCATAGGTTATGGATTTAACAGAATTTAAGTAGCTTTAAACAATGTCATATTTTAGAACTGCAGGAACCGAAAAAGAACAACATTTAAGTTAAAAACTCTATTTTAACGGTTCTATTGGCTTGATGCATTAATGTGTTCCATGCTATTTTATTTCATTAGTTTTTATATATTTTTAATTGAAGTTTAAGATAATTCTTAAGGTCTGTATAAAATTACTAATGGAAATTAAATACACTTTCATCATCGTACTGTAGTTTAAGATACAGATATTACTATGATTAAATGAAATGTTAAACCTATTTTTCTTAAAGTGTATGTTTAGGAAGCTCCTATAGTTAAATTCATCTAAAGAACTGTTTTATATTAGGATTACTTAACATTGTTGTTCGCAAACTTGAATAATTAGGAATTGTTTATATTTTTTTTACGCCAAACACAGTATATTTCCGAAAAATGAATTAACTTAAACTTAAACTTCGCTAGGTAGAAAAAAAATTATCTTGCATGATTATGCTCCTACCTTGAGATTTTTTTTCTCCACAGTTTTGTTTTGAGATAGTTAGATAGCAAATCAAATTCTTTTGCATCAGCTGTCAATTTTTTCAAATTGTATTAAAATTCAACGCTTTTTTCATCTTCATAACAAATGTAGTGAAATTAACCGAGGTGTATTTATTTCGTTTATCAAATAACTTATAACGGGGAATAAAAATTTCGCAAAGAAACATTAAGAAAACATTGATTTTTTTTATTTCAGATATTATTCGCCAACAATAGTATATTATTTACATTAGCAATAAAATAATAAATTGTAGCCTCAAGCCAAGGCCGTAGCTAGCCAGGATATTTTTTCGGGGGGGAGGGATATGGTGAGAAGCAAGGGCAGTTTCAGATATACAAAGTAGGTGAAAAACGTTGTAACAAATATTGTTTATTCTGTTGTTTGCAAAACTTAAACTAGTAATTAAAAAATATTACATAATACTTATTTTTCAATTAATATTACATAATAATTATAATCAATTTGTAAACAAAGTTTACAAAGACATGCGACGGGGATTTGAAGAAAATTTTTCGATTACTTTTTTAGGTCAAACCAGAATATCCCGAAATATGCTTAATAAAGTTAGTTAATAAAAGGTTTGATTCGACAGTTTTTGTTTTTCTTTTTACCGAGAGGCTCAAAGAAAGACTAAAAAGTCTAAATCCCAGAATTTCGGGGGGGGGGGGATTTGTCCCGACGGTCCCCCCCCCCCTGGCTACGGGCCTGCCTCAAGCTTCCTTTGATTGAATTAAACTACCAGCAGTCCAATGGAGCATTCGTAAAAAAGAGAAAATCTCCACACCGGCCTGCACGCTGCAAGTTGTAACAGATTTGGCGTTACCCAGGTTGCACCACAAAGAGGCCTACTGCATTACACCCCATTCTCTGTTTATATTTCTATTGTTGATATTCTATTTAACGTTTCTTTGTTCTAATTGTTTTTGTATTTCGAATGTTTTTATTTTTTTAAATATTTTTTTGTTTTTTCGTTTTGTTATTCCTTATGGGTTAGTGCGGAGTGCTTTTACCCCCCAGCAAATGATATACACTTCAAGTGCTGCTGCTGGAAATAAAATAAGTAAATTAATTAATAAATAAGATCAAATTAACAGTTATGTTCATGATTAGCTTTGAAATCTTAACCCTTCACTGGGCCTCTTTACATATTTGCAAAGCTTATTTTGAATTGAATTTGCTCTGATGTTCTCCTTAATTAAGCGTCGAAAACTGTTTTGCACATCTGCAAATGTGCTTGTCTTAGTAAGGCAAACAAAATTTACCACAAGTCTGTGCTAGTTTCAATGTTGAGGAACATGCTGTTTCCGCACGTGTAGCTTCCTTAGTTTTAAGCCTAATGGCATATCAGTAAGATGTATTCGGTATATTTCGGTATTGCTGCGATTAGAAGCTTCAGTCACTTCATTTCTTACATTTCAGTTCTTATATGATTTTGTGTTCGTTATTGAAAAGATTCTGTTATTTATATTTACGCTGAACATGTAACATTGTATACGTAGTTAAGCGGATACGCTAAGAGCCAGAAATCCACGTCTCCCAAACAATAGTAACTGATTTTTTTTTCTCCGTATTTTTCTTGTATTACCTGATCAATTCTGTGAAAATAAGTTATTTTTCGGTTAGAAGGGAATAATGAAATTAAACTATTTTTTTTTTTCATTTTATTTAATTTTTATGTTTTTATGCGTTTGAAAAAATAAAATGAAAAATAAAAATAAAAATTGACGGAGGTTTGAGCGTCTTTTTGCGAAAATAATTATTATTCTTTATTTTCAAACAAATTCAAGTGTAGGGTTAAGCATATATTTTGAATGAAATAATTTTATTGAATTTGATGACAAAACATAGCTTTGCGAAAATAATATGCATAGGTTGGTTAGTCATAGAAAACATCATACATAATTTTGATAGTTAATCACTAGTAAAACATTTATTGACTAAAACTGTTTAAAATTAAGTGTCTCTTTGATATAGCGATAACATTGATTATAACATTGCAGGATTACTTAACAAAATAATAATACTGATATTAATCATAAAACAAGCATCCATTCAAGTCCTGAAATTTTTATTCTGACAAATAAACAAATATGAAAATATAATAAAAGAAAATATTTTTACAACAGGTATTAATCGATATTTCCCATTAAGGGTATGCAAGTTTCATATGAAATTATGTAGTTATATATGAAATTATGTAGTTATATATAACAAAAATCGAAATTTTAGCAGAATCGGTCAAATAGTTAAGAAATAAAAATTTAAAAAATTCATATTTTTTAACATTTAATTTCTCAGAAACTATTAAACCATTCTGCTCAAATTTACAGTTTTACTAGTATAAAATAGTCAATAAGTTACATGTATTGAATAAACTCCCTGCTTGCTCCGCTCTCGCATGTTTTATTGGAGCCATATTTTAGAGAACTAATTCTATTTAACTATTGTTGTAAGAAAAATGATAATATAACCTGTTTTAGTTTAAATAACATATTTTTTAGTTTATTTAGTTTATAATTTAGTTTATATATTTACATAATTTAGTTTATATAGTTAATATAACCTGTTTTAGTTGTCGCTGAAATCAATCTTAATAAAAGAATAAAGTAATTTTTTTACGAAGATTTTTTAAGAAGTTAATAAAAACATATAAGTTATTACAAAAACGATAAATATTCTAAAAATTATCTCCCTAGTTAAGTAATAGTTCTTTTACAAACATGATATAATCAATAATTTTAAAAATTTAAAATTTGTCAGCGCTAAAATATATTTGCAACTGATCTAGAGAAAAAAAAAGTGTAAATGAAGGGATTTTTCTTTGATTCCTTGTGACATTTCAAACTCTAAATGTCATTTATCCAACTGAAATCTAGTCTGAATCTATAAAAATGTCCAATTTTATATAAATGATATCTAATTTTATCTGATTTAATAAGAATTTAATAAAAAAAAAAATTTGAAAAACAATTAAAAGTTATTATGTGACAGTTATTTTATTTTGTAACTTCAGACTGAAAACCTGGAGTTAAACCTTAAACTTATAACAAGTTTAAAATGAAACTTTGTAAAAAGTTTATGTTCAAAATGCTTTATTCCATTACTAGAAGTATTTATTGTAAAATTTCTAAATTACTTTTTTTGCCGTGATGTGCACATCACCTTCAGGAAAAATTTATTTAATTCCTTTATATTCTTTCAAGATAAAAGTCGGTAGATACTTCATTTTTATGGTGGTCTCCCCGTAGTAAAATAATAAAATGCATTAAAAAAATAATGCACCATTTTAAAAATATATTTCATTTACACATATTGCATAAAGGGTGTTCTTATTCTTTCAAAGAAGTTTTCTGGTCTTATTTGGTAAGGTTTACCATGAATCCATGATGTGTAGGTTTTTATACTAAATGTATCAATCCAAACTGGTATGAATTAATCCAAACATTGTATGAATTAATTGAACATCGAATATTCCTCATTTTCCCATCATTTTTAGTAATGATATTCGCAAAATTTTTAGGAAGATCCGTTTCCTTAAAGCTAAGACGTGTCGCATCCATATTAAACTTGGTGAATGATACTATACCGAAAATAAAACAGAAAACATCAGAGCACAGGTGTTTGGCGATTATCGAGAGCACTCCTACGTCGCCAATTGGAATTTTCGCCAACTCTGTCTTATCCCGTATAGGATGTGCTTTTACGAATCCGGACAACAAAAACAATCAAAATAATGAATTCGAAATTACTATTAAAATTTCTAAGGAAATATTATGAATTAACTTTTCGCACTTTGATCAGTAATATTTTTTCTCGAAAAATATCGAAAGAGCTTGCATAGTAACTAACATTAAATAAGAATTTATAAATGAATTTGAAACGGCAACTGAGCAAAAGGATTAGGTATATGCTTTATCTCAATTTTCCCGAATAATTCCTAATTTTGATGCAACAGTCTGTTTATCGCTAAGAACTAAAACTGAGTGTGATACAATCGTGGGGATTGGGGAGTAAAACGAGTAGGAAATGAAATTCCATTACTGAAAATAAAATAAAGTTAATTTCGTTTAAATAAATTTTGTCATTGGTAAACTATATATAATTTAGGAATCACACAAGATGCAATTTTAACCATGATTATCATGAAAAGAATAAAATGTTATTTTAAGAAAGGTTAACCTCTTAAATAGTTTAGGTTGTGTAAATTGTACGAAAAAATCACCATGTGTACAATGAATGCAATGAGTAAATGATAAATACGAATGAAAATGAAAGTATTATATGAATGTCAAATGCATATTCCTTACTTGATTAATATGTTTCAACCAAAAAAGTATCGATTTTCTTAAAACGCAATTATATTTTCACAATTCTTAGTACAGGAAAATATTTGATTAGCGAGCCTTTTTGGAAATGTTTCAAAATTTGAAATAAAACAAAATGTTTCCAGGCAATATATTTTAGCTAATTTTCCTGTTAATTTTACAACAATAATTATTAGCATACAAAATATATCTTTACAAAAATATATCTACAAAAATTTGGGGTCAATGGACTCATTCATATACCTTGTCTTTGAACCCTTAGATAAAAGCTATTTTCACTTAGCAAAGCAATTGAGTCTACATCATTTGGATAGTATAAGACATTTTCAATTGTGACGAACATTTAAATTTGCTTATCTCATCTTGGTACTCGAAAATAATTACCAACGAAATGGAATTGATTGTTTAATCAACAAAACTCTCCAATTATTATCAGTATTTTTTCTTCAGCTGCTTTGACTGCATGCCAATAATTCATCCTTTTTTTTACAGAAAAACTCTTGTGTGTCATGAAGCATTTTAGAACATCGAGCTGATGATGGAACAAAAGAAAGGCGCTGCAGAAAATCCAACACCTGAAACCGTCACCAGAAAGCAAAAACCAGAGCCGAAACCTAAAACTGTCGAAGAAGACAAAGATGTTGGGGCCAAATCGGAGCGTGACGATGACACTAATCCCGCAGCTAAGTCCTCAAACCAACAACGAGACAAGTTAGATTCTTGCATCGGATTCCGGTCACACGATACAGATTCAGATGACGACACCTCTGTCGTAGATAGTCCATGTAAAGATCATAGCAGTTCAATTTTATTCAACCTCAAAAAAAGTAAGAAAATACATAGGAAACTTTCTTGGCCATCAGATGGTAAATTAGAAGATAACTTTTCTAAAAAACTCTCTTTTAACTTTCCACAATTCCGTCTGTCGAGAGTAGATAATCTTCTTGCGTCAACATCGTCACAGAAGACCTTGGAAATGTTGACTGTTGTGGCTGCTTACTCTATATACCATCATTTTGGCACAAGTCCACAAGAGATTGATCAAAGTGAACTGATTTCCTATTTACATGAACTTTCACCAATAGGATCTAGTCTCATCAAAAAATGCCTTGACAAAGCTAAAGCATTACCAGCTCCTAATTTTGCGCTGTATGTTAAAATAAAAGAGGCATGTGGTTTAAAGCATAACATGTCTTCCAAATATGGGCACCCTTTTTGTAAGGTCTGGCTTGTATCGGCATCACGCAACTACGAATATACTGAAATGATGGATAACGACGATCACCCAGTGTGGAATAAGGAGTTTTATTTTTCATTAAAAGACCCCAATAAGGAAACACTTATGATAGAAGTATGGGATAATGATGAAGAGGGAATAATAGAATCTGATACTACCGTGAAGACTAAATTCTGCTGGCCGTGCATAGCATGCAAAAATTCATGCTTTGGTGGCGATACAAAACTGTCGGTATTTATCGGGCTATTTCAAATTGAGCTTAAGAACCTGTCCATGGAAGGTACTGATGAATGGGTTGTAATAAAATCGCGAACAAGAAAAGTTGAGAAAGGCAGATTACGTGTGCAGATTAAAATTGGAGTGTCTGGAATCAAAACCAATGTGGATATTTTCAAAAGACATATGCTACTAATAAAGGAGTGTTTGTATGACGGGTTAAAAAATCATACGGAAGATGAAAACCCCATTTATTGCTTGGAGGATATTATTCCGCCTCCAGGTATGATTCTTATCTTTTTACACAGTGTAATCAGCGGTCTCAGTGAATGTGAGGACGCTGTTTGTAAGTTCATAGTTTTTAATCGCACCCGTTCTCAAAATTTTGCAATTCCTCTCAGAGTAATATTTCGGCTTATAAATGAAACCGGTGATTGTATTGACCAAAAATGCTTTGAAGGGTCATTAGAAAATACTTTAGAAGACATGTATAGAAAAGAAGCAGAAAGTTTGCACGATAAATGTTTTACTATGCTCAATGCATTGCATACTTTTGACTTAGCAAACAATAAAAGACATTTGGATGATTTCGAATTTTCATTAAGGTGCATTCATACCTGTCAGGAAATGTTGTTGATATCTTCAGCTCCTCTCAAATCGTTGAAATCAGAAGCTCAAGATTGGACAGAATTGAAAAGAGAAGAAATAAAAGAGGCCTTCCCAGATGATGAAGCTAAGTATACCATGGAGCTCTTGGATTACTTAATTTATTTCCATAAAGCAGCTGATAAAGTAATCAAAAGAGTGTATCCTGATGAAACATATACAAAATTTACGTTTGATAGTCTCAATCTACTCAGCGATCCATTGAAAACCCTTGTGAATACTTTTATAGAACGTACTGAAGAATCCAAAGAAGATAGACTTACTAATATTGAAAAAGGACTTAGCATATTTTCAAAACTAAAGCAATTCGTGAAATATATAGTGCGTGTAACGCAGAAAGAGGAAGAAGATTTGCAAATTTGTCAATTTCAGAAATGGTTTGGAGAGAACTTCTTCACGATGTGCTTTCAAGAGAGGCTGGAATTAACTAAAAGTATGACGGTAGACGCAGTAAACGCTGACGATCGAACGAAATTAGATACTAGCGTAGATGGTCGCAAACTTCAGAATGAATCGGTGGATATTTTGCTCGAAATCATGAGGAAAAATTTGACAAATTTATGGAAAATTATATCTTATCCACGATCCTCAAAATGTGATTTGCTCTTTGCTGATGCTATGTATATCACTTGCCTAAAATATTATTCTGCTAAACGCAAAGCAATCGAGCAACAATGTGAGCAAAGAACTTTTGGTGAAAAAGATTTTATAGACCTTTGCATCTTGGCAAATAATCTGTGGGCTCTAGCGTCTGGTGTGGAAGATATTATAACTGATACTGTTGAGGATTTACCTCCCGACGCCGAGGATTCAAAGAAAAGATTAGAGAAATTTTGCAGATTAGTTTCCCAAGAGATAAGTGAAATAATAATAAGAGACATAAGAGTGTGTGTTAGGGAAATAACTGGAAGTGAAACGTGTGAAGCTCAAGATTCTGCTATTAAAGACTACGAAGAATATTTAAAGAAAAGAATGCAAACTATAAATTCGAACTCGCTACCAGGTGTTTCTAGATGTGTGCAGTTGGAATTGTGGAACAACGTTTTAGTTCTAATGGGACAATATGTTATGAAACCAGTGAAAAGCGACACAAAACTAACGAAATTTGATGAAGAGGAAGAATTTAAAAAAGATCTGAATCACAAAGGGTACTTCAAAATTTTGTCATTATCGAGAAGTTTGATATTTTCGGATCAGGAGGAGACTCAAGGTAACATTGCAGATAATAAGCTTTATAAAGAACTGTTGGAAAATATTGAAATAAATCTTAAAGAATAGTACTGCTGCAAACTTTCTTGAGCTTTATCAATATTTTTTGTGTAACTTTGCTTTATTTGATTTAAATCAAATATTATAAACAACATTGTTGGTAACTTAGCTTTAGCTTCGTTGCTAACGTACAATGCATTTTAAACTGAAAGCGAAGTGTAGATTTTGCAAACTTTTATGTGTCCGCTATCATAGATTATGAAAATGTGTTTTACAACTTTTTGTATGTTTTTTTTTATCATACAGTCCTAGAACAATAATGTGGTACATTTTCCACCGATTCTTTTCTTTTAGTTGTATACCAGACAAATTCTTTATCGGGTGCTAGCCACCATGCGTGAAAAAAAGGTCACAAAAAAGAGATTTACAATAAGAGATACACAGATTTACAATAATATACGAGATACACATATTATATTATAAGAGATTTACAACAGTTCTATTAATTATGTAACTTAATATAGCATGAAAAGGTAATGACACAAAACCGTTCTGTTTTCGGTGACTATTCATTGGTCACAAAATCACAAGGTATAATCTCTCATGAAAACCCAGATTTCTTTGGTATCCATAAATATACTAAAAATTATAAAGACATTATTTACATGTAACACATTTCTTTATCCCTAATTTCTAGATATTTTTCTGTATTATTTATTCCTACTATTATTACGCTTTTGATTTTAATAATTATTCAAAATTAAAGGCTAAAAAAATTGATAAATGCTCAAAACTAAATAACTGAAAATGGTTTTTATTTATTATAATTTAATACTATGACCATATTATCGTAATTCTGATATTTCGTTACACAATATAATGGTTCAACTGGAATAGAATATGATTCAGTTTAACACCTTATTAAGAATTCCACAAATTTGGGTCGAATTAACGTTTAAAGTATCGATACTGTTAAGTTAATATCTTCTTTTTATCAGATTGTTGGCTGTTTTAGACATATTTGACTTCCGACGCTTTATAATTTTAAACCAGATTCATAAGACAAAAAAATTCTCTACTTGTATATGAAAACACAATTATTTTCATGGTGAACTTAGATTAAATCTAAGCCATGTTTGGACTCTTAATTCATTATTCACTCTTGAATATTTTTGGTTCACAATGTGTTCAATACATGCAGGGAGCTCAGCATGGATCACCTAGCCTAGAAAAATTAATATTTTTATAAAGATATTTATCTAAATAAGTAAAGATTACGATGGTTTTTTAAAAAAAAATAGTTTTGAATCCGTGACCATGATACTTTTATCCGTGTTAGTTATGACAACAGACATTAAAACATAACGAATTCTCAAGTTACAGTATAATTATCTTACACATTGAGATGTAAGCTAATTACATTTATGATTAGAATTATAAAGTATTGAAAATATTCCATCAGAAAGAGATCGCAAAGACTTCCTTTAAATTTCTTTCAATTAACTCATTGAAATGAACGACTATAATTCTGCACTTCTTTTATGTAAATACTAATGAAACAACAACTGAGAACAGTTGGTACAACGTCCTGTGAGTAGTAAATAATTGAAGAAATAAAAGATAGAATAAAAGTTTTAACATCCTAAGTTTTTCTAGTGGAAATAATTTTAAAAAGTTAAAGATTAATTTTATTTTTGTCACACCTAAACAACAGACGGAGGCCTCCTCACCTTTTGAAAAAAGAAAGTATTTTTGTGGTGACTGAATTTTACTGAGAAAGTAATGCGCCAATGTTTTTCGCCCTACTTGTGACAAAAATAATGATATTTCTCTTTCTTTATTCCACTTAAAAAGATTGGTTTTTAAAAAAATAAATTTTAACATTTATTTTAATTATTGTAATTTTGCAACTGTTAGATTATCTGGGTCTGAAAGATTATGAAATTCCAATTGGCGATATTTGCTTGTAGTGGTCAAGGAAATAATTGAAACTTATATTGCCACCAAGCTCAGAGCTCCAATTGAATACTTACAATGGGCATCAAATACTTGTATCTCGAGAAGAAGTAAAGTGATTATGTCTAACTATGTGATTTAAATCACATCTATATATATATATATATATATATATATTTCTCTTACACGGCGACAAAAAAGCCTCATTACAACTCCCTGAATGGCAACGCTGGAAAATCGACCAATGATTGCCGCTAAAAATTTCACATGCCAAATCTACCTGAGGTGGCTCAACATATAGCGCTTTTAAAAACGGAAACTGAAATAACCAGAGAGAGCATTCTCATCAAATGTCATCTCTTCCGAAATTCACCCTATCAGCTGCGGCAATCTCATACTATTAAGGTAGGCAGAAGTGAGTAGTCTTTGTCGATAGATCCCTATTTTAGTATATTGTCGAAAGCGCTTTTTTTCACGAATTTATGTATTACGAATTTATTTGACGATTTTTGATTTATATCACGAATTTATTTGTTTTATTATTGTTATTAGTTATTCATGGAAAAATGAGTCTCAGACGTGCTGTTACGCTTTAAGATTTTATACTATAGCATATTTCTAATAGGTTTAACGAATTACATGTCATCTATTTGAATTCAAATTTATTTTAATTACTTAGTATTTACTAAAAAGATGTAATTTATTTTATAAAAAAGTTGTTATATGGATTTGAATGAGTGCTTTGTATTCTTAGAATTTTGTGCATTTGCAATGTACCTAAGTTAGTAACGAGCGAAGCGAGCTTGGTTTGCGAAGCAAGCCATATAAGATTGCGTAGCAATTTTCGGGGGTTGGCGAGCGTTAGCGAGAAGGGGGCGCAGCCTACTAGTTTAATTGAATACTTGTAAGCAACACCACGTGAATGTCGAACCTGATTGACCTTCGAATCGGCAAATGTTACGATTTACTTACGATAGCGTCACATGCAGGTATCAGATAGGTTAAACAGATTGATTACGCGATTTCATTCAGCATGCAAAACAGCAAGATCGCGGAAAATTCGAATAAATAAATCTGCTAATTTTTGCTCTCAGATGTGCCTTCCGGCCTGTGTAGGGGGCATGGAACTATCCTTGCACCAGAAAGTTTCTGGGTTCGAATCCCGGGCAAGGCATGGATGCTCTTTCCTTCTCTGTACTATCTGTCCTCACTGGGAGCGACGTTGGCCCACCTAATATGATGCCCCTGAAAGAGAGGCCAATAAAATCGCCCTGTAAATGCCTGAATTGACGGATGTTAACACAGGTGGGCATTGGAAAAAGAAATGTTCTCAGATTTTTGGATTAAGGATGCTATAATTATGCCAATTTTCTGTGACAAAATTCTTTCATAAATTAAAAAGTAAAAAGTTAAGTTTTTCTTCTGAAATGAATTGTAGAAGTATGATGTGAGTATTTGCGTGCTCTTGTTTGCAAATCACAAAACAGTTGAATAAAAATCAATGAAATTGATTTTTGATGTGAACCAAATAAATTTGCATTTTTCTTTAAATTTAAATTTGCATTTTATAAATTTTTTTAAGTTATGAATGATAAGACAAATCAATGGAAACTAAATGAGCGAAAATAATTATTTCCTTAAACTTGTAAATTTTAACTGCAGCTTTGAAGAGATTCGCAAAGCTTTGGTAATCGTTTCTTATGATTAAAACTCAACCATAAAAAATAATATGATTCTTGACGAAGATTGTGAAAATTACATCTTGACAACCTCAATGGATAGTTATAATTTTTGATTCAAATACATTTCCTTGTAATATAAAATTGAATTATAAGGATATCAATGTAGCATATTACTGCAAGTCAAATTATATGTCATTGGAAAAAAAACTTCGTTTTTGAAAGATCTGAAATTCTTTTCGTGATGTTTGGAGAGTGTTTCTTTTTTATTGTACTCGAAAAGCAAGTTTTTCTATTTTAAGCAAAAAGAGATATAGAATAAAATCCTTTTTTTAATATCAAATGTAATCTAGATCACCAAGGTTATGTTCTGAAGATTTTAAAAAAAATCAATAAATTGTATCTCTGATTATATAAGGAAAGCTCACGCAATACTTTTTTTTAGAGTTTCGCACATGGACATCCTATTGCACATTATTAGTTCATAAATTAAACATATTTCTAGGAAAATTGAAGTTAGAAAAAATAGTTTATGGAAAAATAAGTATCGTGTTTGCTCACAAGAAAAAGGTAGAAATATGAATATTTATTCATTCAACAAAAAATATTTTTAAGCAAATGCAATGATAATTTTGTTTTTAATATTAAATGCCTTAAAAAAAGTTCAATTTCTTGCCAAAAAAATCGTATTCATTTACAAAGGCTCAGAGAAAATTTAGAGTACTTAAAAATGAGAATAAGTTTAAAGTACGAGTTTAAAGTGTCTGCGAGGATAAAAACATTTTAAATTTGCTAAGACATTTTGTATTTTCGCATTAATTTACCCAGTATCCTAAAAAAATAACCAAATCAAACCGGAAGTTTTGCAGTTCTCCTATGACGTCATAGCTCAGTAAATTAAGGATTCTCTAATTTAATGGCTCTAGTGTAAATTAATGCATTCGTATGATCAAGAGCAAGTTATAAACACCTCTTATTGTACTGTCATCTGCTAATAATAGAGATAACCTCCGTCAGGAATAAGGTGAATACAAAATGCTTTACTTATATGAGCTTTACTTATATGCATTACTTATATGAGTTTCAATTTAAATTTTTTGATAAATGTTTTTGTAAGTAAAAATTGTTTACTTAAAAACTAACAATTAACTTTTGTAACTATCTTAAATAATGGAAAAGAAAAGAAAAAAAAACATTTTTTAGCAAAATCAAAACATTTTTATTTAACACATTATTAATACAAAATAATTAAGAAAAATACAACTTTGAAAAAATTAAAATTTAGTACTAGCTAAAATTAGCATTGACAAACCATCATTTTTCAAACTACGTGAATAAATAACTCAACTATTCTGGTAACATAACTCATATAAAAGAAAAGCGAAAAAGCATTTTTATATTCATTAGGATATTGTATACGTCATAGCAATGCAAAAGCATAGAAAAATCAATCAGTGCATTAATTTTTAAAATTATTCAACAAGTATGGAAATATTTTTTAAGTTAGATAACGATGATCACCATGAAAATATATTTGTACTGTGCTCAAAACTAAAATTAGAACTTAATAGCCTTTAATCAAATGATTGAGTTTTCACTTTCACATACTGAGATGCAATGTTATCAAATTGAGGATTTAACTTTAAATAGATTAGCTTGTGCTGACGACAAGTTACAACATCAGACTCAGAAACGTACTTTCTCTGAATAAACAAACCTTTTTTAGACGGATTTAAATTTTTGGTTCTCAAAATATGAGGGGTATCAGCAGTCTCAAAAACAATTGTCCCAATAGTTTAAACTGAAGAGCGGTCGAAAGTTTCAGCCCCTTAATATATTTCCCTTTTCTCACTCTGAACTGCCGTATGTTTGAATTTTCTTTTCCTAAGAACTATTTGACGAATTTTATTTGAATATTGGATATTCCATTGGATACAAGACTCCCCGTGTTGTAAGTGGCGACTGGTGCAAGTTAAATATGTCGGGTCACAAAGTTCTCCATGTTCTCATAAATTATACCTCTTGGGTACTGAATTGGACATTGATCGTTCTCTGGTTGAAGTAAAAATTGCGATCTGTGGATGAATGAATTGGTCCGCCCTTTAAACGGGTGTGACGTATGGGTATGGCTGAACTCAGATTCTTGGCCAGAGATGGATTATTAAAATAAAATAATAAAAAACATTAAACAATTGTATAAGTATTATCTTTTGATAAAAGAGTGCCATAATTGTGAGCAAGAATTATTTAATTATCTGAAATATTTCAAATGACATGAGCAAATGCGCAGAAAGCGAAATAAACATTGAGGAGTCCAACTTTTGACCGCTGTCTTAACTATTTGGGACCATATTTTTCTGATTATTGCCAAAGCCCCATACCTCGTAAAACAAAAATTTAAATCCTTTGAAAAAAAAAGCAAGTTTTTCTTTGTTGAAGAAAGTACGGTTGTATTTGATTTCCTAACTTAAAATATCGTCTGCACAAAGTAATTAGTTTACAAGTTTGCTCCACGAACCACTTAAGTAGAACAAAATCTAGACATTAAATATATAAATATTTAAAAGTCTTATAATATATAAATATTTAAAAGTCTTTCCATTTTTTTTATTTCGCTCTCAGTAAAATTCGTTTATTTATGATATCAATTTTTGTGTAGATGTTTACCTTTGTGTTTAATATGAAGCCCTTATAATAAATAAGGAAAATAAACAAACATGCGACTCATAGTTGAAAAGTGAATAAAGTTACTTAATAGCTCAAAAATATTTTAAGCTCATAAATATCTTGATAATATGAAGTTATATTCGACCAAAAATATGAAAACGTTTAATCATTAAGTGCGTTGTAATTTTATTAATTACTAAATATTTGTTAAGGTAATCTTTGATGTTTAATACAAATGCACCTATTATTGCCAATAAAAAATTAAAATGTAAAGCTCTATACGCCTTTAATCCTTTATAGGTGCACTTATTTTATAAGCCCTGTTGATATAATTATAAACATTTAGTTAATTTTCTATTGCTTAAAAATATTTCTTGATACTTAAAACTTTCAGTTTCTAGCTTGTGAAGATTTCAGACACGTTCACTTAAAAAAACTTCTTCAGATTTTTTTTTATTGCTGTGATTTTCTTTCCTTGATACTTGATGAGAAAAAGTCATGGAATAGCTTTTAGGTTCTCAACAAACACGTTGTCTAATCTATATCTTAACCTTTTAAATCTTAATCTTTTTTGACATATTTCAATTTTGAAATCTTATATTTTAAAATCTTAAGATGTTTTCCATTTTGTCACTCATTGCCTTTTTAATGCGGAATTAATTAGAATTTAAAAAGATTATCATTATCAATTGTATTTACAATTTGATATTTGATCAAAATACATTACAATTGTGCGTAAAGTATAAAGTAAAACTGAATAATTTGCATCATATACAATCGCGCAAATTAAACAAAATTCAAATTTAAACTTTATAAAATTTTAAATGAAAGCACAGATGCTAAATACTAACAACAAATTATCAATTAAAGTACAGTCAAATATGTATTGAGCATAATTTTAAAAAGGAAATGACAAACCAGTTATGAAGTATGTTCTCTAGTTACCTCTCTTAACACATATATTTTTAAAATCTTTATCAAAATGAATAAATCTTGGTCATTATGGATTTTTTTAAGAAGGAAGGAATTTTTTTTAATGAAAATCAGATGAATCAGTACGAAGGCAATCAATATTATGGCAATCAATATTATGACTATTATAAGTAATCAAAAGCTCATGTATTTATGATAAGAAAATGAAAATATCAGAAATCACCTTGAAGTTCAAACTAAAACCATTAATGCCAGTTTATTTGTCTGATTTTAGTCAAATTTCACTAATTACAAATATTTTTTTTAAAAAATAAATCCAACAGATATAGATAAAACTTCTTGTATGTGAAAAAAAAAGATTAAAATCTGACGATTGATTGTGAAGGTCTTACTAAAACCCTCAAAGACAGTTTTTTTTTTAATCTGGCCATTACCGAATTCTTTGTACTGATCTAAATCGTTAATAAAATTGACAATCTTGGCGGGAGAAAACAACAATTGTCACTAGCTGATTCAAAATGTTAAATATACTATTATCTGACACTATGTAAATTTCATCACATATGATGATTTTCTTCTTGATTTTTTAGAAAATATTCAATCCTAGTGGGGATCATCAGTATCAATCAGTTTTCAATAAGCATTACAAAAATACGAGACATGGTAAGAGGGGTACTTAGAAAACATCTTGCACATTCTATAGTGTAATGTCACTATTCACAAATGTCTAATTTGCTGAATTAAAAGCATATAACTCAGTTGAAAACTTTGAGCAGTCATAATAATTTTTATGAGAATAAGTTTGTTCTTCGCATTATTCCAATTTTTAATAAGTTTGATTTGCTTAAAATTAAAAACAAGATGTTGCAGGCGTAACACAATATGTTACGTTTGTAACAGCCAGTTTTCAATTATTAAAAAAAATTTACACTTCTAAAAAATTTAAAAAAATGGAGTAAATGTAAGTGACACCAAGACTTTTAACGAAAATTCTTTGAACTGCTTGAATCTTTTAACCGAGTTAAACCAACACCTCCTAGAAAAGAGTAGGCCTCTGCACGGGTTACCATAAATATCCTTTAGTAGTCCAAACGTAATGACTTATTTCGTATTTTCAACCACTGCGCAGCTTAGTACCCCAAACGTAATGACATCTTTCTTATTTTTCATCAACTGCGCAGTTAACTTCGTCACATCGGACTACTAATTTGATCCGTGCTGAGGCCTTCCTTATTCTAGGAGGTGTTGGTTAAACGCTTTCAAAGTTTGCCAATATGGCAACCATAAACAGTAGAAATGCCTTATATAATTTCCACTTATCATATATTTTCATTAAATCTTCATGCATGACTTTATTTGGCGAAACATTTTTATGCTGATTTTACACACGGCACTTGTTACATATATGAAACTTTGATTAACTGAATATACTTTGCATCCAGAAATCATCTGTTCTAAAAGGTATAATAAGCAGACTGTTAGTATGATAGTTACTTTGATGAACACACCAAGTTTCAGTCTCGTGAGCTTACTTAAAAAAAGTAACCAAACACTACGTATAACAACCTTAAAGCATGTATCACAATTCATGTCTAATCATTGGTGAAATATAATACAAAATCTGAACAATCAGTCAGTACTAAATCGAAACAGGTGGTATCTGTTCTACTTTTCTTTCTCTTTTATCTCGTCGAGCGGCTAGTTTTTCTTCCAAACACTGTATCATCCGTTCTCTTTGTATAGTTTGAACTTTGAGAAATTCACCCACATTTTGGCTGTGCTGTTTTCTCAGCTCACCTATTTTTTCTGCAATGAATGAATTTAAAACTATATAAGTTCAGACAAATTTGCGCATTTGCTTAAACAGACAAATTTCAGACAAAACAAGTTTAGACGCAAAGTTTTGACAAACAAGATACAAAATGCTTAAGACCGGGGCTTTATACCCGATGACCGTTTGAAGACAACCAAACTACGGAACGAGGAATACCAGTTTGTCTGGGACTTAAGGAATTACGAAATTTTGGAACCTTAACCTCTACTCACAGTTTACTTTATTATAAATACACAACGCAATGATAGAGTAAGACATTAAAGCTGGAACATTACCTTGAAATGAATGGATATTTATAAAAGCTCCATTACCAATGGACATTTATCAAAACTCCGCTTATCTTTTCTATCATTACACTAACTAATTAAAAATCAAGGGTGACCCTTTATCTTTTTTTCAAAAAAATTATTGAATTTCTTGACATTTATATATAATTTTTACAGTATTGATCCATTTTAACATACATTATTAGATTCCTTTTCAAAATAAAAGTAAAAATAAATAAAATCAGAGGTCACAAATTTTTATTTTGTGAAGAAGGAATGAAAAAAAATTCTATTAATATTGAGAAAGTTTAATCATTGGTAAGGAAAGCGTGACGAAAAATATCAAATTTTGGAATTAAAACAGGATTAAGACAAGGAGTCTATCGATAACACTCTTTAATTTTTGTTTAGGACACATTATTAGAAAGATTTATTCTAGTCGAGGGAAAACAATTATAAACCGATCATTACAAATTTTTGCATTTGCAGATGAACTGGACTTAATCTCTAGAACAGAAAAATGTCTAATAAAAACGTATATAGATTTAAAAAAGTGAGCAAAAACAGTCTGACTTTTGGTTTACAGGGAAAAAACTAAATGCGTTGTTGTGGACAGAGAAAACGAAACAATCGTGAGTGCCGTAAATACTGAACTTGGTTTTGAAAGGAGGACAGAATTCAAATATCTTGGCTCAATTATCACTGGAAAAAAAAGGAAGAATTAAATCCAGAGATAAAAGCTAGACTGGCTGCTGGAAACAGATATTACTTTTCAATGCTTAAGTTGTTGAAATCTTCTCTGCTCTCACGAAAATTTAAACTACAATTATATAAAACAATAATTAGACCCATTGACATATATGCAGCAGAAACTTGGACAACCATTCAGAATGAAGAAAAAATCTTTATTACTGTTGAAAGAAAGGTTATCAGGAAAATATATGGACCAATAAAAGGTAGGGATTTTCGGAGAATTAGTAGTAATTTAGAGTAAACTATATAAAGAAAATCTATAAAGGAAAACTAGTGGGAAGGAAAACGATCGGACAGCTTAGGAAAAGATGGCTTGATAAGGTAGAAAGAGATCTGGAAAAAAAAATCAAAAATTGGAGGAAAAGACCAAGGACCGGAAAAAGTGGAGCTGTGTGGAAAAGGAGGCCAAGGTCCTTCATAGACTGTAGAGCCGAGAAGTAAGTAAGTAAGTATCATAATATATAGGGCAACTTCACTTTAGGAAGAACATTAAATTATATTTTTTTTCTGGTTTTTTAATACATACGAGTAATACAGCGGTACAAAGCTATTTCAGTCAAAGATAAATATTTACAATATATTTCACTAAAATATCCCTTTCTTGCATTATTGCGAAACTAAATTTTTGCTCGACATCAATTGTATGATTAAATAGTCAACCTGCCTCAAAACAGTAAAAACTGTTCAATATTGATCAAATAATATCGGTAACTTGAACCATAAATATTGTAAAAAAAATTCTGCAATCTAATAGTAAAACATTACATAGAGTCACATTTTTGTTCAAGTTTAATCATGGCATCGTGCAGGCAAGTTCAAAAAGTATTTACACAATTGGGTACTTGCAACTTATCAAATGATTGAGTCCAATCACATAGTTGTTCATGGCATATTAACATTACAGCTTTAAACCTTGCGTTTATAATTACGCTGAATCAATTTATGGATCAGTCTTAGTTGGATACCTTCAAGCGGTGTCACGCGTGTGTATCTAAACTGATTGTCTGATCCATCGCTTGCAATTGTACAATTACATATAACGTTCAACTTAACACTTAATAAAGGTTGTAGCGAATTTGAAATGAGTAATAGTTAATTCCTTTTAAATTTTGATGCAAGATCAAATTTCTGTATCTAAAATCAGAATTTCATAATACTTATAGCTATGTAGAAGATTATGAAAGTAGATTTTATATCTAAAAACGATTGATAAATTTTGTTAGGTTATATTTTAAAAATAATGCACTACATTCTCACCAAATTTTAAACAGAATTCGGCTTAGTTCGACTTAAAATTTTTAACACCAATAAGATATACGGCAAATTATAAAAATTGTTCATTCCTTACCGTATTTCCATTAGAATTTTTATATTTCTTATATACCTTGTATTTTAATATTTCTTGTATATTAAATTTCGTTCTAATTCACTCACCTTGCAACTCCTCTACAGAATAATTGGAAGACACTGATTTGACTGAAGCTCTTGATAAAGAAGGAGAAAATTCCATATTAGTTGAAGATTTTTCCTTCACTGCAAATAATAGAGAAATATATTTTTATTTTTTAGTTTTAAATAAACTTCCTGTGTATAAAGGATATAGAATAAAGATCCATTTTACAAGGATATTTCCTCCAGATTTATTAGCATTGGTATTTAGTAGAAATATGTTGATGTTTCTAATGCCAAACTCATGACCAGCAAGCCTGCTTGGTGAAACCAAGCGAGTTTAAAGCAGAGGGCGTGTCTCTTGTTTTACTGTGACGACGTCTACAGAAAAGAATACGATTTCAGCCAGACACACGTCACTGCCCGTTTATAGGGTGAACCCATTCTTACATTCAGTTCTTCATCCACAGATTGTAATTTTGTCCTGAACCAGAGAACGGTACCCCAGAGCTGTTATGGGAACACGGATGACTTTTTGACCCGACAGATTTAACATGCACCAGTCACCTTTTATAATACGGGGAGTTTTCGGTTGGCGGAGATTGAACTCACGATCTCTTGGACATGGGCCCAACGTCCTACCAGCCAGGTCATCGCAGCCTTATTCAGTAGAAATAAAATGTCATGACTCAAAATAATACCTTGAACCAATTCGGTGGACCTTAAAACTGAAATGTGATGGCAGCTATTGAAATATTTATTTTAGAAATAAATTAAAATAGCAAGAGAAAATATTTCATCCTTCTCTAAATAATGAATGAATTGGTAATGTTCTTAGATGTTAGATTGTGCGATTTCAAAAAATATTCTAAAAAGGCAAAGAAACTATTGGTACTTATCACAAATAAAATAGCTAAGTTGCATTCTAGTAAGGCAAAAAACTTGTTGAATAACATGTTTTTTTCACTCCATATATGTTTTGTGAAAAACAAACTGCTCCGAATGTTGCCGAAATTTTTTCGATCGATTAAATTTCAAAGATCAGCTATTGGTCAAAAATGACATCACTGCTTGTGAGAAACGGGATGATATGTATTGGCTGGCGTTGACGCGATTTTGGAAAATTGCCAAACGTTTTTTTTGCCTTTAAGTATGTTTTTTGATTTTCTTTATTTTAATTTAATAAATTTATTGTTTAAATAAAAGAAATGGCAGTTCAATCGGGAATAATAATGCAATTTACTGAACTTTTACTCCAGGACCGCTTATTAAACATGGACAGTGGGTGGAAGTAGTAATTCTAGCTCCCAATTCAAAAAATTCTTTGAAAATTTCAAACAGATCATTCGGGTGAGAAATTTGAAAAAATTGAATTCTCTAATTGGTTTAAAATCAGTTATTAATGAAAAAAAATCTGTTTTTTTATCGCTTTTTTTTTCTTACATAGTAAAAATAACATCAGTGTGGTTTTCTAACTTATAGTTATCATTAAAAAAAGGAGTTTATTGCTCGTTCCTTAATACCTAATTGTTTTTATTTGCTATGTCAGATAAATTCCCAGATCAACCTGAACGTGATGGCATAGGCGGATTACATCAGCAAATTAGTATTTCTGAAGCTTTTAGAAGGCACGTGTTTATTTTGTTTATAGATATGCTTTAAAAAGATGTTTCTTAAAACTAAATAATTTAAAGTCAAAATAATTTAATTAAATTGAAAATACTAACTCGTTCAGGAGAGTCATAAAATATCACCATACTATTATTGTCACTAATAATGCATGATTAATTTCGATAGCATGTGGTAATTTTTTTTATTTTATAGTCGGTATTGAATAGCCGAATTCCGGGTTTACGACTATCACTTTTCATCTCCACAGCCTAGTAATTTTGAATCCAACCCAGAAGGCAAGGAAACTTCTGAATCAAGCATCGGGACAAACTAGCCTTCGTGGGGGACTTTTCGGTGGAACTAATCCACATTTGCATTACATGGTTAAGAAGACAAGGAAAACCTCCCATGGTTAGTCCGACAGCTATATGTTCTATTTGAAATAAGCAAATAAGCTATCTAATATAAAACAAAATAAAGGACGAATTGTTGCTAAGTAATTTAGAAGAAGCTTAAAAAATCACATAACATATATTGACCAATGAATCTTAATTAGTTTTCGTAATAGGCCCTATTCGAAGTAAAAAAATTAGCTATGTACTAAAAAGCAAAATCAATAAAGAAATGGTTTTAATTCTTTTAAGAGAAGTGTAAAAATTCGCTAAGCTGTTTATGACGCCTTTGATCTGAATTAGTTTTGATAATAGGTTCTGAATGAACCAAAAAAAAAACTGTATTCTTAAAAGCAAAATTAACGGGAAAATATTATAATTCGTTCTAGAGAAAAGTTTATTTTAGAATGCCCATGACACTCGTCATGCAGATATCAGTAGGGCAGATTTGTTGGCCACTCAGGGGCAGCATAATGCGGGCCAACGTTGCTGCCACAGTAAGGACATATAGTACAGAGAATGAAAGAACATGAATGCCTTGTTCTGGATTCGAACCCAGAAAATCTTAAGAAAAAAAAATGGCTATACTAATTTGACACCAATGCTAACTTTATTTTTGTAATAGCTACTAATTAAATTAAATAAAAGAAAAACTATGTACTATAAAGTAAAATTAACGGAGATATACTACTAATTTGTCTTGTTGCAACATAAAAATTCTCCATACATACTATTACTGACGCCAATGATATATGCTTCAAAAATTTTGGTAATATGCACTACTGGTATAATGGTAATTAGGACAGTTTAATAGGTACCAAATATATTTATATAGGTAAAATGTATAACACTGACAGATTTGAGACCTGTTAAAACTGCATCATTACTTTGCAGTTCTAATATCAATACAATTGAAATAGGCTTCTACGGCCCTTCAAAAGGGGTAAATTTGCCTGATTCCGTTAAATATTTACTATCCTGAGTTGACCCCGAACAATAACACCATTCCAAAAGATGCTGAATACAGTTTATCTTTATTTTGATGGGATCCACTTCTAAAAACATTTTTGGCTTAATCTAATAAGGTAAAGCTACCGGCAAGGACAAAAAACAAATATAAATAAATAAATATTAGAATCATGTATTTTAGTTTTATTGGTTGCGTTTGTATATTTGTTTTCAGTTTAGTGAATGCTACAGTAGTGCTAGATTTAAAGATTTTTTTATTGAACAGGTATTCAGCTAGAATAAAATAAAATCGTCTGTACATTCACAATTTTCAATCTTGATCTTTAATTTGATACTTACCAGACTTTTTCAAAAAATTTTGTTTGCCAGTTTTTAGCACTTATTTCAATTGTTGCAAATATAGGGAGCTGTTATGTCGTTGTAATATGTTTTTATGTTAGATTATTAACAAACAATTGCTTGTTTTGTTCTGACTCAATTCCAGACAGAAACTCTGAAAAATGTGAACTCTTAAACTGGATACATGTAAACTACTGTAGATGTATTTCGTCCTATATGATTTTACTTAGGTTAAAGCAGAACAAAAAATATCATTCTTGACAGTAGCACACAAAAATAAACAATACGATTGTAGTTTTGGCGAAAATATTTTTTAAAAAAAAACACGCTTATCAATAAAATTAAAACTATCATTTGTACTGTGTTTTTTTTTCTCATTTAGAAACTGTATAATGAAAAAGGATTTGGTTTTCGGATATCCTAAATAGTAAGATATTCTGCTTTTCTTCGTAGGAACGATACCATAGACAAAGAAAAAAACTCATGTGCTCATAAAAGCAAATGTAATATATTTATATTTGGCTATTAGCATGATGGACTATTAGGCACACTCTCGTATTTTGTCTGATATAAAAAATTTTCCGCAGATTGTAAACATGAGGGAAATCTCATGTACGATTGGACGCTACACGCGAGAATGTGCGAAAAACAAAATTATTTTTTAATCAATATCTGGAATTCTCCCATTAATGGACATTTCTATATCGGTCCAATATTGGCAAAATAATTGCCCTTTAAAACCTTGTTCAGCCAAGATTGGTGAATATTGGCCCAATGAGTTCCGAAGTTATTTTGCTGCTAGGGTTTATATGAAGGGTACTTTCTAAGCTTTTTTATGATGTTATTTTAAAATCTAAGAATCTTTAAAGAGTTTAGTCTTTGCATTCACTAATTATTAGTAATTATTTGTTGCTTAACTAAGAAGCAAAACATTCATGGAGCCACTCGTACCAAAAAGACCAGAGGAAATTTGGTATCGTCTCTATAAAGCAATGGTTTCCAATTTTTTCGCCTTTGGAAATGTAAGTGATCGATAATCTTTTGACGCAACCTTGAGACTTATTCAATAAATGAAAATATTTAATGATTGAAATTTCATTAATTAGTTTGAAAATACCTTATAAATGAATAAAAAAATGAAATTTTTCATCTTCACGTAATATCAGACTTTTAAATTTACAGGTCTAGAGCGGCATATAGTCATCTAATTTGATTTTAGTTTGCTTATGAACTGAATAGACATGAGCTAAAACTTGGTTTTCATTTAAATAAAGCCAAGAAAAAACTGACATAAGCGTTAAGAATGGTTATTAGACAGACATATTTCTTCATTGCTGAATTTGGTTATTTTTGTTCCATACAAAGCATTAATGCACTTTTTTTCATAAATATGTCCTTTTCATTATTCATTCAATATATTGTTATCACAATTTTTTTCATTTTGCATTTCTTTCTTCACAAAAATTTTAATTAAATAATTTCATAAAAATAACGAAAATATTCAATAAATAATGGGTCGGATATAAATTTACTTTCATGTTTCGAAAATAATAACTGGTAAAAAAAGTCCCAAACTCTCGAATCCTCAGTGACCCTTCTTCGGAACCTTAGGGTTCCACAGAACACTATCTGACAACCGCTGCAATAAAGAGTTCCTCTAAACTTTTTTTTTTAATTTAATTTATTTAATTTTTTTTCTAATTTCAACCTACATTTGGTTTGGTAGAATGTTTTCACGGAAAAAAAAATTTGGACAGGAATAAATGAATTTATTCAGAAATATTCTACTTATCTACTAATGCATGTAAAAACAAGCAATTAATAAATTGAAAATATTATAGCTTGATTGTTATCTGATGGAATAATGAAGCACATGATTTTGAAATTTTAAATTTAATTATTTTTTTTACTCTCGATAAAATGTTTAATAAACTGCATAGTGATGAAATTATTATAAATATTCTTCATAACATCAAAAATATGATATTTTAAGATGTTATTTCTTAATCATAAATACACATAATTTGATTTAAAATAACTGAAGATCATTTCTAGAAACGCAATGAAATTAGAAATTCATTGTGTTATCTCCATTCACTTTAAATTATTATACGTGATTATACTTAAGTATTATACGTGAAGTAATATACCATTATACGTGAACGTAGAAATAACACATGTGAGTACATAATTTCCTACAATTCCAGAAATTCCCTTTACTTACCGTAAAGCAAATAATGTGTGTGAACATGAAGAAAACATAAATGAAGAAAAATTTTCATCCAGCTTTTATATCAGCGGTTCTTAAAAGGTGTTCCAAGGAACCCTAGGGTTCCATGGAAAGGTCACAGGGGTTTTGGGAACAATAATTCAGTAATTATTTTTAAATCTGCAATTATATTTTTATCTAACCAATTATCCATAATTAATTTTATAATTCGGTAAATTTTTCAAATTTATTTATTAAAAATGCTTATTAATAAAAGTAGAAAAATTAAAAATAATCCATCAATACATTGAAGGAATTATTAAAAGTATAAGCATTAATGAAAAATAACATTAGTATTTTTAATTTAATTTTTCAATTCAAAATAAAATTACTAAATTTACGAACAGAAAATTTTCTTTTATAACTATTCTCAACGTTCATAGCAGAATTTTTTTTCTTTCGAAAACCAAAATTGAGTTTATTTCATTCATTTTCAGCTTCAAAGATAAATTAAGAACTTGACTGGAAACAATTTCAACTGTCTGTCATAAAATCTAGTTTATTGGTCAAACTTCTTTCTTTACATTAAATATTTTCCAATCTTTCATCGATTAATATATTAACAAGTTACAATAAGTTTTATTTACAATCTCAGAGTTCCTCTAAAAAATCTGAAGGATTTTGAATTCCTTTGTCGAAAAAAAATGGGAAACTTGTTTTTAAATTAAAAATTGTTAGCTTAAAATTTTAAAAGATGAGAAAATTTCAAAATTTTACGAAAATTAAAAAAAAACATTTATGTAATTTCATTATTACACAACCCATTGAACGTTTAGAGGAAAAAATTGTGATTAGCTTGTATAACATAAATTTAACTATTTCAAGGCCGGAAAAAAGAATAAATAACGAAGTTTTATTGGAAAGCAGGCATAAATCCGCTCTGGGTTTACTCAAAATCAAACTTAATAAAAGGAAGGACATCAGATATGTATGTATATATATATATATATATATATATATATATATATATATATATATATATATATATATATATATATATATATATATATATATATATATATATATATATATATATATATATATATATATATATATATATATATACAAGAAAGCACGAAGAAAGTAATCGTGTGGGCTGATGAAAAGATTATATCTTTTTTTTCCGGTTTTCTAAATAAAATTTCACCTTTTTTTTTCTTTTTTTTTTAACTGTTGTTTGTTATTTTTTTACTTATTATTTCCCCCTTTTTCATACGTCTTTAATTTTTCTTTGTTTTATTCTTCATTTTGAATTTTCCATACTTAAAAATAATTTTGTTTTGACCATTGACGTTATATCATAAAATGTATGAATCTCTTTTATGGAAAGTAAAACATACTGTAAATTTAATGCTATGAAAATAACATTTTAATTTTAATGACATTTATGTATGCCAGTAAGATGCAAGGTCAAAATTAAATATAGACTCTTTCTCCATTATCAAAGCTATGGAGTCGGATTATATACAATTACACATATACCAATTAAGTGTTTACAATTATAACCATTTCAGATTTTTATCAATTGCTTTGCTTGCCTATTATTATTTGCTTCATAGTACTATTGTAGAATTACTATTATCTTTATTTAATAGTACAAACTTCTGATCTACTTTTTAATTAAAAGTAAGCCTTTTGATTCATAAATTCCCAAATTAAATTTATTAATAAGTATCTTCTTGTTGTTAAAAAAGTTAATAAGAACGTAATTCAAATCTACTTAATGTATCATTCGTAATGGCGCAACATAATCTTTTCGGAAGTATCATTATAATGTTAACTAAACTCCCTAAAAAATACTTTTTATGTGTTTATTATATATATGAAATGTTAATATCTAGTTCTCTTTATAGAATTAATTAAAATTAATTGAAATAAATAGAAAATTAAATTAAACTAAATTTAAATGAAATAGAATGAAATGAATCCTTGATGCAGAACATGTTAATTATGCACTTCTGGAAAAACTGAGTGAAATAAAATAAAAAATTCCCTCAATTTTGATATGAACATTAATTTTTTTTCTTCAATAAATCAAAAATTTCCATCATGTTCAAATTTTCGAAAGTAAATCAAAGCTGATTTGACTCGATACGGTTCCATTTAGTGCTTTTGGTTGTATGCAAAAAACAGCAGGTTTTTAAACTAAACTATTATTTGTTCAACGCAGTTAAAGAACTTATAATGATATAAGATTCAATAAAATTTTTAGGGGCATCATTTCTAGAAAATTCACCAAAACCTGTTTAGCATATTTTCTCATTAAAAATCATCTTGTTTAATGACTGATAGAAAAAAGAATTTCGTTTTAAGGGTTTATATCTAAACATATAAACCCTTAAAACGAAAGTTTCGCTTTATTTGAAATTTGATAGTACCTTTTTTCCACCATGCTCTTCACTTTCAATTCTCTGAGCAAAATATATGTTTAAATTTATGTCTTTAACTTTTGCAGATTAGTTTAAATTTAAATAAAATAATTATTTTCAGTAAACTCTGCAATTTCAATGATATATGAAAAAGTATTTATTTGAATAGATGTTTCCAACTTTTGAAACATGAAATTTAATTTTCAAAAAAATAATTACTTTCTGTGTAAGCTCTTCAATTTCAATAATCTATGCAAAAATATTTCTTAAAATTAATGTCTTCAACTTTTGCACAGTAATTTTAAATATAATAATTATTTTCCATGTAAGACCTTGAATTTCAATAATCTATGCATAAGTATTTGTTTAAACTTATGCCTTTAACTTTTGAAACATTTAGTTTAATTTTAATGAGAATTATAACTTTCCACTGAGCTGTTCAATTTCAATATACTCATTGCAAACATATTTGTTTACATATATGGGTTTAGTTTTTTTACATAAAATATAGTTTTAGATGAAATTAAAATTTAATTTCAATGATACACAAGAAATGAAAATACAAAAGTGGAAGTTAAAATTTTCTAATAAAAATATTAAAAATTACGAATATTAGATAAAAATAAGAATTTTTATTAAATATATTTTAATATTCAACTCTACCTTACTGAATTTTTTTAAATGTCATTTTTTTAAATGTTTCTTTTTGATTACCAATCTGTACCTATCCTATATGTTTTTTTTAAAGTCTAATTTGAACGTAAGCATTTTATATGCAATCTTTTTACTACTCCCTCCACAACAAACGCTATTTGCATGAAAATCGATAAAACACATATTTTCCTTGCTTACATTTACAGAAAAATAAATTTATTTTAATTAAATAAAAATTATTTTAATGATAAGTTCAATTATTTGTAAAATGTTTATTTGAAAAATACAAGATTTTAAAAGCACACACGTATTTTAAATTTTCCGTTGTTCACATCAATAAAGTAATCTTTAATAATAACGAAATTGTTTACGCTTCATAACGAGGTACAAAATTGTTATAAAAGTATACAAATAAAAAACATTCTCAGATAGAGATAGTCAGCACATAATTGTATTTAAATAATTATAAAAGTATTAAAAATAAAGTTAAAATAAAGTGAAAATAAGAAAATTTTACCTGAATTCCCACGTATGGGTAATCCAGTTATTGACCATGAGATTTGGTGTTGTAAAAGCAAATATTGCTAGGCATTGAAGAATGCCCTGAAAAAATTAGGGTTGCTAAGAGACTAAATGACGTTGCGGTCACGTGATTTCTTTTTAACAAAGAGAAACAATGCAATGACAGTTTGACTGAAGAAAAATGAAATAAAATAACACCAAAAAGTTACAGGTGTTTGGGAAATTCGCATGCATCGCTTTCATTAGAGGAAAATACTTGAATATAAAAGTACGCAGTTAATAATTTTTTTAGTCATAGAAACTAATTTGCAAAGCCTGAATATAAATATTAAATCATGTTCTTCATAAAAGAGAATTTAATTAGCATAAAACGTATATTTCCATGTTCTTTTATTACCTTTTTTTTTGGGGGGGGGGATAAATGTTAGAGAATAAATGTTAAATCTTAAAACTATGGGAAACTTTTGAAATATTTTTTTTAATTTAACATTCTACAAATGATATATTAATTCGCAAAAATATATGTTATAGATTTCCAGCAGTGCACTTTTAAAGATTTCATTACATCAATTACATGATCTTTAATAATTAAAGGAAAAATTTATGTGTGTGCCTCTTAAAACTCCAAAGCCTGAAAAGTTATTATGATAAACTTCTGTATCATTATTACAACAAGGTTCTTATAATGCTGGTTAATATAATAACTAATTGCATGAACGAGTTTTTACATTTATTGAGTTGTCTAGTAATTAATACTAGGAGGCTCAGCCACCTGCTCACCAACCCCCGAGAATTGCTACGCAATCCTATGCGGTTCACGCCGTGAACCATGGCTCGCTGCGCTCGCTCGCCAATGAACACAATGTTCTACCACAAAGACATAGTATATTATCATCAAAGACATAGTATTTTATCATCAAAGACATAGTATTGTACTTATGTAGAAGAATTCTATCAATGTTCTTATTGGCTTTTAAAAAAGTATATTAGCTATTTAGATTGTACATGGTGAAAAAATCAAAACATTAGCTAAATGAGAAACATATTAGCAAAATAAATTATCAAATATTGCAGTTACTCACCTAAATTCTACTGAATGTGTATAATAAATTAGTTAATGCTAGAAATTCTGAAAGTTTAAGAAAAAAATTTTTTTACTTAAAAATATAAACTTTAAACCCTAACTTTTCCTTGTGAGATAATAACCCTCAAAAAGTCTTTCATTTTCAAGAACACAAAAATTTGTTTCATCGCCAAATGAAATATTTTTTAGTGATCAGCATTATTGAAATCAATTTCTATATTAATTAACATAACATTTTAGAACAAAATAAGGATGTTTTACATACAATAAATTAAAATGCATGGCTGTTAGCATTACCCGAGAAATATCACGTGGAGGTCGCCATGCTGCATTTCTAATCGGGGAGTTTTGATTTTGGCAGTTCCCCTTGCCTACTGCCAATCGAAGTTTCAATTAAATTTTTTTCCAAAAAAACATTTTTTTCTGCAAAGCTCTAAGAAATTAACACTTTTTAGAATTTCTTTGAAAACACAATTATAGATTTGGCATCTTGGAGTAATTACTGAAAGGCTGTCAAATGACTTAACTCTTGACAGGCCAACATAAAGTTGTCCATGACTAAAAACTTGTTTAGTCAATACTAAACTGATTTTCTCAAAAGTCTGACCTTGTGACTTATTTATAGTCATGGAGAAGGCCTGCCTAATTAATTCCTAATTGAGTTTAAATTAAATATTATCATGTTTTTAGGGCATGAATCTGAATTGAACAACCTGATAATGCTCATTCTGGTTATTGTTTCAGTTTTTAAAAGCGCAATATGTTGAGCCAGTTTAAATTAAATATTATCATGTTTTTAGGGCATGAATCTGAATTGAACAACCTGATAATGCTCACTCTGGTTATTGTTTCCGTTTTTAAAAGCGCTATATGTTGAGCCACCTCATGTGACATTTGCCATGTGACATTTTTAGCAGCAATCATTGGTCGATTTTCTAACGTTGCCATTCGGGGAGTTGTAATGAGGTTGTAATGAGGTTTTTTTTTGGTGCCGTGTAAGAGAAATATATATAGATAATAACCGTACAGTGCGTAAAATGAAAAATAGAATAACTTAATGACTATTGAGCAGATTATTACGTACTAATGTGCTACATTAATAATTTTAAAGAAGGGCCTTAAAAATGCAATTTAATTAGAGAAGACGATATTCTAACTTAGAAAAACATACTCTGCATGAACTATTTTTAAGTGGCAAAATCTAAAATTTAAGTAGAACTAGCCAGACAGTTTCTGTGTTCCAAAATTTCAAAGAAGTCTTAATTTTAAATTTTTATTTCTCATGAAAAATTCAACCAATTTTGCACAAATTCTATATTTTTCATTTAAAATCTCATAGTTTGAAGTGATTAAAAAAAACATATTTTACCACTCAAAACTGTTTCGCCCGAGTTATTAAAACATATATTAAAAATAATATTTTATACATGATCTACGAATAAACGAGTTTTATATTTATCTGCAAAATTATTTTAATTCAATTAAATACTTTCAGGGACATGACGAAACACGCAATAAATATTAAAGGTGCTGGTTAGAACCAACTTGAAACCAATTCTTTGCATTCACTATTGTAACCACATTTCAGTCTTCATAAAACACTTTGCTTGAGCTAAATATTTACATGTTGGAAAATTTGATTTATAATAAAATATTTATAAATTATTACTGTCCCAAGTCGTCTTGGCGCAGCATCACTTTCGTTTCCGGCTCTGCAGGCCACACTTAGGAACTAAATTCGTTTTGCAAATAACTATTTTGTTACAATTTCTAACTATTCCTCAACAACAATTGATTTAAAAATTGAAAACGATTCTAAGAAGCGATATTTTTAGAATCTTTTCGCCAAAAGAATTTGCTTTTTTAATTTGTAACGATAATTTATAAATATGCTTGCTAAGGCAAAATTGGTTTGTTCAAATGAGTTATGCGTAAAGGTAGCTTAATGCAATATTCCGAAAAAATGTGGAATTAGATGTTTCCGCAGTTCAACACTGGATTACAAAATTTTAAATGGACACAGACAGAATTCTTTTTTAAAGCAAATTTCAGATGCGAAGTGGAAATAATTCATATTCTTTCCTGCGGAAGTGTCCAATTTTCGAAATGAGTGAGCATAGGAATTTCCCTAAGGAAATCTTCTGCATTAGTACATAAATTTTAAAAAATGTATATAAAAATGTAGGAAGTAATCTATATTTTTTCATGGTGGTGCTTCATTATTTGCTCGATTTATTGCTGTGATTCTTTTTTAGTTGATATGGAAACTATTTTGATCCTAAATTAAGGGTGAATGATCCACAAACATTGCGCAATGTGAATTCTTTTTTTTCTTCTTCAAATGTTTAAACTTTCGCTCTTTTATTCTAATATATAGTATTTATTTTTCTTTATAAATTTGAGAATGAAAAGATTTAGAAAAAGAAAAATGTGTTATTTCACCATTAAAAAAATAGAAAATTAAGTATTTATTGAAATGTATTCTTTAACCTTTCCTTATGTTATTATGCAAGGTTTTTTTAAGACATTTCTTTCTTTGTTTTTAATTTTTTAAAAATTAATCGAGGCTTGTAAAAAAATTTATATTTTATAAAATATGGACACTTTTAATACTACAAAACAAAACGTTCCCTTCTTGTGTCGGAAATACTTTTTAAAGAATGTTTTTGGAATATAAACAAAGAAGAGTATCATTTCGGTGGTGGTACGTAAAGGAAATGTTTTTGAGATTTTGAAAATATTTTTTACTTATTTTTCCAAAAAAAGTTTATTAAAAATGCTGATAATGATAATCAGCATTTACAAAAAGTAAAGGAATATTCCTACGAATTAAGTGTTAAACAAAAATAAGTTTATATGTTTTTTAATCTTATTTTTTGTAATTTTATTTTGAATTTTTGAATATTTTAATTCGAAGCGTAATATAAGTACTGCTGTGACAATTTTACAATATTTTTTTTGGTATGTGTGTTGAATAAGAATAGTTTGTGTTGAATAAAATCTTAAATTAGACTTCATATTTTGGTGAATGACATAAACACAAAAGATGGTAAAAAACTAAATCAATCAGTGAATTTTTAAGCTAATAAAGATATTCATAAGAATAATATTCTTTAAAGTCAAGTTTTTTTAGGAGGGTAAAACTTTAAAGTTATAAGAGATAAGCTTTAGAAAAGTGACGTAAATTAATAATGAATGCATTATTTTTTATTTTATTTTGTATTCCAGTCTTTTCGTTTCAACGTCTTATGCTATACAATTTAGATCGATATAAAAAAAAATTTCTCAATATATTTTCATTAGCACTCAATCTTCTTCAAACTTCCCAATGTATCCTCATTTGTAGTGTCAGCTTGCTTTGACAAATAATTCCTTGATAGCAGGTCAATTAAGAAAAGTTGCAAACTTCGATGAGTAAGAGTAAGAATTCGATGCAATTTTAAAACTAAGCATTAGCCGCCCGAAATTAGAAACTATTAGATTCCATTCAGAATTCCAACTTATGCCTTATACTTAATGATTTCTTTCATTATAATCATTGTATTTTTTCATTATTATCATTATATTCTGTCATTATTATCGTCCACCTATTTAAGCTATTATATTTAGAATTCCAACTTATGCCTTATACTTAATGACTTCTTTCATTATTATCATTATATTCTATCATTATTATCGTCGCCATTGTAAACTATTATATTCAGAATTCCAGCTTATGCCTTATACTTAATGATTTCCTTCATTATTATCATTGTATTCTTTCATTATTATCATTGTATTCTTTCATTATTATCATTATATTCTATTATTATTATCGTCGCCATTGTAAACTATTATATTCAGAATTCCAACTTATGCCTTATACTTAATGATTCCTTTCATTATTATCATTGCACTAATCTTTAATAATTTTAAAAGGGCAAAATCATTACTTTTTTTTCTTTTCAATGAAATTATGAAATTTTAAATTTTTATCACTCATCAGCATTTTCAATAATCATTTAAAGCAGATTATCATTTATTTTCTAAAAATTATAATTCTATAAAACTTATTATTAAAAATATGACCAGGGAGATTAAAAGTTTTTGGAGCTTTGTTTAACATTTTTTTTGCATTAGAATTATTTCTAACTCCGTGTAACTTAATAGTAAAAAAAATATTCCTGGGAAATTCTTCTTTTCTGGACTATCTATTAAGGTCTGGTTTCTTAGGACAAGCGCCTTATCTGGGCGTCAGCGGAAAGTTGACGTAGAGCTGACGCCAAAAAAATACTTTTTTGTTAGCTCAGCGTGAGCAGTCGGTCCAACGCAGACATTATCTCTGATTGCGCATACGTTAATAACGTAAACAAATATTTATTTTGAATTTGTATTGATTTTGTTATTGTCAACCAGTGTTTCTGAGAACAAGTAATGACTTTGTCCAAGAAAAAACACATTATAGCTGAGCTAAATGAAGAGTGCTATGTTTAATGAAGAAGCTATGTTTAATGTCAAAATCAAAATCTTGGCTGATTTCAATGTGCTGTTAAATGTTGTCCGCCATTGCTTCTGTGGTTAACGTCACGTTGTAATCCAACTGCAGTTGAGTTCGACGGTAATTGTAGTTCAAAATGAGCGTTCGATGACGTATACTATCAAACTCACAAATGGACCAATCAGAGGTTAGCGCTGATTTCCAGCTGACAGCGTCCTGTCCTAAGAAACCAGGCCTTTAGAGAAAACCTAAAATAACACATAAAATGTTAGATAGTATAAAAAGACATTCTTCTAACACAGAATAGGTAAATTATGAGAGTTTAGAATGTAAAAATTTATAAAAATTTTTAAAAAAAACTTTATTATGGTCAAAAAATATTGATTTTATTTCTGTTTTAAAAGATTAACAAATTATACTTTTGTCCTAAATCAGAAAACAAGATAAAACTGTCCTCCGGTAAAAAATTCAAGTGATACTGGAACTTTGAATCCTTTTATCTCTCACTTAATAATTATACATTAATACACTATTTTTTTTTTTCTAAAAAATAGTTAAAGTCAAAATACATAATTTTTACTTTTAAAATGTTAAAATTTTTTAAAGTGTATGACAAATAATGCTGACAGGAAGGAATATTTTGTTTTATCAGATTACTTTGAAAACTGCTATGCTTATATATGTTTTAGTCATATGAAAAAAATAGGATTATTAATTTTTTTCTAATATTTAAGCTATTTTTTGTATATTTATGAATTAACACAGTGGCACAAAAAGTAAAATATAATTTGAAAAGATTTATCAAACAACAGAATGAAAAGATTTATCAAACAACATTAATTATAATTTCTTCTTCTTTTTTTTTTTTGTAAATTACAACCAAAGAATATTATGATTAATTTTATTTTATCTTTTTGGTTTAAAGATGCTATATGACTTTTATACTTTTGTCAACGCTTTTAAACACGCAGGAAGAAGCACAACAAAGCTTACATGAAGATATCGTCTGTTCTGTCTATTTGTATTTCCTTTTATTTGATTTTTATTTTACTTGGCAACCGGGCACTGCAAACTGATATAGTTAACTGTCAGGCTCAAATTTCCTGAGAATGAGGTTTTGTTGTCTTTTAACCATGCGTGACACCGAAAAGTTAAAAAGGTCAGGTTACGTAATTTGGCAAAAAAAAAGTTTACAGTTATATTTTATAAGAGGTGAAATTACCGAAAAATCCAAAATATAAAAAAATAATTGTTTTGATTGTATTGAATATTTAAATAATTCCAAAGACACTGAGAAAATTCATTAGGAAAGTTATTTTTTCACTTCTGATATTATGGTAGTTGCATGTGGTTTCTTTCCTTGAAGATTTTTTTTACTCTTAAATTAACTTTGAAGTAAGCTTTTTCAGAATCGGAATGCTCTATTTTATAAAACTGTGTTTTAGACAAATGTTTTAAAAATAATTAAAATTTTACCTAATATAACCTTTGTGATCGATATATCATTTAAAGTATCATAGAATCGTATAAATCGTAGATCAATATGACCTATAGCAGACAGTAAATATAGCTGAAGAACTATGGTCTAATAACGAAAAAGTTTTCATTGCGTTGCCTTCACCTTTGAGGCTATAGACTTACCCAACAAATTTTATATTAATTTAGTGGAGATTAAGAACCTTTTACAATTAAAACCTGCTGCTTTTGGGACTCAAAACTTTTTATTAGACTTGAAACTGTGTTATGTGATGCAAAATCTACGTTATGTCTTCCATTGAATATTTGTTTTACCTGTATTTGAATATTTCAAAGATCATGGTGACTTGGATTTCTGAAAATAATGTATGTATATTTCAGTATTTCTTCTGAAAACTTAAATCTGAATCTTAATTTATGATATAAGTAAAATAAATTTATAAATTTTTCATAGCTTTGTTTCCTTTATCAATTTTTATTTCTTTATAAAGCAATCACTCCTTATCAAAATTTAATAAGGGTTACGGTTATTAATTAGCGTGCATTAATACATTTTCAATATTTTATTGGGCCTTATTTCTTGAAAGTTAATCTGAAAAAAATATGAAGTGTTTGCTTTAGGAATTCATAAGGAAAGGAAGCCTAAAGCGTTACAAACAAAATTTTCAAATACAATAGCTCAGAATTATTTGAAAAGTAGAATGCAAAATATTTTTCTATAAATAAGGAAACTAAATCCAGTGTAGTTGAAAGATTAAATCATACACTGAAAAGTAAAATGTTGAAATACTTTACAGAACTTTATTCTAAAAATTACATTGATGCTATAATTAAATTAATTCGTAGCTATAATCATTCGTATCATCGATCAATTAAAATGGAAGCAGCTTCCGTAAATAAATAAAATAGAAAACAGGTATTACATAATTTTTTAAGACGCCTAAAATAACTTATGTCAAAATCGATGATTTTGTGTGTATTAGTAAGAAAAAACTTCACTTTGAAGGGATATGAGCAAAACTGGAGTGTAGAACTTTTTGTCACCTGTGAAATCCCTGTAAATGCTAAAATTCTAACAAATTTTAAAAAAATGCTTGATTCAAAAAATTCTGCTTTAGCTCACTACCATGAAAGAAAATAAAATCTCATCATGGTTCGAGGCTCGGTGAAGAGGTTTAGCGTGTGATAGTATGAACTTTTGAATTGTTCATAGGTTTGGTTGGCGAAATAACCCGGTTTCAAATATATTAAAATAACAAAGCTTTGAGGGAAATTTTTTCTAGTGGTAGCCATTTTTTAGCCATTTAATGGTAGCCATTTTAGCCATTTTAGTGGTAGCCTTTTTTTTCTTTTTTTTTAATTTCAATGAGCTGCACAAGTGAGCACACACGAGCAGACCTAGTGCGTTCTCCAGAAGTGGTATCCACTCTTTCAGGACCACCACAATGGGTGAGATACCGTTGGCCATGTTAATTTGGGCGTCTAGTTCTTGCCACACTAGATGGCAGCACCGAGACTCTTATTTGGATGCTAAAGTGCACTAGGAATGTTTCAATGTATGATACCAAATTTATGAAATTTAATTTAGTATTATTTTCCACACCACAACATGTGACCGATTTAAAAGTTCATATAAAAACCCACTTTTATCACATTATTTCGGGGGAAAGCTTTTAAATTGTTCTCAAAATTAACCGATCATTTTTATTTTGTCTACCGCTTTCAAAAAGTTTTGAAAAATGTGTAGAAGTTGGCAACCCTGAAATAATAATCGTGCATCGAAATGTTATTTTTGCTACACCTGGAAAAATATATCCCATATATTTTTTAGCAAAGGAGTCATCACCAAGGAGTTAGCCATATCTGCATTCTAGCATCTATTTCTAGCATTTCTGTCGGAAAGTATCAAAAATGATTGCTATGCTTTGCTTAGATATTAGCATACTCGCCAATTTTTCGAGTTTTCCGATAGATTTTATTTTTATATTTAATGACTGGCAGCAACGTTTTTCCTGATCGATTCCTGAAAAAAAATTGATTTAATATAATTTTAACCATCAATTCATTTAAACATCATATCGAAGACCAGTTAGTTGTCTTATTGTGTTTTAGGAGATAGTGAAAAGTGATCTAAGTATTTCTCTATCAATTATTATAAGTCCCGCAATGAACTGATCGTTAAGACACGGTTCCCAGTAGATCACCGAAGTCAAGCATCACTGGCTACGGTCAGTGTGCGGGTGGGCGACCACTTGGATCAGTCTGCGTAGGGACCGAGGGTGTGCGGTATTGGTCCTCGTTAAACTGTTCTACCGTAAAGTGCTCGACTTCGCGTGCAGATCGTCGGGCTACCGAAGCGGGGGTGCCATCCCCTCTGCCGAGGATCAAAATTGTGTTGGCATGTCTTCGGATCATCCTCAGGGGTGTATCCCAGACCGTCGCCAATAGCCCATCGTGCAGCTCTAGTGCGACGTAAATTAACTATAAAAAAATAATAATAACTATCAGTTATTTTTTCACTACCACTAAGAAAAACCTTTTTAGAAGTGCATGAAAGTAGAAGGGTATGCATTAGATCCAAATGTAAATATTTGTATTATTATATTATGGTGAACTATTTTATCTACCAGTTGGTTTGTCGTCGGCCTTCTGGGCCCAAGTCTGCGGGTTCGATCCCCGGCCCAAACACCGGATTTTCGGGATGCAGAAAATCCTCAGCGGCCATGTCGTATGATTATGCGGCATGCATTTCCGGCAAAATTAAATTCCTAGTGCACTTTAGCATCCAAATAGAGTCTCAGTGCTGCCATCTAGTGTAGCGGAAACCAGACGTCCAAATTAACATGACCAATGGTATCTCACCCATTGCGGTGGTCCTGAAAGAGTGGATATCACCTCTGGAGAACGCACTAGGTCTGCTCATCGGCAAGACCGATTGTGCAGCTCATTGGAAATAAAAAAAAACAATTTTGTTTTAAAAAAATAATTACTAGAAATGAAACATTTAAAGGAACTTGGCTTAAAAAAGAGCCCAGGGGAAACTGGATAAAAAAAGTTTGAAGGATTTCATTTAGATATTTTGAATTATAAACAATATAGTAGTAATTATAATCATGATACAACATTTTTATTCTCCCTTATCATTTATAATTTCTCAACTGTTAAAAGTCATATGAACCGCAAGTAGAATTTCCAAGGATTTTAGAAATTTTTTTTCTAAAAAAAGATGACAGTAATGAAAAAAATATCGATATTTTATTGCAATTCTGATAAATACTACATTTTTCAAAGCAAATGCAGCCGTTGAAAAATTCTTATGTTTAGGCGTTAAACGTTAGGGCGGTACCTAAAAAAAAGTGAAATTCTAACTAGCATTAACGTAAATTTACTATCATTATTATAAAATCTAAGAAACGAAAGAACCCTGTATAAGTTATTGAAACGTGGTCAACTAAATATGATTTTAATTAAACCTTAATTTTGCATATCTTTTTTCTTAGTGTACTTAACAAATATTGATCGACCTCAACTAAGAAAACATATCATAGCTAATGCATACTACTCTTTAATCCTTTTAACATAAAGTAAAAGTTATGAAATTCATGTTCTAATAACTTTTACAATTTTAACACACGTAACAATATTTACACATGTAGTATTCATTTTTATGAAATGGAAAACCAGTTCGGAATATCTGTCCCTTCAGTTTTCTCCTTAAATTTCTTATCCAGTCTTTCAGCTTGCTCTTCAGTCATAGCATTTTTCCAATCTCCAACGATTCCTTTCCGAAAAAAATTTATTTCAGGTAAAACTTTTGGCAAATCTATTTCAGAAATAAATTGCCTAATATACTGCAAACCTTCATAAGTCTCTGGTTCCGTAAGTATCTCACCTTCTTTTGGTTTTAAATCATAAATTTCACCAAATTTCTTTTTCGTGTATTCAAAACTGCTAAAATTCACGATGTCATTCAAAACTGAATTATCTTTTTCGATTGCGCCAATGAACTCATCACCAAGGAATTTAGCCAAATCGACAATTACTTTCTTTATATCTTTCTTCATATCCTCGTAAGTGGTGTAATAAAGATTGGGGTCATTTCTGTGAGGGTACCAAGACAATAAGTGATTAAAGTAGTCACCAAACTCCACTTGACCAGCCATAAAAAGCTCGAAAAAATCATCAAACTCGCCATCCCAGTACATATATCCAGGTAGATTTCTAGTGTGGTGAAAAAAAGACACGGCGCAATCTTTGGGATTGCGGGCAACAAAAATGTATTTAGCTTTAGAGGAATATGGCATATGGGTATAAGGAAGATGAGTTTTAAATGCACCAGGTCTTGGCATCTTTTCAATGCTCTCCTTGCCGCACAGATCTATAAATGGACAATGCCTCAGAAACTGAGACATTTCTTCAAGTTCTTTCCCCTTACGAAAAATGTAAAGAGCTACATTTTGCATCCATGTTGTCCCACTCTTTGGATAAGTCACAATAAAAACGTCCTCTGCTTGAGGTTTGTAATCCATAGCTTCACGGAAACATTTTGGTGAAAAGTGACCTGGATATATAATACCATCCATTTTCATATAAAACGGTTTTTTCGATACGATTTCCGTTGCTGAAGCCATAATTGTTGTTGTTCCTGAAATAAATTATAAGTTTAATTGCAAATTGACCATTCAATTGTTATAGTATATACACACTCATGATTGTGCATAACACTCATCTGAGTCTTAAGGTATGAAATAGTGGTTACAGAATAGAACCACACAAAAAATTAATTTAGAATAGGATGATCCCCGACGGGAGAATCCTTTCTGTCCCAAAGTCACAGGTGTGCCTCGCTCAAAGTTTCCCCCCTCCCTTTATAATCACAGATTCGGAGTTGACGCTAATCCACGCACTTGACATTATCTTTCTTTCCATAGGGGTTGATAGTCACGATGCGTTTATCTCTGATTGGCGCCATTTCGTTAATATTTATTATTTACAAAATGTTATGATTTCACAAAACAAGAATAAAATTCAGAATTTTTAAAGACTGCTTTCTTTTGCGCGAGGTTATTTTTAAAAATTTATTTTTTGTAATTCGTTTAAAAACTTATTTATTGTTTTCGTTAATATTTATTATTTATAAAATGTTAGGATTTCACAAAACAAGAATAAAATTCAGAATTTTTAAAGACTGCTTTTTTTTCCGCGAGGTTATTTTTAAAAATTTATTAATTGTAATTAAAATATCAGTATTGTAGAGTTATTTCGTAATATTTTGAATCCCCTTTGCTCACAGTATTTTATGAAACATAAAGTAAATTAAATATGAAATTTCTTAAGACATTTTTTTAGAGTGTGTTTTTTATTAAAATTTATTTATTGATTATTTACAGCAATATTAGTAAATTAGTGTGATTTAATGCAGCCACATGCTAGGAACTAAACAGGACGAGAAACAGCATTCTTTTTGTCACTAATTTTTTAATATTAATTTATTAGCAATTTAATTCTAAATAGGTTGTCCCATAATTGCGAGATCAATTTTTTTTTTTAGAATTCTTGACTAGGTAGAAAAATTACACATAGATAGTCTTGAAGTAACATTTTAAAAAAGAAAATTATTAAAGATTGACGCAATCTATTAATTACAGTAAATGTAGCATAAAAATATTTAAAAGCAATTCCTTTTTAACATATTTTAAAGGTGTTCGCTTTAGTTTCATACCATTTTTCACTTGAAATAATAAAATTGTATATTAATTATTTAATTCTGCTGTGATGAATCAGGATAATCTTTTATGAATCTTAATCAGCTTCTCAAATATTTACCTTTTGTCAAAAATTTTAAAACTAGCGAAGAGTGGAGTTTATGAAAAAAACTATTTTGAATGTTTCTGAAATATAGATAGAACAGTTGTGTTCATCAAGGCACTAACATTTCATAACAAATAAATCAGCTATGAAATAAAACTAAGGAAATTTAAATACACACTACCGTGCAATAATAGATAAGACACTATCAGTTTTTCACCTCTTTTTTTCTTGGAATTTCTCACAAAATACCTAGAAGATTATTTTATGAATTTCAAGAGTGTAATAAATTTTAAAAACTTCAGAGGTGGTCTAAGGGGCCGGCAATAAATTATGAGCAAAAACAAGTATTATAGCATCTTATTTCAGAAAATGTAACAATAAATTTATTAACTCAAAGGACACTTTGTTATTATTTGTAAGAAGTACATAAAGTTTCGTAAGCTTATACTATGAAAATATGGACATTTTTATAGAATAAATAAATAAAAACTTTTATTTGCCATACGATTTTTTCCTAAAACAGGAAAAATACTCAATAAAATAAAAGTTTTAGGAGCAATTTTTAATTAACAAGCATGTTAAAATTAGACCAAGAAAAAAAAAACAAATCCTTTAAAATACGTTTTTAAAGTAGTTCTTTCCCACCTGCGCTGAAACAAATAGTTTTTCCTAATTTTGCAGTATAATTTTTTGAAGATATTCAAATCTTTTTTTCCCCACGAGTTGCTAACTACAATTCCGGACAAAATTTTGAAAAAAAATCTTCATACGCTCATATCTTGCGCAATTTTAAACGATTTACTTTCTGTTCAATTTTAAAATTATCTTGTAATTAATTAAAAATTTCTTCAAAATTTTTATTCAATTTCCTTCAATATTTTTAAGCTATAGCAAAAAACAGCTACAAAATAATCCTCAAATTAGGACAGTGTATGTTCTACATTTACATAGCTGTAAGAGGACCAATTGTACTCGATCTTGAAAGAGTGAAAAATTCTTTGGATTGGATTGAGGTATTACCTATGATATAAGAAAACTTAAGTTTATATTCAATTCAATGCTACTAACCTCGATTTCCGATAGACAATTCTTCGTGTAGGGGAATTTATTTATATTATGCTGGATATAACCTATATACTATTCAATAAATATATACTATATACACTAAACAGCCTAGAGGAGAGAGAAAAATCGTAAAATTCGATAAATTTTTATTTTTTGGCACTTTGAAAATTCTATATTCGATATAATATCCATAGCAATTTGTAATAAAAGATGTTTACAAGAATGTAACGATAATTTTAAAAAAAGTTACGATACATTTAACAAAAGCAGGAATTAAAACTTTAGTTTTTCGAATGATACTGAATCTAATTTTATCGAAAAATCATGACTTTATTAACAAAATTAGTTTATCTGAGACAACTCAATAAAATATTAGTACAGTAACATATTTGCAAGTTTCTCTAAAGTAGTATAGTATTAAGTTTTAATAAATAGCCGAATTCCTGTAGCCGAATAGCCGAGTTTTAATAAATAGCCGAATTTGCCGAATAGATTTTTCCTTATTATTTTAAGTCTTACTTTTTTATAAATTGATTACAAGAAATCAATTTCAATTTTAGAAGTGAAAATTTATCAATTTGTTCTAAAATGAATGTGTCAAACAGAACTATTTTATTTCGTCTCAACTTTAGACTGATTCTAGATCTTGGCCGATCTTGACCGACGACCGCTTAATACTGGATTTGAATATGTATTTTACCAGGTTAATGCACAAAACACATCAAGTGCATTACACCGCATATGCGCGCGTAACGCACCAGGTAAAATACAGGTCTAAGTATGATTATATCGGGTACAAAGAAAATTTAAGTACTACAACTTTTAAAAACTCATCTCCCCTTAAACTCTGCTTTCTTTCCCTTATTTCCTTTGACATTCGTTCACGTGCAAAATTATTTTGTGATTTATAAGTTCTGATAGAAAAATGGCTGCCCAAATTAATTTTATTAAATCTTCAAGGGGCAAAGAGATGCTCAACTATAGGGATAATCTTTTTTACTTTCATTCTTCATATAAAGATGTCCAGTACTGGGTGTGTATGCGGAAAAAAACATCCGCGTGTAAAAGTAAAGTTTCTTTAAGAAACGGCATCATAGTGAAAGAAACTGGCTTTCATAATCACTCTGCAGATTCAAACAAAATTGCAAATTTGCAATTTGTACAGGAAGTGAAAACAAGATTATTGCAAAATCCAGAGGTGCCTGTTCCAAAGATGTACAAGTGAGTAAATATATCCCATTTCATTTTGCTCTAAATGATATGTCATATTTGTATATGAGATGTTAATATAATATCTAATGGGATCTGTCTAGATTTTTTTGATAGGTACCTATTTTGTGAAAAATTAGACATAATTTGTAAAAATTAAAATTTATATTAAAACATCAACACAAAAATAAGGATATATCGTTTCTTGTGGTATACAAGAATAAAATTTTAAGAAACAGTATTTTGAAACTACCGTTTTTCTTTAACTTGAATTTGTGAAGGTACCTCTAAACGGTAGTAAATTTGGCCTGAACAGACCCCTGATTCTAGAAATGATAAATAAAATATAGTAACTGTTATGAGAAAGTGTGGTCAATGTTTATAAATTTACATAACTTCACTATCATTTTTGAACATATTTGGTAATTCTTTTTTATCATTATTGAAATTTGAATTGTAAATGTGAAAAGAATTATAAAATAGTTTACAAAATTAATTTAATTTAGCAATACATATAAATCCTAATAAATGATGTGTTAGCGCAAAAAATTTATGCTATCACACAAAAGGTTAATACAGACATGTCCACATTAATACAACAGCTATATATCAACATTAGCTTATATTTAATTTTATGGAGATAATTATAGTTTTTTTTTCTTTTTTTAGAAGTATATTAGCAGAAACAGCTACGTCAGTAGCTGCTGCTGCAAATATTCCAGCATATGCATCGATCAAAACAAGAAATACACTGTAGCCAAATTTGCCAAAAACTGTTGACGACTTATTACTGCAGGGCTCTTGGTGCAATACCAAAAATGGAGCACCATTTCTGCTAATTGATGATGGAGCTGGATCGGATAGAATTTTGGTAAGATAAAATAAATTCCAAATCAAAATAATAAAAAGCATAATATTAAAAATCAATTGAAAATACTATAGTAGGGGTGCGCAACCTGCGGCCCTTCGTCTACTGAAGTGCGGCCCGCGAAAGCTTCTAAACACAATAGAATTTTTTTTTAAAAAATGGCAATTTTTAATCGCATTTTTAAGTCATCACATTTTGACACAATCAATTTTAACAGATTCTTTAGTAAATGTACGTTTAACGCGCTTTCTTGAAGCCGAATTTATCGTAAATATAAATGATTTTTTTTAAACAGTTGTTTCCGCTTTTCTACGTGATTTTGAAAATTCCGAATTTCTATTACGACGCGAGTTTCAGATCGCAAATTTAAATAATCACTTTTTGTGCACTTTATTTGTGACGATTTCATCTTAAATCTAAGTGATTTGTGATTTTTTTTTTTGTAATTCTTTCTTTTTTTTCAAAAATTTTTCTCGGCAGTTATTGCTATGCATTCCCACGTATTATAAAAAATTCAAATTATTCTGTTACGACATGCGAATTTTAAATCATGCATTTAACGCGCTTTATTCGTGCTGAGTTCAGTATAAATATCTTTTTTCCTAATTATTTCTGTACTTTTCCTCGTGATTTTGACGATCCCTTTATTTAACTATGATGTTATTACGACACGTGATTGTTAGTCACGCAATTAAATAATCACTTTTTGATACTGTATTACGGTACAGTTTTATCGTAAATCCTAGTTATTTTTCCTTCGTTTTTATTCCCGCAACGAATATGATTTGGTCGAATGTGGTAATGAATTGTGATTTGATCAAAAACCAAATATTCTCCACAAAAAAAAATCTATTGAACGCCGTACACTTGGGGCCAAATAGCAAAATCTTTTAGCAGTATAGCAACACTGAAACTAAAATTTCAATGCTCAGAATAATATTTCCTGGAAAAACGTTAATTAACTCTAAAAAATAAGGCCAATCAAGAACGTTTTTGAAAATGTCGAAAAGCGAAACAGAGAACATAAAAATCAATCTTAATTTTTGAAAATGTTTTTTAAAGCTGAACATTTCAATTTTTCAATTACCAGAAAAAGCCAAGAAAAAAGAATTAAGTCAACAGAAATGCTATTAAAAATTACTGCGTTATAATGAAAACGTCTAAAAAAAGTTGTTTTTTTTTATTTAAAGAAAATAAAAAATGTTCTTAATTTTTTAAGTGAAAATCTTATGCCAAAAATCTCAATTTAAATTTTTCTCATTGCCATAATTTTAGAAGAAAAAAAATTGCTATAAAAATTTTTTTATTTGTAACTTTATTTTTAAAAAAAATGCTGAGTCATAATAAAAATGCCTAAAAAAAGAAAAACAGAAAAAACAAATTTTTCTTAGTTCCTGAAACAAAACTTTAATGCTGAAAATCACACTTTTCTATGTTACTGGTTATTTATATTACAGTACAGGGAAAGAGTGATAATAAATTAATAGTATGAGACGTTCTGCTAAAATGCTGGGTTATAATAAAAACTGCAAAAAATGGATCCTTCTCAATTCTCAAAGTATAGAAAAAATGACGAAATTGACTTGTCTGATTATAATTTTTAAAAAAAAAAGTAATATCTATAAAAATTCAAAAATAAAAAAAAAACTTAGAAAAATGCATTTCTAAAAAATATTCTGCCAAATATTTGACTGATCATTCAACCAACTGAATTTTTCACAGAAGGGCCAAATACTCGTTACATCCCTCCCCAATTTAAATGCAATGTTATTGCAACTTGAGAAATTCATAAAATGGCGGCAAACGTGAATTTTTAAACTGCCTACTGTTTGTAGTTTAGATTTCAATTTTTTGTTGCTTAAGTGATCTTTTTCGATAAAAAAAAAAGGAAAATGTTTGAGATATAAAAAATCTAATAATTAATAAAATAAAATAATAAAGTACATTACAAAATAAGCATTGAATTTTATTTTGAACTATCACAGTTTTGTTTTTATTTTAGGTTTTTATTTAAAACCTATAAATTTTCTTCAATTAAAATATTTAATTTGAATTTATTTTACTTAATTATACGACTAAACTTTTTCCTACTTTCATTCTGTGGGCATTGCAGTTTTTTTTAATTTATTAGAATTTAATTCTAAAATGAGTTTTCATATTGCATGATAAGATAATAAAAAAAAATTTCTTTTCTTCAATGTTTATTTATTTTGATAAATTTATTGTTCATATGATACAAATAGCAATATTTTTTTGTAAAAAAAAAAAGTATAAGTTTTTTTATTTTTGAATGAATTCTAATAATGGAACACTACTAAGTTATTGATATTACTAAGTTTATTGATAAAAAAATGGAATGCTAATGTTTAAATAAACATTATTACATTTGTCATTAACATGTCTAAATTCATGTGCGGCCCTTCGTTAGCCAACCTGCTGTTCAAGTGGCCCTTCACTCAAAAAGGTTGTGTACCCCTATACTATAGCTTTTTCTAGGTATAAAAGTATTTGAATTAACAGGTACATGTTTTAAATTGAACTGGGAATTTGTAAATATTTTAAACGTTAAATTATAAAGAAAAAATTCTTTAACAGTTTTTTAAGAGTTTTTCATAAACTTTAACTCTATAAAGTAACTAGAAAAATGCTTATAATAAGCATTATCTGCATTATTTTGATCTAACCTACCCAATAATTCATGTTCTGGGTTTTACAAAAGATCATAATAATTTCCTCTCTTATCGATACAAGTTTTCAAGAGAACATTACTAAAGTATACTTAGCAGAGCTAACATACAACTTGCTGGAAAAAAATGGCGTACTTTAACTGAGCAATATATTTTTTAAACAGTGTTTGTGTTAGTATTAGTGGTGCAACTAGTTTTTGGGAAAATAGGCAAAAATATTTAATAGCATTAAAATAATTAAGTCTGATCCAATGTACCTCCATCTAAATATGCAATTTGAAGCATTTTTTTCATTCAAATTTATGTGTTCATCTTTTATATATATATTTTGTTCTTGCAAAAAAAAAAAAAAAGATTTTGAGCCCACAAGCCTTATATCATGCGGTTAATCTAAGCATCTTAAAACTTATTATTTAATTATATATTAGATGGCTAAGCCCTCCTTTGCTACCGTACTCTAACGCGGATAAGTGATTCACAATATGTGTTGTCACTTGACATAAAAGAGTTTTTTCTACAAAAGTTGAAACTATTAACTTTATATGTAGGAAAACTACTATAAGAAGTTAATAACTATATCTTAAAATGTAGAGCAGAATTGCATTACAATAATAATAAAAATGTTATACATGTTAACTATGCTATGTTAAACTATTATGTTTTTGTGTTACATAGAGATATAATTAATCTTTTACTTGTAGGTATTTTGCACTGCAGAAAACTTAAGAAACCTTTGTGCCAGCCCAAAATTATTTTTAGATGGTACCTTTAAGGTAACACCTAAAATTTTTAAACAGTTATATACCTTACATGGGGATTACATGGGCCAGATATTTCCCATGGCTTTTTGTCTGCTAGGAGGCAAAACTTTTGCTCTGCACAAGAGGCTGTTTGAACTCATGAAATTTGCAGCATGGAGTCACAACTTCTTATTAGCACCGACTTTTGCCATGGTAGATTTTGAGTTGGCAAGCATCAAAGCTCTGAAGGAAGTCTTTCCAAGTATTGAAGTGAAAGGTTGTTACTTTCACTTTGTTCAAAGTTTGGTGAAAAAGGTATGTATAGCATTTTTAAACTACAGTTTGAATTTCAGCAATAGTGTATGAGTTCAAGGTGAAAAACTATAAACTTAATTTGAAACATTTGCTTATTTCATTTTTTTATTTTAAAGGCACGTAAGCTGGGTCTCTTGCGTCTCAGCAAGAGGAACCCGAGCATTAAGTTATGGCTTAGAAGAGCAGCAGCTCTACCATTGGTTCCTGAGGAATCGCCATATAGAGATATGGCCAATATGCTCATAGAACAAACAATTCCTCAATTTGCAGAAGCTCATCGCTTTTTTAAGTATTTTGAAGAAACTTGGATGAACCAATGTATGACACCAAAGTATCCAATGTAAGTATCACTGAATGGTTTCTCAACATTTTCTAGCTCCTTCTACATAAAAAAAAAGCTTTAAAAATTTGGATTTCATTATTGACCATCAAATGTACACAACACTTATAGTTCTTATTTTGAGACAATCGTAATTTAGACTTGTGATAATTTACTTTTCACTTTCACATAGTAATTTACCATCTACCTTCACATCATGGGGCTTTTAGCGCCCTATGCAACTGAAACAAAATTCGATCGAACGACTGGTTACTTCTCGATCGGTTCGAAAAAATGCGTGTTTCCTAATTCAACTGAAACGTTACGAACGTTTTTTATCACGTGACCAGCACGATAGCTTGACTTCGAAGGTTGAGGTTCGATAGAACTTCTCTGACCAATCACAGGCCAGAATTGTATCGTGGTGTTTGTTGACGATTACAATGGCGGATTTTTTACTTCTTTTACGAAACGAAAAAATAAAAAATAAAATCCCGAGATATTTACGGGATTATATGAATCCTCTTGATCTTTCAGAAGAGCAATTTATAAGCCGCTATCGCTTGACTCGAGAATCTTATTTATATGTGTGTGACTTGTTAGAGAGCAAAATAAAGCTAAAGACATCAGGCCATACCGTTGAACAACAGGTAAGATATTTTTGTTTGTTTACTTTTTCTATCTCATGTAAACTGTAAGCAGTAATTTAACATATTTATTACCCATTTTAACTTATATCTTCTATCAGGTCAAAAATCTTAAAAGTTTGTGTAGTAGAAAACATTACCTTGCACTTAGTAAACAGTAAAGGATTACCTTTCACACTAATTTTGAAAAATATTGTCACTGTAATCACTTATGCTATGTCAAAACGCATGGGCCCTAATGAAATAAAAAAATTTATTTACACTTCCGTTTTGTTATTGTTTTAAGTTGCAAAAAAAAACTTTAATGTTTAGTTTTGAATATTATTTTTCATCAAAATATTTATACAGTTTAAAATTTCTAGCTTCAAGTTTTGATTTATTTTTAAAGCTATTATGTAATGATTTTAACAAATATTTATTTTAGTAATGAATATATCTAGAAATAAATCATTTACATCATGCCAATTATTTATATCATTTATTTATTTGTGAAAAAATTTGATTTTGAAATAAATTTAAAGATTAAAGAAGTTTAATAGTAGTATATTCTGGAACAGAAACATGTCTGGGCTCTCTCTCTCTCTCTCTCTCTCTATATATATATATATATATATATATATATATATATATATATATGTGTGTGTGTGTGTATATATATATATATATATATATATATATATATATATATATATATATATATTAAATTATTAAATAATGGCTAATTTAAACTTTATTTGGTTACTGTGTTTGACAAATTTCTCTAGCATATAAGACCTACTGGTATTAGTAGTACTTTATGTTAAATAAAGTACAATTTTACGAGTGATGGTTTGTAAAAAGAAATTTTTTTTATTAAAATATTATTTAAATAAAATGCTTTTTGAAAAGTATGTATCTATGCATGTGTACTACTTACATCTAGAAGGTAAAGGTATTTTTAGTGTGCACAAAAAAAGAATTATCTAATTGGTAAGGTGTGAATTAAATGTTACACTGTGTGATTATTTTATTTCTTTTTTTGATTTATCATAAGTCACTGTTTAGATGCTCTCAAGAATTTTATTTACTTATTAAAATATTTATATTGTTTGGTTTTCTAGGTATTAATGACTCTCAGTCTACTTGCTTCAGGATCATTCCAAGGCGTGACTGCTGACAGCAAATTTTCAGAGATGTCGCAGTCATCAGTGTCAAGAAGCTTGGGTAGAGTGACGAAAGCTCTAGTGGATATACTTCCAATGTTTATAAAATTTCCCTCTACTGACCAAGAGAAGCGGAACACAAGAATGAAATTTTTTGAAGCTAGTGGCTTTCCAAGACTATTGGGAATAATTGATGGGACACATATACCGATTCAAAGACCGCTATCAGATGACTGGTTTATGTACATAAATCGAAAAAGCATTTTTTCGATTAATGTTCAATTAGTAAGTTAATTTAATTCGTTGATTTTATTATAGTTGTAAATTATTAAAAATTGGCAAAATATACTTTTTGTATTTATGCAGATATGCCGCTCCGGACAGAAAATAAATAATGTGAAGTGGTGGTTTATTTATTGTGATTCTTTGTTTAATAAAATCGATTTTGTAAATTATTATCCACCACCATTTCAAAGTAATTTGCAGGGTTACATATTTCAGGCTTATATAAAAAAAATTTTTCATAAATTTGAAATTCAGTTTGTAGTTATCTACCCTAATATAATATATTTATTATAAGAAATATAATAAAACAAAAAAATGTTATATAATTAATACTACTACAACATAATAAGGTAGGGACTACTGACAAATTAAAGCTTCTGTTTACTGAAGTTTGGCGCAAGTAAGCACGAGAATAACCGGGATGTTGCCAGTGCTTAACTTTTGATTCCACCCCCATCGGTACTCGGCTACAAACACAAAAGCAAGATATTTTGATTTGAAGAAGAGTATGAATGGGATGTTTTAGCATTTGTGCACCAAAAATCAGCAGTTAGAATTGTGGATTACGTATACTGCTTATTCATTTTTTGACACCCATTTGATTTTTTTTGGTTTGTATTTGAAATTATATTTTGAAAACAGCTACACGCTTCCTTGCAACAGTATTGCTCCCCCATGGGGGCGTGCACCACAGGTTGGAAACCACTTCTCTACTTGCTTGTGTGTTTATCCCACGAAAATAAAAATCAAAAATACTTAACATTTATTTATTTAGTCTACTTAACATTTATTTTTTTGGTAGTCTACTTATCGACTTAAAATTTATTCTTAGTGTTCTCAAATATTAGCATAGTTAAATTTTATTCAAACTCTTGTGAACCGGAAATCATTAGGAAAATTCGACAGGATCAGAAATATTTTTTTCTTATTTTTAAGAACTTTAGAAGATTTACTAATTTTACTCTACTTCTATTTAGGTATGTGATAAAGATCTGAAAATTTCAAATGTGGTGGCACGGTGGCCAGGTAGTGTTCACGATGCATACATTTGGGCTGCCTGTGAATTGAGGAGAGTATTAACATCAGGCACAGATTATTTAATTGGAGATGCCGGATATCCATTAGAGCCTTGGTTGTTAAAACCCTATGATACTCCCACAACTGCAATTGAAGAAAATTTCAATAAAAAACTAAGATCCCTCCGGAGTTCTGTCGAGAGGTGTAATGGAGTATTAAAATCAAGATTTAGGTGTCTTCATAAATCAGGTGGCAACTTATTATATAGTCCATCTAAATCATGCCAGATAATCATGGCTTGTTGTGTGTTACACAACATTTGCATTGAAAGAAATATTCCTTTGTTGGAGTATATAGAAGATGACAATGATGATGACGAACCAGATGATTTGCCAACAAATACTAGTGTGTATGCTAGAGGGTGTTTGGCACGTAGTTCAATAGCTCAAAATCTAAGCGAAAGATAAAGAATTTTATGACTCTTGTTTGCTAATAGTGTTATTACTTACAAATATGGTATAATAATTGTTTGATGTAGTACATTTTTCTGAATCTTTTGTTTAATATAAAATTTGTAATGTCTGAACAAACTCTGTAATATTGTCTTTATTTAGAATCAGAATTAATTCAAGGAACATCATATTTTTTAATATTAATAAATTGTTTAATATGTTTTCTTTTAATATTAATATAATATAATTAAATATTATAAATTTAATATTAATTTAAAAATTAATTTTAAAATTTTTTTCAAAAGCAATTTTATAAGCAGAATATCATAATTCTTTTATTTGCAAGAAATTAGATCAATGTCTTTAAAAAATGTCCTAAAAAATAAAACATTTTTGGTGAACCAAAAAAAAAAGGCGTTTTCTTAGTCTACTTGGTAACAAACATGGAAACAAAATTAATATTACAATTTTATTGCTCTGAGAAGCTTTCGGTGTTTAAAAAAATCAGAAAAGATTAGAAACTAATTTGAAGAGATTAGAAACTAACAAACTAAATAAGATTAGAAACTAACAAAAATATAAGACAAAATTATGACTTAAAATTATAAGACAAAGGCAAAATGTATATTGTTCTTACAGAAAAAATAAGCACTGTAATATTTATTACCAAACATCAATTAGTGAATTTCATAAATTTTAAAGCATAAAATTTTATAGATATGTAAAATAGATGGATAAATAAACATGGACATTAATAATGGTCAAATAAAATAATTTTATTTCATGGAATTTCATTTATCATTTCATCAAAGTTGACACCCATCTTCATGCACTTCAATCTGGTTTTTACTTCCAAAATTCTAGCCATTCTCTCCTTAACTTTCAAGGATCTCCTTTTAAGGTCTAAAAGTTCTTGTACATCTGATCCCTTTTTTAAAGACCGTTGCTTCCTCCGAAATTTTCTTACTCTTGAAGTAGAGCCTGTAATCAAATTTAAAATAGAGATTAAATGGCAAAAGAAAATAGCTTGAAATTTCTGCCAAAACTTTTAAATTAAACTAAAGTAAAACTTACAAATGATATATGTTTCTTCAATCTAATTTTCATTTGAATGCAGTGAAAGTTTTTTATTAAGCACATGCTTAAATAATTAATTGGAGCTAATATATATTAACTGCCAGCATTTGATAAATTATTTTTTTCTGGGCAACAGAATTACAATTACTTTTTCAAAAACTTATCACATTTAAAAATTTATTTTTGATGATATAACACTTGAACAACAGTCACCACCCTATAATGATCATTAAAGTTCGAAGAATAATGTTTCAGTTGTATAAGGGTATAAAACAAAGGGTATAAACAACAAGGGTATCAATAAATATATATGACAATAGTTTCATTCTGAATAATTATTTTTTTTCTAATATAATAAATTGAATATTATCAGTCAGAGGTTTACAAAAATTTATATGCTACATCAGAATATAAAACGTGTTTTCATTAATTGTGAGTTCAAATCTGTAGATTTGGGACAGACGTAACTTTTCATAAAGTCACATAACTTTTTGGACTGTATGTTAATTATTAATTTCTTTAAATACATTTTTGAATACGTTTTTGACACATTACATTTATGCTTAGCTAAAAATGAAATATGCATGTAGAAAGAAAAGTTATCATCTTTTCATTATCTAAATTATTCTATTTTTTAAATTAACATTTTATAACAGAAAATATTATGACTGTTTAGATCTTAAAAATTAACAACGAAATGCAAATCACAGTGTAATGAAACAATCCACAAAGAGATAATTTTTACTTTTAATAGAAACTGGAGTTTTTTCTGCTTGTGGTGTCATTTCTGTTAAGTTGTATTCCTGGCTAGTAGAGGCCAATGGAGGCACAACTGCTGCATACTGGTTAGATTTACCATCATTAATGAAAACCGAAGAATCAATATCAGAAAACTCAGGCTCCACTGCTGATAATTCTTCGGGAACAACCTAATAACCACAAAGAAAATTTAAAATAATTAAAACCATAATAAAATAAAAAAAATACTATATGTATTTCAGCTATATAATTTTAAAGTAAATATTATTAGCTGATAATAAGTTCTGTTGTTAAAATTTTCAAGCAAATTGCTTAAACTAACAAAGAAAGGACCTAACAAGAGCTGTGTAAAAAATTGAGTAACTGTAAAGCTTTGTTGCAAGAGCAAAAACAGTGACACAGCTAGAAAATTAATAATGTGTGAGATATCTCAATAATAGTTTAATCTTTAGAAATATTCAATCACCATTTTAAAACATCAAATTATATATATATATATATATATATATATATATATATATATATATAGCAAAATCCAGATACTTTTGTTAAAAGAAATTAAATCTAGCGTGAACAATATTTGCTGATAAAAGTTTATAAAGCATTATCTTGATAACTATATGAATATATTTTTTAAAAATAAAATTCGAACCATTACTTGCATTCCTAACTAAATAAATTAACTAATTCTAAGGTTCAGTACTATAAAATTATCAGTAAAAGTTAATAAAAGCAAATCATTACTAACCTGTTGTTGAAGTGAAATAGAATCAAGGTTTGAACAGAGTGGCACACCACTGAAGGCAGCAGGACCCAAAACATCGATAACACTTCTGTCCAATTCACTCAAAGGTGGAGCTGGTGGCCCGCCACCTGTCCCTGATTTATATTTATTTATGGCCAAAGCCTTTTTTCTCACTCTACACTTCAGATCTTGCCATTTTTTTTTAATTTCGGCTCCGGTCCTTGGCTTGCCGAAGCCATATGATTAAATTTCTTGGGCCAATGAATCCCATTCCTTTTTAACATCATTTTTTGACTTTAAAGTTGACGAAGGACTAATATAATTGCTAATTAAATCCTTTCTGCTTCTTAATAATTCCATAAGTAAATTTGTTTCCTTTAAAATTGCATCCATGTTTATAAAAACAATTTACGAAGTATCACTGATTCAATATATCGAAAATATATGTTTATATAATCGTAAAAAGTCACAGTTAAAAAGTATTAGTTAAATTTATTTCTGGAACGACTATCAATTTTTTGATTGGCTGATAATTCTAAGCTATCACGTGACCTCTCAAAATGATGACCCGCTTCGAAAGGTAACCCTTCCAGTTCGATGGCGCGTAAATGTTACAGTTGAATTCGGAAACCGGTCACATTCGAATAGCGAACGAACGGGCTCGATGAAATCGAATCGAAGAGGCGCGTTTCAGTTGCATAAGGCCCTTAAAATTCAAAAATTGTATGTATATATAAAACAAAATTAACTAGCATTAATCAGGAGTGCTGAAATTTTCAGAATTTAATATTTCCTCAGAACCTTATTTTTTTTTTTTTTTTTTTTTCAAAATTAACCCCAAAATATAGTGCTCTTGTTTTAATAATTTTTGCAAAATGTGTTTCAAAAGTAAGTTTAAACTGTAAGTTATTAATTGATCAATGCATGTTTGTTGAATTAAAAACAAAAAAAATTGTGAAAAAATCTTATTTGCAAGATGATTATCATAAAAATACACTTTGGTATATAGTATTAAAGCTAAGGAATGAAATCACCATTTGATGATTAAAAGAAACACTTGATATAAATAGTTAACTGTTTTTTCTTCTTCTTTTTTTTAGCGAGTTGTGTAATCATTTCCACAACACTTTAGATAGAACAAACAACTATTCTGAAGCATTTCATGCCAAGATTAACAGAAGAGCAACGTCACCCTAATATATTTGCTCTTATACACTTACTACAAGCTATTGATAGTGAGGATACTGCAATGAGGAGGATGCTGGAGGCTGGGCATAGGCCAATTCAACATAAAAAATTGTACCAAGTTAGAGAAGAAAGAGTTGAAATTTTGAAACTTGAATTAATTTTGGATAACATAACGTTAACTGATTATGTCGATAAAATTGGCCGAATAATTAAATTAAAATAAAATTAAAATTCTATACAGGTTAAACATATATTTTTTCCAAATTTAGACCTTTTTTATCTTAACGATTATTAAAATATTAACTTAAACCTTTCTCTTTTTTTCAATAAATAATTAATTTTAACTGTTCATATTTATTCCAAAACTTTTTTTTTAAAAAAAACAACATTAAAATTAAATAATTATCCCCCTCAAATCCAGCAGATCGCCTCAGCGTGGCGAGGGGGTGACCCTGGGCGGAATTGGCTGAAGTATGTCGGGGGATTATTCTCCTGGCAGGGCCACCCAAGACGTGAAGGCCATTCCACTATGCCCAGCTAAGGTCTGCAGGTAAAGTAACAAATCATACTTTACTTTGAATTCAGCTTTTAATGACATTTAGCAAGTGATTCTTTTTGCGAATTTGTTTATAGGACTAATAACCTCCTAACCAAATAACCTCTTTTGCCAATTTGTCTAATGCTATAACCTCTTAACTTGTGTGTTCAAATTAATTCGAGCTTGCCAAACAGGCCAAACAGTTGACACTCGACAATTCGAGTGTCGTTGTATTTTATGCTGCTATAATTTTTCACATTCGTTTTTTTTTTCAAAAAATTTGTGCATTAAGGGTTAATAATTATAATTTTACAGTTCAAAATCTTGTTTTTTAAACAGCTTTGTGCAATACCAACCCACAGTAATAATTTAATTTTCATTCCACGTGTAAATAAAAATTACTATAAATGTCTATTCTTCATATGAGTATCCATCAAGGAGAATTATTCTAATTTTGCAAAAATATCTATTTTTAAAATAAGTACAATAGCAATAAAAATTTGTAACAAAACATTTTTACTTGTTTAATTTATTTACTTATTTAAACACTTCTCTTTTATTCATATTCCATTTTCAAAAAAAATTTTATTGACTGTCTATATAATAATTAAACACACTGATAAATTTATCCATGTTTATTTCTTATTATATTAGCATAACAAATATTAATTTTGTTAGGATTATCTTCATCTGGTTAAAATTTTATAAGCATTTTTTTAGAGGAAGGAATTATTAATAAACTTTGAAATAAGCTATTTATTAAAAAAATTAAATCCATCGCAAATCTATGTATTGTATTGTTTATTTGTTTCGCAATTGTTATGTATATTCACATGAATTTCTGAATTATTACAATATGAGAAATTTAAATCGCATATTCAAAAAATCACTGTTTGTTACACTCGGTTTGTGGAGACCTCATCCTTAAACCGTGCAATATTTTAATCATTTGTTCGACAGTGATTTTTGTTACTTTACATTAGTAATCGATATAGTTAAAAGTATCTTGCAGAAAAAAATTAGTTCTAAGGAAGTTTGTCGCAAAAAGCTCGAAAAAAATTTGGCCACAGGGATAATAAAAGACAATTATTTTTTGAAATACATACATACACTAGTATAAGAGGATAATATCAAAGTTATTGAGGATAAAATTCAGTTATTACATAATGTTATACATTTCAACACAATTTTATGGTGTTAAGTAAAAACTCAAATGGCACTTTTAATTCTTAGGTAGAGTTTTGACTTTATGGTAGGGTTAATTGAGAAAGGTCATACGTTATACAATATAAACTTCACTGATACATTTATTTGGCAAAAGCGTCATAGCAACCGAAAAAAAATATTATTTAGCAGACAACTTTGTGCAAGAAGCTACCTTAATAATCAGGAAAGAGTATTTCTTAAGGTAATATATACTAAACAAAGTTCTTAAACAACAATTAAATTTACAAAGGTTTTGTGAAATTATTTACAATTTAAGCATCATCAGAAGGTAAGCGAAGTGAAAATCTCATTTGAACATGTATACAAGTAAATAAATTTTTTACTTTTAAAATAGACAACTTATACTGCTGTTAATTTTGAAAAAAATATATATTTCACTAAGAGGCTAAGGTGTACAAATGAATTTTAAATTTATATGTAATTTTTTTCCCCCATCTCATGGCCTCTATCCGGAAGTTTTCAAGATTCGGCAATTCTACTGCCACAGATTACGAACACTGTTACCATTTAATCTTCCCTTAATTTAAACAAGTTGTTTACAATTTTTAGCAATAAATCAATACCCAATATAAATTTTTTCATAGCTAAATAATAAATTAAATATAACTAAGTTGAAGCAAACACTGTTACCATTTAATTTTGGTACCTATTAAAACAAATTAACCATATATTTTACCCCTAAAATTTATTACAATTCGGAATTCAATATATTAAGTGTACGTAATTATTAAACAATTCGAAGCTTAAAATTAAATAAATATAAAGTAGTAATAATATTTGTAAAAGAATTGAAGTTACAGATGTTTATAATATGAACTGAATGATGGTGTTTCTTTATGCATACTGAAGAAAAATTTATATAATTCTTATCAGAGAACAATAAAAAAAACTTTACAAATCAAACTTATAAACTATAGTTCACAAGTTATTAAAGAAAAAATTCGAAACAAATCAATACACTGGAGGCTTCATTTTGGAAACAGATACTTCTCTGACTTAATCAGACAATGCATTATTTTGTTTTGATTTATTCTTTAGAAATAAAACTACCTTATTATATGAATTTGCGAAGCTTTTCAATTATAGCAAAAAGAATGATATAAAATTTTTCAATACATTTGTTTTATTTTACGAGAGTGATTTGATAAACAATGATCACTGAATGTAAACAAATCGAATGAGGTTGGTCTCACCAGTCAACAACAGCAAGCTTTACTGCTGAATCTCATTGGCATTCGCGATCGCAACGAACTATAGGGGGCGTTGTTGTATGAGACTAATACCTGCGATTTCTATATGAACAGTCATTCAGTTACTCCAGAGACGTCGTTAATGTAGCACGTAGCATTGCAACGCTCCTTCTTTATTGTGGCTAATTAAATTTAAAAAAGAAAAATACTTGATATTCTTTCTTACGCAAACGAAAACAAAATGGTATCTCTTTTTATTAGAGAAGGAATATCCAAAACACATCGGAAAAATATTTGTACATTAACAGAAAAAAATATGTATTATAAGAGTTAAAACCTAATGCCCGAGAAATAGTTTTACTAAATTTAATGATATAACATGAAAGGCCCATTTAAACTTCACATTCTATAGTTTAAGAATCATATTACTTTAAAAATTAAAATGAACAAAAAATATACATAAGTCTCATAATTTTATGAAATTTAATTTTGTAAACAAAGTTTTTTGACAACAATTTTTATCAAAAAATTTCAAGTTTCAATAAAAATTATTATTTAGAAACTAAGAAACGTAAAATAAAGAATGCTGACGAAACAAAAACAATTCTTTTTTGTCGCCATTTTTAGTGCTACAAAAATTCGTCTTTGGGATTTGCCAAAAACAAAACAAGATGCAATTTTATTTTTTCAGGAGGGAAATATTTTACCGAAAAAGAACCAATTCCCACAACATAAAACTTTATCTTGGTAAACGTATGTTTTGGAAATGTTATTTCATTTGGAATCTTATTTATCAGAGTTCATATGGCGATATGATTGTTTTGAATCTATGCTAAACTCTATATCGGCTCATTTTCCACCGAAATCCCATTGACTATTTTGATTTTAAATAAAGTGTTTTATTTTATGAATTGTCGCAAAAATTTTTAGTGTAGATTAGCGGCACTTAAAAACCGCCAAATCTGTAGCGGCGGTGGCGTTAATACGTAAGTACCGAATTTTTATTCCGTACTTTTCTGAATCATATTACTTCAAACATTGGAATATACAAGAAGTATACATAAACACAAAATGTTACAAATAAAAACTTTCATATTGTTTCTTTTTTTATTATTCTTATAGTTCTTAATCAGACGTAAAATACCATTCTGTAGAGAACCATCATCAAATGAAAAAAAATTATTTACAAGCAAATTTTTTATTGTAAAAATCATTGCACTTACCTGATTTATAATTCCCGGAGAATTCCAAAATGATAAGTTCCTTGTTTGAAAACTTTATTCTCAAATAATAGATACATAGTTTATCCCTTCATTACTTTAGATAACATACTACACAGCAAAATTTTATAATTGATATGAATTTGAATATGTAGCTAAAAACAGAATAGCTAAATTCTAGTTGAACTTATTCTTTCAAAACTAAAAAATACTTACCAAGAAAACGATTAAAATTAATTAAGAATCAGCACAAATGGCACTATTTCAAGTAACTTGGATAATTTTTTATTGATGTTTTCCGAATTATATGGATACAGAAATATATACTATTCTATAACGAAGAAGAATATGCTATAACTATTACAATTCTGTATGTTCTGAATTCATATTTATTCACTGGAATGACGAAAGCAATGTTGACTTCACTTTAATTCGTAATGAATTGAAGACAGAAGAAATGCATTTTACCTTAATACACACATCTGTAACAGTATCCGAAATCGGAAGTCATCAGTTGCAAGTTTGTTGATAATAGAAATTAAAAATTATTGAGGAATTTTTTTTCAAATGTTTGGCGTGTTCTGTTCCTGAAAGATTTACTAATATTCTGGAGATTTTTTTCAAGTTCTTCGGCCTTTTCCTTAGGGAAATTTTGTTTCTTATTTGCTGCTAAAAAATGGCGTCTGATTCTGTCAATGATTTCGATGGAACTAAATGAAAACGTGATAAATTAATGTCTGATATTTACAGGCTCCCGCTAGACGGCGTACTCAGTACCGTCTTAACGCATCGGCACACCCGGGCAGTGCCCAGGGGCCCCAGGCACTCAGGAGGCCCTTGAGAATCTTACCTTTTATAAATTGTATTAAAAAAACAACTAAGAATAAACAACTTTGCATTATATAATTTTTAAAATAAATTCCGAATAGCAAAATAGGGTTTATTTTATTTTCACTCAGCAAAAACCTTTTAATGTAAACCTAAAAAGGTTGCGGCTCTTCTAACCTTAAAACGAGATCTGTGGCAATCTGCTCTATTCTAAGCACATTACCCTAGTCCAAAACCTTTGAAAACAACCTTCTATATAAAAACCTTAAATCGAGGTTGACTTAAAGTTTTCAAACGTAAAAAAAATCCTTCAGTAAAGCTAGTCTCAAAGGTGAAAATACTCTTAAACCTTTCTTTCCACAAAGTCTTGCATGCTCAGCTAAAATCCACCTTGTCATGAAATTTTAATGAGCAATGCAGTTAGTGTGACTTCAGCTAACTGACCTAACTGACCATTTTACTTAAGTGACAACACTTATTAAAAAAAAAGTCTTAAAAAATAATTTGTAATCCTTTTAGGATGAAAGGTTTAAAAACTGCAATATTTTTGCCTTATTAAAAAAAGCTTTCTAGTACAAACACTTTCGTTCGACAATAAGAGGAAAATTCTGACAGAAGGTAACCGTAAGGTTGCATGCTTTCTGGGATATATATACTAGTGTAAAAAGTGCGAAATTTTTTTTCTAAGAATAGTGATTGATTACCATACAAACACCAATAGATTGAATAGATTATCACTAGGAAAAATAAAAAGTCATCTGAAATCTATTTTTCTTCGTTAAAATGAAGTTTTTAGGTGCTCAACTCCCTAAGTGATAATGTCTCTGAATATGCTTGAGATCACAGAAGTCAAGCATCACTGGCTACGGTCAGTGTGAGGGTGGGTAACCACTTGGATCAGTCTGCGTAGGGACCGAGGATGTGCGGTATGGGTCCTCGTTAAACTGTTCTACCTTAAAGTGCTCGACTTCGCGTGCAGGTCATTGTGCTACCGAAGCGGGTGTGCCATCCCCTAATCAGAGGATCAAAATTGTGATGGCATGTCTTCGGATCATCCTCCAGGAATGTTTCCCAGACCGTCACCAACAGCCCGTTGTGCAGCTCCAGTGTGACGTAAATGAACTACAACAACAACTAAATATGCTTCTCAACCAACTCTGTTCAGTATTTATAGTTAATTAAAGTAATAATTGAAAGTGTTTCGAATCATACGACAGCAACTTTTAAACTGTTTATGTCTGATATGCATTGAAAGATGTTTAAATATTAATATTATAATAACTGACTTTTTAATAGTTTGACGAAGCAATTCATACCTTTTGAATTTTTTTAATTGCTATACCCTAGCCGCGATGGCTCAGGGGATAGAGCGTTCAATGAGGTGAACCGGGTTCGAATTCAATGATGGCTGGTCGATACGAATCTGCATCCGGCTTGCACAGACCACAGTGCTGACGTGAAATATCCTCAGTGGCAGACGGATCATGGGTTAGAGTCCCTTTGCCGTCAGACTAACCGTGGGAGGCTCTCGTGGTCTTCATCTCCATGGAATGTAAATGCTGGTTAGTTCCACTGAAAAAGTACTCCACGAAGTCGAAATTTCTCCCGATACTTGATACAAGAGCTCCTTAGTTTTCTATATTGAGTTCAAAAGTAAAAGGCTACAGAGTTGAACATTAGAAGTCGTAAACCCAAAAAACGGATCTGCTGTTCAATGACGGTTATAATAGAAAAAGGAATTTTTTTTTAACCCTTGGCCGGGATAGCCTGGTTGGTAGGGCACTGGGTCCATGTATAAGAGTTCGTGGGTTCGATCTCCGCCGGCCGAAAACTCCCCGTGTAGTAAATGGTGACTGGTGCACGTTAAGTCTATCGAATCACAAAGTCCTCCATGTTCCCATAACAAGTCATACCTCTGGGGGTACTGATCCAGGAGTTTCCTTGTCTTCTGGATTGGTTCAAAATTACAAGGCTGCGGAATTGAACATTGGTAGTCGTAAACTCAAAAATTGGGTCGGCTGCTCAGCGACGGTTACAAAATAAAATACAAATTTTTTTTTTATACCCCTATGCTTTTGTATTTAATGTTGTAAATATTTTCATACTTTAATTTTTTCTTTATATGTCATTTATACTTGCTGCTAATGTAATTTTTTGTGTTTTATGTATGTATGTTTTGTCTGTAGAATGTTTGTTCTACTCTCGTGTGCCCTGAATAGGGCGGGACGAGGTATCAATAAACAATACTCTTTATGCTTTGTAATTTACTTATTTTAATTAGCTTCTTCGTTTTGAAAATTACTTACTATTTGAGGATTGCAATTTGTTAGCATCTCATTTTTTTAAGAAAAATTATGCCTAGTTTAAAAATGCTTTATTTTATGTGCATTGAGTTTTTGGGGCTATAAAAATGTGTTTAACTTTGTTAAAATTATGGCATATCTTAAAAATGCTTAATTTTATGCATGTGAAGTTTTTTAGTTCTATTTTAAACAGTATGAGATGTAATAAGGGCCCAAAACATTTCTGTGCCCGGGGGCCCTGCTTGCCATTAAGACGGCCCTGGGCGTACTCGAGCGTTGCGATCGCGAATTGGATAAGTGCGACAAGAAGTTTTTCAATTTAAGACCGTGGTGGCCGGAAGATTCGCAAGTGAGGTCGAGTGCATATGCGAGGCGGAAGCAGCTTCATGATGACTTATTCAGGATGTCGTTAAGTTACTTTCTGTTTTAAAGCATTGTATAATTATTTATTTTCTCTTCCTCTCTTTTCTTTTCTAAATTCCAACAAATATTTAAAAAAAAGATAAAACGTGAAATCCACGTTAATAAAAAAAAACTTTAAAAAAAAAAACTTATTAAGCAGATGTTTTGGAATAAATGTAGATGTGTATATGCTACCACCTCAGAAAAAAAAACATTCTTGACTTCTTTCACATTTTTTCTATTTCAATTAAATTTTAGTGACTTTTTTGTATTAATACTTTCAGAACACAAAAAAATACTGAATTACTGATATACATTCCTTTAAAACGAAGTCCATAGTAAGTTGATTTCAGTAATAACATGAACAATACCTAGTGCATAGCTTCATTTAAAATACTTCTAATATACTAGTATCAAGGGCGCCGGCAGGGGGGTGCAAGGAGGTGCACTTGCACCCCTCTGGCTTTTTTTCTAAACAATTAAGCAGATACAGAAAAACAATTTTGTTATAAAAAATTTTTATTACAAATATTTTTATTCAAAAACAAGTAATTAAATAATTATTGATACATAACAATTAAAAAATTGTTTAATCAAACAAGAATAGTAATCGTCTTGTTTGCTGTCCAAATCTGTTTATAACTTTTTCAATGAATTCTGAGTCATCTTTGAATCTTTTCTTATGCACATTGAGCATGCACAAATTGCTTAATTTCTCGTGAGACATTGTAGACCGATTCCATGTTTTGATGCGTCGCATTGTACTAAAAGTGCGTTCAATAGTGCGCGCGTAGTAGCTGGAGGAGTTAGGCCAATTTTGATAGCCTCCGCTACAGCTGGATAAAACGGTGTGCCCTCAATTACTAAATCGATGTATTCAAGGGATTCGTAAGAATTTTCTCTATTCCACCACATTTCGTACCACGTTGTAGCTTCAGTGATGAATTTCGGTTAGAGCAGATCTTTACACATAGTACCTTCTAAAGCTCAATAAATATCAACACAACAAATACAAAACTTAAGCGTGCTCAAACACGTTAGTATACGAAACTACTGTTTTTTTATATATATATATATAACCGTCGTTGAACAGCCGACCCAATTTCATGGGTTTACGACTACTTACGTTCAACTCCGTAGCCTTGTAATTTTGAACCAATCCAGAAGACAAGGAAACTCCTGGATCAGTACCCCCAGAGGTATTGATTTGTTGTGGGAACATGGAGGACTTTGAGACTCGACAGATTTAACGTGCATCAGTCACCATTTACTACATGGGGAGTCTTCGGCCGGCGAGGATCGAACCCACGACCTCTTGGATATGGGCCCAGCGCCCTACCGACCAGGCTATCCCGGCCCCCGAAACTACTGTTTGTAGTTATTTGTGTTTCAAAGTCAGTAGCTATGCCAGCGCCATCAATAGTTTCTCGTGGCAAAATTTGCAAGTACAAGAAATTCGCACTTTTTTTTAAATATCTTGTTAACAATGAAAAAATGTATGTAGAAAAAAATTAACAGATTGTAATAAGTAAGATTATATAAGTAATAACAGAATATTTGTAAATTTTTTTTTGGAGGAGGGGTTAGTTTGTTAGAGGGTTGCACCCCCTTTTACATTATTCTGCCGGCGCCCTTGACTAGTATGCAACTTCTTTTAAGATATGACAATTGGCGAGTTTCTAGTCTTCAAGAATTGTAGCAGGATTCGAAGGTATTAAAATACGCCAATGCCAATCTCATTGTGTAACCCCTAAGCTTTCTCGAAGTTCTTCCTCCCTCTCTGCGCCTGAACATCATTAACAACACGAGCGATTAATTCTCACTTGGGCCGGGTCACACTATTGGTCGAAAATGACATCACTGTTTGGGGAAGGGATATACTGTGTATTGCATAGTATTTTGGCGACTGATCTTGATTTGGCGACAGATTTTATATTTAATTTTCAAATGCGCTCTATTTACACGTGGTATTAATGTTGAGGAATAAAGACAATATTCACATTTTGCAAAGTTTTGTGGTGGGCCGGGATAGCCTGGTCGGTAAGGCGCTGGGCCCATATCCAAGAGGTCGTGGGTTCGATCCTCGCCGGTCGAAGACTCCCCGTGTAGTAAATGGTGACTGATGCACGTTAAATCTGTCGAGTCTCAAAGTCCTCCATGTTCCCACAACAAATCAATACCTCTGGGGGTACTGATCCAGGAGTTTCCTTGTCTTCTGGATTGGTTCAAAATTACAAGGCTACGGAGTTGAACGTTAGTAGTCGTAAACCCATGAAATTGGGTCGGCTGTTCAACGACGGTTATAAAATAAAATAAAAAGTTTTGTGGTAATTTTTTATTAGAATCTAAGTAAGTGAAATTAAGCTATACTGCTTTTACGTCATTAGCAACTGGGGCTGTTCTAGAAATGCAGGGTGGGGGGAGGCTAGCCCAGAATTTGGGTCATTACTTTAAGCTAAATTTACGTGTTGCTTGATTATGAAGTTTTTAAAATTATTCATAACACAACTAAATTGCGATGTATGAGTAAATTTGAGCTTATGTTTATTTCAATTTTTGTTACTTCATAACTGCAAAAGATAATTCTTATGGAAAAACAAACAAACGAAAAAAAAACGTATTTGTAATATTACTATACATACCATCTTATATTTGTAAAAACATTCATTATTTTTATTGTTTTTAGCTTTGATGAATTTAAATAAATTAAAACATAAATATTGTCTGAAATGCTGAAGTGGACATTTACCCATCTCCCCACCCTAACGACGACATAATATTAAGTAAACATTTGCAAGGAATAAAATTCCGAGCGAGCAAGTGTGCATACGAAATTTGTTGCCAAACTCATACAAACACCAGCCAACAACCACCATCTCCCTTCCCACAGTGATGTCATTTTCGACCAATAGCGTGATCCGGCCCAAGTGAGAATTAATCGCTCGTTTAACAACAGGCGTGTTCTTAGGGGGGGGGACTGTCTTGAGTAGTACAATGGGTTATCTTTTGGGCCAGAGAGGCCATCCCCTCTCCGACAGATATACCGGCCTCAAACCAGGCAGTATTTCCAGCATGAAACTTTGTTTTTATGCAGGAACTACATTTGTCAGGAGCTTCTAAACTCACATTTAGAGCTACTAAACTGACAATAACGAACTACTTGAAAATGCAAATCTTTCGTAAAAAATAGGACTATGATTTTTTTGAATGAGAGAATTTCAAAATGAGAGCATGATTCATTTTTTTGCGATTAACATACCAACATAATATTTCTTTATAAAATTTTAGGAATTCAGAATTATAGAATTATATTCCATAATTCTGAATTATATTCATAGAATTATATTCTATGAACAAAATAATTTTTTCCGTGAAAAGTATCAAGTAGGGATTTAAGGGAAAAGAACAAAGATGAATCCACGAAAGTTAGCGAATAGAGCGAGCAGGGGTTAAGCCTCCTATTTTTTTTTTAATATTACATTTCCTCTATATTTCAAGTAGTCAAATTTGACATTACAAATAATGCAAAAAATATGTGATGCGTTTGTTACTACATTTTATTATTTAATATATACAATAAATTTAACTTGAGTCTACAATATAATATATTTTTGTCAGGCCTATTTACTTTTTCCTATTCATTATATGCAGTTCTTTCATTTCCTCATTCCCTCATATAAGTCAGACGCACCATGAGAATGAATGTCTCTTTTTGAGGGTTCGAAACGTGCCAACTTCATAATTTTTTTAAAAAATGAAATTTTCACGTAACTAAATACATCTTTCCACTCCTGTTTCCTGCAATTATTCCTTTAGTAAAATATATGATTAATATACCATAATCATCTTTTTTAATTTACTTTTTTTTCTTTTACAAAAATTGTTTTATGCATTCATTCTTCGAAATAAAGTTTTTTTCTTTTACAAAATCCTTTTTAGTTTGCACTTTTTGAAATATTTTTTTTCTTTAACAAAATCACTTTTAGTTTGGAATTTTTTAAAATAAAGTTTTTTTTTTTTTACGAAGTCCTTTTTGATTAATAATTCGTTAAAGTAAAGTGTGTTTGTTTTTTTACAAAATCCTTTTTGTTAGTAATTCTAAAAAAAAAAATCTCTTCTTTTACAAAGTTTTCTTGGCTAGTAATTCCTTAAAATATTTTTTCCCTTTTACAAATTCTCTTTTAGTTAGTAATTCTTTTAAATAATGCTAGTTTTCTTTTACAAAATAACTTTTTTAAAAAGTAAATCTTTAAAGTTTTTTTTCCTTCCTAAAATCCTTTTTAGTGAGTAGTTCTTTTAATAATGTTAATTCCTTTTAATCAGATTACTTATTAAAAAGGTTTTTGGTAGATTTCGAATAGCTAAACTTATCAGAAAATGTATTGATGTTCTTAAATTATCTATTTATTATTACAGAAAAAGAATTGATGACAACTCAACCATATATAAATTGAGTGATTTGTGTTTTCAAGTTGAAGACAGAGAAATAGAACGTCATGATTTTTAAAAAAAGTTCCAATTTTTTTATCAGTTTAAAAGAAGCTTCATTGACTATTATGTCAAGAGAATTTGAAAATCGTCCTGCCACAATAACTAAAGAGCACTCACTTCAAGTGAAGAGAAATTTCTTATTTCTTCAAAAACTCCTTGCATTTGCCTGAAATTTTTGCGAACAGGAAACGATGCTGAAAACTTTAGATCTAATTTGGCGATCTAGACCTGATACATATGTTAACCCATTCGAGTTGACGAATATTCTTTATGAATTTCGATATTTTGTGAAAAAAGAAAGTGTTTCTTTGACTTAAGAAGAATATGCCAAAAGTGAAATGCTCGGATATAACAATAGCGCAAACCCTAGATCTTTGATGCAAAATAAGACATTGTCTCGCGAAAAACCAACAACTGCCTAATAGAGTACATGCTTTAATCATACCATCAGAACTCAAATCTTTTCTGTTGTCAGAAAGATGAAACCTAAGTACAATTTGTTTAACTTTCTGAAATAGATGGTTTACTTGATATTTATGGAAACATAAATTTCTTTTAGACGCTAAAAACTAAGTACAGTGCGCAAAAAATACACAGAAACTTAATTTTTTCTGAATATATATGCTTTTTTTTGTTGGTTGGATTCAGATTTCTGCCTCGAAAATAAGGGGAGTAGTCGTAATATGGGAAATATGGTCTTAATAGATTGGTCAGGATATCGTCTAAAGGAAATAATTAGCATATTTAAAGTCACCCCCTCGATTCATTAGGATGGAATCCCAGAACGAGAAGATTCAATTATTAGATAAAAGGTTATTCAGGGCTGAACATTTTTTTCTCATCTTCACGCACTGTTCTTATGCAAAATTGTTTACTATGCAATGCATGTAAAACAAACACTTCTTTACTTCTCCAATGATTTTAAAACTAAAAAGAGAATAAAAATATATAGACGAGTATTAAGCGTATTTAAACCTATTTTGGATCAAAAATTTATCTTGAGCATAAAAATACCAGCTGGGGGCTAAAATTACCTGTGAAAGTATGTAAAATTGTTTTACTATGCAATGCATATAAATGAACTCTTTTACATTGTTTCAATGTAAAAGAGTTGTTTCAATGATTTTAAAAACTAATCTATGAATTTAAGTGCTTTTTGTTAAAATCACACTCAAATATTAAATTATATCTAACACAGGAATTTTAAATGTGTTCACCTATTTATTATTTCAGCTGTACTGTTTGTTCATTAAAGATATTTAACTGAAAATTTAAATTTATTAATTCCCTCCTTTTCAAATTGAAATCTAGTATTAATTGAAGTCAAAATAAAAGTAAAAAAAAAGAATCTAGGCATTGCATCTAAATAGCCATGAAATCGTGTTTTCTGGAAATTGAATTCAAACTAAAAGTAACAAACGGAACCTAGGCATTATATGTAAACAGCCATAAAAATACCGAAAACGTGTTTTCTGATAATAGGAGTCAAAAGGAAAGTAAAAAAGGTAGGAAGCTTGTTTTTGATATTTAACAACTCACAGTGTAGAAGAGATGATAAAAACCTTTAAACTAATTGCAGGTCAATTTTGAAAAAGATAAAAATTAGCATACATATTTTTTCCTAATATATATTTTAAATGACATCTATATAATATAACTTATATTTCTAAATAAAATAACTTATGTGAAATTTAATAACTTATGCTCCTACAAAGTAGTATATATATATTTGCATTTAACATGCAATTTCTTAAATCTATATTAAATTTATTCTCTTTTTTTAAAGCGTAAAAAATATGTTTAAAAATAATCACTTACATTATTATATCTTATCCTCTTAGTAACAGATTTAAAAAAATTAATGACTTTTGACAGGCATTACAGAGGCTATATCTTTGAATTAATAGTAATATTTACTTAATGGTTATTTTTAATTTTATAGTTATGACTTTTTTGTATGATAAATAAATAATTTTATTCAGTGATTACATTATAATTTAGTTATTCTGACAGCTGTAGAGTTTGTATATAAATGTAGCAACTAAGTTTTGTATTGAAATTTCCTCCTCCCTCCCTTTCTGGAAAAAAAAATCTCAAATCAGTTACAGTCAAATTAAAAGTAGATAAATGAACCTGGAACTTACCTAGAAAAATAACTAAAACGTGTCACATCTGTGAAACAATGCTTATTATTTAATGGCTTCAATACATGTGGAGCTTATAACAAAATAGAGGTAAAAAAATAAATGAGAAACAGCTGAATATCACGATCCAGACAGCACTTAATTTATATGCAATTTTAGACGCTTTTTCGTGATTTCCTTCTTAACTTGCCTTTAATAATGAAAACTCATCTCCTCTCGAGATTTTCGATTTATAAGCTCGTGCTTGACTTGATATCAAAAGTAACAAAAAAAGATTAATAAATGAAGTTTAAAAAAAGTAAGCGTGAAAGTTAAGTTATCGTTATGCGCCCTTAACAAGCAAAATAATTTCTAATAGGGCCATACGTTCTGTATCCCTAAGTTTTAATATTTTTTTTATACTCAATTGATTATTTTTGAAATCGAAGTAATCGCCCATTTTGTTATATGATTAACATAGTAACAATATGTTCTTACATAAAATTCTGACATGTTTTATAAACCAAAATTATGTCTTCTTTTTCTTTATAATTCGGTTTTTAAGAGGAAAAATAGATATAAATAAATGGATAATATAAGATATGAAAATAAGATTTAAAAATAAGAGAATACCAGGGTAGCTGGCAAACGATATGAGCAGGGGCATAGCCTTCTAGCATATTAAAAAAATTGCAAGGGTCGTTGCTTTATCGAGTTTCGTTGGATTTTGTTTTTGCTGCTCAACAAAACTTAAAAAGCTGGAATTTCGAAAAAGTGTAGAAAAATGTACAGGAAATGTACACAATGTGATAAAATAATTTAACCATAGATAGCTAATTCGAGAATTATTAACTGTTAAACTTGTAGTAAAATATGCCGCAGGGATCCCCAACCCTATGCCCGCGGGCACCATGGCGCCCGTCGATCGGTCTAGGTGAGCCCGCTGCTTGTGCCCAACGATAAAATACAATATTTAAGTTTTCCATTTTTCCATAAAATGATATGCAAAAATGAATGCTGTAAATTACTACAATTGCTACACGTAATGAAAATTATTACTGAAATAGTTAACTTAATTCTAGCAGCACCTTTGCAACTTCGACTTTTCTAGGCCCTGTTACAAAATCCTGATGATGCTGACTTCATTTTACATTCTGAAGTACGCTGCTGGCTCGGTAAAGGCAAAGTACTTGATAGATTTATACATTTAATCGAAGAAATAAAAAATTATCTTGAAGCCAAAAATCAAGTATTTTTAGATCTAACAGATCCTCTTTGGCTAGCAGATTTGTCTTTCGTAACAGACATAATTGAAAAACTAAATAAATTAAACTTGGAGCTGCAGGGAAAAAACAAACTTATAGCAAGAAAGTTAGTCTTCAAGTTAGGCGAGAAGAAGTGCAGATGGAAATTTTGGATCTTCAGAATGAAATCATCCTCAAAACGATTATATCAGATGAGAAATTCTGGAATATAGTTGACAGAAATAATTTTCCATTCTTAAAAAGAGCAACATATAAGTAGTTTTGTGGTTTCACATACTTGTGGGAATCATTGTTTTCGACAATGAATTCAAAATATAGATCCCGATTTACAGATGAACACCTTGACGATTGCTTGCAAGTAGGAATTTCCTCATGTTCTCGCAATTAAGAAACGATGGACAGTGAAATGCAATGACAAAGATCACATTGACTGTATTTTATAAATAATTTTTATACTTCGTATGTTTTGCAAGCAATTCAGTAATCATTTATTTTACACAAGAATATTAATACTAATTATATTCAATTAATTTTTAAAATTAAATTTTGTATGCGCTATATGTAGTGTGTGCATTATTACCTATATCTACCAACTATAAATTCATCTTGAAAAAATGAAAGGTGCCCGCCATTCAACCGATTTTCTGGAATTTGCTCTTAGGTACAAAAAGGTTGGGGACCCCTGCCATAGGGGCTGATTTGCAAGCCACGGAAACAGAAATGAAATTTACGGGTTGGAAGGGCCATTTCTTATCAATTTAGCGCAAATTTTATTTAAAATTACAGTTTATTCGAAAGATATTTCAATTTTAAGCTCTATTTTTGGGAGATTTTCTCTCTTTTTTTTTCCTTTTTTCTTTTTGCTTTACTTCATATTACGTTACGTTTACATTCTTTTGTCTTGCGTTACTATACGAAATTTGTAAGATTTAGAAAATTTAACGATTGTGTGCAGAAAATTGTGCAGAGTTCGATGAAATAAGAAAGTCTTAAATTCAATTGTTAGTTCGAGAGTTATCCACTGTTTTACTTGCTGCAAAAAATAAAAATAAAAATAAATAAATAAATAAAGATGTTGCACGATCTACTGACCACTGCAAAGCAATTACAATGAGTTGAAATTTCATGTGCTTGTTGAAATGGCCAATTTCTTTTATAAACTTTTAACAAGAGATTTTTTTTCCTATGAAAATTCCAATTTTTTTGAAAGTTATTGGAAATTTTCGTTCTTTTACGAAGATTTTTTCAACTTTTTTGCATTAAATAATGATTATTTATCTATTGTTGACGAAACAGTTGTATGCAGTGAGATTCGCATGCCTTGTTTTATCAGCTCCCCTTGACTTCAGATTAAAAGTAACAAAGAAAATTAAATAAAAAGAAAAACTAAGAGTGAGAGTGATGTTGTCAATCATAAATCAACACTTATAGCAAAATTTTTGCAAGACTCAAAACAGTTAGAAAAAATTTCTTATTTGAAGGGCTATGGTTCTGCAATATAAGGTTATTGTTTTGTTTTCTTAAAAGTAATGTTATATTTTACTGTGCCTCATTTCGTATTCTTAAGTTTTTGTATTTTTTTCAAGTTCAGTATATTATTTTTCACATCAGCCTTCATTTTGTTATGATTAACATATTAATATGTTCTTACAAATAATTTAAATAATCATGTATTTTATAAACCAAAATAATATTCTTTTCTCTTTTAAAAAAAATTGATTTTTAAGAGTAAGACAAAGAGTAAGGAATGAATCAGAAGTGTGCTAGGAGGCTGGAGCCTCCTAGCATATACAAAAATGCCATGCTGTTCTGTCTTCACGCTACATTTTATTTTGCTGCTCAAAAACTATGAGACTTAAAAATTAGATGTTATGAAGAGGTGTAGAAAAACTTACAGAAACACGACAGGATAAAATGAATTGTTTACAATTGATAATTAGTTGGATAATAATTGACTGTTAAACTTGTGATAAAACATGCCATGCGTAAGTACAGAAATGCTTTGATGTACTGAAAATTTGACGTACTAAAATGACCAGTTTCATTTATGAACTTAAAGCGAATTTTTTTTTCTTTCGGAAGAGCAATTTGTTCGAAAGTTAATGCAATTCTAAGTGCAAATTTATGTCTACTATTTTTGTGCTGTGTTATATTTTTTTTAATCATAAACTAAATGACTCAGAAATTTAGAATTCCAAAGGTGTGTAGAAAAACGTACAATTAGTTCCATGAAATAAAAAAATTAATCCGCGAAAACTGGGACGAAGGTTATTAACTGTTGAACTTGCAGTAATAAACAACCCTGAACATCATTCTACAATTAACAATACAGTTACAGAGTTGAAATTAGACCCGTTGAAGGGCCATTTTCATTTATGAACTTCTCGTAAGTTGTTGAGGAAAATTCAAAATTTCCTTTTATTTAAAAGTTATTGTAAATTTCAATATCATAGATCGTTTAGAGAAAGTGCAAAAGAGTTGTTTACTTCCATCAGTAGGAAGCTTTAGAAATATTACAAGTCTAAATTATTATCTTTTGCCGCTTCGTTGGTTCAAAAGTTGGAAAACTTTGACTTAAGATGTCCAAAACTAGGGGGAAAAAGAATTTGTCGAAAAAAGTAAATACGTTTTGCACACTCATAAAAAAAATTCACTCAAACAAGTAAAACACAAAAAAAAATTTGAAATATAATAGTCCTTTTTGAAAATAGTCTTTGAAGAAAAAAGCAAATAAAAACACAAAAAATGAATAAAAGCAAGAAAAATAAGAACAATAAACAACTTCAAAATTCTCTTGCAAATAATTTTAATTAATTATTATTTTAGTCATTGACTTACTTCCAGGATTCTTGCTACCGATCAACAAAATGTCGCAGTCAGACCCAAACGTACGTTCATACTTGCCAAAATACGAGATCTACAAAAAGAGGTTTTTCGATTCTGGCAAACTAGAAAAGTCTAGAAAATGTTTTAAACAAAATTTTCTATTGGCAACTGATGATGCATTTTCGAGCAGCTGCAAAAGAGTAAATAAAGCTGATTTTTATTTTTTCACTTTTGGGTAAAGTGCATGATTTCCTCAAAGGGCTCCTCACGGAATGGAAATTGTTTAAAAATTGCTTAAGTTCCCCATGAAGGGTTGTGAAATAGGTAAAGATTATTGCTTTTCGAATAAAAAAATCATCTGCAATTGTATGCGACACTGTGAAGCTCAGTACACACTACTGCAGTTATACTACTGCATTTTGGCCACTATGCTGGGGGGGTTAACGTTATGAACTCAACAAAAGCAAAACTAAGAAATCAAATGCATGTAAAAAATATGAACGATGTTATGTCTCGAATCCTACTTAGGATTTATACAATTTTGAAACGGCATTTGAAATGGGGGATTCAAATAAGAACCGAAGAATACTAAAATGTTATGTTTATTTTACTTGAGGAGTACTTCTTATACGCTTCTTATACGATAACAGGAAACAACTAAAGAACAGTTACATTTTTTGGAATAATTAATATTAGACATTAATTGAAGAAATGAAACGTAGTACATATTTAGTGGAGACAATGGGCATTTATTATAATCCAAAATGGTACATGTGATGCCAGAATTGGCATACACATATTTATTTTCTATCTTTTAAAATATCCTTCATTACTTAAGCTTATTTTTATTAATGGAAGAATTACTTTTAAAATAAATCAAAAACTTAATCTTTTTAAGCGAACATAAAATATTTATTTCTTCTCTTCCAGATCAATGTAACGGATACTTTCTTTTCATTTCATTATTAAGCAGACATATTAATTCACTGTCCCCTATAATCGAAAACAAAAATCTATTTATAACTTTTTATTCTAATTTTCCAACGGCTAAAATGTTTCGGTTGCATGGTTATAAGAATTCACATAAATTTGTTGGCGACTCGTGATCGCCAAGGTGTTCTTTTAAACCCATGTGGATATGCTAGTTGGCTTTGTTTTTGGCTATGATATATTATGATAAATCGCCAAATTTTGGATCTCCTACCCATACTCTTTCTCTGTCCGTTGAGAGTAAATATATTCACTTTTAATTTCAAATTTGTGGAGGCTGGGAACCCTTTAAGGGCCTCCCAGTCTAAATTTTCTAAACGGTCAGAAATGTTGTTCTGGCTTTATGATCTCTCAATAGAGAGTATTATTATTTCATCCCTTTAAGGGATTTCTTATTTTGGTTGAAGATGTGGCCACTATCTGATTCAAATTATACTTAATAAAATCTAAATTTACTTTCAATGATTTGCACATTATTTCCTGGAAACTCAACTGTTATTGCTTTATTTATTCAATATTGGCCTAAAATGAACATTCATATATTCCACTATACACCCCTTGACGGCTACTGAAGGAAGCAACAAAGCTTTCACCAAAAACTAACAAAGCTTGCATCAAAGTACAAATATTGTCACATCGAAAAATAAGAAAATTAAATATAAAAAAAATATGCTAAGTAGTAGATTGCAGGAAAGCCACGAAAAATGGGAATTAAATAGGTATGGGTATCTCACAGTAAGATATAGGATATCATCGGGCTCTTACCCATGCTTTAAATCTATTATTTAAGATGCCCAATACACTATCGGGTATCCTTGGATGATATTGCCCCATACATTTCTCAAGGCGGTTATCAGGTCTTACACAGTTCGGGGAGGACGTGCAATCAATAAGATTCATGTCCGAGGAGTGTGCAGGCCATTGCATACGGACAATACCTTCACTTGAGCCGTGATGGCTCAGGGGATAGAGCGCTCGCCTTCCAATGAGATAAATCGGGTTTAAATCCCAGCGATGGCTGGTCGATACAAATTCCGCATCCGGGTTCCACCGACCACAGTGCTAACGTAAAATATCCTCAGTGGTAGACGGATCATGGGTTAGAGTCCCTTTGCAGTCAGGCTGATTGTGGGAAATTTTCGTGGTTTTCCCCACCTTGAAACGCAAATTCGGGTTAGTTCCATCAGAAAGTCGTCCACGTAGGCAAATTTCTCCCAATACTTGATCCAGGAGTTCCCTTGTCTTCTTGACTGGGTTCAAAATTGCAAGGCTACGGAGGTGAACATTAGTAGTCGTAAACCCAAAAAATTGGGTTGACTGTTCAACGATAGTTATAAAATAAAATACCTCCACCTTCTAGTATGTTCGATACCTCGGTGCTCTTGTGTGACAGTACAAGCGTACTTTCCTTGAATAAGCATGCCTTTTTTTTTTCAATTTATTTGGATTCTTTGCTCTCAAAATAGAAAGGGGGTGCTGTTCAATAGTTTAGAAAAATAGTTGGCTGTCAAAAAATTATGCCTCATAATTTTAATTTTATTTTCTTCACTAGATCGTTGGGGACTATTTAAACAGATCAAATGCATTTTGCACACAATCATAAACCTCGTTTGCTTCATGATTGTGTTTTATAGGTTTATCCAAAGATATTTTCATTTAAATATAATTTTGTTGTTATGTTGAATAACACAGAGGCAATGCCGGCAAATAAAGAGTTTATTAAAACATAATATGTGGAAATAATATCTTGCACACACAGTGCTATGCAAAAGAAATACATCCGAATCAACCAACAATCAGTCAGCTTCTTCAACTAATATACACTCCTCAAAAGTGAAACTGCAACACCTAGAAATAATGAACGTAGCGTCATGCAAATTTCAGGAGCGATAGTAGTGAGATGGATATGCAAATGATTAAATTTGCGCACGCATCTGATCACGTGGTACGCATATTCGGGCTATAAAGGCCAGCAACTTTCCCTTCTCATAAACGGCATCAGAGGTTTTGCGTAGCATTTGCGACTTTCGAAAAAGCGTAGAAAATGCCTCTGAGACGTCGGCGAGCTCATTACCATCAGTTAACGACCGGGGAACGCGACCGTATTATCGAACTCCATGAACTTGGTTTGTCGCTGCCCGCAATAGCAACTCGTGTTGGGCACAACGTGAGTACCATCCAACGTTGTGTCACACGATGGATTCAGGAAGGTCTACGTTCACGCCGAAGAGGAAGTGGTGCGCACAGGTGCACGTCAGAGCGCACAGACCGGCGTATTCGCCAGTTGACTATTCGAGACCCTTTCTCCACGGCACGTGCCAACCGAATCCGGGTGCCTTCAGGAGCAGGCGGATCTGTGCCCACCGAAACCATGCGCAACAGATTGCATGAAGTACAGTTACGTGCACGGGTACCAGCAACAAGGATACCGTTGACCGCTTTACAGAGGGCTAAACGCCCGGTGTGGTGTCATCGTCATCGTACCTGGACCATCCAATGGCATCGGGTATTGTTCACTGAGGAATCTCGTTTCTGTCTGTGGAGAAATGACGGCCGTCGACGGGTATGGCGGCGACCCGGAGAACGCTACGAACCAGCCCATTACGCCGAGCGTCACAACGGTCCTACACCGACCATCATGGTTTGGGGTGGCATAATGTTTGATCGCAGAACGCCCCTGGTACACATTCACGGCAGTTTGACAGCGGACCGCTACGTCACACAAGTTGTGTATCCCGTTGTTCTGCCCTTGTTGCAGGGTGCACCCAACACGGTATTCCAGCAAGACAATGCCATGCCACATGTCGCACGACGAACTCTTAACAGCCTGACTGAATTTGGCATCCTTCCCTAGCCGGCAGCCTCTCCAGATCTGAATCCCATAGAATACCTATGGGATCTCATTGGACGTGGCATGAACAGAGGACCAATGGCGCAAACCATCGATGATCTGCGCACAGCAGTGGATGTGGCTTGGCAAAGGTTACCTCAGGCAACCATCAATGGAGTCATTGATAGCATGCCTCGCCGGATTGAGGCCTGTATAGCTGCCAGAGGTGGCCACATTAGATATTGAATAAATTGCTTTATAATGATTTTATTAGTCTGTTTTTTTAATAATTTGCATATCCATTTCAATACTATCGCTCCTGAAATTTGCATGTAGCTACGTGCATTATTTCTTGGTGTTGCAATTTCACTTTTGAGGAGTGTATATCGATTTCCCCTATCGGGAAGTCGTTACATTAAATTAAGCAACTCGCGCAACTTTCCTGATAGGGAGAGGGAAAATGGGATTCAACAACACTCCCCCTGCGAATAAATACACATTTTTCCACAAAATATAAAACATAAATAAACTAATTTCTCATACAACTTAAACTTATTAACAATTAATCAATTAAATTTATTTGTGACACAGTCAAACAGTGACTTGTCAAAAGTTACAGCTTTAGTTAGGAAATCCGCGATCATTTCGTCCGTTTGCACATACTCTACTTTAATAATTTTGCCAATTTCCCCATCTTACATCGGCATGAGCATTCAAAAGTCCTGATTTGTTACTAAAAAATAATTTTTTATCTTTTGTACCATTGAGATATTTCAACACTCTTTTAGCTAAATTAAAATGTCATTTCTCAGGTTTATGATTAAATTGAGATAAGTAGCTCATGACAAATGCTAAGTCTGGTCGTGTTCTGTTCGAGAGATATAAAAGTTCCCCTATTAGTTCTTGATATTGTTTTTGGTTAACCATTTCGTCTGAACAATTAAAACTCCTATCCTCACCTCCTACGATTGGTGCTTTTACACATTTAGAATCAAACATACCATGTTTCTGCAATAAATAGTTTATATATTCAGTTTGAGACAAAATTATGCCCTTTTCACTTTTATTAATTTCAATACCTAGGAATTTATTCTCTGTATTTTCCCTCACTTCAAATATCCGATATAATTTTCCCACTATATCATTATACATTTGCAAGTCTGAATAAATAACTATGAAGTCATCTACGTATATTCCAATATAAAAATACTTAGAATTCTCTATTCCAGTAAAAATACAATTATCCGAAGCTAGCTGTTTTAAACCAAGCTTTTCTAATTCCCGTTTAAGATGTAAATGCAAATTTCGACCGGATTGGGGTAATCCATAAGGAATACGTTTTAACTTGCATACTTTATTTTCCCCATACAAATGTTTAAAACCTGGGGGAATAGCCATATATACAGTTTCTTCTAAATCACTATAAAGATAGGCAGTTTTTATGTCTAGAAATTTTACTTCTGAATTTAATTTGGCAGGTAATGCTAACAACAAACGCAAAGATTCGGTACAAACACGGGTGAATAAGACTCTAAATAATCACGATTTTTTACTTGATTAAAACCTGCTGCTACTAACCTAGATTTGTATTTATTTTCTTTCATAGTAAAAACCCATTTACTCTTAACTATTTTTACATTTTCAGGTTTATCAACTAGATCCCAAACATCGTGTTCGTGAATAGAATTTAATTCTTCATTCATTGCTCTTTCCCATTTTAACCAATTTTCATCACGTTTAGCTTCATCAAAATTACTTGGAATATTAGTTACTAAGTTTGAACTTGCTTTTTCCTTTATTCTGTCTGACCGACGTACACCTTGCTGTAGTAACCTGTTTTCGTCTTCAGTTATTCGTTGCTCATTTTGCCCTAATTTTTTCTTTAGTTGAACCTACTGGACGACCACGAGTTTTAGTTTCACTTAAATCTCGGCTATCCTTCATATCCAGTGGAAATTCAAAACTTGTATTTTGGTCTTCTACGTTAGTTTGGATATTAAAAAATCCATTGATGTCATTAGATTTATCCTAACCGAACAAATTACTACTACCTAATAATTTCTCATTAAATTTTACTGAACGCTCTTTGATTACTTTATTTCTTTCGGGGTCGTAAATACGATAAGCTCTTCTTTCATTCGAATATCCCAACATAATACCCTTTTTACCTGGAATAGAAAGTTTGTGTCTTAAAGCTTTAGGAACGTGATAGTATACTGTAGATCCAAAAACACGTAGACATTTATAGTTCTGCTTTTTGTTAAAGAATAATTTTTTTTTGGAACTTCAGTTTTACCTTTTCGAGGAGTTAGGTTAGTAACATGTGTTGCATAGGCTATTGCTTCAGCCCAAAAATTTAAAGGAAGTTTACTATCATAGATTAATAATCTAGCTCTAACTAACAAAACTCTATTAGCTCGTTCAGCTTTACCCAAACTTTCTGGGTTGCACGGTACAGATTTTTCATGTGTAACTCCGCATTCAGTGAAATAAAACTCAAGATCTTTATTTACAAACTCAAAACCATTATCACTACGAAATTTCTTAATTTTCTTATTTAGTAAATTTTCAAATTTCAGCTTAAAACTTACAATTTTATCAAATACTTCGGTTTTGTTCTTAAGAAAATAAGTAAAATACATGTCAGAAAAATCATCTACTAATATTAAAAAATATCTTGAATTACCTAAAGGCTTAACTGGGAATGGTCCACACAAATCACCATGTATTAATTCTAAAGTTATTGAGCTTTGAGGAGTTAAAATGCTAAAACGAGGTTTTCTGGTAATCTTACAAATATTACATGATTCACAAGACAATTTCTAAATTTAACACTTTAGACATTTTACGCATATAATCAGCATTTAAATGACACAATCTTTTATGCCAAATTACATTTATTTCAGCGTTATTTTTAACTTTGTTACACCCAGAAAAACATACCTCGTTATTAACATTAGGTTTTAGCCTAACTTCTAATTTTTTATTCACATTCAAAGCTTTCAAAATTAAGCGTCCAATAGGAGCAATAATTAATACTGAGTTTGAATATGATTTAACATTATACCTTTATTTCCATTAAACATGTAACTGACAGTAAATTATGACGTAATTCTGGTACATACAATACATTACTAATTATAATTTTTCCATTATTATTACTTGGTGAAATAGCTTTAACAGTTCCGGTTCCTTTATTTTATTTTTATTAAAAAGTAGGAATTAATCAAGCCAGAAAAAACTACTCATACTCTAACAGCTACCTGAATAATAACCGTATAAATGTGAATATTCCATAGAAAACCAATGAATTTAACCAAAAAATAACTTACCAACTAATAGGGAATTAAACCAGTGTACAAACACGCTAAAAATTTATTGATTTATACAGTAATATCCAAACGACGAGGTTTTTTTTTTGCAAGTTCGTTTAAAATGTCTTCTACAGATGGGGTAAATTTTCTATGAATGCCTAAGAGCTCCAATCCATTCCTTCTATTATTTCCCGTTGAGTTGCGTAAATAAGTCTTCAAACGGCGTAAAGTCGAAAAGGATCTTTCGTTTGCACTCGTTGAAACAGGTCGAACGACCAATATTTCTAGGAGTTTGAAAATGTTTGGTGTTATATCCTTATTGCACATTCCAAGAGCATCTGCCGCAGTTTTTGGAACACTACCTCCGTCTTTACTAATCCTTTTTAATCTTTTATACCAGAGTTTTAGTTCAGACTTAAGGCTTTCTTTACAGGTATCCAAATCTTGAGCGTAAAATTCCCCTAATGCTTCAAAAGCCTTTATGTTTGAAGGTTGGCAAATGAAAGGATCGGCGGGTAGAAGACACTGAAATCCTTTCAAAATATCACGATGCGATACAAATCTTAAGTCTAATTGTGTTATAAAATTTTCTATAAATGGAATAAATACACTAACTCTGAAATATGTTTCAGGTGTCGATGAGGGAAAATTATCGCGATTTTACTGTCTTCCCGTTATTCTAGGGATTTGTATGGAAGTGGAAGATCCAATGCTTGTTAGCATAAGAGAAGAAGAGCTGAATATTTCAGAGAATGTTTCAGTGGCATTTTCACGCATTAATTTTAGATCTTTAATGACATCTTCTGCAAGACTCACTGCCTCTATCAAATCTATGCTTGTTTTTTGTAGGTCGTGCCCGCCGCTAATAAAATCACCGGATAATAAAATCAGCCGCTTTATAAAATCAAATCGGCAAGAACCGAATCGTTACAATATTAATACATGTTAAAAACATCCTTTAATAAAATCAATGCCGCCGCTTTTTAAAATCAAAATTTTGACTAGATAATAAATCACAGGTGCAATATTTCAGATTTTTTTGTTCTTATTTATAAAATTTTATTTTTTCGAAGTTTAAAGATTTTTTTAGAAGAAGCAACAGTTACTCACAAACCTGTGAAACAGGTGTGGTTAGCACTTTCTTGCGATATACATAGTGTAAGAGTTAAGGAAAAATGTGGGTGGTAAGCGGCGAGTTCATAAAAATCAATTTATCAATGTTAATTCCTTGACTTGAATGAAGTTTGGAGAAACCTATCTCACTCAACAGGGGGTCGAATTCTTATCTTACTTTTTATTGAATGAACCATAGAAGGGAGAGAAGTTTCTTTTGTTATCTATCTTAACAGAGAACATGAATAGATTTCCAAAAACTGTCTGTGCACACGTTCCATATTATTTAAGCCGTTTGAATAAATTATAGTTAGAGCACATATCATTTTTAAGTTCATTTGGTGTTAAATTTTATCAGCATGCCGAAAAGGAAGAATTTGAGTCTTAAAGATAAATTCGAAGTGTTGCAAAACTATGATAAGCTTCCTAAATGTAATCAACGTGAAGCTTCAATGGAGATGGAGATGGGACTCATAACTGTTTCGAAGAAATGATCAGTAATGAAGAAAATTAAATGGACGAGAACTTTTCACGTTACGTAGCTAATGAGGATAACCTGCAAACATCAGGAGAAAAATCTGATTCTAAAATTGTTACAGACATCAAAAATTGCAAAGTTATTTCCCATCAAGAAATGGAGGAATCAGACTCAGAAGATGAAATAAACTCATCAGTGCCATCTTCAATGGAAGTCAGAAAAGCACTTAATGTACTGCGGCAAGCTTTAGAACAAAGAGGAGGAATATCGAAAACTATAAAAACTTGTATAAACTCTCAAATGATGTTGAAAAGTTGATTTTAAATACTACAACTCAAGCAACCATTGATCGGTTTTTTGCGAAACTTTTGTAAATTTAAATCTTATGTAGGGTTTTACTTTATTAAAATAATTAAATGAGTTAAAATAAAGCATTAATGTGGTCATTATTTCAGCTTTCAAAGTGTGTGCATTTAGAATATATCTAAAAAATTTGTTTTTCTTTCAAATGTTGAATCGCCTCTTAATAATATCAGCCGCTTAATAAAATCAAAAGAGCATAAAACGAAAGGGATTTTAATAAACGGCGGGCACGTATCTACAAAGATGGATTGTTATGGTGAATACTTTGTAAATGCACAACAGAGATATTACGAACTGGCAATTAGATACTGTGCACAGTAAAGAACTAGCTAAGGTAGCTGATTCTTTATCCTTCCATTCTGATATTTTTTGTAGTGTGATAGGCTCGAAAATTTCCACCACAGCGGTTACTGAGTCGTATCTTTCCATCCAACGGGTTGCACATAGCTGTTTAATTTTCTCCCTCTTAGAGCTGGTTTCCATCTCCTCTATTGCTGAAGATAGGACATACTGTCTTTCTGGCGTATTTAAAAAGTCGTATAATGTTTTAATTGTCCCTAAGCAGTTTCTAATGCCAGTTATTTCGCATGCACCTGATATAGCCAAATTGAGGCTATGAGCAGAGCAATGTACATAGAGTGCTGATGGGACAATACTTCTTATGTGGGCTTGTACACCATTAATTTTTCTACTCATTGAAGCAGCACCATCGTACCCCTGTCCACGTAACTTTTTTATATCAATTTTCATAGACTGTAATTGGTCTAATATTGTTGTTGCTATTGTTTTTCCGGTTAAGTCATGCACCGGAATGAATTTCAAAAACTGTTCAATGATGTTAAAATTTTCTTTATCGACATATCGAACGCATAACGATAATTGCTCTATACCTGCAATATCGGCTGTTTCACCTGCAAGAATGGAAAAGCAAGTTGCATCATTAATCTTGCTAACTAGTTTTTGCAGGATTAAAATATTGCAAACCTCAATAACTTCGTTCTGAAATCGAGGGCTGGTATACTGAGCATTTTTTCTGCTTGACTCTAAAATGTTCTTAAGAGTCGAATCGTTCTTACTCCGGAAACGAAGCAATGCCCGAAAATTTCCGTCGTTCTCTTCACCTGGTTGTTCAGCAATTATTCCCGAATCCTTATGTCCTCTTAGAGCGAGACCTTGATTTCCACAAAATAGGATGGTTTCAATGATTGGAGTAATGTTTTTTCTATTTTCTAATTTTCTTCAGCTTGCTGCACTGTCAACTTGTTCATTCACAGGTTTCATCCTTCCAAGTAAAATATCGTTTAATGTCCCAGCAGTTTAGATCGATTTTTTGTAATAAAGACATTTCTCGTGTTCAGAAAATCGCTCTGCAGAATTTTTCCAGTTGTCAAATTTTACATTGCACAGTTGGCCTAAAGGTTGCTTTCCACAACCGGCACCACTTGGGGCGAAAAGTACACAAAATTTGCAAAAAGGACCACCCTTATCCTCTGAATATGCAAGCCATTTCTAGCGATGAAGCCATTTGTACTGAAATTTCAATTTTCTTTTTCCTTTTTCAGGAAAAACAAATGCTGGATTGGGTTCCCAAACATTTTTTAATATATCCAGTTTTTTATCCTCGCATGTACTATCTTCTGAAAAAAGTTCAATGTCATATGGATGGGAAGTAACACTTTGCGAGCCACTTTCACATTCATCAGATTTTGTTACGCTAGAAACGTTTTCTTCAACGGAAGTATCACATTTCTGTTCAACAAAAAAACTTACATTGGTACTAGATGCTGCCACCTCACTAATTTCAGGTCGTGATTTTTTCTCAAAGTAATTAAAAATTGTTAAATTCTTGCGTTTTGACATCCTAAATATCCAAGAACAGCAAAAATAAATACATATATATTGGCATAGAAATATCCGCTAAGCTACGATCTCAAAGTTTCGAGCTGGAATGAATAACTTCAACGAGCACAGTATCTCCAAAACAAAACAGATTTAGCGACGAGCTCCGAAAGACAAGCGGCAAAAATAATTCTTAGTCTGACTAACTCCACTGTACTCCGTTCCCCCTTTCATATAATTTTTTTTTACCGCATCTACAAAATTCTCGAATTGTCTCAAAGACGACATAACGTCTAGGATTCCAGACCTCGCGAATGCCAGCCAGTCTCGAAAACTATCGCGACTGGCAGGACAGAAGGGAACCAGAAATCGGGGCTCGCCCGTAACAGTATCACGGGAATTAGGTTTCAAAAGTACAACCCTATCATAGTAATTTTTTTTTCAGTATTCTGCGAAATAACGTGAGAAAAAAAAAGTAGGCATAAGGCAAATAAAAAATAATAGCCCGCATAATTTCTATTAAAATTTTTATTTTTGTCTGCATTATTTTGTAAATTCACCTTGTCTGAGTTCAAGGGGGGTGTTTAAACCCCTAAACCCCCCCCCTTGCGTACGCCCCTGTGCCTGATATATTTTGCTATCGCAAGCATCTATAGATTCAAACCAGCGTTCTTCCTTGCACATATGAGACGTGGCTCTGCTATCCAAGATCCAACATTCGTCCACTTGTCCATTCTGTTCAACTGAAACTAAGGCGAAATTTTCTGGAGTAGCACTATCGGATACCAATGTTTCTTAAAAATTTGGTTTTCGACGACCTTTTACTCTACTGATCGATGGTTTGTAGCCACTATCTGTTCCCACTTCTTGATGTTTCGAATAACAATCCCTTGCTATATGTCCCGGTCGTCTACAAGCGTGGAAAATTTTCCTTGGTAAACTCTTCTTCTGAGTAACATACTTATATTCCGAATTTCTCTGTCCACGGGATTTCTGTAGTAAATCTTTTTCTTCTTCCTTTAAAACTTCGAGTATTTCTTCTAGCGACCTTTCTCGTTGAGTTTTTAAAACTTGTTTTATGCGCTCATATTTTCCAGCTAGACCCCTGACCGTGTAAAACACCAATTCTCTGTCAGATATTTTCAGTTCCAAGGAAGCACACTTAGTCGATAATCCTTTAGCTCCAGCTATATAATCGTTTACGGCTTCTGAATCCAGCATTTCTAAGCTCTTAAGTTCGGCACCCGCATCAAACTTTTTATCTTCTTCAAGCCCAGTGTAGGTAGTTTTAATTCTTGTCCACAAAGCTTTTGCATTCCTTTCTTCCGCATATCGCAATGCCTGTTCGTCTGATAGTGTCATCTTGGTTAGTAGTTTCCCAAACTTGCAATTTACAGTTGAAGCTCCCTCTGTCAATGCCGATATTAGTTTTTCCAAATTCAAAACTACTTCCATTTTCATGGCCCAAAGATGATAATTAGTTCCAGTCAACTTTGGAATTCCAAAAGCTAAGTCTTTTTCCATGATGATCGTAAGCCACGCTCTGCTACCTACTGTTGTTATGTTGAATAACACAGAGGCAATGCCGGCAAATAAAGAGTTTATTAAAACATAATATGTGGAAATAATATCTTGCACACACAGTGCTATGCAAAAGGAATACATCCGAATCAACCAACAATCAGTCAGCTTCTTCAACATATATATCGATTTCCCCTATCGGGAAGTCGTTACATTAAATAAAGCAACTCGCGCAACTTACATGAGAGGGAGAGGAAAAATGAGATTTTATATGCATATCAACAACAAATTCTTTAAACTATTACTTATTTTTACTATTTTATTCAATAACAGTAGAAAAATTGTTGAACTGTAAGGCATAAAATGTTTTGTTCATTTCAACTTAAGGAAAAATACAAAACTTGAATAAAATCGGCTGAATAGTTTCGGAGTAAGGACATTTCAGGAAAAGAAGAACTTTTAAATTTCCTTTTCTCATGAAACACTCAACTGATTCATTTCTAATTCGATATTTTTTACGTTAGAATGGACAATTACAGCAACTCTTGATATTTTTTCACTCTTAATCCCCCAACTTATTTGAAATTCTTTTCTGAAACCAAAAATCTGTTGTTTTTTTTTTGCCAAATGTTTAGTCATTTAGTTATTAAACATTTCATTTGACCAAAAAGACCTCCGTAAGTGATGCAATCAAAAACGATCCCTGATTGGCTATGACGTCACATGGGCTAAACGGAAACGCGCCTCCTCCATCCTCTAAGGCTATTTCAATGCTTTTTTACTTTTAATATCACTTATATCGTATGAACGGGTCTGGTTCATTTCATCGACAAAATTCTTTTTTTTTTAATAAACTGACAATTAGGTGGGGAGCGTATAACGGAGATCTAAATTTTAACAAAGCAATGCTCATTTATGAGCAAGGATTATCCTCAGACGATAACTTAGCAGAATGAGTCCTTTTGTCAGCAGGGTTATTTTGTGAAATTTTTTCTTAGTGTACTGGGTAGTTTTACCGATTCGTTGATTTCGTAGACTAAGTCATTTTATCGGTCGTTTCATCGATAGGGTTGAAGATAAGAGAAAGGAAAGAAACTAAATGGATAAAAAAATATCGAACGAAACATTGAATCGGGGTAAACAAAAAACAATTGATTCAGTTTACTGATAAGTAAAAATTTTGCAAAGTCTGTAATTTGTTGCAGAACGCAAACTACTACTTATTTTAGTTGACATATCAGCGACGAGTTGTTAATACATAGATTAGAGCCAGGTTACATAATTTCATTTTATATAAAGTATTATTACATTATTTTTAGAATTTCGATCTCTTGGTTTATATAACAGATATATAAGTTGCAAACATGAAAGAAACTAACACATTAATGAAATTCACGATCTTATATATTTTTATATGTGAATAATGCTTCCTATTTTTTAAATATCTAATTAAATGCGATTTTTAATATCAGCATGAAATTACTTTGACGTTGTTAAGATAGTGCAGTGGTATATTATAAAAATTTATTATAATTTTTCACAAAAACAACAAATTCTTCATTTTTGTGAGTACATGATATGAACATAAGGCATTTTTATGCTGAATCGAGTGAAATAAATAGAATTAATATTGTTTTGAGAGAACTAATAGTTAAGAAGCAATGAGGGTTTCATGTACACTGTTAGAATTACACTAAAGTAATCGTAAAATAACCGGCAGCAGTTAGTCCATCCACTTAACATCTATTTTTACAGTAAAGAGCTTTTTTACGAATACGGATTTGAAACCGTTTACAACTATTATGGTTGAAAAACAATGAATGCAAAACTATACGGTATTTTAACCGTTTTTAAAAGGAAATTTAAGAAGAATTTAAGAAATTTAAAAAGAAATTTACATTAATTATCTCATTTTTCGTTAACTATACAATTATGAAGTTCAAATATATATATTTTTTTACTTTTATCTTTCCTAAGCTTTAGTTTTGAGTCTTACGTGTCAGATATCAAAACGTTAGAGTGGTAAATTAAAAAAAGAAATTTTAACTAGCATAAACGTAAATTTTTTATCACTATTGTAAAATGAAAGACATGTAAGAACCCTGTATAAGTTAGTAAGTTAGTGAAATGTTGTTTACTGTATATGATTTAATTAAACTTTAATTTTTTTTCTCTTTTTTTCTTTGTGTGCTTAAGAAAAATTGATCGACCACAACTAAGAAAATATATCATAACTAATGTATAATATTATTTAATCATTTTTGACAGAAACTAAATTAAAAGTTTTTTTTTCTTATGAAATTTATGTTCGAATAACTTTCACATTGCTAACATATGTAACAGTATTTACATATGTAGTAATCATTTTTATGAAATGGAAAACCAATTCGGAATATCCGTCCCTTCAGTTTTCTCCTTAAACTTCCGATCCAGCCTTTCAGCTTGCTCTTCAGTCAGAGCATTTTTCCAATCTCCAACGATTCCTTTGCGAATAAATTTTAATTCAGGCAAAACTTTTGGCAAATCTATTTCAGAAATAAATTGCCTAATATACTTCAGACCTTCATAAGTCTTTGGTTCTCTAAGTATCTCACCTTCTTTTGGTTTTAAATCATAAACTTCACTAAAATTCTTTTTCATGTATTCAAAACTGTTGAAATGCACGATGTTATTCAAAACTGAATTGTCTTTTTCGATTGCGCCAATGAACTCATCACCAAGGAATTTACCCAAATCGACAATTACTTTCTTTATGTCTTTTTTCATATCTTCGTAAGTGGTGTAATAAAGATTGGGGTCATTTCGATGAGGGTACCAAGACAATAAATGATCAAAGTAGTCACTGTACTCCACTTGACCAGTCATAAAAAGCTCGAAAAAATCATCAAACTCGCCATCCCAGTACATAAATCCAGGTTGATTTCTAGTGTGGTGGAAAAGAGACACGGCGCAATCTTTGGGATTGCGGGCAACAAAAATGTATTTAGCTTTAGTGGAATATGGCATATGGGTATAAGGAAGATGAGTTTTAAATGCACCAGGTCTTGGCATCTTGTCAATGCTCTCCTTGCCGCACATATCTATAAATGGGCAATGCCTCAGAAACTGGGACATTTCTTCAAGCTCTTTTCCTTTACGAAAAATGTAAAAAGCTACATTTTGCATCCATGTTGTCCCACATTTTGGATAAGTCACGATAAAAACGTCCTCTGCTTGTGGTTTGTAATCCATAGCTTCACGGAAACATTTTTGTGAAAAGAAACCTGGGCATATAAGACCATCCATTTTCTTGTAAAACGGTTTTTTCGATACGATTTCTGTTGTTGAAGCCATAATTATTGTTGTTCCTGAAATAAATTCATTTGCAAATTAACATTCAATAGTTATAGTATATAAACATTTATGACTGTGCATAATACTCACCTGTGCTGTAAGGTATGAAACAGTAGTTACAGAATTAAACCAAAAAATTTAATTTAGAGTGGGATGATCTCCAACAGATATACAGGCCTCAAACCACGCAGGATTTCCAACATGAAACTATGTTTTCATGCTGGAGTTACATTTGTCAGGAGCTAACTAACATTAGTTGAAGCTTCTAAATTCACATTAATAAGCTATTTGAAAAGGCTATTTGAGAGTATTTACATTTACATATTTTTTTATTCAAAGTATGTAACTGAACCCCGTATATGGCCGTGATAAATATACTTATCACCAATTTTTAAAAATCTATGTTAAACTATTTTAACACTTTTTGTTTGCGTTACCATTTGTTATTACCTTCTGCTCTGATAAACTAAGTAGAAATAAAATTGGTGACCATATAACAATTTTAAAATACTTGTAAAAAGTTATAATATGCATAATAATTTTATAAGTAAATAAAATTCAGTAAATTGCTTACTTTATTATGACACCTAATGGATCGTGATTAACATACTTACAATGAAAAATGGCGTTACAATTTAATTAAATGTTATCTAACAAGCTTAATGAGTTTCGCAGTTCATTTCGGATTGCTTCGCAATCCGATGCTCGCTTTGCTCGCTCATTGGAACGCTCTTAACGTCTAGCTTCTGTATACTTTTTTGAACACTGAAGTTCCGAAAACGTTTTATTGTAGAAAATTCTAAACCTGTACATTTCAATATTAATTTGAAATTGCAAACAGTTCACATATTTTTCTTAATCACACTATTCTAAATTTCAGTTGTTGGGAAAAGTAACTGTTGTAAGTTTTGTTTTAACTTTCCCACCAGAGGGCTAAAGCCATGTGTTGTAAAACAATATGAAATAGTAGTCTGCCACTGAACGCCGGATGTAAAGCATGAGCTTCGATGAAGATAATTCTGTATTTTTAATTCTCTGAAGGGTGCCACCCTAATAATATGGAATTTGTAAAATAAATGCATATATTTTTGATTCTTGATGAAGCCCATCATTTTGTGTTTTCATCGGTGTTCAGAAGCAGAACAACTATAAGTTTTTTAATCTATCACAAAAATATAAAATGTATAAAAAACAAAGAAAAGAGTAAGAAAATGAGTATAGTCATGTAAAAAGTTAAAATTTTAATATAGTATTTGTCAGTTAAAATAAAACTTTTTGTCCAAGTCGTTGTTAACAATTCAAATTTCTCCGAGGCAATTCTGAACCTTAATTTTGTTCTAAATGTCAGTATTCAGACGCACAACAGAAGTTTAATATGAAGTTGTAAAATGCAAATATATATATATATATATATATATATATATATATATATATATATATATATATATATATATATATATATATATATATATATATATATATATATATATATAAATTTATATAGAAAAATAAAAAAGGATCATAGAATTATATAAGTAAAAATTAAGGTAGTATTGTCAAGCTGAAACACGATATTTTTAGTTTTGATGTCAACATTACAATTCAATTGTTTCCATTGTTAAATACAATGTCAACAATTCAAATTTTTCTGAGGCAACTCTTAACCTCTAAATATTATTTTTTATGTAGGGGAGAGTGGGGTCTATTGTAACAGGGTACGATTGTAACAGAGCAAAAATTTCGAGTGTCGGGTTCTAGATTTGGTTCCTAGGTGGTGCACAAGGTGTATTTAAATCTACATGTTCACCCCTGCTGGCAACCATTTTTATGTACTTTTGAAAGAGTTACATCACAAAAGATATTTTCACGCTACGTAAGTACTTTTTTTGGTATTAGAATATTATATTGTAACAAAATAATTTTGTTTAAACAAATAAAAACTATTTACCGAATATGTAAGTGGACACCTTAATTAACATTTCAATAAAAAGAAAGATTAGTTTTGTTAATTAACTAGCATTGTTTTTAACAAATGAAGCTGAAATGGTGTCTTGGGGACAATTGTAACAATAAGTAAAGGGACGATTGTAACAGCTGAAAATAAATACTCTTATGTTTACAAACCATTACTTAACTCTTTAAGAACCACCAATAGTTTCCTATATCATTTATATTATGTTGCATGTGCATCATTTTATTTGTCACCTTTCACAGCATAAATTAAAATTTTTAACACCTTAAAGTTAAAAGTTTAACCCTTTAGGTCTCTGCTCATTATTATTTTTACTCCTAAAATATCACTACTATTTTGATCAATAAAAAAATATATCACAACTATGATAATATGTATAATGACTATGTTTTAGTTGAATTTATGAACTGTTACAATTGACCCCGTAAGTGGGGACAATTGTAACAAGTGCACGACTGTCAAAAATTGTTAATAACTAATATAATAACATTTAAAATAAGGTATTTATTTTCTTTCTAGTAGAGGATAGTCTACTATACTCGTGTGTCACTTATTACTAATAATATATTGGATTTTTTATTAGTTAAAAATAGTTAAGTAAAAATGTTACAATTGACCCCACTCTCCCCTACACATTTCCAAATGTCAGTATTCAACCACAAAACTCGTTCTGTAGCATTTCTAATTGTTCTCCGTTGATATTGCTCTTCTGGAGTTTCATTAGAGCGGCTCTCTCTTCTTCGTAGATTGTTATATACCGTACGTAGATTATTAAGATTCATAATTTAACTCTAATAAAATTTAACTTAAAATATGAAATAATAAAACGGCATCTAATAATATAACAAAGCGTGGAATAGTAAAGCGCTCAACTCAAAATATTGTAGCAATAGCATAACACCTCTCATTTCTGCCAGTGAAAATGAACTATTTCAGAACTCAAAACCAACCGTTTTTTCCTCGGCGAAAATCGGAGATGTGGCACACCCATATTCGGTTAGAATTCGTTGATAATCGAAGACAAATGCTATTGTGTTTATGTAATGAGTTCACAACTTCTTAATTATGTGGACAAATACGAAAAAAAGTTTAGAGATTTGTACAAAACGCCTACAATTAAAAACAAAACGCCTACAATTAAATATGTAAACTGTTGCCAGCGCGAGAAAAGAAATATCATCGATTTTATTGATACATACGTACGTATTTAAGCGTTTTATATAATATAGATACCGTCTCTTCTGAGAGAGTGGGTGACTCGACAGCAACGAGTCAGTAGAAATCTTACTTTCTGTCCGCAATTAATACCGATTTTTTTTCATTACAATTATATGGAAAGTGCAATTACATGCAGAGATGTGTATGTTACGTAATTCTTTCTCACATAACCTACCACTGAAAGAAATTATTACAGATTTGAACTCAAAGCGTTATATTAATTTTCTGTCACAGAAGGCACACAATATATGTAGTCGTCATTTTAAATGCTAAAACCTATGACGAAATTTATGCTAACAGTTCTTATCTTATCTTATAATTCAACGAATGTGGAAGCAACCGAATAATTTCTGTACTTAAAAACATATTTCTTTAAAGGATAAAAATTGCAAACCTCAATTGTAATTTTTTAATGGGTATGATTTAAATGAACAGAAATTTTAAAAAAAAAATAGAATTATCTCGGGGATAGAATGTTATATTAAGTATAAGGCCAAATCGCAAATTTAAACTAAAACAGCCAGAAAAGAAAATAGCAAAATACTTTTTCCTAGTTTTTATTTGAAGAAAGAAAATCTTACTATTACTTTTTATTGATATTTTCAATCTGGGATGAGTTTTCAGATTGGTAGATCAGATTGAATCATAGCTCAGATTTGATAGCTTTGTGCAATGAATTACTTAAAACATCTTACTACCATTATTTATTTTTTTCTAAATTGGAGTCACATTTATTTTTCTGTACGAAATAGCAAATTTACACAATAAATTACTTAAAGGAAGCATGATTCCCAAATGGTGCTTTACGTAAACCTCTTTGTACCAATGTTAAATGTTCTTCGTATGTGTCCCTTTTTTTATTCGACATAATTTTACAAAATTTGTTTCCAGGGTTTGTTTTTGCCCGCTAAATCAAAAAGGAAATTTTTTTATGTTTCATAAGAAAAAGTGCGTTTTTCTGTTGAAGTGATACTCCGCCACGGTTACAATTAACTGCTGTGTATAACTTAAGAGATTTCTTTGAGAGAGAATAAAATTCCGACTTACTATTCAAAAGTAACAAGGGCCACCGGAGTTTTTTTTTTTTTTTTTTTGCTGACTTTACAAGTTTGAAGTTGAAAATGCTCTAATAAAAACTTAGTATTCTAAAAAATGTATATCTGTCCGAAAACTCTGCTATAGCAAGCTTTTAACACAATGAAACCCAGTTCAGCTATCGGTGACAGATATTGATTTCCGCTTATGCAATGTGATTGACAGACTAAAATATGATGTAAATTTAAAATAATTTCATTGTTTTAAATAATTATTGAAAATATATTGTAAATTTACTTAATTTCCTTAGTTGATTTATTATAAATTAACTTTTTATTTACTTCAATTTGTTAGTTAATGCGTTTCGCATTACTGTGTCTTAAAACGAGCGCTTCTAAGCAGCGCGCGTGACCAGATGGGAATTTCCTTAAAAATAGCAAGGGCGCTCAACGTTTTAAATATTAAAGTGGTATCTTAAATAAGAAAATACCCAGCATTAACGTCAATTCACTAACATTATCAATTTTTTCAAGACTCGATGAAACCCTATGTTATCATATCATGTACCGAGCATAGGTATTCGTTTCTATTGGAGATGAATAAAACAGACCTTAAGATTCCAAATATTTAATAGCTGAATTGTCTAGAAAATAGCAGTTTTTAGTACTCAATTACAGCTCAAATAAAGTGCAGTACACAGCGAAACATAAGCTTCCCAATCTCAGATGAGTTAATTAACTAACTCAAGTCAGAACACAGCTACAGTCACAAGCAAATTAATACTCTCTACTGTGCGAGGCACACTCCTATTTATATAGGCTTTCCGACGAAATATCAGAACTTTCGATGTAATTCCAGAAAATTCTCGTATAAATCCGTGGGTATTAGTCCCATCACTTCAAAACTCGAATTTTCCAGAATTATCATTTTGTTGCCAAAATGGTGGTCAAGTTTCGCAAAATGGTAGCCAAAATTATTCCATATCGGCAAAAATTGTCGCCAAACCGAGTCTTCCATAAGAAATAAATTAGGGCGTTATTTTCGTTCTTAATTACGTTAGAATTACGCGACTTTCTTGTAAATTTTCATATTAAACTGTTTATTTTTAGTCCACTTGAGATATTTACCCTCATAGCAAAAGAATATTCACAAAATTATACACATATTTACAAACTCGTAACAATGCAATTATTTCTGCAGAAAATTCCTTTTATTTTTTTGTAATTTAAAAAATTAGGAATTGAAATAAACTAATGGCAGATTTTAAAAGCTAAAACAATTTTTAAAATAATAAAAAATGCCCTTACTTTTATCAATCCTTTTCACTTTTATCTACCCAATCAAATAACTACAATGTGGCTACTTATATTTCTCTAGTAGCCGTTAGCAACTGCTAATATGATGATTAGCCAAGATATAGAAAAAAATAAATATTTGGATCTAAAATTATGCTTTCATTTTTATTGTTATTACAACAAGGTGGTAACTGCAGACAGAAAACGTCCACTTAATTTAAACGAAAATGCACAACCACTATTTCATAAAAGCACTTTTTGTATTGTTATAAAATATGCAATTAAACATTAGCTTAATTTATTGAAATTAAATAACATTTATCTTATCTGAAGTAGCTAAATCCTGAACTAAATCAGAATTTCAATCAGAATCCTGAAGAAATATTTAATATTTGAGGCTTCGATATTTGTAAATAATGAGTTCTAATTAATTAAATGTTTTTATAAAGTTTATAAGAAAGAATAATATAAACCAATTACAGGAAAGGGAGTTCCAATTAGAGTAGAATTTTTCACAATTATTGATTACATCTTTAACCAATTTTCATGATTACATTAACTCTTCCGTCCTCCAAACAAGAAAAATATAAACATTTATATCTTCTCTTTTCACTTCCTATCAGATATTGAAACTAAGCATCTAACTCATATTCAAAAAGTGACGTTTTTTTTTCTCCAACATCATATCATTGTACTTTGTTCATTTAAATAGCAATATAATAATTGGGAAAGAATAAATTTGTCAATCAATAAATCTTGACGATTAAGTTAATGAAATATTTCATCATAAATGGGGGGAAAGGCCTATCTAAAGCCTCAGACTCCCAGTTCGAACTTAATGAGTCAGTCTTTAAAAAGAAAAACTAATTGAATGCAAGAACCTTTGACACCTAATGGCTATATCACACGAGAGAAAATAAGTGCAACTGCAAGTGTAACTGTAAGTGTAAGTGCAACTGTAAGTGTAACTGTAAGTGTAAGTGCAACTGTAAGTGTAAGTGCAACTGTAAGTGTAACTGTAAGTGCAAGTGCAACTGTAAGTGTAATTTCTCCAAAAATTGCTCGAAAAATCCTCGTGTGATATAGAAATCACGGTTGCACGAAATATTTGCAACCGTTCAGGCAATTTCTTACGTGAACCAATCAGATCGTTTGCTTTTTATGACGTTTCAATTTTATGTGATGACATATACAAATGTAAATAAAAATGGCGGCGACGTTAGGAAGAGGATGATCGGATGAAATTTTTTTATAGATGAGAGGGAACAGTTTTTTAGTTTAATGATAACATTTACTTTAAAATGAAAGCATTAAATATACTTTCGCACTATGAAATGATCATCTCAATGCAGTTGATGTACTACCATAACAGGAACCTGCACATCATTTTAGTATCGGTGAGTATAGTACACTATTTTCTAGATAAATTTTCTTTTAAAATATTTATTTATTTTAAGCTAATAGAATTAAAACTTATTATAATTTGTTCCGATCAAAGTTTTAATTACTTTAAATAGAAATAATTTCTATTTTTATACATGTAAAGAATTATACTGGCGAAAAGCTTTACTTTGAAATATTCGCCAAGCAACTCGCCAAACTTTGTTTCAGTATTATAACATAAAATATAATAATGATTATATTTCTTTATTTTTAAATTTTAATCTTTGTTTCTGTTGATTGTAAAAGCATGTGTCCGATTATTTGAAAATTTTATAATTATTAGTGAAATAATTATTTTATTCTTCCCTAAGAATTCTTTTAATTTTTGAAAATCTCATTTTAAAACAAGTTAGAAAATATGTGTGGCAAATATTTACCTTGTTTCTCACAAAGTTACCCCATTTTCCAGTAATTATTGAAAAGTATTACAAGAAAGGTAGTATATTATATATAAAAAGTAATTATTAAAAATGCAAATTCCCAATCTCCTTGTCTGTTTCTACATTCATCCCTTCTACTTTTTTTTTTCTTTTTTTTTTTTTTTGTGTATGATGATTTGCATAATATTTTGTTTATAATTATTCAAAGTTAGCTAATGATACTTTACTTTTTATTTATACTTCACATTTATCTCTTGATACTTAGCTTTTCTATAATGACAGTAAGTATGTAAGTGTACCTTACTAATTTTTCAATATACTTACATTTTTAAGAGTCTTCGTTTATAAATACAATAAATTTTTCTTGAAACAAATTTCAATCCAAACATAAGAACTACAAAACTAAACACACCTGCCATCTTTCATTAGTGTATAGAATAATCTTAGAACTATAATCAAAATATCCGTCAAACTTAAAATAAGTTTAAAAGGGATACCTAAGGAATTAAATGATTTCAAATTAATGGTATTTAATCTCCCTTATTCTAATAATGTGTTGGTAAAATTGTATCATGAAAGTGTTTTCTTTCTTTTATTTCAGATATTTCGTATAATCCTGTATGGTTTGTCTGGTGAAGAACGAAAGAGATGTAATACTGTTTTTATGAAAGAAATTAAAAAATAAGAAATGAAAATGAATAATGTTCTAATTGTTTCACTTGACAATAAATGTTTTATTTTTTAAATTGATTCTTGTATTATTTAAAATGCAAAACAAAACACGTAAAAGCTATAACAAAATAATATGATACATAAAAAGTATGTTCTTAATAAAATATTTTTTTTTCTTAGTTATTAATAAATTTTAATTTATATACTATAAATTACAATAAATTTGTCCTAAAATAAATCCTATAATTTTTAATTAAATTATCTTATACCAATAATGAATGTTTTAAATTTTACAATAATAAAATGTAAGTATGACATTGAAAATTCTCTTATATTTGAAAAGCAATTTTACTAAGACATTGGAAAAAATAATTTTCATAAAAGTGATATTCCTGATATGCAATGTGTAAATGAATAAAATTGATGATCCCTTAATGCAATGTAAATTAATTTGATGAAAATAAAATTCTGAGACATTGTAGTATAGACAAGTCTGACATTATTTATTATGTATTTTTTAGACTAAATTTAAAAAAAATAGAATTGATTTGATAGATCTAATAGTTTTGATGTTATAAATATTTTATGAGTGAAAGGTAATTCAAAAATTTTATATTTCATACATTAAACCATAATTTCTTCTAAAGAATTATTTCAAAGGACTATGTTTTTGAATTAAGCTTAAAAAATTAAATTTGAAGAAATGCCTTAAGGCCTGGTTTCTTAGGACAGGACGCCGTCAGCTGGAAATCAGCGTTAACCTCTGATTGGTCCGTTTGTGAGTTTGATAGTATACGTCATCGAACGCTCATCTTGAACTACAATTGCCGTTCAACTCAACTGCAGTTGGATTACAGCGTGACGTTAACCACAGAAGCAATGGCGGACAACATCCAACAGCACATTGAAATCAGCCAAGATTTTGATTTTGACATTAAACATAGCTTCTTCATTAAACATAGCACTCTTCATTTAGCTCAGCTATAATGTGTTTTTTCTTGGACAAAGTCATTATTTGTTCTCTAAAACACTGGTTGACAATAACAAAATCAATACAAATTCAAAATAAATATTTGTTTACGTTATTAACGCATGCGCAATGAGAGATAATGTCTGCGTTGGACCGACTGCTCACGCTGAGCTAACAAAAAAGTATTTTTTTGGAGTCAGCTCTACGCCAACTTTCCGCTGAAGCCCAGATAAGGCGCTAGTTCTAAGAAACCAGGCCTTAAGCTAACAAAGCAGTATTTTGTTGGCGTCAGCGGGACGTTGACGTCCAGATAAGGCGCTTGTCCTAAGAAACCAGACCTTTACTTGATTAGATAGCAATGTCAGTTGCATAAAGTGGTATAAGTCATAAAATTGTCCTTTCTACCCATGAAACTTTTGATAACTTTTCGAATTGTTAAACTATTAAATCAGACAGCTTGTTTTTATTCTCATTCGATTTAGTGTTTACATAGATAATGATACCGCACTTGCCTAGCTAGCATGTTAGATAGTAAATATATATAAATAAACTATGCTTTTACAGGGTGTGGAGCCAAATCTTTCAACAAAAAATAAGCAACTTTTAAGAACATTTTAGGCACTCAAAAAATATTTTAAAGCACTAGGTAAATTGACAAAATGCAAAATAGTTCTCAGACTTTACATGATCATGATAAAATAACTAGAATTTGACAAAGAACTGTTTTCTTGACTATATTAGCCATTAAGAAAATGATCCAGAGATTTTTCGGTTCGATTTCAGAGGGTGGAAAATAAAGCCTGAAATTGAGAATATCTTGCAAAATGCAGCAGAGTGCAGCAAAATGCAGCATGAGAGAGCAAGAATCTCACCGAACCCAGCTCACTAGACGCACATGCGGACTCGCAAGTATTTTACCAAACCTGTAAAATGATTGGCGCTTTCATACGCTATGGACTGACGGTACGCTGAAATTGATCATGGTTGAATGAATTCTATCGTTGTTATTGATTTACGTCGCACTAGAGCTGCACAATGACTATTGGCGACGGTCTGGGAAACATCCCGGAGGATGATCCGAAGACATGCCATCACAATTTTGATCCTCTGCGGAGGGGATGGCACCCCCGCCTCGGTAGCCCGACGACCTGCCAGCGAAGTTGAGCACTTTGCAGTAGCACAGTTTAACGAGGACCCATACCGCACACCCTCGGTCCCTACGCAGACTGATCCAAGAGGTCACCCACCCGCACACTGACCATAGCCAGTGATGCTTGACTTCGGTGATCTGCTGGGAACCGTGTCTTAACGATCAGTCCAGTGCGAGACGAATGAATTCTGAAAACGTGAAATAGAAAAATGTGAAAAGTACGTCTTTACATAATATGTGGCGAAAATCGACATTCCCTTTCATAAATCTCATTTTCGAAAAAGGAAAATAAGGCACTTTTTCAAAACACTTATTAAGAAAAGCACCTTTAAGGGCCTTTAAAAAATGAAAATCGAAAGCACCTTTAAGCACTTTTTAAAAACGCTACGCACCATGTTTTATAGCTTAGTCACTCAAATCAAGATAAAAAAAATCGTCAAAATTCTAGATAGTATTTAAGTCCATCCCCCTTTCACCCCCTTATCCTTTTAGGGACACAACATGAAATTCATTGATATCTTAATATCATTTTATATCATGAGGTAGAAATCATAATCCTTTTTATACTATGCTACTTCACTAATGGGGAAATAAAGTTTTCAGAATTTTAATTTGCTGCTGAAAAAAAGACTTATCACAAATACAAATGTAAAAAATTAAATCAAAATCAATCAATATTCTACAGCGTCTGCGATTTCTTTTTCCTCCCTTTACGAACATCGTTGAGAAACTATGATATAATAGAATCATGTGATAAAATTAAATATGAGCCAAAAGTAAAGATAAATAACAAAATATGGAAACCCAATTACATGCAACCGTTCAGGTAATTAAGCAACCCTATCGGCAACTCCGAACGGAGGAATTGCGCTTAGAGTTTCACTTACACTTACAGTTACACTTACGGTTGCACTTATTTTTCTCTCGTGTGATAGAGGCATAAACCATGATATCAAAAATGTTATTTTTGCTAACTCTCAATTGTTAGAAAAGCTTAATCAAGTCCATGAGAGCACCAAATCTGAGCATATCAAGGACGTAAAAAAAATCAGCAAAAAGATCACCTCTAGAAAGACCTAGTCAGTTGAGTATGATATGAAAAATAAATAATATAAAAAGTTGATAATTGTACTAATTAACCCTGCGAAGCAGAATTTTTCTGAAACATACTTTTTATACTTTTTTATTATTTTGTATTTGGTACTTTGTATTGTTTTTAATTTTGGTTAAAATAAGTGAAAAAGAATATTTAATATAAGTATTTAGCATTTGAATAATTTATGATTATGAAATACAGCACGTAACACCTGCGTCTTTTTCTGCGTCAAAGGTAAGTATAATCTTCCTAACTTGGCTCTCTTACAAACAATAATTTTTCAAATTTGCACTTGGATAGATTTAAGAGAGGCAGTTACTCATCATTGAAATTTCTTTAATTTACGAAATCAATTAGTGATAAGTTTTTGAATATGAATAGAAAAAAATGCAAACTACTTTTTTTAAATTTCATATTTTAGTAATAATTTCGCCAATCTAACAGATTACTTCTAGTAACGGTTAGATTGTTTTTTACAGTTAAAAAATTAGCAAATATATTTTTGCTTGAAATAGGAGTTTCAGAAAAAAAATATCTATAAAAGGAAGATCGGTATCCAATTTTTGTCAAAGTGCTAATTATTTAAATTACTAATTGCTAATTATTAAAGCTAATTATTTTTAGTTACGGTACAATAAAAAACAAGAAATGTCACAAAGATAAATCCGTCTCCCTAATATTGAACATTCCGATGAAATTTTTATTAGAAACTAGGGACTGATAACTTAATTATTTCATCCCTAAAAATTTATCCAGGATATAGTTTTAATTTATAGTTATTCGTAATAAAGTTTTTTAAAAGATATTTTTAACACACAACTTTACCTTACATTTTTGAAAAAGCAATGCTATGTTTAGCCCAGATATCAGAAGTGGTAACAAAATGTGTGCTTTAATCAGAGGAGCCAACTGCCCCGTATCCTACAAAATGCTTTAAAAAACAATAGAGCTATGCACTGAAATTTGCAAACTTTTTGGTCAATTTTACTAACTTTTTAAAAGGCTCAGCACGAAATGGTTCCAACAAAATGGCACTTTATATAAGCCTTTGAATTATTCATAATTAATGGTAGGTAAAAACCCTTTAAATTGCATTTAATAAACCAAGAATCACACATTAAAACATACATTTTACTACCACTAGAAAATATTTAACAACAATATAGAAGCAATTTGCATCTCTGGTTGTATAATTGAATGTTTGGTTTAATTAATAAACTTATTTTAATACTGTGTTTACGACCACAGCACAAAAATATTTCAAAGACATAAATATTTCAAAGACATAAATGAAAGATGTTTAAAAAAGATGTTACGATGTCTCCAGAAATTTTAAAAAATTTTACTTATCATAATTAGGATTTTACTACAACTTAAATTATTGTGATGGGCTAAAACCCTGGTAAAAATAACAACTTTTAAAATTCTTCTTTTAAAGATGTACAATTTCCAACTTGTAAGGTCGTTTCATTAAGTTCTAGTAAAATAATAAGTAAATAAAAAAAATTGTTAACAATTAAGCTATTTGGTTTTCATTTTAAAGCGTCGTAATTACCTAATGGAATTTACATATGCATGTTTGATTCAATGATTTGCCATTGCGCTTAAAGCAAGATTTTTTTTAAATTATAAACTTTAAACACTAATATTTTTACATTTCCTACTATACCAAAACAATTTTTTACGCAGCAAACTTCGAAAACTAATATTTTTACATTAGAACCTAAGTAGTGCTACCATTAAGAAAAACTTTCAATTTTTCTGATTATGCCCACTTTATCATCAATGGGGAACATTTTTCGTTTACTGCTCGCCATAGTTAAATTTGAGACACTTGTTTGCAGGCTTTTTTTAACTGCACTAAGAGCAAAAAGGAGTTGAAATGAAGGCCTTATCAACACATATTAGTGTCCAACTTTTTGACCAATAATGAATAATTACTCATTCCCTCTGACAGAAAATGTATATTGATCCCACTGACACCTTACAGGTGCATCATCTGCCTGGGTTGGAAGCATCTACTTGATTTGTTTAGGGATGGGAAAGTAAAATAAAAAAAGTAAACAAGAAAAAAATGCTCATCGCTACCTTCCCCACTGTAGATGGTTTTAAAAATCGGTATATATATTTATTTTGAAGAAGAAATTTCAAAATTATTACAAAAAAATGAAGAAAAAAATCAGTCGAAGACAGAAAAAAGTTCATTATATCCAACTTCATCACTTTTTTGGTTCACTATACCCACAAAAAATAACATTATACGGGTATAGCAAGGCACGGGACCGAACATTTCGTTCACTATATCCAGGAGTTCATTATAAGCCGTGTTCACCGTGTTTGACTGTAATAACTTTCTTTTTCTTTTTTTAAAGAAAAAAAAGTATGATTCATAATACTAAGTAAATAAATGTTAGTTTTTCATAGCAAGATTCCTCTTTTCAAAAGAATTTTAGAAAAATGATTATTTACAAAAATAGCGACCACAATACTTTAAATGCGATTTATTTCCACTTACCTCAAAAGGTGGAGAAAAAAAATGTTCAGTTTTCTTATGTAGCTTAAGGTTTAAAAGAATATTTTCATTCTTATACTATAATCTTTTAAAGGTAGCCAAACATAAACATTTCATGGTTTGTTACGATCAAACTAAAGACAGGACGGAAATGATTATTCTGAATCTAAATGACCTTCATTATCAAATTTCGCTATCTGGTTACCCGCACGCTTTTATCTCAATTTAAAGAATATTGCAGCATTTAGTCAGGCGATAATACACTTCCTTTTGTTTTTAGCTGGTATATTCAAAAGTATCAAATAAAACATTAAATGTCATTCTCCTTTTTTTAATATTTAAGGGTATGTTTTTGGACATCTTAGCGTATTACTTTAATGCTTTTGTATGTTTTTCATATTATTATTATAATTAGCGTATTTTCGGGTCTTATAGTCGACTTTTTGAAACCCTAAATTGCAATAAAACTTTGAGGATGGAAGCTCAGGTAACGTGTTTGGACACAAATATTTTTTTCTTTTCTTAAGGTATCTGACTACCACAAAAATGCTAATTGTGACGAAAAAATCGATTTTTTTTTTATTTGCAATTATTAATCCTGCTACTTTCTACTTTCTAAAAATACCTTACTTTTTATTCTATTCACATTATTTATGAAGTTACAGCAGTTTTTGTGTGAAGAGAGTTCCATAAAATGAAACCGGAAGTTAGAAATCGAAACCGGAAGTCATTACATTTTAGCGAATTATTATATTTTTTGGTGTTTTAATTTAATATTTTTAAAAATATTAATTAGTTTAAGTTCATAATTGTGTTTGGAGATATATATTTTTTTAATATAGTTCATAAATGCCTTGAAATCTGGCAACAGCATAGTAGATTAATTGTTGATTTTCTCTTTGTTTACATTCGTTGGAATAATACTTTTTCTTCGTATTTTAATTATTATTTGGATTTATTTGATCAAAAACTGTCTTTTTTAAGACAACATTATTGAAAATTATGCCTAAGGCTAGATCTAGGCCGTCTAAGAAGCGAAAATTTCACGGAAATCGCTTTACTTCTGGTGCTAGTAGTAATGAGATCGCTAACACATCAGCTGATGCTAAAGTTGATTCTGCCAGTGCCAAAAAGTTAAAATCTGGCTATGAAGAGGTAAAAAATTCTTTTAAAGATAAACCTGAATCTTTAGAAGGTAATAGAATTATCAGTTTGGCAAATTTAATTGCTATATTTTCCATGCTTTGTTGCCCTGACTGCTTCTCTCTTGGATTAGAACTGGTAGAAGACTCTATCACAGGGTTATGCTCAAACATGACTATTAAATGCAAGCATTGTCCTTTTGTGAAAGCATTTTCAACGACAGAGAAACAAAAAAATTCTTGCTGTATTAATTCATCAATTGTTTTAGGGCTACGTTTAATCGGGAAAGGATTTTCAGCTGGAAGAAAGTTATGTGCTTTTCTCTGTTTACCCTTTCTAGCAAAGGGTGCTTTTCGAAAGCAAGAAAAAAAACTGTTGAAAATCGTTGAACACTGTGCAGAAGTTAACATGAAATCTGCTTTAGATGAAGTTATGGGTTCACGAGATGTTGCTAAATGTGGAATATCTGTCGATGGGACATGGCAACGCAGAGGATACTCATCATTAAATGGATGTGTTAGTGCTATTTCCATCGACACTGGTAAAATTTTAGATGTTGAAGTCATGTCACAGTATTGTCGGATATGCTCAAAAGGTAACAAGTCATCAGATCATATCTGTGCAAACTATAAAGGTTCCGCTGGTAATATGGAAGTTGTTGGTGCTTATCGCATCTTTGAACGGTCAAATGCAAAAAATGTGCAATACAGTGAATATTATGGTGACGGAGACTCGAAAGGGTATGACAGCGTAAAAAACTTTTATGGTGATAATTCAGTAATGAAACTAGAATGTATTGGACACGTCCAGAAACGTGTAGGTGGAAGTTTGCGTAAATTGAAGAAAAAGATTAAAGGCATAGGAGGCAAAGGTAAATTAACTGATAAATTGATAGACAAAATCCAAAATTATTATGGTATTGCTGTAAGAAGTAATGCAGGTAATCTGCAAAACATGATAAGTGGTGTAATAGCTGCATTTTATCATAGTGTGTCTGGCAAGGATAATCATTATCATGGCCAATGCCCCGAAGGTATTGAAAGTTGGTGTCGTTTTCAAAGTGCAAAAGCAATAGGAAAATCTCTCAAAGAAAATGGAACTGGATTACCAAATAAAATTGTCAATTTAATCAAACCGACATATTTAAAACTGTGTAGTACAACTCTACTACAAAAGTGTCTCCATGGTAAGACACAAAATTGTAACGAAAGTTATAACAACATTTTGTGGAATATTTTGCCTAAAGATACTTTTATTGGACTTGAAACATTTCGTTTAGGAACTTATCTAGCTGTAATTCTCTTCAATTCAGGGCATAGTGGTTTACTATCTGTGTTTAAAAATGTCAATTTTTACTTTCATGAAATACTTTCAAAAGAAATCATTAACTTTGATAAAGAACGTATTTCGAGCTCTATACGACATTCTTTACCATTGACGAAGTTAGCTCGGAAAAAAAGAAAAGCAGTACGAAAAACTAAATGTACTAAATATGAAAAAAAAGAAGGTTTAACATATTCATATGGTGGATTTTAAACCAGCATATGTGATGAATAATTATATGAATTATACTTTTATTTACCATATATTGTATTTTAAATATTTTTCGTAAGTCTTTGCATTCTATATTATGCAATATATATGCTGTTTATATTATATAATTCGACTTATATATTTCAAAAGATATACAACATTAAAAGGAAAAATATATTTGTAAAAAAATTAAATCATTTAATGTAACACATTTAATCTAGTATATTATTTTAAAATGTTGAATGCATATATGTCAGTAATTAGAAATTTTAACGTTAAAAATTGTCTGATTGGCAATTACTAAATGGCTCCAAAATTAAAATTACAGTAACTTGAAAAGTTAATTATTATTGATCTGTACTAAACAAGAGTTTATTCTTCTAATACAAATTAGTTTTAGATGATTTTGGCAATATAATTTTTTGAAATTTTGGTTTTAATTCTTTAAATGCAATTTTCTCAAAATCAGATTTTTTCGTTTTTGATGTCACCGCAAAGATGATAACTAAAAAAGTTTTCAAGATAATTCTCTAAAATTTTGTACCAGTGTTTAAGAATATAAAACACATGTTTGGAACTAAGGATTAAGAAAATTTTGTATATTTACATTTTTTATGATAGTTTTGATTCTGTGATACATGTAACTTTTTCGAAAAATTTGTACTTTAAAGCATTTTGGATCATAACATACAAATAAATAGAAATAGTGCATAGATAATAGTTTATAACATAGATAAATGTCTTTTGAATATAATTGTAGAAGGATTTTTTATTTTATGCATTAGAATAAGTTTTACAGCTTTTTCCGTAATGTACAAAAAACGCCTAATTAATGCATGAAATTACCAATTTTTTCAAAAAATATATATTCCCAGAAAAGTTTTTAGCCAATTTTATAAGTTTCCACCTAAACTCAATCAAAAAATGAGTTTAAAAGTTAATTTCAAGCAATATTTTTAAAAAAAGTTGTCGCTAGTAGTCAGATACCTTAAGTTTGGCACTCAGAATAAAAAATTAACCTAGTCGAAAAATTAAATATTTGCATAAGAAAAATAAAGAAATTATTGCACAGTCATGTCATTTCTTAAATCAGATTATTCTAACAGACGGAACGTAAAAAATTCCTCGAAATCAGAACATAACAAAATAACACTTTAAAACAATTTTTTTTTCTGTTGCACGATATTTTTTTACAGATTTTATCTACTTTCTTATCACTGATTTCAAATTTGCAATCTCTCCCCAAGTTTTTTCAATTGATATTTTTGGTCTTCTTTGTATTGAAATGTATTCAAGTTTAAAAACCTTATAAGCGGATCGCTTAAATGTTGCGATGAACTTCAAGTGGAAAAGTCGCAAAGGAACTTTTGCTAGGAAATGTGATCAGATGCCGCTAGGGATGCTTCCTTATAATGTTTCTTTGAGGTCTTCTAAGCAGGCCATAATAGGGAAGCGTGCCTAGACGGTATTTCTAGGAATGGTTTCCTATTACAAATGCAATCTCGTTGATGTGGCCTAACTCTTTCTAAAAGTTTATCGCAACATTTACTCAAACCCCTGTTATATATAACGCTTTCAAGCTTGTGCGTTTCGACAAAAAGTACACTAAAAATGCCATTTAAAAAATCTGTAGCTTTTGAAGTAAGACTAATTTCAGATTTAAAATCCTCTCACCCGAAATAGGCAAATCAAGTATTTGTATAATTACCAAAAAAATTTTCCCTGTGCAATGATTACTAATAAAGAATAAAAGAGCAAGAATTGATTCATTTTCAAAGCGTTTCAGAGCATTATATGCAATACTTTATGTACTTTATTATTATGTACAATAACTTCATGTACTTTAATTGTTTTTTAACTCATGTCTTTGGAAAACGATATTAATAATCGGTTAGAAATTTGTTTTTAACAAGTGTGAATTCACGGTTTGACTTATCTATCGAATACGCATTTTGTATTGCAAAATAAGGGTTTGAATGATACACCGAGACATGCACTATTATTATAATTTTTTAATGAAACGTAGTATTTTTACAACGTTGTAAGTCTCTTTCGTGTGCGTAAAAATGGAATGTTACAACCAAAATTTGATGATTTCCTGGCTATCAAAAAGAGCTTAAATCTCTTTGGGAGCTCCATAACAGAGGTGTAATGGTAAATTTCGTTAGTGGTAAATTTCGTTCAATTCTGTAGCTGTTTATTACTTGCATTTTTTATAACTTTTATTATTTTTTATTACTGTAAAATTCTTTTGCTTTTTTAAGATAGTTAAAAAGTAAAAACGCTGTTTAATGGGGGGGGGGTAACATTCATCACTTTTTTAATTTAGCATATCATGTATAATCATGAATATCATAATATCATGTTGTTAAATTAAATATCATAAATATATATCATAAATATATATCATAATCATAATCATATATCATAAATATATATCATAATCATAATCATATATCATAAATATATAATCATTAATATCATGTTGTTAAATTAAAACGAGTGTATAAGACTTTATATTAAAGTAGTTAATATATAAATTTAGAGAATTTTAAATCAAATGTAGTTGGAAACAAAACAAAAATCGCATTTTGTGAGAAAAAATGGGCAAAAATGCAAGCATTTTTATGGTATTTTACTGAAAAATGGGACACAACAATAGTGCTCATAGCAATGCAAATATTTAACATTAGGTACACACAGAGCCTGAGTAAGACAGGAGCATACGGGGCAGTTGCCCTAGGCCCCCCACATCAGAGGGGCCCCCCAAATCGAATAGAAAGTTTATTTTGCGCCTCCTTCTTTACTGAACTTTTTTTTAAACAAAATATCAGTCTTTGTAAAATTCGTCAGTTTTATGTTAGTTTCTTCATTAATATATCGTATGAACTTTTTTGATTCAAATAATAATTATTTATCTATTGTTGTCGAAACAGTTGTATGCAGCGAGATTCGTATGCCTTGTTTTATAAACTCCTCTTGATTAAAAGTAACAAAACAAAACAAAATTTAAAAGCGAGAGTGATGTTGCCAGACAAAAATCTCAACATTTACAATGAAATTTTTGAAAGATTCAAAAGAGATAGAAACAGTTTCCCATTTGAAGATTTATGGTTATGCAATATAAGGTAATTGTTTTGTTTTCTGAAAAAGTAAAATTATATTTTATTGTGCCAAAGTTCAGTATATTATTTTTCAAATCCGTAAACCTTTATTTTGTTACCATTAACATGTTCATATGTTCTTGCAAACAGTTAAAAATAATTATGTATTTCCGAAACCAAAATAATCTTCTCTTCTCTTTTTTTTTTTAAAAAATGATTTTTAAGTGGAAGACAAAGAGTAATGAATGAATGAGAAGTATGGTAGGAGAAATTCTAATTTGTTCGAAAGTTAATGCAATTGTAATTTAAATTTTTTGTCCACTTTTTGTGCTGTGTTGGATTTTTTAGCACAAACTAAACGACTTAGAAATTTAGAATTCCAAAGATGTGCAGAAAAACGTACAAGGAATTAAATGAAAAAAAAATTTAACCCTTGAAAACTGGGACGAAGGTCATTAACTGTTGAACTTGCAGTAATAAACAACCCTAAGCATCATTCCGCAATAAACAATACAGTTACAGAGTTGAAATTAGACCCGTTTATACTTTTGCGCGAAACATTTTATGTCTCTGGTGAACTTCAGTTTGTAAGCTCGCATTTGACGTGATGTCAAAAGTAGCAAAAATATAAATAAATATGCCGAAAAAAAATAGGAGAATGAAGTCTGGATGTTGCCTGGCTAAGATTTAAAAACTTTGTAACTAAAACTTCGTAAAACTAAAAAGTTGCAAAAAAAACTAAAAAATTGTAAAACTTTGACTTAGGACGTCCAAAGCTAGAGAAAAAAAGATTTTGTCGATTGGTTTTCAATAGCTCTAAAAATCTAACATTCTAATAGCAAAACCGAATTGCACCAGTTTAAAAGTTTTAACTTTATCTTTAGTGTAGCTTCAACGGCATCGATATTCTGTTTGGTCTATTGAGGTGGCAGAATTGAAAGGCTGTGTTCTATCAAAATACTGATTGATTCAAACCTCGGTGAGGATTAGTAGAGGATATGATTTTAAAATTCTAAAATTTTGTAACATTTTAATGTTGTTAAGAGATTATACGTTTTATCGTTATATTCAGCCGATCAGCAGAATCTGGAATTTTTACAGTTTTTTGAATATTAAGACTAAATTTCACAATATTTGGTTCATTGAGGTCACAAAAGTTATTAATTCCAAGTCATTTTTTTTACTAAATGTAATATAAACTAGAAAACAGAGTACTCAAAACGTCGAATCTCAAACTAAGATTTTTTGTGGTTTATTTAGAGCTTAGTTTTTGCTAGAAAATATTATTTATAAAATTATAAAATTTCTGTTCCAGTCATTTTAGTTACAGCGATAAAATTATTTGAAATAGTATTACTAAAGAAAAAGAATGACAAGAATTCCCCCAAATGAGTGATGACAGTTGATAAAATAACTTTTAAGATACTTACAAACAATAAGTTTTGAAACTAATGATAAATTTCAAAACTTTCATTGTTAATTAAAGTTCTAATTCAATCATGAAATAAATACTTTAAAAACTGCCTATAAGTGCAGATTCATACAGTATTTTTGGAATTCTGTTTTGACTTCTGCTTGTAGCGGTAAGCAAATAATTGAAACCTACATTGTCTTCAAGCATGGGGCTGTAACAGCAATTTGTGTGTTCTTGTGTTGTAGTTAGTCGCATAGTGGTTGAAATGTTGTTTGAGGATATATTTTTATTGGAGACAAAATGTCCACACAAAGCCCTGTGTCTCAGTGGAGAGAGCGTACGCATCCCAATGAGGTACACCCAGGTTCGAATTCCAGCTGTGGCTGCTTGATATGAAATCTTCTCCCGACTTGCAGGTATTACAGTGCTGACTTAAAATATCCTCCGTGGTGGATGGATCATGGGTTAAAATCCCCTTGACGTCGGGCTAACCGTGGGAAGTTTTCGTGGTTTTCCTCATCATGCAACACAAATGCGGGTTAGTTCCATAAAAAAGCTCTCCACTAAGGCTAGTTTGCCTCAATACTTGATCCTGAAGCCGCCTTGTCTTCTGGGTTGGGTTCAAATTACAAGGCTATGGAGTTGAACATTGATAGTTATTAACTCAGAATTGGGTCGGCTGCTCAACACCGGTATTAAAATAAAATAAAATGTCTATTCAAATTCTGCCTGTAGCAGTAATAAAATGATAGAAAACTACATTTTTGCAGAGTACTGCACTCCTGCAGACATTCGGGAGCTCTAGATAGTCGGAAAGTGGTGGAAATTTTGACTGCAAGTTTTTCCTTCGACACGATAAGGAGTTAAAACAGAGTTCTAAAAATACTCTTCTATGAAGAAGTTTTTCCCTCCACTTTTATATTTTTATTTTAATGATTACATCAATTAAATTTTTTTAATAAAATATCCACCAATAACTCTCAAGCTTATTTTACTTCCTAACAGTGACAGAACTTTTTAATACGCTATGCGCAATGAAATGATTTTAAGTAAATGTGATACACCTTCTAGACATAGAAAAGTTAAAAGAATTTATTTTTTAGCTTCGATTTATATCATTTTTTTTCTTTAGATTTTTAGAAATATATTCTTGTTAAGAAAATATCAGTTCAGACTTTTTTAAGTGGCCGAATGTGAGCATCTTTAACACCATTGTTCCAATTTCGGAACATGTCTTTTTTCAAAAAGCTAAAGACTGCTAATTTATTACATTATGATTAGCATTTATCTTAAGCATACAAAATATTTGTATATTCCAAAAAAGAATAAATAATATTAAAATATATATTTAGTTCTAAAACCACATGAAAATAAAATTTTAAACCCAATTAGTGGTAATCATCGCAAATGTGCTTCCACTATTTTAGGGTAGATGCTTTTCCCAGTTAGTCTTTTTTAAAAACAACACGATTCGTTGAATTTGGAATTAAATTTAATTATTAAACTGAAACCTCTCGTAGCAGTCAAAATTTCCCGATTGGAAATATAATAATTGTAAATCTAAACAAAAATTATGTTAACCATCATCCGTATCCTAAGTAGTGTCATGACAGCCTTGCCCTGTATGACGCTACTTGTCAGGCCACTAAATTAACTTTTTGAAAACACTTCTGTAATTCTACAAAACAATCAGACTTTCGAGTTACTGGCAAAGTAATTCTGGTTAATGGAATGAACCTTATAATGTCATTGGATCCTGATCTCATGTTGGCTGACTGATTTAGAGCGGCTTGTCAAGTTGTGAGAAATTCCCACGAATTGAAAATAGACAGCTCAATGGTACATCTTAGGTTATAGTTGGGTACGAAACCGCTACATTCCCATTTCAGAACGTTAGACGTTAGAACTTCGGCTAAACACGCCGCCTTTTTGGTGAAAACCGCATCATCTTCCTGTGATTGCAATGAAGAAATACAGAGATCCTATTCTATAAGAGGGTATCCAGTGCCAGGTATCCAGTGCCTTAATTTCAGCAGTTCCGGAATTGTTAAATACAAATATCTGGTTTGCGAAGATAGACTGTTTCCGTATAAATACCCTTTTGCTGATTGAAAACCTCACTAAAATTCCTGAGCACCAAGGCACAAATTTAGGCTAAGTATAGCGAGTCAGTGTAAAAGGCACATAACAGAAATTATTAGGTCAAAAAAATTTAAAATTGAAATATCTTTTCTTTAATCTTTTTGATTGTAAAAACATTAAAAAATGCATTTTTATTGCTTACTCTCATTTATACAAATATTCAGAGTTTATAACATCAAGATGTATCAGTAATTAAGAACTGTGAAAATAAAATGAAAAATATAATTGAAAACCAAAATTTGGAATTTAGATTGAATTTAAAAATGCTATAAAGGCGAATTGATCTTAAATAAATAAAAAAAAAACCAGTGCAATACTTATGTGTAACAATAATAGTTAAGTACAATAAATTCTCTAACAAAAAGATCTTTTTTTAAAATGAAAAAAAATTTCAGATTCAAAAAGCCCAAAAAGCCGCAATTCCACATTCTCTTTGAAAATGACAAATACAATGAAAAAATAGAAAAAGCAAGGAAACACCCCAAAAAAATAATAATAATATTCAATTCTACAACAAAAGTGGAACAGAACATCAATGTCAGATTTTTTGAAGGTGGTAAGAATTGAGATTTTATGAAGGATAAGGAATGTGCAAGTGTTGGTCGCTCAATCGAAGAAAATGACAAGGTGAGATACTTAAGAAAAGGAAAGACGTTCTGTGTTCTCATTTAAAAAAATCGATCAGATATAAAAAAAACAGCAAGAAAATTAAAAACATCTCGGTCTTTTGCTTTGAAAACAGTCAGCATTCTCTGAAGAAAAAGCAAATTAGAGCAAAAGGAAGAAAAATAGAAAAAGCAAAGAAACTCTTAAGAAAATAATCAATTCTACGAAAGAAAGAAAAAGGAACATTCAACGAAGTTGCACGGAACATCTAGGACAGATTATTGAGTACGGTAATGATTGAGATTTTATGAAGTATAAGGAATGTGCAAGTGTTGGTCGCTCAATCGAAGAAAATGACAAGGTGAGATACTTAAGTAAAGGAAAGACGTTCTGTGCTCTCATTTAAAAAAATCGATCAGATATAAAAAAAACAACAAGAAAATTAAAAATATATCGGTCTTTTGCTTTGAAAACAGTCAGCATTCTCTGAAGAAAATGCAAATTAGAGCAAAAGGAAGAAAAATAGAAAAAGCAAGGAAGCTCTTAAGAAAATAATCAATTCTACGAGATAAAGAGAAAGGAACATTCAACGAAGTTGAACGGAACATTAAGGTCAGATTATTGAGTATGGTAAAGATTGAGATTTTATGAAGGATAAGGAATGTGCAAGTGTTGGTCGCTCAATCAAAGAAAATGACAAGGTGAGATACTTAAGAAAAGGAAAGACGTTCTGTGCTCTCATTTAAAAAAATCGATCAGATATAAAAAAACAACAAGAAAATTAAAAATATATCGGTCTTTTGCTTTGAAAACAGTCAGCATTCTCTGAAGAAAAAGCAAATTAGAGCAAAAGGAAGAAAAATAGAAAAAGCAAAGAAACTCTTAAGAAAATAATCAATTCTACGAAAGAAAGAAAAAGGAACATTCAACGAAGTTGCACGGAACATCTAGGACAGATTATTGAGTACGGTAATGATTGAGATTTTATGAAGTATAAGGAATGTGCAAGTGTTGGTCGCTCAATCGAAGAAAATGACAAGGTGAGATACTTAAGTAAAGGAAAGACGTTCTGTGCTCTCATTTAAAAAAATCGATCAGATATAAAAAAACAACAAGAAAATTAAAAATATATCGGTCTTTTGCTTTGAAAACAGTCAGCATTCTCTGAAGAAAATGCAAATTAGAGCAAAAGGAAGAAAAATAGAAAAAGCAAGGAAGCTCTTAAGAAAATAATCAATTCTACGAGATAAAGAGAAAGGAACATTCAACGAAGTTGAACGGAACATTAAGGTCAGATTATTGAGTATGGTAAAGATTGAGATCTTATGAAGGATAAGGAATGTGCAAGTGTTGGTCGCTCAATCAAAGAAAATGACAAGGTGAGATACTTAAGAAAAGGAAAGACGTTCTGTGCTCTCATTTAAAAAAATCGATCAGATATAAAAAAACAACAAGAAAATTAAAAATATATCGGTCTTTTGCTTTGAAAACAGTCAGCATTCTCTGAAGAAAAAGCAAATTAGAGCAAAAGGAAGAAAAATAGAAAAAGCAAAGAAACTCTTAAGAAAATAATCAATTCTACGAAAGAAAGAAAAAGGAACATTCAACGAAGTTGCACGGAACATCTAGGACAGATTATTGAGTACGGTAATGATTGAGATTTTATGAAGTATAAGGAATGTGCAAGTGTTGGTCGCTCAATCGAAGAAAATGACAAGGTGAGATACTTAAGTAAAGGAAAGACGTTCTGTGCTCTCATTTAAAAAAATCGATCAGATATAAAAAAACAACAAGAAAATTAAAAATATATCGGTCTTTTGCTTTGAAAACAGTCAGCATTCTCTGAAGAAAATGCAAATTAGAGCAAAAGGAAGAAAAATAGAAAAAGCAAGGAAGCTCTTAAGAAAATAATCAATTCTACGAGATAAAGAGAAAGGAACATTCAACGAAGTTGAACGGAACATTAAGGTCAGATTATTGAGTATGGTAAAGATTGAGATTTTATGAAGGATAAGGAATGTGCAAGTGTTGGTCGCTCAATCAAAGAAAATGACAAGGTGAGATACTTAAGAAAAGGAAAGACGTTCTGTGCTCTCATTTAAAAAAATCGATCAGATATAAAAAAACAACAAGAAAATTAAAAATATATCGGTCTTTTGCTTTGAAAACAGTCAGCATTCTCTGAAGAAAAAGCAAATTAGAGCAAAAGGAAGAAAAATAGAAAAAGCAAAGAAACTCTTAAGAAAATAATCAATTCTACGAAAGAAAGAAAAAGGAACATTCAACGAAGTTGCACGGAACATCTAGGACAGATTATTGAGTACGGTAATGATTGAGATTTTATGAAGTATAAGGAATGTGCAAGTGTTGGTCGCTCAATCGAAGAAAATGACAAGGTGAGATACTTAAGTAAAGGAAAGACGTTCTGTGCTCTCATTTAAAAAAATCGATCAGATATAAAAAAACAACAAGAAAATTAAAAATATATCGGTCTTTTGCTTTGAAAACAGTCAGCATTCTCTGAAGAAAATGCAAATTAGAGCAAAAGGAAGAAAAATAGAAAAAGCAAGGAAGCTCTTAAGAAAATAATCAATTCTACGAGATAAAGAGAAAGGAACATTCAACGAAGTTGAACGGAACATTAAGGTCAGATTATTGAGTATGGTAAAGATTGAGATTTTATGAAGGATAAGGAATGTGCAAGTGTTGGTCGCTCAATCAAAGAAAATGACAAGGTGAGATACTTAAGAAAAGGAAAGACGTTCTGTGCTCTCATTTAAAAAAATCGATCAGATATAAAAAAACAACAAGAAAATTAAAAATATATCGGTCTTTTGCTTTGAAAACAGTCAGCATTCTCTGAAGAAAAAGCAAATTAGAGCAAAAGGAAGAAAAATAGAAAAAGCAAAGAAACTCTTAAGAAAATAATCAATTCTACGAAAGAAAGAAAAAGGAACATTCAACGAAGTTGCACGGAACATCTAGGACAGATTATTGAGTACGGTAATGATTGAGATTTTATGAAGTATAAGGAATGTGCAAGTGTTGGTCGCTCAATCGAAGAAAATGACAAGGTGAGATACTTAAGTAAAGGAAAGACGTTCTGTGCTCTCATTTAAAAAAATCGATCAGATATAAAAAAACAACAAGAAAATTAAAAATATATCGGTCTTTTGCTTTGAAAACAGTCAGCATTCTCTGAAGAAAATGCAAATTAGAGCAAAAGGAAGAAAAATAGAAAAAGCAAGGAAGCTCTTAAGAAAATAATCAATTCTACGAGATAAAGAGAAAGGAACATTCAACGAAGTTGAACGGAACATTAAGGTCAGATTATTGAGTATGGTAAAGATTGAGATTTTATGAAGGATAAGGAATGTGCAAGTGTTGGTCGCTCAATCAAAGAAAATGACAAGGTGAGATACTTAAGAAAAGGAAAGACGTTCTGTGCTCTCATTTAAAAAAATCGATCAGATATAAAAAAACAACAAGAAAATTAAAAATATATCGGTCTTTTGCTTTGAAAACAGTCAGCATTCTCTGAAGAAAAAGCAAATTAGAGCAAAAGGAAGAAAAATAGAAAAAGCAAAGAAACTCTTAAGAAAATAATCAATTCTACGAAAGAAAGAAAAAGGAACATTCAACGAAGTTGCACGGAACATCTAGGACAGATTATTGAGTACGGTAATGATTGAGATTTTATGAAGTATAAGGAATGTGCAAGTGTTGGTCGCTCAATCGAAGAAAATGACAAGGTGAGATACTTAAGTAAAGGAAAGACGTTCTGTGCTCTCATTTAAAAAAATCGATCAGATATAAAAAAAACAACAAGAAAATTAAAAATATATCGGTCTTTTGCTTTGAAAACAGTCAGCATTCTCTGAAGAAAATGCAAATTAGAGCAAAAGGAAGAAAAATAGAAAAAGCAAGGAAGCTCTTAAGAAAATAATCAATTCTACGAGATAAAGAGAAAGGAACATTCAACGAAGTTGAACGGAACATTAAGGTCAGATTATTGAGTATGGTAAAGATTGAGATTTTATGAAGGATAAGGAATGTGCAAGTGTTGGTCGCTCAATCAAAGAAAATGACAAGGTGAGATACTTAAGAAAAGGAAAGACGTTCTGTGCTCTCATTTAAAAAAATCGATCAGATATAAAAAAACAACAAGAAAATTAAAAATATATCGGTCTTTTGCTTTGAAAACAGTCAGCATTCTCTGAAGAAAAAGCAAATTAGAGCAAAAGGAAGAAAAATAGAAAAAGCAAAGAAACTCTTAAGAAAATAATCAATTCTACGAAAGAAAGAAAAAGGAACATTCAACGAAGTTGCACGGAACATCTAGGACAGATTATTGAGTACGGTAATGATTGAGATTTTATGAAGTATAAGGAATGTGCAAGTGTTGGTCGCTCAATCGAAGAAAATGACAAGGTGAGATACTTAAGTAAAGGAAAGACGTTCTGTGCTCTCATTTAAAAAAATCGATCAGATATAAAAAAACAACAAGAAAATTAAAAATATATCGGTCTTTTGCTTTGAAAACAGTCAGCATTCTCTGAAGAAAATGCAAATTAGAGCAAAAGGAAGAAAAATAGAAAAAGCAAGGAAGCTCTTAAGAAAATAATCAATTCTACGAGATAAAGAGAAAGGAACATTCAACGAAGTTGAACGGAACATTAAGGTCAGATTATTGAGTATGGTAAAGATTGAGATCTTATGAAGGATAAGGAATGTGCAAGTGTTGGTCGCTCAATCAAAGAAAATGACAAGGTGAGATACTTAAGAAAAGGAAAGACGTTCTGTGCTCTCATTTAAAAAAATCGATCAGATATAAAAAAACAACAAGAAAATTAAAAATATATCGGTCTTTTGCTTTGAAAACAGTCAGCATTCTCTGAAGAAAAAGCAAATTAGAGCAAAAGGAAGAAAAATAGAAAAAGCAAAGAAACTCTTAAGAAAATAATCAATTCTACGAAAGAAAGAAAAAGGAACATTCAACGAAGTTGCACGGAACATCTAGGACAGATTATTGAGTACGGTAATGATTGAGATTTTATGAAGTATAAGGAATGTGCAAGTGTTGGTCGCTCAATCGAAGAAAATGACAAGGTGAGATACTTAAGTAAAGGAAAGACGTTCTGTGCTCTCATTTAAAAAAATCGATCAGATATAAAAAAACAACAAGAAAATTAAAAATATATCGGTCTTTTGCTTTGAAAACAGTCAGCATTCTCTGAAGAAAATGCAAATTAGAGCAAAAGGAAGAAAAATAGAAAAAGCAAGGAAGCTCTTAAGAAAATAATCAATTCTACGAGATAAAGAGAAAGGAACATTCAACGAAGTTGAACGGAACATTAAGGTCAGATTATTGAGTATGGTAAAGATTGAGATTTTATGAAGGATAAGGAATGTGCAAGTGTTGGTCGCTCAATCAAAGAAAATGACAAGGTGAGATACTTAAGAAAAGGAAAGACGTTCTGTGCTCTCATTTAAAAAAATCGATCAGATATAAAAAAACAACAAGAAAATTAAAAATATATCGGTCTTTTGCTTTGAAAACAGTCAGCATTCTCTGAAGAAAAAGCAAATTAGAGCAAAAGGAAGAAAAATAGAAAAAGCAAAGAAACTCTTAAGAAAATAATCAATTCTACGAAAGAAAGAAAAAGGAACATTCAACGAAGTTGCACGGAACATCTAGGACAGATTATTGAGTACGGTAATGATTGAGATTTTATGAAGTATAAGGAATGTGCAAGTGTTGGTCGCTCAATCGAAGAAAATGACAAGGTGAGATACTTAAGTAAAGGAAAGACGTTCTGTGCTCTCATTTAAAAAAATCGATCAGATATAAAAAAACAACAAGAAAATTAAAAATATATCGGTCTTTTGCTTTGAAAACAGTCAGCATTCTCTGAAGAAAATGCAAATTAGAGCAAAAGGAAGAAAAATAGAAAAAGCAAGGAAGCTCTTAAGAAAATAATCAATTCTACGAGATAAAGAGAAAGGAACATTCAACGAAGTTGAACGGAACATTAAGGTCAGATTATTGAGTATGGTAAAGATTGAGATTTTATGAAGGATAAGGAATGTGCAAGTGTTGGTCGCTCAATCAAAGAAAATGACAAGGTGAGATACTTAAGAAAAGGAAAGACGTTCTGTGCTCTCATTTAAAAAAATCGATCAGATATAAAAAAACAACAAGAAAATTAAAAATATATCGGTCTTTTGCTTTGAAAACAGTCAGCATTCTCTGAAGAAAAAGCAAATTAGAGCAAAAGGAAGAAAAATAGAAAAAGCAAAGAAACTCTTAAGAAAATAATCAATTCTACGAAAGAAAGAAAAAGGAACATTCAACGAAGTTGCACGGAACATCTAGGACAGATTATTGAGTACGGTAATGATTGAGATTTTATGAAGTATAAGGAATGTGCAAGTGTTGGTCGCTCAATCGAAGAAAATGACAAGGTGAGATACTTAAGTAAAGGAAAGACGTTCTGTGCTCTCATTTAAAAAAATCGATCAGATATAAAAAAACAACAAGAAAATTAAAAATATATCGGTCTTTTGCTTTGAAAACAGTCAGCATTCTCTGAAGAAAATGCAAATTAGAGCAAAAGGAAGAAAAATAGAAAAAGCAAGGAAGCTCTTAAGAAAATAATCAATTCTACGAGATAAAGAGAAAGGAACATTCAACGAAGTTGAACGGAACATTAAGGTCAGATTATTGAGTATGGTAAAGATTGAGATTTTATGAAGGATAAGGAATGTGCAAGTGTTGGTCGCTCAATCAAAGAAAATGACAAGGTGAGATACTTAAGAAAAGGAAAGACGTTCTGTGCTCTCATTTAAAAAAATCGATCAGATATAAAAAAACAACAAGAAAATTAAAAATATATCGGTCTTTTGCTTTGAAAACAGTCAGCATTCTCTGAAGAAAAAGCAAATTAGAGCAAAAGGAAGAAAAATAGAAAAAGCAAAGAAACTCTTAAGAAAATAATCAATTCTACGAAAGAAAGAAAAAGGAACATTCAACGAAGTTGCACGGAACATCTAGGACAGATTATTGAGTACGGTAATGATTGAGATTTTATGAAGTATAAGGAATGTGCAAGTGTTGGTCGCTCAATCGAAGAAAATGACAAGGTGAGATACTTAAGTAAAGGAAAGACGTTCTGTGCTCTCATTTAAAAAAATCGATCAGATATAAAAAAACAACAAGAAAATTAAAAATATATCGGTCTTTTGCTTTGAAAACAGTCAGCATTCTCTGAAGAAAATGCAAATTAGAGCAAAAGGAAGAAAAATAGAAAAAGCAAGGAAGCTCTTAAGAAAATAATCAATTCTACGAGATAAAGAGAAAGGAACATTCAACGAAGTTGAACGGAACATTAAGGTCAGATTATTGAGTATGGTAAAGATTGAGATTTTATGAAGGATAAGGAATGTGCAAGTGTTGGTCGCTCAATCAAAGAAAATGACAAGGTGAGATACTTAAGAAAAGGAAAGACGTTCTGTGCTCTCATTTAAAAAAATCGATCAGATATAAAAAAACAACAAGAAAATTAAAAATATATCGGTCTTTTGCTTTGAAAACAGTCAGCATTCTCTGAAGAAAAAGCAAATTAGAGCAAAAGGAAGAAAAATAGAAAAAGCAAAGAAACTCTTAAGAAAATAATCAATTCTACGAAAGAAAGAAAAAGGAACATTCAACGAAGTTGCACGGAACATCTAGGACAGATTATTGAGTACGGTAATGATTGAGATTTTATGAAGTATAAGGAATGTGCAAGTGTTGGTCGCTCAATCGAAGAAAATGACAAGGTGAGATACTTAAGTAAAGGAAAGACGTTCTGTGCTCTCATTTAAAAAAATCGATCAGATATAAAAAAACAACAAGAAAATTAAAAATATATCGGTCTTTTGCTTTGAAAACAGTCAGCATTCTCTGAAGAAAATGCAAATTAGAGCAAAAGGAAGAAAAATAGAAAAAGCAAGGAAGCTCTTAAGAAAATAATCAATTCTACGAGATAAAGAGAAAGGAACATTCAACGAAGTTGAACGGAACATTAAGGTCAGATTATTGAGTATGGTAAAGATTGAGATCTTATGAAGGATAAGGAATGTGCAAGTGTTGGTCGCTCAATCAAAGAAAATGACAAGGTGAGATACTTAAGAAAAGGAAAGACGTTCTGTGCTCTCATTTAAAAAAATCGATCAGATATAAAAAAACAACAAGAAAATTAAAAATATATCGGTCTTTTGCTTTGAAAACAGTCAGCATTCTCTGAAGAAAAAGCAAATTAGAGCAAAAGGAAGAAAAATAGAAAAAGCAAAGAAACTCTTAAGAAAATAATCAATTCTACGAAAGAAAGAAAAAGGAACATTCAACGAAGTTGCACGGAACATCTAGGACAGATTATTGAGTACGGTAATGATTGAGATTTTATGAAGTATAAGGAATGTGCAAGTGTTGGTCGCTCAATCGAAGAAAATGACAAGGTGAGATACTTAAGTAAAGGAAAGACGTTCTGTGCTCTCATTTAAAAAAATCGATCAGATATAAAAAAACAACAAGAAAATTAAAAATATATCGGTCTTTTGCTTTGAAAACAGTCAGCATTCTCTGAAGAAAATGCAAATTAGAGCAAAAGGAAGAAAAATAGAAAAAGCAAGGAAGCTCTTAAGAAAATAATCAATTCTACGAAAGAAAGAAAAAGGAACATTCAACGAAGTTGCACGGAACATCTAGGACAGATTATTGAGTACGGTAATGATTGAGATTTTATGAAGTATAAGGAATGTGCAAGTGTTGGTCGCTCAATCGAAGAAAATGACAAGGTGAGATACTTAAGTAAAGGAAAGACGTTCTGTGCTCTCATTTAAAAAAATCGATCAGATATAAAAAAACAACAAGAAAATTAAAAATATATCGGTCTTTTGCTTTGAAAACAGTCAGCATCTGAAGAAAATGCAAATTAGAGCAAAAGGAAGAAAAATAGAAAAAGCAAGGAAGCTCTTAAGAAAATAATCAATTCTACGAGATAAAGAGAAAGGAACATTCAACGAAGTTGAACGGAACATTAAGGTCAGATTATTGAGTATGGTAAAGATTGAGATTTTATGAAGGATAAGGAATGTGCAAGTGTTGGTCGCTCAATCAAAGAAAATGACAAGGTGAGATACTTAAGAAAAGGAAAGACGTTCTGTGCTCTCATTTAAAAAAATCGATCAGATATAAAAAAACAACAAGAAAATTAAAAATATATCGGTCTTTTGCTTTGAAAACAGTCAGCATTCTCTGAAGAAAAAGCAAATTAGAGCAAAAGGAAGAAAAATAGAAAAAGCAAAGAAACTCTTAAGAAAATAATCAATTCTACGAAAGAAAGAAAAAGGAACATTCAACGAAGTTGCACGGAACATCTAGGACAGATTATTGAGTACGGTAATGATTGAGATTTTATGAAGTATAAGGAATGTGCAAGTGTTGGTCGCTCAATCGAAGAAAATGACAAGGTGAGATACTTAAGTAAAGGAAAGACGTTCTGTGCTCTCATTTAAAAAAATCGATCAGATATAAAAAAACAACAGAAAAATTAAAAATATATCGGTCTTTTGCTTTGAAAACAGTCAGCATTCTCTGAAGAAAATGCAAATTAGTGCAAAAGGAAGAAAAATAGAAAAAGCAAGGAAGCTCTTAAGAAAATAATCAATTCTACGAGATAAAGAGAAAGGAACATTCAACGAAGTTGAACGGAACATTAAGGTCAGATTATTGAGTATGGTAAAGATTGAGATTTTATGAAGGATAAGGAATGTGCAAGTGTTGGTCGCTCAATCAAAGAAAATGACAAGGTGAGATACTTAAGAAAAGGAAAGACGTTCTGTGCTCTCATTTAAAAAAATCGATCAGATATAAAAAAACAACAAGAAAATTAAAAATATATCGGTCTTTTCCTTTGAAAACAGTCAGCATTCTCTGAAGAAAATGCAAATTAGAGCAAAAGGAAGAAAAATAGAAAAACAAGGAAACTCTTAAGAAAATAATCAATTCTACAAGAGAAAGAGAAAGGAACATTCAACGAAGTTGCACGGAACATCAAGGACAGATTATTGAGTACGGTAAAGATTGAGATTTTATGAAGGATAAGGAATGTGCAAGTGTTGGTCGCTCAATCGAAGAAAATGACAAGGTGAGATATTTAAGAAAAGGAAAGACGTTCTGTGCTCTCATTTAAAAAAATCGATCAGATATAAAAAAAAAACAAGAAAATTAAAAATATATCGGTCTTTTGCTTTGAAAACAGTCAGCATTCTCTGAAGAAAAAGCAAATTAGAGCAAAAGGAAGAAAAATAGAAAAACAAGGAAACTCGTAAGAAAATAATCAATTCTACGAGAGAAAGAAAAAGGAACATTCAACGAAGTTGCACGGAACATCAAGGACAGATTATTGAGTACGGAAAAGATTGAGATTTTATGAAGGATAGGGAATGTGCAAGTGTAGGTCTAAGAAAAAGAAAGACGTTCTGCGCGTTCACAAAATAGTTTATCAAGCAAGGAAAAACACCAAATAAATAAATAATATTATTGTCCTTTGTATTGAAATATGTCCTGAGTCTCTGCAGAAAAAAATAAGAGTAAACCGAAAAAAGAAATAGAAAAAGAAAGAAAATTCCCCTAAAATAAAGAATTCTACAAAAGAAGTAAAAGAAAAACTTGGAATTTATCTCTGTTCAAATTAACAAGGTTCCATAATTCAATTTTTACGGCATAAATAAACAACTTCAAAATTCTCTTGCGAATAATTTTAAATAATTATTGTTTTATTGACTTACTTCCAGGGTTCTTGATGCCGATCAACAAAATATCGCATTCAGAGCCAAACTTGCCAAAATGCGAGATCTATAAAAAGAGGTTTTTCGATTTTGGCAAACTAGTGAAGTCTAGAAAATTTTTCAAACAAAATTTTCTATTGGCAACTGATAATGCATTTTCGAACTGCTGCAAAAAGGAAATAAAACTGATTTTTATTTTTTACTTTTGGATAATGCGCATGATTTCCTCAAAGGGCTCACGGAAAGGAAATTGCTCAAAAATTGTTTCAGTTCCCGATGTAGGGTTATGAAATTGGCAAAGATAATTGTTTTCTGAAAAAAATAATAATCATCATCAATTTTATGCGGTACTGTGAAACTTAGTACACATTAATGCTGTTATACCACTGCGCTCAGGCAAATATGCTGAGGGGGTTAGCGTAATGAACTCAACAAAAGCAATACTAAGAAATCGAATGCTTGTAAAAAATATCAACCATGTTATGTCTTTAATCCTACTAAGGATTTGTACAATTTTGAAACGGCATTTGAAATGTGGGATTCAAATAGGAGCCGAAGAATACTAAAATATTACATTTATTTTATTTGAAGAGTGCTTATTATACACTGCTTGTCAATAACAGGAAACAACAGGAACAATTAAATTTTTCGGAATAATTATTCATAGACATTGATTGAAGAAATGAAGCTTAGTATTTAGTGGAGACTATGTGCATTTATTATAATCCAAAATGGTATAAATATTGTCACATCGACAAATAAGAAAATTAAATATTAAAAAGTATGCTAAGTAGAAAATTCCAGAAAAGCCACGAAAAATGGATCTTCTTGCTAGAACAGAACAGGTAAGGGTATCTCAGTAAGATATCTGACACTATTGTACAGTCCGCAAAAAAAAAGATATCACCCTGAATAACTTTCGTTCTAATGATCGGATTTTCACGAACTAAGTGTTAATCTTAATGGTTCCTGGGGGTGACCTCAAATATGCTAATTAATTAGTGCTAACTATTAATTAAGTTACGAAATCAGACACAAAAACGTACTTTCTCTGAATAAACATATATTTTTTCTTACATATTTGGATTCTTAACCTTCAAAATATAGGGGGTAGCCGCAATCTGGGAAATATGGTCCCTATAGTTTGGTCAGGAGAGCGATCCAAAGTTCGTACCCCTTAATGTTAATTTCGCTTTTTGCGTTTTCAGTCATATTTTAAAAACTAATAAAGCAATTCAAAGAAAATTTCACCCAGTCATAAAACTCATTTACCCAAAGATAATTTCACGAAAAAAATAATTTTTAATAATTGTTAATTATTTTTTATTATTTAATTAAATTAAGGATGAAAAATTTTAGAATTATAAGGTATGATTTTTTTATACCATATTAATCTACATATTTTTCAATTGAAAAATCTAAAGTTTCAACTGTTTTTATTTATTAGAAGCTGAGAAAAATTAAAATTAATTATTTTTAAAAAAATAATTTGGCGACAATGAAGAAATGATTAAATGGGGCGATTAATATTAAAATGTGATAAACTTGCGAGGAACTTGACTTCGCACGCTTAGCATAAAATTTCATTCAGATTTTTTTCGCTAATAATCGTTTGCTTATCTTTTCATTTTTATTTTTTTAAGCTATAAAATACGATGTTTCTTTTTTAGTCGTCTAAAATTCTATTTGCAATTTAGTAAAGAAATTTGAATAAAACATTTTATTGAATAAAATACATTTTATTCAGAGAATGTGGAGTTTTATAAAAGCATGCTTCTGATAGAATATGATTATACAACAGATTGTGCTTCTTTAATGTGATTATTTTTTATTTTTTAGTTTTTTTTTTCTCAATAACTGATAAAATTTCAATAATATACATACGAATGAATAAATTTGGAATAAAATATTCATCAATTTCTTGAATATATATTTTATAAATATTAATAAAAATACGTAGTCAACATTTTTAAGCATCTCTCACAACATCGCAAATTTCTCAAAATCTTATAGGGTAAACTAACCAGTGAAGGAATACTTAAGCTTAGCTTGTCTTTAAAAAAAATCATAAAAATTTCAAAATTTGTAATTTTAGCTAAATGACGTATTTGTTATTAAATGCATGTCGACATATTTGTTATTAAATGCAAATTATGTAAAAAAAAATTTAGATAACTTACATAATATTGTTTTAAGCTTTTGGTGGTTTAAATAATAAGTAGTAAGATAACCAAGTGAAGGAACAGTTCTTAAATTGAATAAACACTAAATTTTCCAGTGAATGAACACTTAATTTTGAGAATGTTTGATGCTCGTTAGGAATCCTTAGGCCTCACAGATATCTGTCGCCCTGTAGATGCCTGAATTGACGGATGTTAACACGGGCGGGCATTAGGAAAAAAAAATCTTTTAAGTTTTCGTGCCCCCATTTCAGTATCTTAAGGGCCTTACGAGCTCTGTTTAAAAAGAGAGTATCATATCAGATATATATATATATATATATATATATATATATATATATATATATATATATATATATATATATATATATATATATATATATATATATATATATATATAAGAAAACAAAAATAATCATAGTAGCAGTATTTGGTGTTAAATGTAGCTTATCGTAATTGAAGAATATGCTGTGCGACATTTTATTGTGAATTTGCGAACGTAAGTTTCAGAATGTATCGAAACATGTGGATGCTATTTGCTAATCATCTTTATCCAAAGAAAACCATGTAACGTAAATATCTAGCAAAATGAAGCAATTTTTTAAACAATGAATCATACAATATGCAACATATTATTTCAATATCTTATTCTTAAACATAACATATTTCAATGTTTTTAAAATGCCACTAAACATTCAGAAACTCATTGAGTTATAGAAAAAGGAAATATCGTAAATTATAGAAAACCTTGTGACTGTGCATTAGAATTACTATACAATCTACATTTTATTTTTCAAGCACTTTTTTTTTCTTAAAACTTTCATGCCTAGAAGACTCGATTAAAGCTGTAAAAATCATTATCTCTAAAATTTTGCATATAGCTATTATAAGTTATGTTAATTTGATTTTAGTATGAAATCCTCGAATAAACATAGCAAAAATAGCATAATCTAAATAATATCAGATAAAAAGTTCATGTATTTAAATTCTAAAAACTTATAAATCGATTCCAATTTTCTTTTCAAAGGAGATAATAATATATATATATATTTTTTTTTTTTTTTTTTTTTTTTTTTTTTTTTTTTGCTTTTTGGACATAAATGAACTTAAAAATTGTCTATTGCCTAGAAACTTCGAGATGTTTTCTATTCGCGATCGCAACGAACTATAGAGGGCGTTGTTCTATGAGACGCATACCTGCGATTTCTATATGATCCGTCATTCAGTTACTCTGGAGACGTCGTTAATGTAGCATGTAGCATTGCAACGTTCCTTTTTTATCGTGGCTTATTAAATTTAAAAAAGAAAAATGCTTGATATTCTTTCTCGTACAACCGAAAACAAAATGGTATCTCTTTTTATTAGAGAAGGAATATCCAAAACACATCAGAAAAATATTTGTACATTAACAGAAATAAATATGTATATTCTTATAAGAGTTAAAACTTTATACCCGAGAAATAGTATTACTAAATTTAATGATATAACATGAAAGGCCCATTTAAACTTTACATTCTATAGTTTTAAGAATCATATTACTTCAAAAATTAAAATGAACAAAAAGTATACATAAGGCTCATAATTTTATGAAATTTAATTTTGTAAACAAAGTTTTTTGACAACAATTTTTATCAAAAAATTTCAAGTTTCAATAAAAATCATTATTTAGAAACTAAGAAACGTAAAATAAAGAATGCTGACGAAACAAAAAAACAATTCTTTTTTGTCGCCATTTTTAGTGCTACAAAAATTCGTCTTTGGGATTTGCCAAAAACAAAACAAGAAGCAATTGTATTTTTTTAGGAGGGAAATATTTTACCGAAAAAACGAAAATGTACCAATTCCCACAACATAAAACTTTATCTTGGTAAACGTACGTTTTGGAAATGTTATTCCATTTGGAATCTTATTTATCAGAGTTCATATGGCGATATGATTGTTTTGAATCTATGCTAAACTCTATATCGGCTCATTTTCCACCGAAATCCGATTGACTGTTTTGATTTTAAATAAAGTGTTTTATTTTATGAATTGTCGTAAAAATTTTAAGTGTAGATTAGCGGCACTTAAAAACCGCCAAATCTGTATCGGCGGTGGCGTTTTTACGTAAGTACCGAATTTTTATTCCAAACTTTTCTGAATCATATTACTTCAAACATTGGAATATACAAGAAGTATACATAAACACATAATGTTATACCATTTAATTTTTCAAAAAAAGTATTTTGAGAACAATTTTTATCAAAAAATTATAAACTAATGAACGGAAAATAAAGAACTCGTAGGATAAAAAAAAGATTTTAAGAATTCTTTACATTGAAATAAAAACTTTCATATTGTTTCTTTTTTTATTATTCTTATAGTTCTTAATCAGACGTAAAAAACCATTCTGTTGAGAACCATCATCAAATGAAAAAAAAATATTTACAAGCAAATTTTTTATTGTAAAAATCATTGCACTTACCTGATTTATAATTCCCGGAGAATTCCAAAATGATAAGTTCCTTGTTTGAAAACTTTATTCTCAAATAATAGATACATAGTTTATCCCTTCATTACTTTTAGATAACATACTACACAGCAAAATTTTATAATTGATATGAATTTGAATGTGTAGCTAAAAACAGAATAGCTGAATTCTAGTTGAACTTATTCTTTCAAAACTAAAAAAAACTTACCAAGAAAACGATTAAAATTAATTAAGAATCAGCACAAATGGCACTATTTCAAGTAACTTGGATAATTTTTTATTGTTGTTTTCCGAATTATATGGATACAGAAATATATACTATTCTATAACGAAGAAGAATATGCTATAACTATTACAATTCTGTATGTTCTGAATTCATATTTTATCACTGGAATGACGAAAGCAATGTTGACTTCACTTTAATTCGTAATGAATTGAAGACAGAAGAAATGCATTTTACCTTAATACACACATCTGTAACAGTATCCGAAATCGGAAGTCATCAGTTGCAAGTTTGTTGATAATAGAAATTAAAAATTACTGAGGAATTTTTCTTCAAATGTTTGGCGTGTTCTGTTCCTGAAAGATTTACTAATATTCTGGAGATTTTTTTCAAGTTCTTCGGCCTTTTCCTTAGGGAAATTTTGTTTCTTATATGCTGCTGAAAAATGGCGTCTGATTCTGTCAATGACTTTGATGGAACTAAATGAAAACGTGATAAATTAATGTCTGATATTTACAGGCTCCCGCTAGACGGCGTACTCGAGCGTTGCGATCGCGAATTAACTATTAATTAAACCTCTCAGAGCAATCACAAAACATTATTTCAATTTTTTTACAGTCAGAAATCGGTTGCCTAGCAACCTAGTAAAATTAAGCGTTTCTCTTTTGAATCAGTCAATGGGTTATCTTAAAATATTTATTTGCGCAGGCGATTTTTTTTGGCGGTTTTCTGGACTATCGCCAAATATATAAACCTTTATTGCAACCCAATTTATGACCCAATTGTTTTAAAATTTTGTCTACCCCCCCTAATTCAAGTGTCTAGATTCCAAATATGTAAAAAAAAAATATATGTTTATTCAGAGAAAGTACGTTTTTGTGTCTGATTTCGTAACTTAATTAATAGTTATCACTAATTAATTAGTATATTTGAGGTCACCCCCAGGAACCATTAAGATTAACACTTAGTTCGTGAAAATCGGATCATTAGAACGAAAGTTATTCAGGGTGATATCTTTTTTTTTTTGCGGACTGTACACGTAATCCAGGTTTTAAATCTATTATTTCTGCTGTCCACAAAACTATCGGAGTATCCTTGGGGGATAGTGTCCTATACATTTCTCAAGGCGGTTATCAGGTCTTACACAGTTCGGGAATTGCGAGTAATCTATAAGATTCAGGTCCGAGGAGTACGCAAGCCATTGCATAGGACTATACCTTCTTTTGAGCCGTGATGGCTCAGGGGATAGAGCGTTCGTCTTCCAATGAGGTGAACCGGGGTCGAATCCTATCGATGGCTGGTCGATGCGAAAGCCACATCCGGCTTCCGCAGATCACAGTGCTGACGTAAAATATATTCAGTGGTGGACGGATCATGGGTTAAAATCCATTTGCCGTCAGGCCATCCGCGGGCGGTATTCGTGGTTTTTCTTTCCATGTAACGCAAATACTGGCTAGTTCCATCAAAAAGTCCCTCACGAAGACAAATTTCTCTCAATACGTGCTCCAGGAGTCCTCTTGTCTTCTGGATTAGGTTTTAAAATTACAAGGCTATGGAGTTGAACAATAGTAGCCATACACCCTAAATAAGGTCAGCTGTTCAAAGACGGTTATGAAAAAAAGTAAAATAAAACAACTTCACCTGGAACCATGGTGGCTCAAGGGATCGAGATCTCACTTCCATATGAGGATGCCCGGGTCCGATCCCAGCGACAGCTAGTCATTTCGAAATCCGCACCCTGCTCGTACCGACCACAGCGCTGACGTAAAATATCCTCTGCTGTAGACCGATCATGGGTTAGAGTTCCCTTGCTGTCTGGTTAACCGTGGGAGCATTTCATGTTTTTCCTCTCCACGTTACGCGAATGCGAATTAGTTCCATCAAAAAGTCCTTCACGAAGACAAATTTCTCCCAATACTTGATCTAGGAAACCTCTGGAATTTTGTATTGTGTTCAAAATTACAGGGCTACGCAGTTGAACATTAATAGTCGTAATCCCCCAAAAATTGGTGTGGCTGTTCAACGACTGTCATAAAATAAAATAGAATAACACAAAATACTTTCTTTTTCTAGTGTGCTCGATACCTCAGTGCTCTTGTGCGACAGTGCTTTGTCGTTTATAAACAGAAATTCCAGATTTACCAGACCCATAAAAAGACGAACATGGTCCAGAATAATTTCTCTGCAATACCGCTGAGATGTAGCGCTAACTCGCTTGAAGGTGTGAAGCGGGATTCTACCATTGTGCGCAATGCTTGCCCACGCCACGCCTGGGCCTTGCTGATCACGTTTATGAGCATACTGTTGTCCATAACGTGTTTCCCTCTCTCCATCCTAACTGGTGGTCAGAATAACTTGTCACAGTGAAACGAAATTAATGTCGAGCATCACTTTGTGCCACTGTTGGTGTCTTCAACCAATACATTCCTTATATCTGCGTAATCTCTTTTGACGATGGTGTGGAAAGTTAGCTGCATTGAACAGGCTTCCGTTTAAACAAACCAATTTGATTTGATCATAGTGACTTCGTTCCGACTGAAACTTGTGTACTGGTATTATTGCAATGTCTGCAGCTCTCTTACTTGGAGTACCATTTCTATCCCTTTTGCACACTAGGGATACCTATCGACCTTCTTCATGTGTGTTGTTAATACCACGAACACCTGCCATGCTTTTGCACAGCACTTCCAGCTTCAGCGACTTCTTTTATTTGTGAAATAGCACTTTTTTACACTTCCATTACTATGATCACAGTGGAGACACTTTAACCTACTTCCAATCATCCTACAGCTCGTTCACAATCAGAAGTACTGACATGATCTCTAGCTGAAAGTTTGCACCTAATTATTGCAACGCCACCTTCAATTTCACAGAATTAAGTTCAATAATTTACGGCGTTATCTAAGTTAAGCATATAACAGCATGAGTTTTTGAATGAATGAAGAGCTCGCATAAATGTTACCTCTGTGCGTGACTTTTATGGTAATTGGTGGGCTGTCGGAAACGCTACTTTGCATAAATCTGTTGCTTCTTTGCAATTGTCAAGCAGTGTATGTAGTTGTAGTTCTCCAGAACTCTCTTATTAATTTTTACAATCAATGGTTTTCAATTGACAAACGTTTTACCTGGCTGATTAGCCAAATTTCAAGGTTTTCTTGGTTTTTCTTCACAATAAAATTTTGTTTAAAAAACTAAAGAATTCATTAACTGTACCCAACCAGCCTTTCGATATTTTATGAGCTTAATGGAGAGCTTGTCAAATTGCAGCTCATTAGATAATTACAAATGGCACTTGAGTGAGTTCCAGTATTAAAATAAGTCACTCTTCCTTACTCTCCTTTATGAACTTAATATCTTTTTCCAGATAATTGCTTATTCATAATTTTACAAGTCTAGAGCTTAGGGTAAAATTTAGTCTGAGAAATATAATTAGAGAGTTGTCGGAAATATTCTTTTTCATGAGATATTTCCTGTTTTTACCATAACTTTTTCATCTTATTTTTTAGCATGAACATTATGATTTTCTTCAAATGAGACTGATTATCTACTGCATGAATGCCTTGTCAAAACTGTTCCACAAATTTTGATCTAAAGCACTGACTCTCCAATTTAAGCCTGTTGCGTTTTGATTTCATCAAAAATACCATGTTAAACATTTTACCAATTTTTAAATAAGCATTGGTATCAATGTTACGGTAGCTTTAGTGCCAATGTTACGGTTGCTTTGGTGTCAATATTGGTAGGATTGATGTCAGTATTTGTTAGCATAGGTTTTAATGGTCATTCTCTTTGTCGTTTGATGTCAGCAATTTACCATAACAAAGAGTTGTAAGTCATAATCAGCTTGAGCTATAAGGCCGACACTGAGCAATTTTTTTTTCCAAAAATTAATTTCCAATTTTGATTCAGATAAACCAGTAAGACTTTTTTTTTGGAAACTTTAAAAATAGTTAATTCATTATTTTGCTTTACTTATCTCCCACTTTTGGTTGTATATCAGAAAAAGGAATAAAAAATTCGTGGTTCCAACTAGTGAAAAGCTGCTCTCGCTTTTTTCTTATCTTCTTAGAAAATGAATAAAGGAAAATAATGCTGTGTAATTAAACTATTAAAAATATTTTTCAGATATTTTTTTTTATTATTTAGTCGCCGAAACTACACATATTCTTTCACGTAGCAGATTATTTCTATAGATTGCTGAGTTCACTAGATATTTATTTTGACGGCATAATATTTTACAACAAATTATTTCTTTTTAATACATCGCAATTTTGTATTGGGAATAAATTTCCCAGCACATGAAAAAAAATAAGCTATATACTTCATAAGACTGTATTTATACAAAAAAAACCTATTTGATTCATAAAATTAGGAAAATTTGATGTTTAAAGTATGTTAAAATAAGAAAGAGAACACGTTAAGAACTTTTGATCTCATTATGTGATTTTCATGCTCGAAATAACAATTGTGGTTCAGCAGGTTCACTCTCAATATTTTAATCAATGCAGATGATATTTTAAATTACTAAATCTGACTAAAGTCGTACTTTCTTTGCATGATAAACCTGTATTTTTTCGATTTATTTGGATTCTTAGCTCTCAAAATAGAAGGGGCTGCTGTTCAATAGTTTTGAATAATAGTTGGCTGTCAAAAAATTAGGCCTCATAATTTAAATTTTATTTTCTTCACCAGATCGATGGGACTATTTAAACAGATCAAATGCATTTTGCACACAATCATAAACCTCGTTTGGTTTATGATTGTGGTTTACTGGCTTATCCAAAGATATTTTCATTTAAATATAATTGCTTTCGAAATATTACTTATTTTTACTATTTAATTCAATATCAGTAAAACAATTGTTGAACTGTAAGGTATAAAATTTTTAGTTCATTTCAAATTTTGTAAAAATTTAATGAAAAATACGAAGCTTCAATGAAATCGGCTGAATAGTTTCGTAGTAAGGAAATTTCAGAAAAAGTGGTATTTTTAAATTTCTCTTTCTCAAGAAACATTTAACTGATTCATTTCTAATTTTAGATTTTGTAAGTTAGAATGGACTATTATAACAACTCTTAATTTTCTTTTCACTTTTAATCCCCACTTATTGGAAATTCTCTCCTGAAACCAAAAATTTGATTATTTTTCCGCCAAATGCTTATTTATTTAGTTGTTAAACATTTAATTTGCCCGAAAAGGCCTCCGTAAGTGATGTAAGTAAGTAAAAACGATCCCTGATTGGTCATGACGTCACATGTGCTGAACGGAAACGCTCTTCCTCCATCCGCTAATGCTATTTCAATGCTCTTTTAGTTTTAATATCACTTACATCGTATGAACAGGTCTGATTCATTTCATCGAGAATCACTTCATCGACATGCCGTTTCATCGACACCTCTTTGACAGATGATTTCATCGACAAGGTCATTTCGTCGACAGATGATTTGCTCGACTAGGTCATTTCGTCGACAAGACTGTTTCGTCGACGGGCCATTTCGTCGACAAGGGATCATTTCGTCGACAGGGTCGTTTCATCAACAAGGTCATTACGTCGACAGGTTAATTTTACCAACGAGTCTATTCGTCGGCATGGTCGTTTCGTCGGCGGTGTTGTATCGTTGGAAGTGAATTTTCATTAACTAGTCATTTCGTCGATTGGGGTATTTCATTGTCACGTGCAATTCTGAAAGTATTTTTAGGGTCTTTGTTAGGTTGCAGGTCACGTCATTTCTTTTTCTTCATAATTTGGTGAATTTTGTTTCGTGTCTAAATTTTTAAAACTTAATCTAAAGCGAAATGAGTATTCTATGTTGCAATTGCCAGAGATTTGGCATTTTTTTTTTCAAATTTTAAATACTACACCTTTTGCTGTACATCACGCGAAAGATATGAAATACCTGCACATTTGGTATTTAAGTTGCCGTTTAAGCATATTTATTTCTGAGTTTCATTGTTCTCATTTAATTCTATAACAGATTTTTATATATTAGCATGGTAAAGGTACTTGCTGTAACTACTTTGAATGGTTCTTTATAGAGCAAGTAAGGTAAGAGATAAAGGGGAAAAAATATACTGAATTAATAAACCATAATAAATAGAAATATGCACACGCGATTAATCAACGAAATCAATGCGATATTGTTGGATACAGAAATAACTTTAGAACTGAAAATTATATTTTTAATTTTCTGGTCGGTAGGACGCTGGGCCCATATACAAGAGGTCGTGGGTTCGATCCTCGCCGGTCGAAGACTCCCCGTGTAGTAAATGGTGACTGATGCACGTTAAATCTGTCGAGTCTCAAAGTCCTCCATGTTCCCACAACAAATCAATACCTCTGGGGGTACTGATCTAGGAGTTTCCTTGTCTTCTGGATTGGTTCAAAACTACAAGGCTACGGAGTTAAACGTAAGTAGTCGTAAACCCATGAAATTGGGTCGGCTGTTCAACGACGGTTATAAAATAAAATAAAATAAACTGACAATAAGATGGTGAGCGTATAACGGAGACCTAAATTTTAATAAAGCAATGCTCATTTATGAACGAGGATTATCCTCTGATAACTAAGCATAATGAGTCTTTTTCTCAACAGTGTTATTTTGTAGAAATTTTTCTTAGTGCACTGGGTAGTTTTGCCGATTCGTTGATTTCGTCGACTATGTCATTTTTTGGATCCTTCCATCGATAGAGTTGAAGAAAAGATAAATGAATGGAACGAAATGGATGAAAAAAATATCGAACGAAACATTGAACCGGGTTGAACAAAAACCAAGTGATTCAATTTATTGATAAGTAAGAATAAATGTTTGCAAAATCTTTAATTTGTTGCAGAGCGCAAGGTACTATTTAATTTTGCTAACATATCAGCGACGAGTTGTTAATATATAGATTAGAGCCAGGGTACATAATTTTATTTTATTTATAATATTATTACATTATTTTTAGAATTTCGATCTCTTGATTTATATAACAGTAGTATAAGTTGCAAATATGAAAGAAAATAAAACATTTATGAAATTCACGATCTTACATATTTTTATATGTGAATATTGCTTTTTATTTTTCAAATATTTAATTAAATGCTATTTTTGTCATCAGTATGAAATTACTTTGACTTAGTTAAGATAGTGGAGCGATATATTATAAAAATTTATTATAATTTTTCGCAAAAGCAATGAATTCTTCATTTTTGTAAGTACATGATATGAACATAATTTCGAGTTATTGGGTTACTTTATATTCTTTCTCAGAAAGTTATGATGAAGTGAGGACAGGGATAAGAGGATATAAGTCTTGCTATTTGGAGAAGTTTGGTGTCGCTTTGATGTTTTTTTATGCTGAATCGAATGAAGAGAATAGAATTATTATTGTTTTGATGGAACTAATAGTTAAGAAGTAATGAGGGCTTCATGCACACTGTTAGAATTACACTAAAGTAATGGTAAAATAACCGGGAGTTGTTTATCCATCCAATTAACCGTTATGTTAACATAAGAACACTTTTTGCCAATACGGTTTTGAAACCGTTTACAACTATTATGGTTGAAAAACAATGAATGCAAAACTTTACGGTATTTTAACCGTCGTAAAAAAAAACTTTAAGAAGAATTTAAGAAATTGAAAACGAAATTTTTATTAATTATCTTATTTTTCGTTAACTAAACAATTATGAAGTTCAAATATATAGATATTCTTTATTTTTAAATTTCTTCATTTTCGTTTTGAGTCTCCTGGCTTATTTACGTGTCAGATATCTAAACGCTACAGTGGGACCTTTAAAAAAAAGGAATTTTTAACTGGCATTAACGTAATTTTACTATCACTATTATAAAATGTAAGACATGAAGAAACCCTGTATAAGTTAGTTAAACGTAGTTTACTTTATATGATTTAATTAAACTAAAATTTTGTTTCCCTTTTTTTCTTAGTGTACTTAAGAAAAATTGATCGACCGCAACTAAGAAAATATGTCATAACTAATGTTCAATATTCTTTAATCATTTTTAACATAAACTAAATTAAAAGTTTTTTTTTTCTTATGAAATTTATGTTCTAATAACTTCCACAATTCTAACATGTGTAACAGTATTTACATATGTAGTAATCATTCTTATGAAGTGGAAAACCAATTCGGAATATCTGTCCCTTCAGTTTTCTCCTTAAACTTCCGATCCAGCCTTTCAGCTTGCTCTTCAGTCAGAGCATTCTTCCAGTCTCCAACGATTCCTTTCCGAATAAATTTTAATTCAGGTAATTCTTTCGGCAAATCTATTTCAGAAATTAAATGCCTGACATGCTGCAAACCTTCATAAGTGTTTGGTTCCGTAAGTGTCTCACCTTCCTTTGGTTTTAAATTATATACTTCACCAAAATTCTTTTTCATGTATTCAAAACTGCTAAAATTCACGATGTTATTCAAAACTGAATTGTCTTTTTCAATTGCGCCAATGAACTCATCACCAAGGAATTTAGCCATATCGACAATTACTTTCTTTATATCTTTCTTCATATCTTCGTAAGTGGTGTAATAAAGATTGGGGTCATTTCTATGTGGGTACCAAGACAATAAGTGATCAAAGTAGTCACCAAACTCTACTTGACCAGCCATAAAAAGCTCGAAAAAATCATCAAACTCACCATCCCAGTACATAAATCCAGGTTGATTTCTAGTGTGGTGGAAAAGAGACACGACGCAGTCTTTGGGATTGCGGGCAACAAAAATGTATTTTGCTTCAGAGGAATATGGCATATGGGTATAAGGAAGATGAGTTTTAAATGCACCAGGTCTTGGCATCTTGTCAATGCTCTCCTTGCCACACATATCTATAAAAGGGCAATGCCTCAGAAACTGAGACATTTCTTCAAGCTCTTTTCCTTTACGAAAAATGTAAAGAGCTACATTTTGCATCCATGTTGTCCCACATTTTGGATAAGTCACGATAAAAACGTCTTCCGCTTGAGGTTTGTAATCCATAGCTTCACGGAAACATTTTTGTGAAAAGACACCTGGGTATATAATGCCATCCATTTTCAAATAAAACGGTTTTTTCGACACGATTTCTGTTGTTGAAGCCATAATTGTTGTTGTTCCTGAAATAAATTCATTTGCAAATTAACATTCAGAAGTTATGGTATATACACACTCATAATTGCGCATAACATTCATCTGAGTCGTAAGGTATGAAACAGTGGTGACAAAATTAATCCAAAAAAATGAATTTAGACTGGGATGATCTCCAACAGATATACAGGCCTCAAACCACGCAGGATTTCCAACATGAAACCACGTTTTCACGCTGGAGCTACATTTGTCAGGAGCTAACTAACATTAGTTGAACCTACTAAACTCACATTAATGAACTATTTAAAAGGGAAAATGAGATTAATTACATTCACATATTTTTTATTCGAATTAAGTAACTGAACCATGTATAAGGCCGTAATAAGTAAACTTACCACCAACTTTTGAAATTCTATGTTAAACTATTTTGAAAATTTTTGTTCAGGTTTTTATCTCTTAATAACTTCAGCACTGATAAACTAAGTTGAAATAAAACTGGTGACCATGTAATACTTTTAAAATACTTGTAAAAAGTTATAATATGCATAATAATTTTATAAGTAAATAAAATTCAGTAAATTGCTTACTTTATTATGACACCTAATGGATTAACATACTTACAATGAAAAATTGCGTTACAATTTAATTAAATGTTATCTAACAAGCTATTTGAGTTTTTCATTCTCATATCACACTTTCAATTCCAAAAATATTTTAGCTTACCTTTGCAAGCATTAAATGGACCATTAAAATGTTAATATAATAATTAAAGAAATTCTGATCGTATTTCGCACATTAGCACACAAATTTCAATAAATTCTCCCACTACAAAAGTGGTTAGATCTTTACAATTAAACTAAGTTAACATGAGCTTCCGCTATAAATTAAAGGAAGAATGCGCACATAATTCCTTACAAGCAGTGATGGGCATCATTCACGGAAATTTTATTCTTGACAAAAATTTAGTCAGAATAAATTTATTCTGAATGATTATTCATATGTAAATTTAGTCATTATTCATCATTCATTATGTAAATTTTTGAATAATGATTGATGAATAAATTCATCAGTCATGACTAATTTTTCTGAATAAATTTTGAATAACCAGTAAAAAATGCAAGCACTATGCTATTTTCATAGCAAGTTGCAATATATACAATATATACAATATATATATATATATATATATATATATATATATATATATATATATATATATATATATATATATATATATATATATATATATATATATATATATATATATATATATATATATATATATATATATATATATATATATATGCCGATTGCATGTGTAATTGTATATACATATATTTTGCTTACGTGAATTCATACATTGAAAATAGTAATCCCGATTACAAGTATATTGTATGAACATACGTATTGTATATATTCCTTTGTACGTGTTTTGTATGTACAATTATACGTAAGCATATGTACTTACATATACGTACGCAGGGGTCTGTTTAGAGGAAATTTGGAACTTAAAAGCGGACCCTTCACAAAATATTTTAACTTAAAAACGAACCCTTCACAAAATGGTTTTTCTTTTAATTGGACCCTTCACAAATTTGTTTATCTTCATTATCGTTTTGTTAATCGAATAAACCCTTCCTTGGGCAGAAAACAAGAAAGATGGATGTAAACGAATTAAGTTTTGTCTTCGGCAGACGATTCTTCCATTATTCGTCCGAAATGAATATTCTGCGTTCAGCAGTATAGGCTAAATATCAAATGTTGCATCTCTAATTTAGAAGCAACAATTGCTGCTTATTTTTAAAAATTTATCTTTTTTATTATAATTTTACAGTGCCGAGCATAATCTTGTATCTATTTACAATTTAAAAAGTCCTTGAAAAAAATTTTTGCAATAACCGGTCCCTATTTGCACAAATTCATAAAAGCGGACCCTGGTTGAGTAATTTTTTCACAATTTCACGAAAAACGGACCTTTCACAAAATGTCTGGACAGACCCCTGGTACGTATGTATATTTTTACATACACACATTGCGCATTGTATATTTTTACATACATTTTATGTGTGCAGGTACATTATGTACATGCGTACACTGTATGTGTATCTATGCACACATACGTATGTTTGCTTACATACTTTGTGTACATGCATGCAAACTTAAATACACAGTGTGTCCTACTTACGTATGCATGTACAGTTGAACATAAAATGTACGTAAGTACGGAAATACTATGCACTATGAACTATGTAAGGATTAGAATGTATGTAAGCATTCAATTTTTTTTACTTATTCATGCAAGCATTTATATACAGTGCTCTTTCGTGCATATATATACGCATAGACATATAGTGTATTTAAGTGCTCATGTATGTACAACATGTTTATGTATTCTCGCAGTAACTATTTTTAATATTATTCGTTGATTATGATTGCTGGTAAAAATGACTGCTTAGAATCGTACATATCGATTACATTGATTGCTTAAAATTAAATATTTTGGTCACTTGTTACCGTATACTATTGGAGATTAATAAAACAGTCCTTAAGATTCCAAACATTTAATAGCTGAATTTTCCAGAAAATAGCAATTTTTTGCACTCAATTACAGCTCAAATAAAGTGTAGTACACAACAAAGCAAAAGCTTAACAATCTAAGATGAGTCAATGAACTAACTCAAGTCAGAACACAGCTACCGTCACAAACAGATTAATACTCTCTACTGGGCGAGGCGCACTCCTATTTATATAGGCTTGCCGACGAAATATCAGAACTTTCGATGCAATTCAAGAAAATTCTCGTATAACTCCGTGAGTATTAGTCCAACACCTCCTAGAAGTATGAAGGCCTCAGCACGGATCAATTTAGTAGTCCGATGTGACGAAGTTAACTGCGCAGTAGATGAAAAATAAGAAAGATGTCATTACGTTCCGGGTACTAAGCTGCGCAGTGGTTGAAAATACGACATATGTCATTACGTTTGGACTACTAAAGGATATTTATGGTAACCCGTGCAGAGGCCTACTCTTTTCTAGGAGGTGTTGATTAGTCCCATCACTTCAAAACTCGAATTTTCCAGAACAATCATTTTGCTGCCAAAAGGGATGCCAAGTTTCGCAAAATGGTAACCGAAATTTTTCCATATCGGCAAAAATTGTCGCCAAACCGAGTCTTCCACAAGAAATAAATAAAGGCGTTATTTTCTTTCTTAACTACGTTAGAAATACTCGATTTTCTTGAAAAATTTCAAATTAAACTGTTCATTTGGAGTCCACTTCAGATATTTACCATTTAACAAAAGAATACTCACAAAATTATACAAATATTTACAAACTCGTAACAATGCAATTATTTCCTCAGAAAATTCGTTTTTTTCCGTTACTTAAAAAAGTTAGAAATTGAAATAAACTAATGGCAGATTTTAAAAGCTAAAACAATTTTTTTAAATAATAAAAAATGCCTTTACTTTTATCAATTTTTTTTACTTTTATCTACCCAATCAAGTAACTACAATATGACTTGTTATATTTCTCTAGTAGCCGTTAGCGACTGTTAATATGATGATCAGCCAAGATATAGAAAAAATAAATATTTGGATCTAAAATCATGCTTTCATTTTTATTCTTACTACAACAAGGTAGTAACTGCAGTCAGAAAACGTCCACTTAATTTAAACAATAATGCACAATCACTTTTTCATAAAGGCACTTTTTGTATTGTTATAAAATATGGACCCTTAGGAAAATTTGCCATAGAGAAGCCTATGGTAATCTATGGCAACCTATGGCTACCATAGAAATTTGTATGGCAAGATACCATACGCCTATGGTTACCATAGAGATTTGTATGGCACAACACCATAAGCCTATGGCTACCATAGAGATTTGTATGGCACAACCCCATAAGCCTATGGCTACCATAGAAATTTATATGGCAAGTTACCATACGCCTATGGTTACCATAGAGATTTGTATGGCAAAACCCCAAAAGCCTATGGCTACCATAAATATTTGTATGGCAGTATACCATAGACTAATGGTAACCATAAGAATTTGCATGGCACGTCACCATTGGCCTATGGCAACCACAGAAATTTGTATGGCAGTATACCATAGGCCAATGGTAACCTTAAAGATTTATACAAATCTTTATACCATAGGCAGTATACCATATAGTATACCATAGAGATATACCATATCTCTATCTATCTCTATATGGCAGTATCTCTATATGGCAGTATACCATAGAGAAAAGTTGATCTAGATCTCCACCAACGAAACAACAACTTCTACGGAGTCCTCAAAAACATCTTCTAAAAGAAATAAATATCCATTATTTCACCCCGAAGTTAATTAAATTCAACATGTAAACCCACAAGGCATTCCTGGTGAGTCTTTTCCGGCCTCCGGGTGGCCAATTTTTCCATTTTTGAGTGTTTAAAATCAGATGTTCCATTGATTTAGGCTTAGAGTATCAGACCGCCATATTAACGTGTCATCCACTACAAGTGGAATCTTTCGCAAACTTTGGCTACTTATTTGAATATTTTTTCGATCTCATTCTTGGTCAAAAACAATTTATTGCAAACGCCTATGCGATTATCTATCTGAATTTATTAAGTTTTTTAATTTCCGGCTGTCTGGTACTTTTATCAGCGTTTACATTCTCATTAGTTTTTTATTTTAATTCCACTTAGGTTCTTGCAATGCTTTTTCACATTATCTTACATATGTTAGGGCTTTATATTTATTTTTTGTGTTTAATTTTTGCATGCCATTAAATTGTTTTTTATCATGTCTCTGTGTTTTACTATTTTACAACTAATATTTCTTAAGTATTCACATATATTTGTACAATGTTCTGTTACATGTTTATACATAGCTTAGGGTCATCACTTAACTAGATTTGCTGGATTACTGTTTGACAATTGTTTTGCTTCAATATCATCAACTGAACAGTCCCTGGCCATATCATCTGCTGCTATAACCAAAAATGCTTCTAACAATTTAATCTTTCCTTAAGTTTACAACTTTTTCGTCATAGTGATTCCCTATACCCAATTAATTTTTATTTACTATCCCTGACCAAGTGTAAATTTGTCAATAACAATTATTAATTTCACCAATTTTAATCATGTCTTAAACATGTTTTGTATTTACCAATGTTTCTATATTGTGTTCTCTTTTCTAAATGTGCTTAACACAACTCAACATAAATTTTCTGAGTTTTTTTATCCCTCACTAGTAGGGGATCAACTAATTTAGCCTGTTTTCTATTCTTAGCTTTTCATAGTCTAATACCATATTTTTTATGGATAAAATTTTGTTCACATGCCACCACTGGTTGCACCGTTACATATTCAGCTTTTGTCCCGTTTGATCTATTTTAAACTAATTTCGCTTCGACCACCGGCCCCACTCTTTATCTTTTGAGTTTTAATAGTATTTTATTGTTTTAGTAGTCTGTTTAATTTTTAGTTTAGTATCACATATCAAAATTTAAAGAATTTTCATACTTGCTCCGACCATCGGACCGTTATTTTACTTCGCGTTCTTTTAGATTCCTCTAATATCTGAGGCTTATCTAACTAATTATGATACCAATCAATCAAATTAACGTTTTTTATACTCGCTCCGACCTCCGGACCCACTGTCTATTTTCTTGTTTTTACGGCTTTAACAAATATTAGTTGCCTGTACTCAATATATTTTGTTCCTAATCAACATAACCAATATTTTCCCCACTCGCTCCGTTCACAGGACCCTTTTTCTAGCGGTTAGTACTAACTGTTTGAAATTTATTTGAATAAGAACCGCATACAAAAAGGATTCTGCAAGTAAAACAGGAGAAGTTTATCAAAGAAATTTTAAAAAAAGCTTTCTGGATATATATTTATTCTACAATTATTAAGTTTTGCATTTTTAATATCCATTGCGAAAGATTCTTGTAAGTAATTATTTTGTGACGTATGGTAAAATATCAACGAGAAATGTTGCCATAGCTGTATGGCAAAGGTATACCATAACCTATGGAAAAATATTTCTTCATAAACTGTAGCACATCTTAGTTTTATGGCAAAAATTTGCCATATAAAAAAATGCCATAGGATATTCCTATGGGGTTTTGCCTATGGCAAAATTTTGCCATACACTTTTGCCATACACTTATAGCAAAACTTTGCCATACAAAAAAGTTCCATAGGATATTCCTATGGGGTTTTGCCTATGGCAAAAATTTGCCATACATGTATGGCAAAATTCTGCCATACGTATATGGCAAAATTTTTGCCATAGGCAAAACCCCATAAAAATATCCTATGGCATTTTTTTATGGCAAACCTATGGCAAATTTTCCTAAGGGGATTTAAACATTAGCTTAATTTATTGAAATTAAATAACATTTACCTTATCTGAAGTAGCTAAATCCTGAACTAAATCATAACTTCAATCAGAATCCTGAAGAAATATTTAATAATCGAGGCTTCGATATTTGTAAATAATGAGTTCTGATTAATTAAATCCCTTAGGAAAATTTGCCATAGAGAAGCCTATGGTAATCTATGGCAACCTATGGCTACCATAGAAATTTGTATGGCAAGATACCATACGCCTATGGTTACCATAGAGATTTGTATGGCACAACACCATAAGCCTATGGCTACCATAGAGATTTGTATGGCACAACCCCATAAGCCTATGGCTACCATAGAAATTTATATGGCAAGATACCATACGCCTATGGTTACCATAGAGATTTGTATGGCAAAACCCCAAAAGCCTATGGCTACCATAAATATTTGTATGGCAGTATACCATAGACTAATGGTAACCATAAGGATTTGTATGGCACGTCACCATTGGCCTATGGCAACCACAGAAATTTGTATGGCAGTATACCATAGGCCAATGGTAACCTTAAAGATTTGTATGGCAGTATACCATAGAACTTTGAGAGATCTAGTTCCCACGCTTGATGCAACAACTCTTTGGAGCTCTATAAATATTCTTTTAAAACCATCATATAATTCTTTTACCCAGCTAAATCTACATAAAAACAACATGTAATTCCCAAAGGCATCTACGGTGAGTCCTTTCCAGCCTCAGGGAGGTCTATTTATCCATTTTTAATTTTCAGTTTTTGATGTTCCATTGATGTAGGCTTAGAGTACCAGACCGCCATATTAACATGTCTTTCAATGCTAACTGATTTCAATGGTAATTTTGAAATCAATTATTTTTACTAACACTTTTCCATTTTTAACTTATAACACATCATTTCATTCGCCCATGCGATTATCTTTCAGTTTTTATAACTTATATATCTTCCGGCGGTCTGGTACTCTTTATTTCAATATCATTTTAAAAGTGTCGTAAATGTGAATAGGCTATCGCTGTGTTAAATTTTACCATTTGTAAACTCTGACTTTGGTCATTGTAATTAATGTCTTATTGTTCTCGCTTCAATCTATTTTTTATATTTGTTGTTCCCCTAAATGTCCTTTATTGCCCGAAACCCTGTTTTTTAATTTTCTCCCATCCCTTGATTTTTCATAGATTTTTATAGAGACTTCACTTTTCAATGTTAACGGTGTTCTATTCTCCATAGCAATTTGTAAACAAACTTCATGATTTCAGATACAGTTAAATGCGTTTAATCACGTGCCATCCAAGTTCTTTTATTAAATTTCTATAAATTAGACCTTATGCTGCTCTATATCTTTTCCAATTCCATGTTGTATTCAGTTAATATTAAAGTCAGAGTTTACAATTCTTTAATATTTTTTCCTTTCTTCCTTTCCTTTTGTACATACATTATTCCAATGCATTTTTTATTATCATTTTACATATGTTAGGGCTATTCATATTTTCTAATAGTAGTTTAATCACATGTTTTTTTTTTTTTTTTTTTTTTTTTTTTTTTTCCTTAAATTACGTATTGTGTGTACTTTTATTACGACCTAAGTCTTTCATGCATTTTTTTTACATAACTTATGGTCAATTAGTATTCTTTTTCCCAATCAAATGATTGAAATATAGACTCAACTCAATGATGGTCAGCTTCAGGCCAACTATTCAAGACCGGTACTAATTAATAAATTGCCATATCTACTCTCACCACTTTAATTTATATCATTAAGTTTGATTATGTTTCATTAGCACAGCGATGACCTATCACCTTAAAGTAATTTTTTACATTGCTGTAACACTCCATGGCCCATTGTAATTCCTCTTTATTTCTTCTTCTTCTTATCTATCTTCAGTATAGTTATTGATCTATCTTTTATTTTATTTTAACTGATACATATTTTGGTTTTCATTTATTCTCATGTTTTGTGTGCTGTTGCCAGTGGCTCAATACTAGTTATCATAGTTTGTATCAATTAACTAGGATTGTCTAGCACTGTCTAGCTTCGTCTTCGACTATATTAGTTTTTTGTCTAGTGTATTTCTATAAATGCTTTAGTTCTTGCAATTATCATATTAATTAACATTGATAATGTAATGATCTTAATATTTTTGTCTCTGCCTAGCGCCGCAATAACGTTTTTCTTTATTTATTGCGTTTACAGTTTCATTGCTGTAATTCTCTTGGTCAATCATAAATTTACAATTTAATGACACGATGGATGAATTCTTAAACTAGACTGATAGGTTTTTTAGCCTAAACAAAATATCTTAATTCACATAAGCAATACTTTATTGTTTTCGCTCATGTTTTCATTCAGCCTAGCGCTGCCATTAAGCGTAAATACCCCACGATTTCCTCATAACTTGTTTTTATGCACTTAATGCAGTGTTATCATAATTTTCGACTGTTTCACTAATCTTTGAATCACTGGCATCGGCGCACACTAGCATCAATGGAGCATCACATCAAATCAAATTTTTAAATAAAAATTTTTACATCCTTCTTGGAATGATTTTTTCTGGGTAACTGGTTGGGACTCACCCTCGCCATTTAAAATAAAAATTAAAAAATTGGTAACTAATACTTTAGTTTCTCGAAACGTCATTTTCCTCTGACGTATTGACTCTACGCATTGACTGACAAAAATCTCTGCTTACATATTGACTACCTTCTTTCATGGCTAATTCACAAGTTACAGACAATTGTCAAAATCCTGCAAGATCAACAAGATCCCAACGCAGAGTTACACAAACCTTACAAAGAATTGACTACAATATCTCACTCACAGAAACTCCTGCCAGACCAAAAAATTCTCATCGAAAAGATAATAAAATCATACAATGTCCTGATACTAATACATCACCTTCAGTAATCGTTGATCTCACTTCTGTCTATGAACATACTTCTCCGGTAACCAACGACTACATCATCAGTGATACTCCAACTTCTACCAACAAAAATACCTCCATCATGTCACAGACTAAAACGGATATCGAGCGCCTTCTGCAAATAATAGAGAAAAACATCAACTACAGCTATCATAAGAAAATATTCCTTCCGCAGGAACCACGATCTGCTTGTATCAACGCAATTCAACAAATAAGGAAGATAACTTCGGAACAAGAAACTCATGACTTGATAAACTCTAGAAACTTCCAAACATCCCTAGACAAGAAAATTGACGACATACGAATAAAACTTGCTGACTTTTCATTAAATGTTCACTCCTCAAACCCACTAAATCAAATTGAAGAGAATCTAAGGACCATCAACGCAAGACTCGAAAAATTAGAAAATACCACCTCTATCAATGTTGATGTTCCACGAGTAATAATACCACCAAAACCAATAATAGTAAGACCACAAGAGGACTGCTCCACAACTGATATCGTGGAAAGGCTGATTCAGGAAGAACCTAAACTGCCCGTGAAAAAAGTCTACAGAAACAGCAAGATGCTAGAACTAAAGTTTCATAACAATCAACATAAAGAAACGGTCCTCTCAACCTTACAAAAGACAGGCATCCAATATCACGACAAAGACGTAAAGTTGTTCTCTCTAATTCTTCTCAACACACCTACCACATTCACAGAAACTGAGATTATTGACTTGATAAAAATCAATGGCAATTTCGATCCTGCCTACGATATCATCAAATTGACCAAAGAAATCCCACATAAAAGAGATAATTCTAAGAGACATATTATTATAAGAGTCAACAGAAAACTCTCCATCAAGCTTTTGAATCTTAATTATTTCTATGCTGGACTACAACGTTGCACAATTAAAAAAAGACTGGTCTTATTAAGATGCAGAAAATGCCAGACAATAGGCCATCACCAAAACACATGTATTGAGTCACACTGTTATTGTGAGAAGTGCGGATACCAAGGTCATAGTATTGAACATTGCACGGAAAAAGAAGAATACTGTATAAACTGTCACTCATCCAACAAAGACTCCAATTTAAATCTCGACTGTAATCACAGAGCCTCCTCACCTTCCTGCCCAACTTACCTGCACGAACTTAAAGAGCTACGTCAATCCAATCAAGTCTACACAAATCCCTACTAAAAAGACATATATATTTGCTTGTTAACATTTTTCTATATCTAGTGATACTTTTAACTCTATTAGTTTTTTTTTCAGCGCTATCTTTTTTTTTTATTAACTTATTTTATTCATTTCTTTTTACATTCCATATTTTTTTTCTTTCCATTTCTTACTTTTCCTCATTTTATTTATTTTTAAATTTTTAAGGCAACTTTCATTCTTGTTTAAACTTTAGTTTCTAAGCATTTCATCTTAATTTCATTTAGTAATGCTTAATCAATTTAATAATGATATAAAACAGTATACTATATCAACAAATCTTGACGGACTTAACATTCTACAAATTAATCTTCAAAGGTGCAAAGCAGCTATCTTTTTATTGCAAAAAACGGTTGTTGAGCACGGGATCGATATAGTTTGTTTTCAAGAACCATATTCTCCTAAAGGAACAATAATAGGATACCCAAGCTTTTGGAAACTTTTCGTGTCGGCAGATGGTAAAAGTGGTATATTCATATCAAATAAAACAATAACTCCTCTACAGTTAGATATCCTACAAAATTCAGTTTCGATTTCGATAAATTCATCAAATAATTCTCCATTAATATTAATCTCTTTTTATAACTCTCCAAGTAATAACGAAATAAATTTAATGAAGGATTTAATCTATTACAGCAACAAAAATTTTTATAATTCACCTACTCTAATTTGTGGGGATTTTAATGCTCATCATGACTTCTGGGGATATAACAACAGTGATGCCAGGGGCGATGCTTTACTGGATTTCATAACATCTAATGATTTGAATATTCTTAATACCCAGCCCGCGACACCGACATTTGTAACCTCCTTAACTTCATCATTTCCTGATCTTACTTTAACAAATAATCCAGATGTTTTAACATCCACAACATGGAATGTAATGGATATAAACAGTAATTCTGACCATAAGTACATATTAATCCAAGTAAATAACACATTCTCTTTTTCCTCATTCACGCGATTCAAAACGAAATACGGAAATCACAATAAGTTCAGAAAAGTTTTTTCAACTTTTAACCTTGACCTAATAGATGATTTAAATACAATACAAAATCATTCAGACCTAAACAGTTTTACGAATAACTTAATTAATAAAATTTTAATAAGTTGTCAACAAACTTACAAAACTAAACTTTTTCATCGTCCAACAAATGCCACTTGGTGGACAACACAGTTAACAATTTACAAAAAAGAACTTCAAGCAATTAAAAGACGCTTTCAACGATCAAATGATACAGAGATTATTAATAAATATAAAACAATTTATAAGAAAAAAAGAGCAGAGTATAAAAAACATATCATACAAGCTAAATATAAAAGTTGGCAGATTCTTTGCGAAAACACTAAGAATATTTACGGTGCCCATTATAAATCTACATTTAGAACAAATTCATATCCAACAATACTCACAAATATATACAACAACAATTCTCAACTTGACGAAGCAAACAGCATTCTAAAAAATCTTTATCCTGACGATAATATTATTCCTACACGTCCATTAATTTACAGTAATAACACACCGGATCCCCCATTCACACACAATGAGTTACAACGCCTAATTAAGTCTCTTAACAGCAAAAAAGCACCCGGCATCGATGGAATAGATTACATTGTAGTTAAAATTTTATTCTCATTTTTCAGTACTTTAATACTTAAATTTTTCAACAAATGTCTTGCTCTAAATTATTTTCCAGATCATTTTAAGAAAGGTCAGGTTTTACTTTTTCTAAAAAAGGGCAAAGATCCAAAGCATTTAACATCTTATCGCCCAATCACCCTTCTACCTTGCTTGGGTAAATTTCTGGAAAAACTTATTATTAAAAGACTAAATTTTCATTTGGAAAATGTAATCGCCCTTTCAGATTTTCAATACGGTTTCAGATTCGGCAAGTCAGTCCATTTAGCTTTGGATAATTTTAAAGATAATTTAACACACCTAAAAAATAATTACAAACACGTTGCAGCTATATCTTTAGATATTAAAAGTGCTTTTGACAACATTCAATATAGTATAATTAATCATGAGTTGTCGAAACATCATATTCCCTCTAATCTTTGCCTTTTCATTGAAAGTATAAACACAAATAGACAAGCAATTGTTTCAACAGATCAAGGTTACGTAACTAAAAACATTTCAAAAGGTTGTCCCCAGGGGTCATGTATTGGTCCTACAGCATGGAATCTTACTATCAATAGTTTGCTTAACATACATTCTGAAAATTATATGATCCAAGCTTTTGCAGACGATCTGATTATACTGACTTTTGCCAACTCAAGGAGAAATTTGGAAGAGATTACAAATAATTCCCTTAATGAAATTCACACATGGCTAATTCAAAATGCTCTAAATCTTTCTATAGAAAAAACAGTTTACATCCATTTTTATAACACAGATCGCAGTGCAATATTTAAAATCAACAATATTAAAATTAAACATTCTAATCATTTTAAATATCTAGGAGTAGTCATTGACAAAAAATTAAACTGGGGTTCTCACATTAATCTTTTAAAACAAAAATCTAAAACATTATTAAATTCGCTTCAAAAAATCAACCAAAAATCATGGGGTATCAACCAAAAAGCGAGAAAATTAATATACAATACAGTAATAATTCCCGCATTAGCTCATGGTTGCAGCCTATGGGCTACGAATATCTCTCCACGTATTTATCGCTCTTTACAATCTATTCAAAGAAAATTTCTTTTAAACATGAGTAGAGCATATTATTCTACCCCAACGGCAGCACTTCAAGTACTAACAAATATTCCTCCTCTCGCAGAACAGATTATGTCAATATCTTGTTCAACAACCGTAACTCACCTCCAAAAAGATGCCAATTTTAATAATATAACGTATAATACACTAGACTATGAGAAAAAGCTAAAAATACCACATCGCCATCCTTCTTTTCACATAATTAACAAAATAACTTTAGTAGAACAGAATAATTTTGATTTTAACAGAAAAACAAACTATTTTACAGATGGCTCGAAGACAAACACAGGCACAGCTTTCGCTTTCCTCAATATTACACATTCACAAAGCTACACATTAGACAGGGAAAATTCGGTCTTTCAAGCAGAACAGTTGGCAATCTTTGAATGTATTAAATACATTAAGAGCACTAAAAACTTCGATAATAACGATATTTATGTAATCTGGTCAGACTCAAAATCATCAATATCATCAATACTTGATTTTGACACAAATAATAGAATTTCTTTTGATATTCAACAAGAACTACAACACACATCAATTCAAATTTCCTGGATTAAAGCACACAGCGATAGAGTAGGTAACGAAAAAGCAGATGATTTAGCTAAACAATCTACGAGACAACCAAAAAATTATGTATACCCACTTCCAGTTTCATATCTTAAACGACGTATTAAAGATTCTCTTCTAACAAAATGGCAATTTCAATGGAATAATTCAGACAGAGGCAGACGTCTATTCAAAATTATTAACAATGTTACTTTTTTTAAAACAATTCCTCCAAAACAAGTCATCTGGTTCTTGACGGGTCATGGACCATTCCCAACATTCTTTAATTACCTGCATATAACAGATACTGATCTTTGCACCTGCGGCCAACAAGGTTCGCCTGAACATTATCTCACTAGTTGTTCCTACACTGTCTCCTGGCACAGTCGTCAACCTAGCCCAACAAATTTAGAAATTTGGCAGAAAACTTTTATTACAAACAATACCTTAAACAAAAGATTAATAACAGTTATGAACTTCTTAGCGGATAATGACTATCTATTAAAATTTTAATAACTTCCCATTTTACATGTATAATATTTTTTTTGGTCTTATTTCTTCCTAAATTCCACACTTTCAGTAAAATATTTTTTTTTTTTTTTTTTTTTTTTTTTTTAAATTTTTAAATTTTTTAAATTGTATGTTATTTAGAGGCTGGAGTGGAGCTGGACCAGCGGCCAAGTCCTGGGCTATATGGTTAAGGGTTTTCATAACCTAGGTACATGCTCAGGGCTTGGAGGAAAGAAAAAAAAAGTATACCATAGAGAAAAGTTGATCTAGATCTCCACCAACGAAACAACAACTTCTATGGAGTCCTCAAAAGCATCTTCTAAAAGAAATAAATATCCATTATTTCACCCCGAAGTTAATTAAATTCAACATGTAAACCCACAAGGCATTCCTGGTGAGTCTTTTCCGGCCTCCGGGTGGCCAATCTTTCCATTTTTGAGTGTTTAAAATCAGATGTTCCATTGATTTAGGCTTAGAGTATCAGACCGCCATATTAAAGTGTCATCCACTACAAGTGGAATCTTTCGCAAACTTTGGCTACTTATTTTAATATTTTTTCGATCTCATTCTTGGTCAAAAACAATTTATTGCAAACGCCTATGCGATTATCTATCTGAATTTATTAAGTTTTTTAATTTCCGGCTGTCTGGTACTTTTATCAGTGTTTACATTCTCATTAGTTTTTTTATTTTAATTCCACTTAGGTTCTTGCAATGCTTTTTTACATTATCTTACATATGTTAGGGCTTTATATTTATTTTTTGTGTTTAATTTTTGCTTGCCATTAAATTGTTTTTATCATGTCTCTGTGTTTTACTATTTTACAACTAATATTTCTTAAGTATCCACATATATTTGTACAATGTTCTGTTACATGTTTATACATAGCTTAGAGTCATCACTTAACTAGATTTGCTGGATTACTGGTTGACAATTGTTTTGCTTCAATATCATCAACTGAACAGTCCCTGGCCATATCATCTGCTGCTATAACCAAAAATGCTTCTAACAATTTAATCTTTCCTTAAGTTTACAACTTTTTCGTCATAGTGATTCCCTATACCCAATTAATTTTTATTTACTATCCCTGACCAAGTGTAAATTTGTCAATAACAATTATTAATTTCACCAATTTTAATCAAGTCTTAAACATGTTTTGTATTTGCCAATGTTTCTATATTGTGTTCTCTTTTCTAAATGTGCTTAACACAACTCAACATAAATTTTCTGAGTTTTTTTATCCCTCACTAGTAGGGGATCAACTAATTTAGCCTGTTTTCTATTCTTAGCTTTTCATAGTCTAATACCATCTTTTTTATGGATAAAATTTTGTTCACATGCCACCACTGGTTGCACCGTTACATATTCAGCTTTTGTCCCGTTTGATCTATTTTAAACTAGTTTCGCTTCGACCACCGGCCCCACTCTTTATCTTTTGAGTTTTAATAGTATTTTATTGTTTTAGTAGTCTGTTTAATTTTTAGTTTAGTATCGCATATCAAAATTTAAAGAATTTTCATACTCGCTCCGACCATCGGACCGTTATTTTGCTTCGCGTTCCTTTAGGTTCCTCTAATATCTGAGGCTTATCTAACTAATTATGATACCAATCAATCAAATTAACGTTTTTTATACTCGCTCCGACCTCCGGACCCACTTTCTATTTTCTTGATTTTACAGCTTTAACAAATATTAGTTGCCTGTACTCAATATATTTTGTTCCTAATCAACATAACCAATATTTTCCCCACTCGCTCCGTCCACCGGACCCATTTTCTAGCGGTTAGTACTAACTGTTTGAAATTTATTTGAATAAGAACCGCATACAAAAAGGATTCTGCAAGTAAAACAGGAGAAGTTTATCAAAGAAATTAAAAAAAAAGCTTTCTGGATATATATTTATTCTACAATTATTAAGTTTTGCAATTTTAATATCCATTGCGAAGAAGATAAGTAATTATTTTTTGACGTATGGTAAAATATCAACGAGAAATGTTGCCATAGCTGTATGGCAAAGGTATACCATAACCTATGGAAAAATATTTCTTCATAAACTGTAGCACATCTTAGTTTTATGGCAAAAACTTGCAATATAAAAAAATGCCATAGGATATTCTTATGGGGTTTTGCCTATGGCAAAATTTTGCCATACACTTATGGCAAAACTTTGCCATACAAAAAAATGCCATAGGATATTCCTATGGGGTTTTGCCTATGGCAAAATTTTGCCATTCAAAAAAATGCCATAGAATATTCCTATGGGGTTTTGCCTATGGCAAAAATTTGCCATACATGTATGCCATACATGTAAAGATAAACATTCATATCTTCTCTTTTCACTTCATATAAGATATTGAAACTAAGCATCTGACTCATATTCAGAAAGTAACGTTTTTTTTCTCTAACATCATACCATTGTACTTTGTTCATTTAAATAACAAATTGCGAAAGAATAAATTTGTCAATCAATAAATTTTGACGATTAAATTAATGAAATATTTCATCATAAATGGGGGAAAGGCCTATCTAAAGCCTCAGACTCCCAGTTCGAACGTAATGAGTCAGTCCTTCAAAGGAATAACTAATTGAATGCAAGAACCTTTGACACCTATACCATATTATCAAAAGTGTTGTTATTTTTGCTAACTCTCAATTGTTAGCAAAACTAAATCAAGTCAGTTACACCACCAACTTTGAGCATATCAAGAACGTAGATCCACAAAAAGATCACCTCTAGAAAGACCTAGTCAGTTGAGGATGATATTAAAAATAAATATATAAAAAGTAGATAATTGTACTGTTAACCCTTCGGAGCAGAATTTTTCTGAAGCATACTTTTTTATTATTTTGTATTTGGTACTTGTATTTTTTTTAATTTAGGCCGAAATAAGTAAAAAAGCATATTTAATGTAAGTATTTAGCTGTTCATGGTGAAGGAGAAGTGTGCAGCTTCTGTTGGTACTAGGACCGTGGACGCCCGAGGGAAGAAGTCTGACTTTGTCCGTTGCCTTTATGCTTCAGCTGGGTATAGTGGAATGGCCTTCACGCCTTGGGTCACCCCGCCAGGAGTATAAAACTCCGGACGTACTTCACCCATTCCACCCAGGGCCACCACCTCCGCCACGATGAGGCAGCATAATAGGACTTGGGGGGGCTCTAGAACACATGATTTCCATTGAGAGTACAGAGAATATCTGGATTTTCACGGATAGTAAGAACTCAGTTCAATACCTAAGTAATTTGCAAAACATCAGTGACAGAATTGGCCTAAATATCATCGACAATTCGATGACTTACTCTTATCACAATGATATACATCTTCATTGGATCCCCTTTCACGTGAACCTTCACTTTAATGATCTGGCCGATGAACTGGCCAAGGAGGGCTCCAATGATCCCATAGATAGTAGTGGCCTTCTAACATACAATGAAATCTATGCAAAAGTAAAGGCCGACAATAATAGGACTTGGAGGATTCCACCTAGTCGTGAATGGTATCAACAAAATAGTCCTGGGGCTGCCCTGGAGCTAAAAGGTGATAGGAAACTGCAGACAGCTATCACAAGAGTAATCACGGGTCATACCCGCGGACTAACATTTGTTCAGGGCCAAAAGACGTTCCCTGTATGCCTAAAATGTAATGCTCACCAGGCTTCACCTGATCATTTGCTGTCCTGTATGGGACTGGAGAAAAATTTTATTTTGGAGGATCCGCAGATGGTGTTTGATTTTCTGTCGGTGAACGGTCTCCTGGACTTGGTCTAGCCTTGTTCTGGGCCAAGAGGAATAAGTACTACCACTACCACCACCAAATATTTAGCATTTAAATAATTTATGGTTATGAAATACAGCACATAACACCTGCGTATTTTTCTGCATTAATGGTATAATCTTCCTAACTTGGCTCCCTTGCAAACAATAATTTTTCAAATTTGCACTTAAATATATTTAAGAGAAGCAGTTATTTATCATTGAAATTTCTTTAATTTACGAAATCAATTAGTGATAAGATTTTGAATATGAATAAAAAAAAATTCAAACTACTTTTTTTTAATTTCATATTTTACTAATAATTTCGTTAATCTAACAGATTTCCTATAGTGACTGTTAGATTGCTTCTTATAGTTAAAAAATCCGCAAATATATTTTTACTTGTAATTTGAGTTTCAGAATAAAAAATATCTATAAAAGGAAGATTGGTATCCAATTTTTGTCAAAGGGATCCGTCTCCCTAATTTGAACATTCCGATGAAATTTTTAACTGAAACTAAGGACTGATAACTTAATTTCTTTATCCTTGAAAATTTATCCTGGAAAAACAAGATATTCGTAAAAAGTTTTTTAAAAGATATTCTTTAACTCACAACTTTGCCTTACATTTTTAAAAAAGCAATACGATGTTTAGCCAGATATTGGAAGTGGTAACAAAATGTATGCTTTAATCAGAGGAGCCAACTGCCCCGTATCCTACAAAATGCTTTAAAAAACGGTAGAAAACTATACACTAAAATTTGCAAATTTTTGGTCAATTTTACTAACTTTTAAAAAGGCTCAACACGAAATGGTTCCAACAAAATGGCACTTTATATGAGCCATTGAATAATTTATTATTAATAATGGGTAAAACCCCTTTAAATTGTATGTATAAGCAAAGAATCACGCATTAAAACATATGCTTTGCTACCACCAGAAAATACTTATCCACAATCTGGGAGCAATTTGGATCTCTGGTTGTATAATTTGATTTTTGGTTTAATAAATATAATTATTTAAATACTGCGTTTACGACCACAGCACAAAAATATTTCAAAGACATAAATATTTCAAAGACATAAATGAAAGATGTTTAAAAAAGATGTTACGATGTCTACAGAAATTTCACAAATTTTTACTTGTCATAATTATGATTTTATTACAACTTAAATTATTGCGATGGGCTAAAACCCTGGTAAAAATAACAACTTAGAATTCTCGTTTTACAGATGTACAATTTCCAACTTGTAAGGTCATTTGATTAAGTCCTAGTAAAATAATAAATTAAATAAAATATTTTTTTAACAATTAAGCTGTTTAGTTTTGATTTTAAAGCTTCGTAATTACCCAATAGAATTTATATATGCATGTTTGTTTTAATGATTTGCCATTGTGCTTAAATCAAGATTTTTTTTAATTATAAACTTTGAACACTAATATTTTTGCATTTGTTACTATGCTCAAACAATTTTTTACGTAACAAACTTTTAAAACTAATCTTTTCACATTCGAACCTAAGTATTGCTACCCTTAAGAAAAACTTTCCAAGCAATCGTACTAGATATATACAAGCTTTACCCAGAGCCGTCCCCACTGGGGAGCATCCAGGCGTAGTGTTAGCCCACCAGGGTACTAATCAGTGAACAAGTGTTCAAATACAAAAACATGGTGCAAATCAAGAAAAATCTAGCAGGTCCGTGAATCCAAATGAAAAGTCAATACTACATGCTTTGAAATCGAGAATTATAACAGATGTAAAGAAGTCCCTTAACAAAACGGAATTCCAATAAAATAAAGAGCAGAGGAAAAGATGTTCCGTTACAAAAGAAAATTCAAAAGATAATAACAGATATAACGAAGTCACTTAACAAACGGATTTCTAATAAAAGGAACAAATGAAAAGACGATCTGTTACAGAAGGAAATTCAAAATTTGGCTTAAATATCTGTATGGTTTTCAAAATGAGTTTTCATTACTTGTCTTATTTACTATGCCTTTCTTTATTTTAGGTTCTCTCCAGAACCGTAGAAGGTTCTGGAAAGAAAGTTGTTACGGGAAATGCTTTTTACGAATACTATTGTATAAAGGATAGTGCATGAGGAAATGTTCTAGGTCATCATAAGTTTGGCAATTACTGCAATCTGAGGGCTTATTAAGTAGCTACCCTAACATTTTGATAGCTACCCTAGGTTCCATGATCAGTAAGGAATTGATTCAAGTAAAAATCGGAGTAAATGCAATCGTTCTAAATGGCGATTATGCATTTAAGCCTTAAGTTTTTTCGTTAAATCATTCCAATTTAAAATTGTAGCTTGAAAAAGTTAATCACAGCTTTCGTTCAAGGACAATACAAAACACGTTTAAATTATTCTGGATATAAGATTAACGTAAGCGAGTAAAATTACTTCTCATCTATTTTTTCTTATTTTGTAACACATTCTGCATTCTATGTTCATATTTATTTTCTAACTACAGTTTGGGCAGACATCGAAAATCACCATTGAAACCAACTTAATTGCCAACTAATTACTACAGCGTAGTTGCTAATTATTAAGGTATAAAAATGCAAGCCAACTTAACATTTTTATAACTTAATAATTAGTAACCACATTTTTTATGAATATTGAAAATTATATAAAAATATAGCTTAAATTATTTAGTTTTTATATTAGATATCAAAGTACTCGGATTGTAAAAGATTAAGAAAATAAAAACTATGATGAATGCGAAGTATTTACAGGGGCTGGTGAGCAGAGCCTTCGAATTATTTGTAAAAAGTAATAGTGAGATTTTCCAAACTGAAAATTTAAAGGAATTATTAACTTTTTTTTCCTTCCTCTTTTTAGGAAAAGAAAGTATGATTCATAATACTAAGTAAATAAATTGTATTTTTTCATAGCAAAATTCTTCTTTTTAAAAGAATTTTCAAAAAATGATTATTTACAAAAATAGCGACCACAATACTTTACATGCTATTAACTTCTACTTACCTCAGAAGGTGGAGAAAAAAAATTTTCAGTTTTCTTATGTAGCTCTAGGTTTAAAAGAATATTTTCATTTTTATACTATAATCTATTAAAGGTAGCCAAACATAAACGTTTCATGGATTGTCACTATCTAACTAAAGACAGGACGGAAATGATTATTCTGATTCAAAATGACCTTCATAATCAACTTTCGCTATCTGGTTATCCACACGCTTTTATCTCAATTTAAAGAATATTGCAACATTTTTTTTATATATATTTTTTTTAGTCGGATGATAATACACTTCCTTTTTTTTTCAGCTGGGATATTCAAAGGTATCAAATGAAACATTCAATGCCATTCTCCTTTTTTTAATTTTTAGGGTATGTTTTTGAACATCTTAGAGTATTATTTTAATGCTTTTGTATGTTTTTCATATTATTATTATAATTAGCGTATTTTCCGGTCTTTCCGTCGACATTTTGAAACCCTAAATTGTAATAAAATTTTGAGGGTGGATGCTCAGGTAACGTGTTTGGACACAATGATTTTTTTTTCTTTTCTTAAGTTTGTCACTCAGCATAAAAAATTAACCTAGTCCAAAATATTTGCATGAGAAAAATAAAGAAATTATTGCACAGTCATGTCAGTCCTTAAATTAGATTATTCTAACAGACGGAACGTCAAGAATTCGTCGAAATCAGAACATAACAAAATAACACTCTGGAACAACTTCTTTTCTGTTGCATGATATTTTTTTAAAAGATTTTATCTACTTTCTTATCGCTGATTTCAAATTTGCAATCGGTTTCTCTCTCCATGTTTTTTCAATTGACATTTTTGGTCTACTTTGTATTGAAATGTATTCAAGTTCAAAAACGCTATAAGCGGATCACTTAAATGTTGCGATGAACTTCAAGTGGAAAAGTCGCAATGGAACTTTTGCTAGGAAATGTCATCAGACGCCGCTAGGGATGCTTCCTTATTATGAGCTGTTTCTTTGAGGTCTTCTAAGCAGGCCATAATAGGGAAGCGTGCCTAGACGGTATTTCTAGGAATGGTTTCCTATTAATAATGCAATCTCGTTGATGTGGCCTAACTCTTTCTAAAAGTTTATCGCAACATTTACTCAAACCCCTGTTATATATAACGCTTTCAAACTTGTGCATTTCGACAAAAAGTACACTAAAAGTGCCATTTAAAAAAATCTGTAACGTTTGAAGTAAGACTAATTTCAGATTTAAAACCCTCTCACCCGAAATAGGCAAATCAAGTATTTGTATAAATACAAAGAAAAAATTTTCCCTGTGCAATTATTACTAATAAAGAGTAAAAGAGCAAGAATTGATTCATTTTCAAAGCGTTTCAGAGCATTATATACAATACTTTATGTACTTTATTATTATGTACAATACTTCAGGTACTTTAATTGTTTTTTTAACTCATGTCTTTAGAAAACGATATTAATAGTCGGTTAGAAATTTGTTTTTAATAAGTGTGAATTCACGGTTTGACTTATCTATCGAATACGCATTTTGTATTGCAAAATAAGGGTTTGAATGATACACCGAGACATGCACTATTATTATAATTTTGTAATGAAACGTAGTATTTTTACAACGTTGTAAGTCACTTTCGTGTGCGTAAAAATGGAATGTTACAACCAAAATTTTGATGATTTCCTGGCTATCAAAAAGAGCTTAAATCTCTTTGGGAGCTCCATAACAGAGGTGTAATGGAGAGGGTACGTACATCAACTTCGAAAGATTCCTATTTTTTCGTCAATATTTCAGTTTCTTATGAATTACAAATTTTTTGTTAGTGGTAAATTTCGTTCAATTCTGCAGCTGTTATTTACTTGCATTTTTTATTACTGTAAAATTCTTTTGCTTTTTTAAGATGGTTAAAAAGTAAAAGCACTGTTTAATGGGGGGGGGGGATAACATTCCTCGCTTTTTTAATTTAGCATTAAATTATGTTGTTAAATTAAAACGAGTGTATAAGACTTTATATTAAGGTAGTTAATATATAAATTTAGAGAATTTTAAATCAAATGCAGTTGGAAACAAAAACAAATCGCATTTTGCAAAAAAAAAATCTGCAAGAAAGTTAGCATTTTTATCGCATTTTACTGAAAAGCGCGTTACTACAATAGTGCTCATAGCAATGCAAATTGCAACTCTTTAACGGTAGGTACACACAGAGCCTGAGTAAGGCAGGGGCATACTGGCAGTTGCCCCAGGCCCCCACATCAGAAGGGGCCCCAAATCGAATAGAAAGTTTATTTTACGCCTCCTTCTTTAATAAACTTTTTTTAAGCAAAATATCAGTACTGTGTAAAATCCGTCAGTTTTACGTTAGCATCTTCATTAATCTATCGTATGAACACAAAAAGTCTATATTTCGTAAATCCATGGCTTTCTAGGGCGTAATCCAGCTAAATTTTCGCAATTACGATGGACAAATTTGGCCAATCAATAGCTTGTATTTTTATAAAATGCGATATGTTTACAAAAATACTGGCTTTCGATTGGCTTAATTGGGCCATTGTAATTGAGAACATTTTCCTGAATTCCCTCCTAATCCAAGGATATAAATTTTTCGCAGCTAGATGACAATCAGAAAACTGACATGATGGACATGGAATTGTCAATCAATAAAATGGACGAACGATATTTCGTCTGGCCATCGGAGGAGGGGGGGGAGAGACTTTGCAACTACTTTAGGTTCTAGTCAGTTTTCTTGTTATGTTATCCATAATGAGGTGAAAAATTTAAATACCTCCATAAGTTCGGTTTTACATTGCTGAAGTAGTAAAACAGAAGGGGGCCTCCAAAGAATATTTTGCCCCGGGATCTAATTAGGTTAAGTCGGGAGCTGGGTTCACATATAAAAATTCTCGTCAATTTATCGCCTGGGGGAACTTATAGTCAATCAAAATAACGATTAATTAAAGTGCTCAAATATCATCTGCAACTCTCTGCCGGATGACAACTTAAGCTTCCATAGTTTCTTGACCACTAACTAATATCAGATTTCATAATTATATTTCTTTAAATTATATATAACCCCTAAATTAAGAGTTTGCACATTTGTTTTAATTTCATAAAATAATTAAATGTTAAATAAAAAAGCGGAATGTTACTCTTAATAGTATTTTTATTTTCTAATAATCTTTATGAGAAAATGTATCATCAATCAAAACTTTAACCACTGTCCATCTAAGCCATAGCGCTTAAAAATTAACTGGAGTCCTATACTTGATGGCAGAACCAATGAAAATAACACACTTTCTTATAGTGAAAAAGGCAAACTTTCGCCCTCGAAAACATCCTTTTTATTTAATATTAGTGTGACACTTCATTTTTATTAATATCATTCGTATTTTTCCAGATCCTTTTAGAGCCTTCTAGAAAAATGGACATATATATAAAACCGTTGATTCAAAATCGAAAAAGCAAATAATGTATTTCACCTCAACATCTTGATTACTATTCGTGAATAATATTTCCTTTATCGTTCTTAATACTTTTCATGGTTTATTGGCGTTGTTACAGTGATTTGTATCGGCAAGGAGGAGATACAAGAAGTAATTATACAGAGCATTTTACCAAAATAGCCGATTTAAAAATATTAAAAAATATTAAAAAAAAACTCTGCTGTATGATTATTAACAATATTAAACTTTTATACTCACACAGCTGAACATATTGCTTTATAATTGTACTAAATGCTTTACTCAATGCACTAAATGCTTTACTCAATGCACTAACCTTTAAACATTATCAAAGCTACAGTAGCTGGCCTGCTCCATTTTCCAATGGTTTTATCACACTGTAAGAATTATTTTCATTCTACAATTACGGTAAAATAACAGGCAGCAATCTGTCTATCCAATTATCCGTAAATCTTATGGTAAAAAAAAGCATTTTTCACCTTTACTGTTTAGAAACCGTTTACAACTAGTATGGTTAAAAAACCATGAATACAAAACTATGCGGATTTTTTTTAACTATTCACAACTAGGATAGTTTCAAAACCGTAAATACGAAATTTAACTAGACATTGAAGCTAGGCTTTTTGTTAGGTAGTTGGCACTGAAAGTAGATTGTGGTTGAGTTGTGTTTTATCAATTTATTAACTGAACCGATAAATGTGGTTTAATAAGTTTACAAGGTTGTTTCACCTTTCGTAAGAGAGGAAAAATAGTAGACTATTTTGCGAAGCAGATTTATGGTGCTGCCATCTATGCGTGGATGAGAGCATCGTATTCTAATAGTCCAGGGTCACAAATTAGGGAGTTCAGGACACTGGAAACTCTTCATGTGTTGAAGAGAGTAGAGGAAATATTGTGGTGAAGATGCTATAGCAGCAGGCATGAGATTGACAGTTTAGTCCTCGTGGCTATATTATGTACCCAGCTGTAAAGAATTAAACGGCTTCATTAGGTCTGCATAATTGGTCCGATAAAACACTGATTGTTAAGCCTAATTATGTGAAAGCAGTTAATAAACGGTTTTTCTCGCAGGTAACAGTTTCCATACCATCTTATTTATGATTATTTGACTGTTTTGCTTGAATATGGTAAAATAACGGTTAAAAAAATAGTTATTTAATTTTTTCCGAAAAATTTCCAACAGTACAAATGACGATTTTTATAGCTGAATTTGGTGGCTAATTAGAATAAAACATAATTCGTGAATATACTTCTTCAGAAAATATACTACTTTTAATAAGTAATATTAAAATATAAGTCTATTTTTACAACTTATATTCATTCTGATGCGCAGAAAGCTGAACTTTTTGTAGGTTCTTCATAAGAAAGAATAAAAGTGTAAAGGTATGATGCAGTATTTTTTAAAACTGAAAAGTACTAAGACTGAAATATGTAACTTGTTCTTTTTCTAGAGCGTAAACTCGATCACATAAATACAGCGATACAATATGCAGAATGCATAAACGAAGAAATATAGAAACAATTATTGTTTTATCGTTTGTTATATGGCATTTGTAGAAGTAAAATAGAATTGAAAACAATTAATCCCTTCACTCAGATGCGACACCGGTGTCCCTTATACATATATAGGGTAAACTAACCAGTGAAGGAACACTTGAGCTTCGCTTGCCTTTTAAAAATTCATATTAATTTCAAAATTCGTAATTTTAGTTAAATGACAGTGTCAACATATTTGCTACTAATTGCAAATCATGTAAAAAAATTGTAGAGAACTTACATAATATTGTTTTAAAGTTTTGGAGGTTCAAATAACAAGTAGTAAGAAGACCAAGTGAAGGAACAGCTCTTACCAGTGAGTGAACACCAAGTAAAGGAACACTTAATTTTGGTTATTTTTTAATGCTCCTTGTGAATTCATAAGCCATACAAATATTTAAAAACAAGCCTATTCTTGAAATTATAACATATAAATACTTGGAAATTTTAACTTTTTTTGTAATTATGAATTGAAAATTAAAGTGTCAACATATTAACACATGCTGTTCTTTCACTGGGAAGTCTATGCCCAGTAAAGGAACATGCCTGTTCCCTCACTGGTCAGAAGTTGTTTTTCGTATTTTTAACATACTTTTGATGCGGGACATCACTAAAAGCACAACAAAATTAAAGTTTATCTTTTATTTTCATTAACTTAGAAAAAAAAAACCAGTAAAGGAAAGCTTGTTCCTTCACTGGTTTTTCATCGTTTGGTGATCCAGTGAATAAACACCCCCTTATATCAGTACTTGCTTATGCTATGATGCTTAAAAAAAATAAAACGTAACTTCAATAACTATATTTTGAATTCTCTTTTTCACAGTAAGAAAAAATAAAACTATTTCATGCAATTAATTCCACTTCAAGCATATAAATACAAACACTCACCTTATAATTTTTTCAAAGAAACAAGGTGTTTCAGGGATAATAACAAATTAAAAAAAATTTCCAGAGAAGTCTATTTGACCAGCTAAACCAAAACATTGCTAGATGACTTCCTATTGTTTGACAGTAAGCTATTGTTACCAATCAATCTGAAGAAAAACTTTCAAATTCTCATTTTAATCAATATATAGGAAATGTTCCTTCACTGGTTGGTTTACGCTATATATATATTTTCTAATGCTTATAAAAAGCAGTCTAATAGTTACTAAACAAATCTTATATTCGTACTAAAATATAAATAGAAAAAAGTGGTTTGATTTTTCCCTCTATTCATATTTAAAAATTAAAAAATAATTTATTCTGTAAATTAAATAAATTTCAATGATAAATAACTGTTTCTCTTAGATCAAAATAACGGCAAATAAATGCAGGTTTGAAAAAATCATTTTTGGAAATTAGACGTGTTTTGAAGATTTTACCTTTAAAGCAGAAAAAGATACCTGTGTGTCATGATGTACTTTATAATCATAAATTATTAAAATGCTAAATATAATATTTTTCACTTATTTTGACTTAAATTAAATAAATAGAATGAAAAAGTATGAAAAATATATTTAATAAAAATTCTGCGTCAAAGGATGAAATTTGTAAAGATAAATGTTTTAATTTTAATGCAACCAACTGTGAACGAATTTTTCGTTGTTTTCAAATATGAAATATATTATAAAAGATATAGAAATGTTGACTGAAAAATAAAACGAAGAAGAAAATAAATAGAAGGATTACAACAGAAAATTTCAGAAGTAATGCATGCCACGCTGGTTTTCTTTTTTTTTTCCACCAGCGTGAATCTTAAAAAATTTTCGTGACAAAAATTCATGTTTTTTCTTATTAAATTCTTCATTATTTTAATGTTCTTTTTCCAGTTTTTTTTTACCTCTTCCTTTCATTTATAACAAAATTATACTCTTTAAAAATATTAAAGTTTAATCGATTAATTGAAAAAATGACAAATATTGATTATTTTTATCATAGTTATAATTATTTTAAAGCATTTAAATTAAATAAATGATGAAGTAAGTTGAAGTAACTAATTATTTTGAAGTAACTTTTATTAAAAGTGCATTGTCTATAAATAGTAATTTAAAAAAATATTCAATAATCATTTTTACGGAGCATCATTGATAGCGCAAATGCAGTATCGTTGCTATGGAAACATGCTACGCTCATCCCGTTTACCACATCACTGCGAAATCACAGATATTCTGATATCTTTTATAAATATATTCCTCATTCGTCGAATTGGGTTTTTTTCCTGTGATTAGCAAAAAACGACTTAGTGATTCTTCTATTGATATGTGAAATAGCTGATGAATTCTGTAATTTTTCGGAATAAGTGAATTGGTTATACGATTCTGCTGTTGATATCTTGATACTTTTCGATTCTGTCCACTTGATAAGATTCAGGTTATTTATGCTTGATAGTTAAGCCTATGGATGCTTAAATTGAAAGGAAACAATCAAGGAATTTCGGAATCAATTCTAGATTATCATATAGCTAAGCCCCATTTTAAATAAGTTTGAAATTTCTTTTTACTTGATCTAAATCTGTAGATTCAGAGACAGAACTACGCCATCTAAAATTCATAAATTTTAACGAACTATCTGAACATGAGATGACAATATAACGCATATCTGGTATTCAAACGGAGTGTCGTAAAGTTAGACATTTTCATTTGAGCAAGGCATAATAGTCATTTAGATATAATAAATTCATCTAATTACCAAGTTTTTACTTTAAAAAATGATACTTAGTCTACTCAAATGGTTTCGTGAGACTTTTTACAGATCGGATTCAGATGCAGAAAACGAATCATTAAAGAAAAATTCAGCTTTGGATCTGAAGTTTTTTCCCAAATCTTACTATCAGCGTGTTTACATGAACTCAGAAATATATTATAAAATTATCTTCAATGAAGGAATAGTACTTACTTTATCAGACTACAGAAGATATTTCTTAAACTCGGGAATTCAGACTCTATTCGATTGCATCGTAGATGAAATGTTCGAAATAAATTCTGAAGAATCAGAGTTTATTGCAAAATTAACGCTTTGGAGGTTAAAGGATGACCGATTCGGAGAAAATATGTTCAAAAGCTTCAGTGGTCAAAAACTGAAATACTTTTTGCATCATTATCACCGTGCGCTGCATCAATTACATAAAGAAACTGGGAATTGGTCATTTGATCCATTATCTTTGGTTATGTCAGAGTGTTATAGCCCATTACATGAAAGTTTTAAGGAGGGAAATTTTGAAATGTTATCTATAATTTTAAATAGTGGATATAGATTGGAATTTAATGACACTAAAAGGCTATTCTACACTTCCTTCTCTTGCAACAGAGGACAAAGACGTATTGCTAACTTCGAGTATTTGATCAGGTAATATAGAAGTTTTTAATCGGGTAATGTTGAAATAAGTGCTTCTAGTTATTGATTATAAGTCCTTAAGCTAAAACTATGCTTCGTACTACTTACACTCGACATAGCCAAATATAAGTACTGTAGTAGTAGGTTTTTTACATTTCTCCCGTGAAGGGATATGCACTGGAAAAACTTCTTGACAGTGGAAAATGCTGACTATCCAGAGTTGACCTTCAGCTATAGAAAATTTCAAATTAAATTAACTTTTATTTTGATGGGATTAACTTGTAAAAATCTGTTTGTTTTTTTAAATCTAATAGCGTAAAGCTAAGGAGAAGATAACAAATAATAGCAAATATGTAAAATAATTAGAATTATTTCAGCTTTAATAGTTGTGTGGTGCATAGAATAATAATAGTTGCGCCGGTGCATATTTCGTGCATGAGTGCATGATTTCTTAGTTTTGATCAATACCTATTGATTGATTAATCCCTTTTCTTTCACCCTGTACAAAATACAGGTATTGAACAAGTTGCTTATGTTATTGAATGCATTATTAATTATGAGAACATTATTAATATTTTTATTAGGTAGACATAGATTAAGAACTGTTTGAGATCCACTTTAAACCACTACTAGATTAATTTATTGAGATTGACTAAACATTGTTACTTTTTCAGAGCGCATTGAATCAGAATAACGAGCAAATTTAGTGCAAAACTTAATATGTAGTACATTAAACAAGTTTAAATTTTATTAATCTATAATATGATTTCGATTGAAAGGTAACATAGTAATATTTAATATCTCATTCAGACTGCAGCAAATTAAAACGACATCTTAGTTATAGGTCATGATGCCGTGATTTCAAAATTATATTTCTCTACATTTCCGTGGCTTGTAACAGTCCCAAATTCCAATTATGTTGGCAGGGCATTAAATGAATCAAAAAAGGATGTTTAAGCTAATATTTGAAGAAAAAAAATTGTTAAAAATTAAGACTAACAAATACTGATTAATCTAATCTATTATTTCAGAATTAATACATTCCTGACAATCAGAAAATATTTGAGAACATTGGAGAAAAGGTAAGCATTTTATTCATATTTACTATTATATATATTAGATTATATATATATATATATATATATATATATATATATATATATATATATATATATATATATATATATATATATATATATATATATATATATATATATATATATATATATATATATATATATATATATATATATATATATATATATATATATATATATATATAATATATTAATATATAATATAATATATAATATAATTAATATATAATATAATATATAATATAATATATATATATATATATTTATATATATATATATATATATATATATATATATATATATATATATATATATATATATATATATATATATATATATATATATATATATATATATATATATATATATATATATATATATATATATATATATATATATATATATATATATATATATATATATATATATATATATATATATATATATATATATATATATATATATATATATATATATATATATATATATATGGCACAATAAGGACAAAAAGAATAGAGGAAATGACGACGAAAATTAAGAAAGATAAAAAGTTTTATTTACTGCGCATAAGTTGCAAGTATGTAGAACTCATAAAATAAGTTAAAAAGAAAAGGAAAACATGGAAAAAATATAATAAATATTAATGCAGAAAGAAGAAGAAACCATATTTAAATAAAATATTTCAAAATATTTAAAAGAATCTGCTTGAAAACAAATTTAAAAAAAAAAAAACAGAAAATAAAATAATGGAGAGATGTAATCTCGTCATCAGCTCACACGATTTTATCTGTAAAAAAGATGCTATCTAATATTGCATTAATTATAGCAAAAGCAAAATATATCAATACAATAGTGTGAGGAGCACCCAAAAAAATTGCAAAAAGATAGAACATAGTAAGTATAAATTTGAAAATAATTAAATCATCAATAAATCTAAAAAAATTAATATTATGAGTAGAACTCTTTTTTATAATAGTGTAAAAATAAGTTAGCTAAGAGAGATGAAAAATTAGATCCTTGTGGTATTCCATCAATTTGAATAAAATATGCTTTCCATTGTAAAAAGATAATTATTATAAAGACAAATAATAAATAGAATTTCCCAATAATCAAAATCGCAATTAAGGATATTTTTATAATCATAGTATTAACTCAAAGGAACATCTTTGATTTCAGAAAAGGGAATGGGATTGATGAGATCCTGGGAATTAAATGCTGCAATATAATTAATTTTATTTTGCTTAGTAAATTCTAAAATCGGTTGATTATTAGTGTTAACCCAAGAAAAAACCTTCTGTAATAAGATTGTTAATAATTTTATTTAAGTAGTTAGAGGAAATGGTGTCAAGTTTAGCTAGATAGGGATTAGACCCAGAGGTGTTAGTTCAAAATTGAATAGGAATTTTAAGAAATTTTGGACTGATAATTAAGTACGGAAATTGTATAGCATTAATTTTAATTTTAAGTCTCTTATATGAATCTAAAAAATTTTCAATTATAATATTATTATCCAAATTACTAAGCTTAAACTTTTTATTATTTTTAACTCTTTACTTAATTTTTATTTATTTACTTACTTTTTTTGCCTCGTTTTTTACATTGTTGTGAATAAATGTGTGAGCAGTTGCGGCCTGACTTCATCATACCTTATCATTGCAAGCTAAACAAAAAATGCCTAAGCAATCAATTTTTTGCAGAAGATTGCATAATTATTTTTAACTTAATTTATGGGGGTAATTACTAATTTTTTTTTGCAGTCGCTTAATTGAATTATCAATTTTAGAAAAATTTGTTGAATTATTATTATTATTTCAATTTTCCATTGAAAAAAATTTTTTGAAATAATAATAAACAGCCCATTTGCATTTTGATAACATACATAAAGGTAAAGAGAATCTACTTAATATCTTTAAACAAAAATTATTGAGATCATTAAGAAAGTATTTTGGAAATTTTATTGATTGATATATGGTAAACGGGTCTAAATTTTGTGCCTTTTAATCATTAAATTACTTAATTATAAGTTTTCTATAATATTTAAATCCCCAGTAATAATATGTTTATGATGTTTATTAACAAATTCAAAATATCTCTCTTCTTCACAGAGAATACTCGAATATATTAATTTTCCTAAAACTTTTACCAACATCATTATAATTAAAAACAGTTCTACCAATAAATTATTATTTTAAAAGATTTTAATGAAGATTAATGTTAAAATCTTTTAATGGAAACAGAAAAAAAAATTGTTAACAAGGAAATTTAATGATAAAATGCACAAATTTTGAACCTATTTACCATATATAAATTAATAAAATTCTAAAATACTTTCTCAATGAGCTCAATAATTTTTGTTTAAAGATGTCAAATAGATTTTCTTAACCTTTAAGTATGTTAACAGAATGGAAATTGCCTGTTTATTATTACTTTAAAAACTTTGTTTTCAATAATAAGGAAAATTTAAATAACAATAACAATTCAAAAAAAAATTCTAAAATTGATCGATCAATTAAGCAATTACAAACAATATTGGCGATTAACCCCTTAGACAACTAACTATAACCCAAAACTAACAATAACTATGCAATGTTCTGTAAAAAAATCTGTATTGAACTTTCAAATAAATTGTTAAAAAATGCAAAAAATTTAAGTGTGCTAATTACAATAATGATAGTATCATAAACAATTTTTGCTTTATATAAGAGGTTAAAAATTAAAATTAATGATATAGGATTTCCATACTTAATTATTAGTCCAAATTTTCTTAAAATTCCTATTAAATTTATACAAACACTAGTAGGTCTAGTAGTAGGTACTTACCTAAGCAAACCTGTCACTATTTTCTCTAGCTATTGAAATAAAATTGTTCACAATGCTAATAAGGAAAGCTCTTCTTGGATTATCACTAATAATCAACAGATTTTAGAATTTATTAAACAAAATAATATTAATCCTATTGAGATCTTTAAATCCCAAAATCTTTTTAATAGCATTATGCTTTCTAAATTAAAAGATGTTTTTTTGAATTATTACTATGATTATAAAAATATCCTTAGTTGCAATTTTTAAAATCAAATTAATTTAATAATTATCTTTACAATAAATAATAATTATTATTATCTTTACAATGAAAAACATATTTTATTCAAATTATTGGAATGCCACTAGGATAAAATTTTTCATCTCTCTTAACTAACTTTTTTTTCGCTATTATGCTCTAAATATTAAATTTGTTTTTAGATTTATTGATGATTAAGTAATAATTCATTGTAAATTTATTAAAAACTTCCTTGTTAACTAAATTTATATTTTTACCATATGCAAATCAAATTCGGGAAAATCCATGGCTAAAAATCTGTACATACCGGGCTAATTGTGCTTTGTTTTAATAAATGTTAATAATTTTCTAAAGTCATTAAAATTGTATAATTAAATGGCAACCTTATAAATTATAAGCTTTAAATTATCTAGTGCAGTATTATTACTTTGCGCGTATCTATTTTCAGGCAAATCCAAAGTCACTAACAAATTCAATGCACTTCAGTACTGCAGTAAGAACGCACCATAAAATGACCTCTCTCCTTACGATTTTAGCCTTTTATTTACGCTTCCAATTTCATATTTTATAATCTGGCAAACTAGTTACGAAAATATTTTAAATCGTTTTTGAAAGATATCGGAATGTCTAAGTTTATTTGAATTATTAAGAATTGCTTTATAGATTACATTTGATATTTAATTCAGTCTTTTTCTTTTCTTATGATAATAGTAACTTTTGAGATCTTGAGACTATCTGGGCATGTGAAGTATATTTTTCTAATGTAATTTTCTATTTTGATTTAATTGAAGCCACTTTCGTTAGAATCAGACTAAAAGTTGAGAAATAATAAAGGTTTTCATAAGTATAAGAAACACAATTTTGTACCCATGGTTCAGAAAAATTAGTCATTTTCTTCAGAGAAAACTTTTTTCAACACAAGATTTTTTTTTTTTTACTGAGAGCTTTATTAACCCCTTTTTTCTCTCTCCCGTGAAAATGACGGGATGAGGTTTCGCCCTCTATTTCGTGTTCCCGTGATATTGACGGGCTGGAGTGTTCAGTAATAACGCGCCAATAAGAATAAAACTGATTCATTTCTTTTGCCCGGAAAACAATTTATTTCTCATTTTACACACCAGATGGCAGTACCAGGATACTTTTAATGTAATTGCAGATAGTTCGTTTATTTTAAACTAGATGTCAGCACTAACCAAATACGTAATACAAATATAAAAGCCAATAAAATAGACACTTTTATGACCGTTTTCTTGAAAATTAACTGATCGTTAAGGGGTTAAGTCATTATAAACAATGATTGAAAATACGAACTCCAGAGACTATTTGGACATGTAAGGTATATTTTTTCATGTAATTGATTCATGTAAATTGAAGTGAAACCACTTTAGATACAATCAGACGAATATTTAAGAAGTTATATAGGTTTTCAAAGATATAAAAAACTCAGTTTTGTTGTTATAGTCTAGTAAAATTAGACACTTTCTTTAGAAAAAGTAACATCCAAGATTTTTTTTCACTGAGCTTCATTAAGTCATTACAAACAATGATTGAAAATAAGAACGCCCGGGACGAAGGTAGCGCCTTTCTAAAACAGACACTATTTAGGACCTTTAATGCTACTGCATCTTGCCAATTAGAAGTAGAGCTCACGCTCTCGCTTCTGCTTTAGCAATCTTTTTTTTTTGTTTTTCGCGCAATGAGACTGATTCAGATTGATTATTTGAGACTTATAATTTGATTTTGTTCAAATACGAATAATAGACACTTATAAAAGGAAGAAAGTTGATAAAAATAAATCTATCTCCGCACATTTTTCAAGATACTTATTTTCTGTAGAAATAAATAGATCTGTTTTATATTTCATAATGACCGTTGAACTAGATAAGGATTTTGCTTTGGTTTTGTAACTTACTCTAAAATTGGAGGTGGGGGAATCGAAAAAAAAATTCTGCTTTTATTTGAATTTAAAAATAAAAAAAGCTTTTTTTTGCCCAGTAATTTGAAATTTTAAAAATTGAAAATGTCAAATCAAATAAAAAATTTAATATTCGATAATTAACTAAATTAATAATTGCCAAACTTCATAGTAAAAAAATACCTTAAAAATATCTGTAGGCCACAGAGTTGAAATTTTACGTGCTGAAAGAGCTAGTTTCTTTTCTATAAACAAAAAGAGGGTAACTATTTTCTCCGAAATTCCAAAGATATAGCAATTTAAAGTAATTTCTCACCAGTTCTTTTTTTCCGTTTTTCTCTACTTTATCTAACGGTTATTCATACATTGAAGAAAAATTTATTTTTCTCTCTGGGGATCTTTGTTTTATAAGCTCGTGCTTGACTTGATGTCAAAAGTAATAAAAAAAGAATAAATTAAATTCTTAAAAAAAAAACAAGAGAAAGAGGTTAAATGTTTTCAAATGATGCTGCCAAACCTTTAAAATTTTGAAAACATTTAAATTGGAAATGTCTCAAGAAGAAACAGCCTCCAATTTGAACTATTATAATATAATGTAAGGTGATCGTTATCTATTGTTAACAAGAAAAATTTCTTCTCATTTATTATTTATTACTGTATCACACATTGTTTATTCCTACATTTGAAATCTTTTTTATTAAGTTCAACTGATCATTTTGCAAATTTAAATTTGCATTCATTGTTTACGATTAACATATTAACATAACATTATTTTATAAAATTTAAAGAATTACATATTCTATGCACAAAATAATTTTTTCTTCGAAAAATATCAACTTTTAACGGTTTTAAGAGCAAAGAGCCAAGATAAATATACGAGAGTTAGCGAATAGAGCGAGCAGGGGTTAAAACTCCTATTTATTTTACATTTCTTCCACATCTCAAGTAGTCAAATTTCACATTATAAATAATGCAAAAAATATGTGATACGTCTGTTACTACATTTTATTACTTAATCCATACAATAAATTCAACATTAATCTACAATATAATATATTTTTTTCAGGCCTATTTACTTTCTCATACTCATTATATGCAGTTCTTTCATTTCGTCATTCCCTCATATAAGTCAGACAAACCATGAGAATAAATGTCTCTTTTTGAGTGCTCGAAACGTGCCAACTTCATAATTTTTTAAGAAAATGAAGTTTTCACGTAACTAAATACATCTTTCCACTAATGCTTCCTGCAATTATTCCTTTGGTAAAATATATGATTAATTTACCACAATCATTTTTTTATTTACTTTTTTTCCTCTTACAAGATCCATTTTAGTTAGTAATTCTTTAAAATATTTTTTCTTCTACAAAAATTATTTTATGCATTAATTCTCCCAAATAAAGTTTTTTCTTTTACATAATCCTTTTTAGTTAGCATTTCTTTTAAATATTATTTTTTCTTTAACGAAATCCTTTTTAGTAAGGAATTGTTTAAAGTGAAGTTTTTTTTTCTTTTACGTAATTCTTTTTGGCTAATGATTCGTTAAAATAAAGTGAGTTTGTTCTTTTCCAAAATGCTTTTTATTAGTAATTTTCGTAAAAAAATAAAGATTCTCTTTTTTCACAAAATTTTTTATGGCTTATAATTCTTTAAAATATTTTACTCCCTTTTATGAAATCCTTTTTACTAACTAATTCTTTAAAATAATGTTAGTTTTCTTTTACAAAATAACTTTTTAAACAGTAATTCTCTAAAATAATTCTTTTTTCCTTTATAAAATCTTTTTTAGAAAATAGTTCTTTAAAATAATGCTAATTCCTTTCACTTAGATTACTTATTAAAACAGTTTTCAAGTTTCTTGGTAGACTTCGAATTGCTAAACTTATCAAAAAATTTATTGATGTTCTTAAATTATTTTTTCATTATTACAGGAAAAGAATTGATGACAACTCAACCATATATAAATTGAGTGATCTGTGTTTTCAAGTTGAAGACAGAGAAACAGAACGTCATGATCGCTTCAAAGCATTCCAGGAAATTTTTTTCTGTTTAAAAGAAGCTTCATTGGCCGATATGTCAGAAGAATTTGAAAATCGTCATGCCACAACAACAAGAAAGTGCTCACTTCAAGTGAGGAGGAATTTCTTAATTCTTCAAACACTCCATGCATTTGCCAGTAATTATTGCGAACAGAAAAGGATGCTGGAAACTTTAGATCTAATTTGGAGATCTATACCTGATACATATGTTAATCCATTCGAGTTGATGAATATTCTTTATGAGGGTCGATATTTCGTGAAAAAAGAAAGTGTTTCTTTAACTCAAGAAGAATATGCCAAAAGTGAAATTCTCGGATATAACAATATCGCAAACCCTAGATCTTTGAAACATCTTTGCCGATGCGAAATAAGACATTGCCTCGCAAAAAACCATCAGTTACCTAATGGAGTGCATGCTTTAATCATGCCATCAGAACTCAAATCTTTTTTGCTGTTAGAACGATGAAACCGGAGTACAATTTGTTTATTTCTGAAATTGATGGTTTACTTAATATTTATAGAAATATAAATTTCTATTAGACGATAAAAACTAAGTACAGTGCTCAAAAAATACACAAAAACGTAGTTTTTCTGAATAAACATACTTTTTTTCGTTGGATTCAGATTTCTGCCTCGAAAATAAAGGGTGTAGCCATGATCTGGGAAATATTGTCTTAATAGTTTGGTCAAGAGAGCGATCCAAAGTTTTGACCCCCTAATGTTAATTTAATTTTTTTTTTTTCGTATTTCACCATATCTCGAGAAATCTTTTAACAGACTGAAGAATTAATATTAATATTACATTACATTATTAAAATTATATTAAAAATTAACATTATTGAAAATTAATTGAACATTAAGGGGTCAAAACTTTCGACAGCTGTCCTGACCAAATTATTGGAACCATATTTCCCAGATTGCGGCTACTCCCTATCTCTTAAAAAGCAGAAATCTGAATCAGATATGTTTGATTAGAGAAAATACATTTTTGTACTTCATAACTTAAAATATCGTCTACTTAATAACTTCATAACTTAAAATATCGTCTAAATAATTAACATATTTAAAGTCGCCCCCTCGACCCATTAAGATTGAATCCCAGAACGTGAAGATCCAATCATTGGATAAAAAGTTATTCAGGGTTGTCCATTTTTTTTCTTCCTGGCGCACTGTTCTTATGCAAATTGTTTCACTATGCAATGCATGTAAAACAAACAATTCGTTATTTCTTCACAATGATTTTTAAAACTAAAAAAAAGGAATAAAAATATATAAACGAGTACTAAGCGTATTTCAACCTATTTTGGACTTTTGATCAAAAATTTATCTTAAACACAAAAATCGAAAATTATCTATGCAAGTATGTAAAATTGTTTTACGATGCAATGCATATAAACAAACTCTTTTACATTTTTTCGATGATTTTTAAAGCTAATCTATGAACCTAAGTGCGTTTTATTCAAATCACTCTCAAATATTAAATTATATCTAACTCTGGAATTTTAAATGTGTGAGCCTATTTATATATAATTTCAGTTGTACTGTTTGTTCATTAAAGATGTTTAACTGAATATTTACGTTTAGTAATTCTCGCCTCTTTGAATTGGAATTTAGTATTATTTGAAATAAAAATGAAAGTAAAAAATTCAAAATAAAAAACAATATTTTTAAAAACCACGTTTTTGTAGTAGAGAATAATAATTTTAAAAAAAGTTTGAAAAACGAAAAACGTGGGGCGCATGAAATACATAACAGTAATGTTATATTAGTGTGTGTATGTGTGCTTTTGAGAATATGTGTATGTATATCAGTAATTGTAATTGTATCTGAATGTAGATGTTGAATATGTTTGCGTATATGCATATGTATGTAGCTGTGCATGTGTAAATGTGTATAGAAAATGTGTATATATATACGTATATGTACTGTTATGTATTTCATTCGCCCCACGTTTTTCGTTTTTCAATTTTTCTTTAATTATTATTCTCCACTACAAAAACGTGGTTTTTAAAAAATTGTTTTTTATTTTGAATTTTTTTATTTTAAATTATAATTTTTTTAATTTTTATTTTATATTTTTTAAAAATTATTACTTTTTAATTATTATTCTTCACTACAAAAAACGTGGTTTTTAAAAACATATATTTTTATTTAGATTATTTTTCTTAGTCAAGAGTAGTCAAGACTACTACAAGATCACTACTAAAATAATAGAACTTTCGCTTTAAATTAGGGATACGAAAATCTTTATAGAAAAACAATTCGCGATCGCAACGAACTACAGGGGGCGTTGTTGTATGAGACTAATACCTGCGATTTCTATATGAACAGTCATTCAGTTACTCTAGAGACGTCGTTAATGTAGTACGTAGCATTGCAACGTTCCTTCTTTATTGGGGCTAATTAAATTTAAAAAAGAAAAATGCTTGATATTCTTTCTTATGCAAACGAAAACAAAATGGTATCACTTTTTATTAGAGAAAGAATATCCAAAACACATCGGAAAAATATTTGTACATTAACAGAAAAAAAACATGTATATTCTTATAAGAGTTAAAACCTAATGCCCGAGAAATAGTTTTACTAAATTTAATGATATAACATGAAAGGCCCATTTAAACTTTACATTCTATAGTTTTAAGAATCATATTACTTACAAAAATTAAAATGAACAAAAAGTATACATAAGCCTCATAATTTTATGAAATTTAATTTTGTAAACAAAGTTTTCTGACAACAATTTTTATCAAAAAATTTCAAGTTTCAATAAAAATCATTATTTAGAAACTAAGAAACGTAAAATAAAGAATGCTGACGAAACAAAAACAAAAAAACAATTCTTTTTTGTCGCCATTTTTAGTGCTACAAAAATTCGTCTTTGGGATTTGCCAAAAACAAAACAAGATGCAATTTTATATTTTCAGGAGGGAAATATTTTACCGAAGAAACGAAAATGTACCAATTCCCACAACATAAAACTTTATCTTGGTAAACGTACGTTTTGGAAATGTTATTTCATTTGGAATCTTAGAGTTCATATGGCGATATGATTATTTTGAATCTATGCTAAACTCTATATCGGCTCATTTTCCACCGAAATCCGATTGACTATTTTGATTTTAAATAAAGTGTTTTATTTTATAAATTGTCGCAAAAATTTTAAGTGTAAATTAGCGGCACTTAAAAACCGCCAAATCTGTAGCGGCGGTGGCGTTAATACGTAAGTACCGAATTTTTATTCCATACTTTTCTGAATCATATTACTTCAAGCATTGGAATATACAAGAAGTATACATAAACACATAATGTTATACCATTTAATTTTTCAAAAAAAGTATTTTGAGAACAATTTTTATCGAAAAATTATAAACTAAAAAACGGAAAATAAAGAATTCTTAGGATAAAAAAACGATTTTAGGAATTCTTTACATTGAATTAAAAACTTTCATATTGTTTCTTTTTTTATTATTCTTATAGTTCTTAATCAGACGTAAAAAACCATTCTGTAGAGAACCATCATCAAATGAAAAAAAAATATTTACAAGCATATTTTTTATTGTAAAAATCATTGCACTTACCTGATTTATAATTCCCGGAGAATTCCAAAATAATAAGTTCCTTGTTTGAAAACTTTATTCTCAAATAATAGATACATAGTTTATCCCTTCATTACTTTTAGATAACATACTACACAGCAAAATTTTATAATCTATATGAATTTGAATATGTAGCTAAAAACAGAATAGCTGAATTCTAGTTGAACTTACTCTTTCAAAACTAAAAAATACTTACCGAGAAAACGACTAAAATTAATTAAGAATCAGCACAAATGGCACTATTTCAAGTAACTTGGATAATTTTTTATTGTTGTTTTCCGAATTATATGGATACAGAAATATATACTATTCTATAACGAAGAAGAATATGCTATAACTATTACAATTCTGTATGTTCTGAATTCATATTTATTCACTGGAATGACGAAAGCAATGTTGACTTCACTTTAATTCGTAATGAATTGAAGACAGAAGAAATGCATTTTACCTTAATACACACATCTGTATAACAGTATCCGAAATCGGAAGTCATCAGTTGCAAGTTTGTTGATAATGGAAATTAAAAATAATTGAGGAATTTTTCTTCAAATGTTTGGCGTGTTCTGTTCCTGAAAGATTTACTAATATTCTGGAGATTTTTTTCAAGTTCTTCGGCCTTTTCCTTAGGGAAATTTTGTTTCTTATTTGCTGCTAAAAAATGGCGTCTGATTATGTCAATGATTTCGATGGAACTAAATGAAAACGTGATAAATTAATGTCTGATATTTACAGGCTCCCGCTAGACGGCGTACTCGAGCGTTGCGATCGCGAATACCTTTACGACTTTCATTAGTTTTATGCTGATGACAACCAAAACGATCTGGAAATGAATTAGGAAAAACTGGATCCTACCACGTGATTTTTCAGCCAATAAAAATACTCCGACAATAAAAATCTTTTCACCTGACATGTAATACTAATTTGAAATAATGGAATCGACAACAAAAGACATTCTCGAAAATGATTTTTTTTTTAAATTTTAATTTTATTTTACTTTGTATGTCTTTTTTCTCTTCATTTTCATGCATTGTCTTCCAATTCTGAACTATGCGCCAAATTTGAAGTTTGTGGCTAGTCGGGAAGTTAGTTTAAAATCGATTGCAAAATTCCACCCGGACAGACATACACGAAGGCAAGTTTATATAAACGTGGGAATAAAAAAGGAAGCTAGGTATTACATCTAAACAGAAAAAGATGAAAATTAACATACATATTTTTTTCTAATATATATATTTTAAATGATATCCAGACAATATTATTTATATTTCTAAATAAAATAACCTATATGCCATTTAATAACTTATGTTCCTAAGAAATAGTATTTATATGTGTATTTAATATGCAATTTGAAATTTTTCAATATGAAATAATCAGTATGAAATTTACACACTATTTTTTAAATCGTACAAAATATGTTTAAAGATAATCACTTATATTATTATATTTCAACCTCTTAATCAGATAAAAAAAATTAATGGCTTTTGACAGGCATTGCAGAGGCTATATCTCTGAATTAATAATTTACTTCATGGCTAATTTTAATTTTATAGTGAGCATGACTTTTTAGCATGATAAAAAAATAATTTCATTCAATAATTACATTATAATTTAGTTATCATGACAGCTGTAGAGCTTGTATATAAATGCAGCAACTAAGTTTTGAAATTGGAATCCTCTTTTCCTCCCCTCTTTCTGGAAAAAAATCTCAAACCAGTTACAATCAAATTAAAAGTAGAAAAACAAACCTGGAACTTACCTAGAAAAATAACTAAAACTTGTCATATCTGTGCAACAATATATGCTTCTCTATTATTTAATGGCTCCAATACTAGTAGAGTTGATAACAAAATAAAGATAAAAAATAAAGGGGAAAAAACTGAATTTCACGATCCAGAAAGCACTTAAAAGCAATTTTAAGTGCTTTTTCGGGATTTCCCCCTTTGTTTGCTTTAAATAATGAAAGTTTATCTCCCTTCGAGATCTTCGATTTATAAGCTCGTGCTTGACTTGATATCAAAAGAACAAATAAAGATTAATAAATGACGTAAGAAAATGTAAAATTGAGAGTTTAGTTATCGTTATGTGTCCTTAACAAGTAAAATAATTTCTTATTGTGTCATACATTATGTATCCCTAAGTTTTAATATTTTTTTCATATTGAATTGATCATATGCGAAATTCAAGTAATCGTCCATTTTGTTATATGATAAGCGTATTAATAATATGTTCTTACGTAAAATTCTTATAGTTATATGTTTTTATAAACCGAAATGATGTCTTCGTTTCTTTCTTTTTTTTTATAATTCGGTTTTTAAGAGGAAGAATAGACATAAATAAATGGATAATATAAAAATGAGATTTAAAAATAAGAGAATACAAGGGCAGCTGGCAAACGATATGTGCAGGGCCATAGTCTTCCATCATATTAAAAAATTGTAAGCTTCGTTGTTGTATCGAGTTTCGTTAGATTTTGTTTTGCTGCTTAGCAAAACTTAAAAATTTGGAATTCCGAAAAAGAATAGAAAAATGTACAGGAAGCACAATATGATAAAATAATTTGACCTTAGATAGCTAATTCGAGAATTATTAACTGTTAAACTTGTAGTAAAATATGCCACAGGGGCGCTTTGCAAGCCACGGAAACTGAATTGAAATTTGACGTGTTGGAAGGGCCATTTGTTATCAATTTAAGACACGTTTTATTCAAAAGATATTTCAATTTTAAGAGTTATTTTCGCGAGATTTTCTTCTTTTTTTTTTGCTTTACTTTATATTACGTTATATTAAGTTCTTTTGCCTTGCGTTACTATACAAAATTTTTCAAAATTTAGAAAATTTAACGATTGTGTGCTGAAAATTGTACATATTGTTAACCAGCAAAATTATTTCTTATTTATTGCTTTTTATTTTGTCACGCATTCAATATTCTTAAATTTAAAAAAAATTTTCTTTAAATATAATTGATTTCCTTTCAGATCAAATAAATCATTCATTTTGTAAAAATTAATATATTAACAACATGTTGTAAATCAAAAATATTATAATTATATATTTCATAAATAAAATGATTTTTTTATTATTGATTGAGATCTATGATGAATTGAGGACCAAAAACGGGAATTGTTGAGCAGAGTGAGCAGCAAGCAGACTCAGATAGTTTTTTTTAAAAATATCAATAAATACTTTTAAGATATAAGATATCTTTTAAGATAAATACTTTTAAGATAAATCAATATATACTTTTAAGATTGGCGTAAAAAAAGTGACAGTGGACTACTTTATTAAATTATATGCAAAATATCTAACATTTTTATTTTATTTTTTCAGAAATTACAAAAATAATTTGTTTAGGGGATGAAATGGTAAATTAGGATTGATTTGTTAAATTATTGCGAAGGGCGCATGTGCGGCTTACGACCTCTCGATAACAAAGGTATACCAATATTATACCTATACTGTTAATATAAATCAACAATATAAATTTATACAATCTTTATTTTTACAACAATCTATATTTTTTGAACAAACAATCAATTTTGAACAAACAACAATTTTAAAACAATCTATATTTTTTTATGCATCTTTAAAGTGTAACAATAAAACAATTTATTCTTAACAATTATCATAAACAGTTCTTTTATTATAAAAAATCTTTCATTTCACTATCGATCCTTTTCGACAAAATATATCCATAGATAATTTCAAGTTTGGAATTGCCTAAAATTAGTCAAGAGCCATCTTGATAATGAAAAATATCTTCACATCTATATGGAAAAGATCTATATGGTAAATTTTTGTTTACACTTGAAATGAAATTATTTTAAATTAAAACTCGTAGCTTAATGGCACTAAGTAATTCATTAGGTCGGATTCAATAAAATCAAAGTGTCATAGATCTTTTAGAGAAAGTGCAAAAGAGTTGTTTACTTCCAGCGTTAAGAATCTTCCGAAACATTATGTCTGAATTATTATCTTCTGCCGCTTATCTTCTTATCTTCTGCTCAAAAGTTGTAAAAGTTTGACTAAAGACGTCCAAAACTAAAAAAAAGATTTTGTCGATCGGATAGCTCTGAAAATCTAACTTTTTAATAGCAAAACCAATTGCACCAACTTTTAAAGTTGTAACTTTATCTTCACTGTAGCTTCAACGGCATCGATATTCTGTTTGGTCCATTGAGGTGGCAGAATTGAAAGGCTGTGTTCCAACAAAATATTGATTGAATCAAACCTCAGTGAGGATTAGTAGAAGATATGAATTTAAAATTCTAAAATTTTGTAACATTATAGCGTTATTAAGAGATTATTCGTTTTATTGCTAAATTAACATTGAAACATTATGTCTGAATTATTGTCTTCTGCCGCTTATCTTCTTATCTTCTGCTCAAAAGTTGTAAAAGTTTGACTAAAGACGTCCAAAACTAAAAAAAAGATTTTGTCGATCGGATAGCTCTGAAAATCTAACTTTTTAATAGCAAAACCAATTGCACCAACTTTTAAAGTTGTAACTTTATCTTCACTGTAGCTTCAACGGCATCGATATTCTGTTTGGTCCATTGAGGTGGCAGAATTGAAAGGCTGTGTTCCAACAAAATATTGATTGAATCAAACCTCAGTGAGGATTAGTAGAAGATATGAATTTAAAATTCTAAAATTTTGTAACATTATAGCGTTATTAAGAGATTATTCGTTTTATTGCTACATTCAGCTGATCAGCAGAGTCTGAAATTTTTACAGTTTTTTGAATATTTAGACTAAATTTCACAGTATTTGGTTCATTGAGGTCACGAAAGTTATTAATTCAAAGTCATTTTTTTTAATTAAATGTAATAGGAATTAGAAAACAGAGTACTCAAAACGTCAAATCTTGTGGGGTTTTTTTTTTGTGGTTTATTTATAGCTTTGTTTTTGCTAGAAAATATTATTTATAGAATTTCTGTTCTAGTTGTTTTGGTTACAGGGATAAAAATTAGTTGAAATAGTAATACTAAAGAAAAAAAATTAAGAATTCCCCCAAATGAGTGATGAGAGTTGATAAAACTACTTTTAAGATACTTACAAATAATAAATTTCAAAACTAATGATAAATTTAAAAACTTTTATTGATAATTAGAGTTAGATTTTAGTCATGAAATGAATACTTTGAAAAATGCGTATAAAATGCAGATTCATACAGTATTTTTTTGAAATTCTATTCTGACTTCTGCTTGTAACAGTAAACAAATGATTGAAACCTACATTGTCTTCAAGCATGGAGCTCTAACAGCAATTTACGTGCTCTTGTGTTGTAGTTAGTCGCATAGTGGTCGAAATGTTGTTTGAAAATAAAGCTTTATTGGCGACAAAATGTCCACACAAAGCCCCGTCAGTGGAGGGAGCGTTCGCATCCCAATGAAGTAAACCCAAGTTCGAATTCCAGCGTTGTCTGCTTGATATGAAATCTGCTCCAGACTTGCAGTTATTACAGTGCTGACTAAAAATATTCTCAGTGGCGGATGGATCATGGGTTAAAATCTCCTTGACGGCGGGCTAACCGTGGGAAGTTTTCGTGGTTTTACTCATCATGCTACACAAATGATGGTTAGTTCAGTAAAAAAAATTTCCACTAAGACTAGTTTGTCTCAACACTTGATTCTGAAGCTGCCTTGTCTTCTAGGTTGGGTTCATATTACAAGGCTATGGAGTTGAACATTGATAGTTATTAACTTAGAATTGGGTCTGCTGCTCAACACCGGTTTTAAAATAAAATAAAAAGTCTATTCAAATTCTGCCTGTAGCAGTAATAAAATGATAGAAAACTACGTTTTTGCCGAGTACTGGACTCCTGCAGACTTTCCAGATCTCTAGCTAGTCAGAAAGTGGTGGATATTTTGATTGCAAGTTTTTCCCTCGACACCTTAAGGATTTAAAACAGAGTTCTAAAAATACTCTTCTATGAATAAGTTTTTCCCTACACTTTTATATTTTTATTTTAATGATTACATCAATTAAATATTTTTAATAAAATATTCACCAATAACTCTCAAGTTTATTTTACTTCCTAACAGTGACAGAACTTTTTAATACGCATTAAATTGATTTTAAGTAAATGTGATACACCTTCTAGACATAGAAAAGTTAAAAGAATTTATTTTTTAGTTTTGATTTATATCATATTATTTTTTTCAGTCTTTTAGCAAATATATTCTTCTTAGGAAAATATCAGTTCAAACTTTTTTAAGTGGCCGAATGTGAACACCCTAACACCATTGTTCCAATTTTATAACATGTATTTTTTTTCAAAAAGCTAAAGACTGGTAATTTATTACATTATGATTAGCATTTATCTTAAACATACGAAATATTTGTATGTTCCAAAAAAGAATAAATATCATTAAAATCTATATTTAGTTCTAAAACCACGTGCAAATAAAATTTTAAACCCAATTGGTGTTAATCATCGCAAATGTGCTTCCACTATTTTAAGGTAGGTGCTTTTCATAGTGAGTCTTTTTTAGAAACAACACAATTCGTTGAATTTGGAACTAAATGAAATTATTAAATTAAAACCTCGCGTAGCAGTCAAAATTTTGGGATTGGAAATACAATAAGTGTAAATCTAAACAAAAATTATGTTAACGATTGTTCGTATCCTAAGTAGTGTCATGACAGACTTTTCCTTAGAATGGCATATTTTCAGAAATTATGAGTCAGGCCAATAATTTAACTTTCTTAAAACACTTCTGTAATTCTACAAAACAACCAGACTTTTGAGTTACTGGCAAAGAATTTCTGGTTATAGGAATGAATCTCATAATGTCATTGAATCCTGATCTTCAGGATCTCATATTGGCTGACTGATTTAGAGCGGCTTGTCAAGTTGTAAAAAAGGTACCACAAATTAAAAATGGACAGCTTAATGGTACATCTTAGGTTACAGTTGGGTACGAAACCGCTACATTCCCATTTCAGAACGTTAGACGTTAGAACGTCGGCTAAAGCCCCGAATACGTAGCTGCAGCAACACGCCGCCTTTTTTATGAAAACCGCATCATCTTTCCTTCATCATCCACTAGGGATGCCTATCAATCTTCTTCAGGTGTGATGTTATTACCAACACCGCCATGCCTTCACACAGCATTTCCAGCTTCAGTGACTTTTTTGATCGCGTTGTGACACTTTTTGACACTCCCATTACTATGGTCACAATTTACACTTTAGCCAGCTGCAAATCATTCAACTGCTCGTTCACGATCGTGAACACTCACGTGATGTCTCGCTGAAAGTTTGTACTTAATTATTGCAACACCACCTTCAATTTCACAGAATTAAGTTCAACAACTTACGGTGTTATCTAAATTAAACGCATAGCAGCATGAGTTTTTGAATGAATGAAGAGCTTATATAAACTGCCTTTTATACAGATAAAGCCCTATGTGCTTTAGTTTTACGGTAATTGGTGGGCTATCGGCAACGCTACTTTGCATAAATCTGCTACTTCTTCGCAATTGTCAAGCAGTGTACGTAGTTGCAGTTCTCCAGAACTCTCTTATTAGTTTTTATAATCAATGGTTTTCAATTGACTAATGTTTTTCCTGGCATATTAGCCAAATTTCAAGGGTTAATTGCTTTTTCTTCACGATAAAATTTTGTTTTAGGAACTAAAGAATTTATTAACTGTTCGCTACAATCCTTTCGATATTTTATGAGCTCAATGGAGAGCTTGTCAAGTTGCAGCTCATTAGATAATTATGCAGAGCCCTTCAGTGAGTTCCGATATTAAAATAAGCCTCTCTTTCTTACTCTCCTTTATGAGCTTAATATCTTTTGCCAGGTAATTACTTATTCATAATTTCACTGATTTAGGGCTTTGGGTAAAATTTAGTCTGAGAAATATAATTAGAGAGTTTTCGGAAATATTCTTTTACATGACATATTTCCTGTTTTTACCATAACTTTATTTGCTTATTTTTTTTCCATGAACATCATGATTTTCTTCAAATGAGATTGATTTTCTACTATATGAATGCCCTGTCAAAACTGTTCCACAAATTTTGATCGAATGCACTGGCGTTCCAATATAAGCCTGCTGCTTTTTAATTTCATCAGAAATACTATGTTAATACATTTTACCAATTTTAATTAAGCATTGGTATCAATGCTACGGTAGTTTTAGTGCCAATGTTACGGTCGCATTGGTGTCAATATTGGTGGGATTGGTGTCAGTATTGGTTAGCATAGGTTTTAATGGTCATTCTCTGTGTCGTTTGAAGTCAGTAATTTACCATTACAGAGAGTTGTAAGTCATAACCAGCTTGAGCTATATGGCAGACATTGAGCTAGTCCTTTTCCAAAAATTAATTTCCAATTTTGATTCAGATAAGACAGTAAGATTTTTTTTGGAAACTTTGGAAATGGTTAATTCATTATTTTGCTTTACTTATCTCCCACTTTTGGTTGTATATCAGAAAAAGGAATAAAAAATTCGTGGTTCCAACTAGTGAAAGCTGCTCTTGCTTTTTTCTTAGCTTCTCAGAAAATGAACAGAGGCCAATAATACTATGTAATTAAACTATTGACAATATTTTTCTGACATTTTTTTGTTATTTAGTCGCCGAAACTACACATATTCTTTCACATAGCAGATTATTTCTATAGATTGTAGAGTTCACTAGACATTTCTTTTGACGGCATAATATTTTACTACAAATTATTTCTTTTCAATACATCGCAATTTTGTATTGATAATAAATTTCTGAAAAATAAAAAATAAAATAAACTATGTACTTTGTAAGACTGTATTTATGCGAAAAAAACCTATTTGATTGATAAAGGAAAATTTGGTGTTTAAAGTGTGTTAAAATAAAAAAGGAAACACGTTAAGAAATTTTTGATCTCATTAAAAGATTTTCACGCTCAAAATAACAATTTTTGTGATTCAAGAGGTTCACTTTTAATATGTTAATCAATGCAGATGATATTTTTAGTTACGAAATCAGACTAAAAACGTACTTTCTTTGAATAAACATGCCTTTTTTTTTACTTATTTGGATTCTTAACTCTTAGATTAAAGGGAAGGGGTTCTACTCAATAGTTTTAAAAAATAGTTGACTGTCAAAAAATTAGGCCTCATAATTTTAATTTTATTTTCTTCACTAGATCAGTGAGACTATTTAAACAGATCAAATGCATTTTGCACTCAATCATAAACCTCGCTTGTTTATGATTGTGGCTTATTGGTTTATCCAAGGATAGTTTCATTTAAATATAATTTTTCAAAATATTGCTCATTTTTACTATTTTATTCAATAATAGTGGAAAAATTGTTGAACTGTAAGGCATAAAATTTTTAGTTCATTTCAAATTTTTTAAATTTAATGAAAAATGCAAAACTTGAATGAAATCGGCTGAATAGTTTCGGAGTAGGGAAATTTCAGAAAAAGTTGTATTTTTAAATTTCTGTTTTTCAAGAAACATTCAACTGATTCATTTCTAATTTCAGATTTTGTAAGTTAAAATGGATAATTACAGCAACTCTTAATTTTTTCTCACTTTCAGTTCCAACTTATTAGAAATTCTCTCCTGAAACCAAAAATCTGATTGTTTTTTCCTCCAAATGCTTATTTATTTAGTTATTAAACATTTAATTGCCCCAAAAGGCCCCAGTAAGTGATTCAATCAAAAATGATCCCTGATTGGTTATGCCGTCACTTGTGCTGAACAGAAACGAGGCTCGTCCACCCGCTAAGGCTGTTTCAATGATCTTTAAGTCTTAATATAAGTTCTATCGTATTAATGGGTCTGGTTCATTTTATCGACAATCACTTCATCGACATGCCGTTTCTTCAACAACACTTCCTCGACAGATCATTTCATCGACTGGGTCATTTCGTCGTCAGGGTCATTTCGTTGACAATCGATAAGTCTATTTAAAGACAGGGCTGTTTCACCGGCGGGGTTGTTTCGTTGACAGTGACATTTCATTAACTAGCATTTCGCCGATAGGGCTATTTCATTGTCATGTGCAATTCTGAAACTATTTTTAGGGTTTTTTAGGTTGCGGGTTGCGTCATTAATTTTTTTCGTGTCTAAATTTTTAAAACTGAATCTAAAACGAAATGAGTAGGGGAGAGTGGGGTCAATTGTAACAGGGTACAATTGTAACAGAGCAAACATTTCGAGTGTCGGGTTCCAGATTTGGTTCCTCAGTGGCGCACAAGATGTATTTAATGAATCTATATGTACACCCCTGCTGGCAACCATTTTTATGTACTTTTTAAAGAGTTACATCACAAAAGATATTTTCACGCTACGTAAGCACTTTTTTTGGTATTAGAATATTATATTGTAACAAAACAATTTTGTTTAAACAAATAAAAATTATTAACTGAATATTAAAGTGGACACCTTAATTGACATTTAAATAAAAAAAAATTAGTTTTGTTAATTAACTACCATAGTTTATAACAAATGAAGCTGAAATGGCGTCTTGGGGACGATTGTAACAATAAGTAGAGGGACGATTGTAACAGCTGAAAATAAATAATCTTATGTTTACGAACCATTACTTAACTCTTTGAGAACCACCAATACTTTCCTGTATCATTTATATTATGTTGCATGTGCATTATTTTATTTGTCACTTTTCACAGCATAAATTAAATTTTTTAACCCCTTAAAGTTAAAATTTTAACCCTTTAAGTCTCTGCTCATTATTAATTTTACTCCTAAAGTATCACTACTATTTTGATCAATAAAAAAATATATCACAACTATGATAATATGTATAATTAACTATGATTTAGTTGAATTTAAGAACTGTTACAATTGACCCCCTTAGTGGGGACAATTGAAACAAGTGCACGACTGTCAAAAATTGTTAATAGCTAATATAATAACATTTAAAAAAAGGTGTTTATTTTTTTTTCTATTAGAGGATAGTCTACTTTACTCGTCTGTCAATTAATACTAATAATACGTTGGATTTTTTGTTAGTTAAAAATAGTTAAGTAAAAAATGTTACAATTGACCCCACTCTCCCCTATCCTATGTTGCAATTGCCAAAGAGGAAGCATTTTCTTTTTAAATTTTAAATACTACTCTTTTTGCTGTACATCACGTTACAGAAATGAAATACCTGCACATTCGGTATTTAAGTTGCAGTTTCAGTGTATCTATTTTTGAGTTTGATTGTTTCGATTTAATTTTATAACAGGTTTTTATGGATTAGCATGGTAAAGGCACTTGTAGTAACTACTTTGAATAAATCTTTATAGAGCAAGTAAAGTAAGAGATAAACAAGGGGGAAAATAAACTGAATTAATAAATCGGCGGAAGCAATCTGATATTGTTGGATACAGAAATAATTTAAGAACAGGAAATTGCATTTTTAATTCATTTTTTAATAAACTGACAATTAGATGGGAAGCGTATAACGGAGACCTAAATTATCCTCAGATGATAACTGAGCATAATGAGTCCTTTTGTCAACAGGGCTATTTTGTAATTTTTTTTTCTTAGTGTACTGGGTAGTTTTACGGATTCGCTGATTTCGTCGACTATGTAATTTTTTGGGTCATTTCATCGATGGGGTTGAAGAAAGGAGATAGGAAAGGAGCGAAATTGATAAAAAATACAAACGAACCATTTAATCGGGGTAAACAAAAAACAAGTGATTCAGTTTACTGATAAGTAAAAAGTTTGCAAAATCTTTAATTTGTTGCAGAGCGCAAACTACTATTTATTTTTGTTAACATATTGATGCAGAGCAAGGAGTCCCTAAATAGTAAGTGCGCCAAAAACATCGATAAAGTGAGCCAAAGGGTGAGTTTGGCGAAGTTCCCTCTTGCTGAGCCAAAGGGTGAGTTTGGCGAAGTTCCCTCTTGCTGTAGGGGTTGCATCCTTTTAGGAATCAGTTGAAGCGTTGCCTTGGAGTACGAAGGTTGATTCGATGGAGACATGATGCCCTGGTGAGAGATCGTAGTTTCTCCCCCACTTATGTTCTGAAATTTTGAATATTGTAATCAAGAGAATTTTAATCATTAAAATCTTAAATTAACTTTAATATGTGTAATAGATTTTAACTCTAATTAACATGATACATACTAAAGTCATATCAATAGTTGTATCAATGGTGCCGATACACCTTACCACGCGGGTAAGGTGTATAACGCATTATTTTTCTAATCTTAATTCACCCAGCTTAAATTTTAAGTTTTATGCACGCAGTGTTTTTTTAAAATTCATTTATTTATATTTAGATATATTTTAGTTTTAGATATATTTTAAAATTTTTTGAATTAATATGCTTAAAAAAAACTTATATTTAATTATGCACGTGCTGAAAATTTTATGTACGCGATTTCATTTTCTTGTTTTAAATGCTTGCAGGTCAAATATGTATGATAGGAATATTTTATGTATTTTATAAAAGTTAAGGAAATATTTATTTCATATAATTTGTTTAAATTTTGAATGATTATGAACAGAAATAGAGCAGGTAGGCGGCAACCGGAGCCGTACGACGCGGGTGCGGAACAAGGATTACGAAACATTTCATAGAGTTAATCCCAAAATTTAAAGGAAAGGAAGATTCAATTCATAGTTTTATTAAAAAAATAGAAGAAGTAGGACGCATCAATAATTGGAATGATAACGATAAACTGGCAGTATTAAAGTAATAGTATGTGAGGACGCGTAAATTTTTTGGGTTTGTCTTAACACCTCAAGGGTAGTCAATAGACCGCGATAAAACAGTTAAAATAAATTAATTTCAAGTTCCTAAAGATCAAAATCAGATTAAATCGTTCTTGGGGTTAGCTGGATTTATCGTCGATATATGAAGAATTTTTCAAAACGTGCTTTACATCTCACTAACTTACTCCGTAAAGATGTACTCTTTGTTTGGAATGATGAAACACAAAACGCTTTCGACGATGTAAAAAATACAATTTTGAGCCCACCTGTTTTAGCCCTACCTGACCCGGAAGCCGAATTACAATTAACAACAGATGCCAGTTCTTCAAAGATCGGTGCAGTACTCGAACAAAAAATATCCAAATGGGGAGGTTAAGCCTCTTTATTTTTACTCAAAGAAATTAAATCCTTCTCAAGCTAAATATAGTGCTACGGTATTAGAATTTTTCGCAATCTATTCATCATTAATATTTTTTTAGAGCATTCTTAATAGGTAGAAAATTTAATGTTGACACTGATCACAAACCTCTCGAAGGTTTTTTATCCAATAAGAATCCCTCGTCTAAAATTTTGAGGTGGAAACTAGCTCTGGAGGAATTTAATTACAAAATAATTTATATCAAAGGCAAACTCAATGTGGTCGCTGACCATTTATCACGATATGTCAATAACTTAACAATTGTTTTTCCAGAAAAATCAGAACTAGTTAATTTGCAAAGTCAAGATCCTAAATTGAAGAAAATTATTGATAAACTAAAAGGAAATAACAATTCTGAATATCCAAATTATTTGTTAGATGAAAATGGAGTGTTAATTCATTTGTCCAAACGGAACAGTAAATCTCCAAGAAAAGATGTTAAAAAGCAAATCTGTGTACCCAATTCCTTAAAACCTAAAGTATTAGAATCAGTCCATTCAGAGATAGGAAGTCATCTCAGATTTTTTAAAACCTGCAATAGATTAACTGAAATTTTTTTTGGGATAAAATGTATAAAGATACGAAAAATTTTGTAAATTCCTGTATTCCTTGTGTAAGAAACAACTTTTAAAAGAAAAACAAAACAAACGCAGTTCATTTACTGTTTACTTTTATTAAAATTTACGCACACCGTCATTCTAAAAACTCAAAATCTATATTGTACACAAGAACTGCTGTTGCCAAAACATGGAATAATAAATATGTAATAAGAATATAATTAATGTTCACGTTCACACTTTTACACTTGTTTATCCAGACGTAGTGTTTTTAAAATGCAATCAACCCCGACGCAGATGGTCGAACAAAGTACATATCCCTCAGAGCGTTGCCACGCTGATATTTTTGGACCATTGAAAGTTACCACATCGGGGAACAAATATGTTTTCTCAATGATTGATGCATTTTCTAAATACATACATTTAGCAGTTTTACCAGACATAAAATCCGAAACCATTTCAAAAGCATTTTTTGATAATTATATAGTTCACAGGGGTTGTCTTAAAATTATAGTAACCGACAACGCCAAATATTTTTCAGGAAATGAATTTACTGAGTTTTGTAAGATCCAAGGTATCGAGAAAATTCATACTTCAAAGTATGCACCTTGGGCTAACGGTAGAATATAAAAACCAAACCAATCAATTGCAAATATTTTGGCAACAATTTGCAATGAAAATAACGAATGGGACAAGCAACTTTCACTAACTATGTTGGCAATTAACGAAAGCACACAAGCTTCTACATCTTTTATAGAACACCTTAGAGACACTAGATTGCCCTACAGTTTGGGTGAGGGTGAAGAATTTCAATCCCAATCAGAATATGATCCAGACGTAGTGCTCATATAATCTAAATTAATTCGGTCCTTAGACGAAATTTTTTCAAAAGTCTTAGAAAATTTGAAAACTTAAGAAGAGAAAAATATTGGGAGAAGTGAGATCGGGAAAAATATTGAAAAATTTAATTATCCAATAGGTTTCCTCTGTTTCGTAAGAACTCCAAATTTAAAAAAGTAAGGTTTGTCGAATAAATTACTAAAAAAATTTGACTGGCCATATCGCATAATAGAGTGTTCTTCTAAAGTGAATTATCGAGTGAAAAGTGAATTATCGAGAAGTGTCGAAAATAATTGAAAAGTTTTTAATTGTCACGTAAACAGATTGGCACCGTATATTCGAAGATATAATTATTTTCATTTTACTCCTAAAAACATTGCACACCTGCAGGCAAATTTCAAAGAGACAAATGAACCGGTTGGTAAATATAATTTACGTCACAGTAAGAATTAAATACAAATGATAAATAAATTCTAAATAAAATATTTCAATGTTCATAAATGCTTGTAAAATACTCTTTTTTTTTAGTTCACTAAAATAAATTTATTATTTTAGTGAATAATTATAAATTTATAATTTATTATTTATCTGATCGTCCCCATGAACTGTTTGGTGATCGTTCTCATGAAGTGTTTGCTGATCGTACTCAACTGTTTTCTGAGCCTCCACGTACTGTTGGTGCCACGACTGTTCCCACTCACATGGTTCCTCCACCTATCCTTCAACTGGATTTCCCTGCTCCTCCAGTTTTATCATTTGGTAGGATTCCTCCACAACCACCTTCGTTGCCAAAAACAGCTGCATCTCAAATACACGCTCCACCCAGTATACATGCTTCACCACTTCCTCCGAAAGTATTCAGCAGAATACATCTGACTACAAGAGACGAAGCAAAAGCTTGGACATTAGCTTGCGAGATCCAGCTCGACATTGTTTCCAGTGCCAGAAGATGTTTTCAAGGATTGTAACTTCTTGAACTCGTGGACTTTTGCCTTGGGCACTAATTAAATTTTTTCACTTTTAAAGAACTAGGTTCCTCACCACGTGCGTCAATGAATTTCTCGGTAATCCCTTGTCTGTGGCGGGGGAGAGATGATGCAGAGCAAGGAGTCCCAAAATAGTAAGTGCGCCAAAAACATCCATAAAGTGAGTCAAAGGGTGAATATGGCTAAGTTCCCTCTTGCTGTAGGGGTTGCATCCTTTAAGGAATCAGTTGAAGCGTTGCCTTGGAGTACGAAGGTTGATTCGATGGAGACATGACGCCCTGGTGAGTGATCGTAATTTTTCTCCCCCACTTATATTCTAGAATTTTGAATACTGTAATCAAGAAAATTTTAATCATTAAAATCTTAAATAAACTTAAATATGTGTAATAGATTTTAACTCTAATTAACATGATACATGCTAAAGTCATATCAATAGTTGTATCACTATCAGCGACGAGTTGTTGATACATAGATTAGAGCAAGGGTACATAATTTTATTTTATACATAGTATTACTCCATTATTTTTAGAATTTCGATCTCTTGGCTTATATAACAGGTATATAAGTTGCAAATATGAAAGAAACGAAAACATTAATGAAATTCACGATCTTATATATTTATTTTTATATGTGAATATTGCTTTTTATTTTCTAAATATCTAATTAAATGCGATTTTTGTTATCAGCATGAAATTACTTTGACGTAGTTAAAATAGTGAAGCGATATATTATAAATATTAAACATAGTTTTCCGTAAAAACAATAAATTCTTCACTTTTGTAAGTACATGATATGAACATAATTTCGAGTTATTGGGTTACTTTATATTCTATCTCAGAAAATTATGATGAAGTGAGGGCAGGGATAAGAGGATATAAGTCTTGCTATTTGAAAAAGTTTGGTGTCGTTTTGATGTTTTTTTATGCTGAATCGAATGAAGATAATAGAATTATTATTGTTTTGATATAACTAATAGTTAAGAGGTAATGAGGGCTTCATGCACACGGTTAGAATTACACTAAAGTAATGGTAAAATAACCGGCAGTAGTTTATCCATCCAATTAACCGTTATGTTTACAGTACAGAACATTTTTTGCCAATAAGGTTTTGAAACCGTTTACAACTATTATGGTTGAAAAACAATGAATGCAAAACTTTACGGCATTTTAACCGTTGTTAAAAAGAAATTTAAGAAGAATTTAAGAAATTTAAAACGAAATTTATATTAATTATGAAGTTCAATTATAAAGTTCAAATATAGGTATTTTTTATTTTTATATTTTCCACATTTTAGTTTTGAGTCTCCTGGCTTATTTACGTGTCAGATATCTAAACGTTAGAGTGGTACTTTTAAAAAAAAAAATTTTTAAATACCATTAACGTAATTTTACTATCACTATTATAAAATGTAAGACATGAAGAAACCTTGTATGAGTTAGTGAAGCGTAGTTTACTTTGTATGATTTAATTAAACTATAATTTTGTTAATGTACTTAGGAAAGTGTACTTTTTTTCTAATTGTACTTAGGAAAAATTGATCGACCACAACTAAGAAAATATGTCATAGCTAATGTATAATAATCTTTAATCATTTTTAACATAAACTAAATCAAAAGTTTTTTTTTCTTATGAAGTTTATGTTCTAATAACTTTTACAATGTTAACATATGCAACAGTAACGTATGTAGTAATTATTTTTATGAAATGGAAAACCAATTCGGAATATCTGTCCCTTCAGTTTTCTCCTTAAACTTCCGATCCAGCCTCTCAGCTTGCTCTTCAGTTAGAGCATTTTTCCAATCTCCAACGATTCCTTTCCGAATAAATTTATATTCAGGTAAAACGTTTGGCAAATCTATTTCAGAAATTAAATTCCTGATATGCTGCAAACCTTCATAAGTGTTTGGTTCCGTAAGTGTCTCACCTTCCTTTGGTTTTAAATCATAAACTTCACTAAAATTCTTTTTCATGTATTCAAAACTGCTAAAGTTCACGATGTTATTCAAAACTGAATTGTCTTTTTCGATTGCGCCAATGAACTCATCACCAAGGAATTTAGCCAAATCGACAATTACTTTCTTTATATCTTTCTTCATATCTTCGTAAGTGGTGTAATAAAGATTGGGGTCATTTCGATGAGGGTACCAAGACAATAAATGATCAAAGTAGTCATTATACTCCGCTTGACCAGCCATGAAAAGCTCGAACAAAACATTAAACTCGCCATCCCAGTACATAAATCCAGGTTGATTTCTAGTGTGGTGGAAAAGAGATACGGCGCAATCTTTGGGATTGCGGGCAACAAAAATGTACTTAGCTTTAGAAGAATATGGCATATGGGTATAAGGAAGATGAGTTTTAAATGCACCTGGTCTTGGCATCTTGTCAATGCTCTCCTTGCCGCACATATCTATAAATGGGCAATGCCTCAGAAACTGAGACATTTCTTCAAGCTCTTTTCCTTTACGAAAAATGTAAAGAGCTACATTTTGCATCCATGTTGTCCCACATTTTGGATAAGTCACAATAAAAACGTCCTCTGCTTGTGGTTTGTAATCCATAGCTTCACGGAAACATTTTGATGAAAAGAAACCTGGATATATAAGACCATCCATTTTCATATAAAACGGTTTTTTCGAAACGATTTCCGTTGTTGAAGTCATTGTTGTTGTTCCTGAAGTAAATAAAAGTTTCAATTGCAAATTAACCATTCTATAGTTATAGTATATACAAACTCATAATTGTGCATAACACTCATCTGAGTAGTAAGGTATGTAATAGTGGTTGCAGAATAGAACCAAAAAAAATGAATTTATAGTGATCTCCAGATATATAGGCCTTAAACCACGTAGGATTTCCAGCATGAAACTATGTTTTCATGCTGGAGCTACATTTGTCAGGAGCTACTAAACTCACATTAATGAACTATTTGAAAAGATAAATCTTTCGTAAAAAATTAGACTATTTACATTTACGTATTTTTTTTAAAATTTAAATTATGTAACTGAACCCCGTATAAGGCCGTGATAAGTATACCAAATTTTAAAACTCTATGTTAAACTATTTTAACACTTTTTGTTCGGGTTTCTATTTGTTAATAACTTCAGCTCTGAGGAAGCACGTTTAAATATAATTGGTGATCATACAACAATTTTAGAAAACTTATAAATATAATATAATTATAATATGTATAGTTTCTTTTTTCAGTATTAATAAAATTCATTTCATAAATAAAAAAAAATAAAATTCACTAAGTTTCTTATTTTATTATAACACCTAATGGACCGTGGTAAACATATTAACAATTTAAAAAAAATGCCGTTGCAATTTTAAATTTTATCTAATAAGCTAAATGAATTTTTTATTCTCATATCGTACTTTCAATTCCAAAAATACTTTAATTTACCTTTGCCAGAAATAAATGGACCGATAAAAATTTTAAATAATAATTTTAAAAATTCTGATTATATTTAGCACATTTGCACACAAATTTCAATAAATGCTCTTATTACAAAAGTGGTTAAATGGTTATATTTAAACTAAGTAAACATATGCTTCCGCTATAAATTAAAAAAATAATGTGCACGAAATTCCTTATATAGATAAATTTTTTTATAGTAGTTATTTTTCAGGTGAGTGCAAATGATTTACTTAACCAAGATAAATATGAATATTGAAATCATGTAATGGAATCATTTTGACCGTTGAACTGGATAATTATTTTTCTTTGTTTTTGTAACTTGCTCTTAATTCAAGGAAGGGGGAAATCAAAGAAAAAAATCTGTTTTTATTTGAAATTTTTTTTTAAAAAAAAACGTTATTTTGCTTAGTAATTTGAAATTTTAAAAATAAGATTCAAAATGTCAAATTAAATAAAAAATTTAACATTTGATTATTAGCTAGAGAATTATTAATTGCTAAACTTTGTGGTTAAAAAAAATTAAAAATACCTGTAGGCCGCAGAGTACGTGCTGAAAGGGCTAGTTTCTTTTCTCTAAACATAAAGGGGGTAACTATTTTTTTCGAAATTCCATTTTTCTCCAAAGTTATAGCAATTTGAAGTGCTTTCTCGCTTGTTCTTCTTTTCAGTTTTTTTCTGCTTTATATGACAGTTATTCATACATTGAAGAAAAATTTATTTTTCTCTCTGGGGATCTTTATTTTATAAGCTCGTGCTTGACTTGATGTCAAAAGCAATAAAAAAAAAGAATAAATTAAATTTTTAAAAAAAGAGAAAGAGGTTAGATGTTGTCAAATGTTGTTGTTAATCCATAACATTTTGGAAGCTTTTAAATTGGAAAAGTCTCAAGAGGAAACAGCCTCCAATTTGAGCTATTTTAATATAATATAAGGTGATCATTATCTATTGTTAACAAGAAAAGTAACTTATCATATATTATTTATTGTTTCACACATTGTTTACTCCTAAATTTAAAATCTTTCAAAAGTACAATTGATCATTTTGCAAATTTAAACAAGCATTAATTTTTTTTACGATTAACATATCAACATAATATTCTTTCTACAAAATTTCAAGAATTACATATTCTATGAACAAAAAATTTTTTCTTTGAAAATATCAACATTTAAGGATTTCAAGGGAAAAGAACTAAGATACGAGAGTTGGTGAATAGAGCGAGCAGGGGTTAAGCCTCCAATTTATTTTAATATTACATTTCTTCTATATGTCAAGTAGTCAAATTTGACATTATAAATAATGTAAAAAATATGTGATATGTTTGTTACTATATTTTATTATGTAATCTATATTATAAATTTAACTTTAATCTACAATATAATATATTTTTGTCAGGCCTATTTACTTTTTCCATCTCATTATATGCAGTTCTTTCATTTCCTCATTCCCTCGTATAAGTCAGACTACCCTTGAGAAAGAATGTCTCCTTTTGAGTGTTCGAAATGGGCCAACTTTATAATTTTTTAAGAAAATGAAGTTTTCACGTAACTAAATACATCTTTCCACTCCTGTTTCCTGCAATTATTCCTTCGTTAAACATATGCTTTAATTTACCATAATCATTTTTTAAAATTTTTTTTTTCTTTTACAAAATCCATTTTAATTAATAATTCTTTAAAATATTTTTTTTTCTTTTACAAAAATTATTTTATGTATTAATTATTCCAAATAAAGTTTTTCTCTTTTACAAAACCCTTTTTAGGTAGCACTTTTTTCGAATATTTTTCGTTTTCTTTAACAAAATCCTTTTTTGTTAGGAATTCTTCAAAATAAAGCTTTTTTCTTTTACGAAATACATTATAGTTAATGATTCTTTAAAATTAGTTTGTTTTTTCTTTTATGAAATCCTTTTTAATTAGTAATTTTTTTTTAAAAAATAAAGATTCTCTTCTTTTATAAAAATATTTTAACCAGTAATTCTTTAAAATATTTTTTTCCGTTATACAAAATCCCTTTTAGTTAGTAACTCTTTAAAATAATGTTAGTTTTCTTTTACCAAATAACTTTTTAAACAGTAATTCTTTAAAATAAAGTTTTTTTTTCCTTTATAAAATCCTTTTCAGTGAGTAGTTCTTCAAAATAATGTTAAGTCCTTTCACTTAGATTACTTATTAAAACGGTTTTCAAGTTTCTTGGTAGATTTCGAATTGCTAAACTTATCGAAAAATTTATTGAAGTTCTTAAATTATTTATTCATTATTACAGACAAACAATTGATGACAACTCAACCATATATAAATTGAGTGATCTATGTTTTCAAGTTGAAGACAGAGAAACAGAACGTCATGATTTTTACAAAGCGTTCCAAATTTTTTTTATCAGTTTAAAAGATGCTTCATTGACCGTTATGTCAAAAGAATTTGAAAATCGTCATGCCACAATAGCCAAAGAGTGCTCACTTCAAGTGAGGAGGAATTACTTAATTCTTCAAGCACTCCATGCATTTTCCAGTAATTTTTGCGAACAGGAAAGGATGCTGGAAACTTTAGATCTAATTTGGAGATCTATACCTTATACATATGTTAACTCATTCAAGTCGACGAATATTCTTCATGAATTTCGATATTTCGTGAATAAAGAAAGCGTTTCTTTGACTCAAGAAGAATATGCCAAAAGTGAACAATAGTGCAAACCCTAGATCTTTAAAACATATTTGCCGATGTGAACTAAGACATTGTCTCGCGAAAAACCAACAGTTACCTAATGGAAAGCATGCTTTATGAATACCATCAGAACTCAAATCTTTTATGCTGCTAGAAAGGTGAAACCGAAGTACAATTTGTTTAACTTTCTGAATTTGCTGCTTTACTTAATATTTACAGAAATAAAAATTTCTATTAGATGCTAAAGACTACGAACAGTGCGCAGAAAATACACAAAAACGTAATTTTTCTGAATAAACATACCTTTTTTTCGTTTGATTCCGATTTCTGCCTCGAAAATAAAGGTAATCGTAATCTGGGAAATATGGTCTTAATAGTTTAGTCATGAAAGCGATCCAAAGTTTTGACCCCTTAATGTTAATTAAATTTTTTTTTTCCTATTTCACCATATCTCGAGATATCTTTTAACAAATTGGAAAATTAATTTTACGATTACATAACATTATTAAAACTATTTTCAAAATTAACATTATAAAAAATTAATGGAACATTAAGGGGTCAAAACTTTCGACCGCTACCCTGACCAAATTATTGGAACCATATTTCCCAGATTATTTCTACTCCCTATTTCTTTGGAGGCAGAAATCTAAATAAGATATGTTTGGAGGCAGAAATCTGAAAAAAGATATGTTTGCTCAGAGAAAGTATAATTTTGTGTCTGACTTCCTAACTTAAAATACCGTCTTTACTAAATAATTAGCATATTTAAAGTCACCCCCACAACGCATTAAGATTGAATCCCAGAACGTGAAGATCCAATCATTAGATAAAAAGTTATTCAGGGTTGTCCATTTTTTTTTCTTCTTCGCGCACTGTTCTTATGCATAATTGTTTTACTATGCACCCGCATGAAAAACAAATACTTCTTTATTTCTCCAATGATTTTAAAACCAAAAAAAAGAAGAATAAAAATATATAAACGAGTATTAAGTGTATTTATACCTATTTCGGATCAAAATGTTATCGTAAACATAAAAGTACCAGTTGGAGGTTAAAATTACCTGTGAAAGTATGTAAAATTGTTTTACGATACATATTAAATACATATTAAACAAACTCTTTTACATTTTTTCAATGATTTTAAGAACTAATCTATAAACTTAAGTGCTTTTTATAAAAATCACACTCAAATATTAAATTATATCTTACTCTGGAATTTTAAATGTGTGCAATATTATTTCAGCTGAACTGTTTGTTCATTAAAGATATTTAACTGAAAATTTACATTTAATAATTCTCTCCTCTTTGAAGTGAAATCTAGTATTAATTGAAGTCGAAATAAAAGTTTAAAAAAAAAAGGAATCTAGGCATTACATCTAAACCGCCATGAAATCGTGTTTTCTCGGAATTGAATTCAGACTGAAAGTAAAAATCGGAACCAAGACATTATATGTAAACAGCCGTAAAAATACCGAAAACGTGTTTTCTGAGAATAGGAGTCAAAATAAAAGCAAAAAAGGCAGGACGCTTGTTTTTGCTATTTAACAACTCACAATATAGAAGAGATGATTAAAACCTTAAAACAAATTACAGGTCAGTTTTGAAAAAGATGAAAATTGACATACATATTTCTTCCTAATATATATTTAAATGATATCTATATAATATAAATTATATTTCTAAATCAAATAACTTATATGAAATTTAATAACTTATGTTCCTAAAAATTAGTATTTTTATTTGCATTTAATATGCAATTTTTTAAATCTGTATTAAATTTATTCTCTTTTTTTAAAGCGTAAAAAATAAGTTTAAAGATAATCACTTACATTATTATATCTTATCCTCTTAATATCAGTAAAAAAATTTATGTCTTTTGACAGGCTATATCTCTGAATTAGTAGTAATATTTACTTAATGGCCATTTTTAATTTTATAGTGAGCATGACTTTTTTGCATGATAAACAAATAATTTTATTCAATAGTTACATTATAATCTAGTTATTATGATAGCAGTAGAGTACGTACGTAAATGTAGCAACTTAGTTTTGTATCGGAATTCTTTTCGGGAAAAAAAATCTCAAATCAGTTTCAATCGAATTAAAAGTAGAAAAACGAACATGAAACTTACTTAGAAAAATGACTAAAACTTGTCACATCTCCGAAGCAATGCTTTTCAATTATTTAATGTCTCCAATACCAGTGGATTTTATAACAAAATAGAGGTAAAAAATAAAGGGGAAAAAGCTGAATATCACGATCCAGACAGCACTTAATTTATAAGCAATTTCAAATGCTCTTTCGTGATTTGCTTGCTGTAAATAATGAAAACTTATCTCATCTCGAGATCTTCGATTTATAAGCTCGTGCTTGACTTGATATCAAAAGTAACAAAAAATTATTAATAAATGAAGTTTGAAAAAAAGTAAGAGTGAGAGTTAAGTTATCGTTATGCGCCCTTAACAAGTAAAATAATTTCTTATAGTGTCTTACGTTCCGTATCCCTAAGTTTCAATATTTTTTTCATATCCAATTGATTATTTTTGAAATCAAAGTAATCATCCAGTTTGTTATAAGATTAACATAGTAACAATATGTTCTTACATAAAATTCTGATAGTTATACACCGAAGAGCCTTTACATTATGACCACCCTCCATCTATAACAATAGGCTCGCCCAGGTTTTCATGGTTTTTTCGCCCAGGAACAATGTTTTCATGGGGCACATTAGGACCCATAATCCTCATAGAACAATCCCTGACATCTGTAAGCTACTTGAACATAGTTGCAGGCCAGGTTCACCCATTCATGGCAACAGTTTTCCCTGCGGGGGACGGTGTTTACTAACAGAATAATGCACCATGTCATAATAGTCGAATCGTCGAGGAACATTCCAGTGACTTTCAAGTTATATCTTGGCCCCCAAATTCACCTGACTTTAATCCAATAGAGCATTTGTGGTCCTACTTGGAAAACCAAATTCGTGCTGCCACGCTACCCCCTTTGCAGGACCAGTTGGTGAGCTCTTGGTACCAGATACCTCAGACTACCTATCAGCACCTTGTGGAATCAATGCCACGGCGCGGGTGCTAGCAGTTTTGAGGGCTTAAGGTGGTCATACATGTTATTAGCAGGGTGGTTATAATGTAATGGCTCTTCGGTGTATGTTTTATAAACCAAAATGGTCTCTAATTTTTATCTTTATTTTTTTCATAAATCGGTTTTTAAGAGGAAAATATATATAAATAAATGGATAATATAAAAATGAGAATTAAAAATAAGAGAATATCAGAGTATTTGGCAAACGATGTCAACAGGGGCATAGCCTATCACATTAAAAAAATCGCAAGCGTCGTTGCTGTATCGAATTTCGTTAGATTTTGTTTTGCTGCTCAACAAAACTAAAAAATTTGTAATTACGAAAAAGAGTAGAAAATGTACAGGAAGCACAATGTGATAAAATAATTTAACCATAGAGAGCTAATTCGAGAATTATTAACTGTTAAACTTGTAGTAGAATATGCCATAGAGGCTGCTTTGCAGGCCACGGAAACAGAATTGAAATTTACGGGTTAGCAGGGCCATTTCTGATCAATTTAGCGCAAGTTTTATTTAAAGTTATAGTTTATTCGAAAGATATTTCAATTTTAAGTGCTACTTTCGGGAGATTTTCTCATTTTTTTCTTCTTTTTTTCTTTTCTTTTTGCTTTACTTTATATTACGTTACGTTTACGTTCTTTTGTCTTACGTTACTATACAAAATTTGTAAGATTTAGAAAATTTTTCATCTTTTCCGTGGATGATAATATCATCAAAGTAGGTAATAGTTCCATCCAAATCTTGGACAAACTGAACAATAAATTTATGGAATTCATTTGGTGCAGTTCTTATTCCGAAAAATAATCTTTTTGCTAAGTATGTACCTCTATAAGTAGAAAGAGTCTGATATTTTGCGCTTTCTTCATCGACTTTCAAATGTAAATAAGCTTTATAAATATCGAGCGTACAGAAATATTTTCCATCACTTAATTTATTGAGAATGTCCTCAATTCTAGAAATTGGGTGCCTGGCATTTTGAAGCTGATTGCTGATTGTAACCTTAAAATCTGCGCAAATACGAACTGTGCCATCGTGCCTTGGGACAACTACTAGGTACCCCATTCTGATACGTCTATTTTTTCTATTGCACCTTCAGTTTCTAATTTATCTAATTCTTGTTCTACTTTTGATTTTAAAGTATACGGTACAGTACGTGGTTTAATAAAAATGGATTTTGCATCTGGAATTAGCTTTAGTGCACAAGTATATTCAGGAATGCAACCAATTTTAGCTTCAAACACATCAGAAAAAGAATCAATAATTTTATGTATGGAAAAATAAGTACAAGAAATACTGGGTTTAAAATTTGTATTTTGTTCAGAAATAGTGTGAGGATCAGATAAATTAATATTTAAGTTTCTAATCCAATCACTCCCTAATATAGAATTTTTCTTTATCTAAACAGTATACAAATCTTCAAAGCTAAATTTATTTTGATATCGGGGCTCGAAAAACCGCTCGTCCTCGGCGGTCAAAAATTCCCCGCGGACAACGAATTTCTCGAATCCGACGTCCGCGCGGACGGCCATTTTCCCCTTACTGTTAGTGATACATTTTCAATTTTTTTATTAGAATTGATTTTTTCTCTGTCTGGGAGTACTGCAGCGGTTAAAAGGGGCTTTTCAGCAATGAACTTACAAAAAAAAAAAAAAAATACGTACTGGACTTAAACAAGAAGTGCTAAACGCAATTATGAACATCTACCTAAATTGAAAACTCCTTTCAGATTTCTGTGCAGAAACCTCTGTAAATCATTGGCTTGATTGTGGAACTGGCAAACGTCATATTTGATTAATTTAAAAAACGCAGTACCCTCGGATAAATTGACATTCCAAATAACTTGACCTTTGTCATTTAAATTATTTCATAAAATAAATTCTAGGTCACTATTAGTAACCTAGTATTTCTTTTATTACTGTATAATGTAATCCTAGTAATTGTAATCCTAGTAACTACTAGTTCATTGTGCAATTTACATAAATGTTCGTAATAAATAAGAGAAAATTATATTTTTATTTATTTAGAAGCTACGGGACAGGTCCTCGGGGACGGGTAAAATTTCTGAGTTTTTTCTAGCCCTATTTGATATGATACTTTAATCTGAGCAACACCAAGAGGCTTAAAAATTTGTCTCGTATGACTTCTAAAAGATACATTCGTTTTTTTATATCGGAACATTCAGACAATTTATTGAATTCGTCATTATTTATTATGCTAATATTACTTCCGGAATCGCATTCGAAGCGATGTTCAAAGCTATTTAATTTAACTGAGACATACATTTTGTCATCATGATTAAATTCGTTTTCAAAAATACATCATAAATTTGATTTACATTAGTACTCAGTTCATTTGATTTACATATCGATTTCTAGATCTATTTCTGGACTGTTTTGATATACACACGTTAGGTAAATGACCTCGTTTCATGCAAGATTTACATCGTAATTTATTTTTAAGAAAACAATCTTGAGTCTTATGATTTGTCTTTCCAGAATGTAAACATAATCCTTCTAATCCATGCTCTTTTAAGTTAATATTGCTTTTATTTTTCATAGGCGATTTTGATCTACTTCTGTTTTGAAGTTTTCTTTCGTTTTCGGAATTTCGAAAATTACTATTGTATTTTTTTTTTACATTGTAACTTAATATTTTATTAATAGAACTAGGATAATTGCTCTTATAAACTTCTTTATTTTCGATTTCAGCAGCTAAGGCAATTTCAATAGTTATATCAAATGTAACATCACCTTGCTGCAATAATTTTTCACGAATATCAGCATCAGCTAAACCTCTGATAAATTGTGATCGTAATAAGTTTAACATAGATTTAGAACAGTTATTAGAATTACATTCAGATTTGAATTGAGTTCCATCAAAAAGTCCTTCGCGAAGGCAAATTTCTCTCAATACTTAATCCAGGAGTTCCCTTGTCTTCTGGATTAGGTTCAAAATTACAAGGCTACGGTGGTGAACATTAGTAGTCGTAAACCCTAAATTGGGTCAGCTGTTCAACGACTGTTATGAAGTAAAATAAAATACCTTCACTTGGAGCCGTGGTGGCTCATGGGATCGGGCGCTCGCTTCCCAATGAGGTTGCCCGGGTTCGATCCCAGTGACAGCTGGTGGATTCGAAATTCGCACCTTGCTCACACCGACCACAGTGCTGACGTAAAATATCCTCAGAGGTAGACGGATCATGAGTTAGAGTTCCCTTGCTGTCGGGCTAACCGTGGGAGGTTTTCGTGTTTTTCCTCTCCACTTAACGCGAATCAGTTCCATCAAAAAGTCCTCTGCGAATTAGCCTTCTCAAAATACTTGATCCAGGAAATCTCTTGTCTTCTGTATTGGGTTGCAAAATTACTAGGCTACGGAGTTGAACGTTAATAGTCGTAAACCCAAAAAAATTGGTTTGACTGTTAGTGAGATTCAGAGCAAAAGCAAAAGGGGAAAATCCGAATTGAAAGGGAGAACGATTAAACATTTCTTGAGAGGGAAAACGTACAAGAACTGTATTATTTTACTTTTGTTTTTGAGGTGTGCCCACGGTTGTGATGGCATAGAAATGTCGTGCACGAGATGTTACTTTTGTTACTTATTTTGTTTAATTAAGTTTATTGTTAAATGTTGTTCACCCGTCAAATTATTGTTTACATCGAAATCCTTATTTACAATTGAAACCTTTCTGGCGTAGTCCGGCATCATTGTTGATTTATTTTGTTAGCGGGAAAAAGAGTCTGATGCAATCTTGTTTCGTTTTGAAAATACTGTAAGAGCACCATTTTGTGTTATATGACTCCTAATTTGTTTAATTTTCCATTTGTGAGAAAATTCTTTTTCGAAAATACGTACTAATTAACTGATAATTTAAAAATTGTTTTGTGTGTTTCAAAATTATTTTGTTCCGACCGGAATAAATCGTAGAATATGTCATTGTTATTCTATTTAGTATTTGCTAGAATATACAGGTATACGACAAAATAATAGGAACACCTGTGAAAAAAATGAAAATAAATGTTTTAATAAGGAGTTGGGCCACCTTTGGCCTGAATGACAGCTTGCGTTCGACGTGGGATTGACAAATAAAGGTCTTGACCAAAGTTCATCGGAATTTGTAGTCACTCCTCGTGCCGGGCAGTCTCGAGTTCAGAGAGTATGCGTGGAGGAGGAAACCGAGCACGGACTTTTTCTCTAAAAAAACCCACAAAAGCTGATTTTGTTCCACTTCAAGCTAGATGTTCCACTTCATCATTATGCTCATTTAACCATGTTTGAACACAGTGAGACGTGTCAACAGGGGCGTTGACATCTTGGAACACGGGACGTTCTCCCGGAAAGAGAGTATGAAGCATAGGGTGAAGATAATCTGCGAGAATGCTTCGGTAATGGTCCCCTTTGACCACCCTCCTCAAGATAACGAGAGGTCCCAATCCACGGGCAGATTAAGCGCCCCATACCATCACAGAACCACCTCCATGTTTCACTGTTGGAACCAGGCAGTCAACGTGAAATGCTTCTGCCGGCGTTCGCCACATGAACACACGCCCGGTGGTCTGGAATGGTGTAGAAGAGGATTCATCAAACCAAATGACTTGTTCCCATTGCAGTTGTGTCCATTTTAGGTGATCTTGAGACCACTGTAGTTTCTTCAAAGCATTCCGTGCTGAAACTAACGGTTTTGGAATAGCTACTCTGTCATGAATGTTAGCAGCATGACACTCTCGTTGAATAGTTTTCATGTATAAGGGGTTCTGAATGTGGGTATTCATCTCGGACGTTATCACCGGCAGTATAGTCTTGCGTTTTCGAGCGACTATCTTCTTCAACACCCGTCTATCACAGTCCGACAACTTCGACCTTCTGCAGCTTTTGTGATTCCCAGAAGACACCTTACCCAACTTTGCGTATGCCGACAGAGTCCTTGAGACACCCACAAGGTTCGCTGTTCTGGACACGGACGCTCCAGCGAGGCGAGCTCCGATTATCAGGTCTCTTTTAAGGTCAGAGAGGCCAGACATAATCTCGCTTCTCTAGGGACAGATTTTTCTCATGCAACTCTCACACTGCCAAATGCTAGTCTGATACCTTTCCTTTCATCACCACTAGGTGGCACACTCTTGCGACACGTGCCCGCCGTTTATTGGACGGTCGAAGGAAGACTCCATTCTTTCACAATTGTTTCTACTATTTTGTCCTGCGCCTGCATATGTTCAACGGTGTATGAAATAAGAATATAGTAATGATATTTTTTGTTTTATTTTCTTTGTTCCATCAGGTAAATTTTTAAATAATGTGTTGTTTTATGTAGAAGTAATTTGAAATGGTTAGCACGTTTTTGTGTTTAAATAAGAAGCATTTTCAATGCGAAATCGAAAAGAGTGAGAGGTTGTGTTAGAATGCCAATGCATTTAAATTAATGTTCTCAAATCTGTACATCGAAGAGGCAGAATGCACGTCAGTGCAATTAAATATAAAATAAACATTAGCACGCCAGTGCATATAAATTAAGGTACATCAGTACATTGAAGGGTTATTTGCACGTCAGTGCATATAAATTAAGGTACATCAGTACATTGAAGGGTTATTTGCACGTCAGTGCAGTTAAATATACAAAACATTGGCACGCCAGTGCATATAAATTAAGATGCATCAGTACATTGAAGCGTTATGTAAACGTGTCAGTTTTTTTAAAGAAAATTTTATTAATTATTAGCGCATCAGTGCAGTTAAATTAATATATATTTGTACGTCAGTGCATTTAGTTAGCTGTAACAAAGTATTAAAATACGTCAGTACTTTTGATTTCATACATGTCAATGTAAGTAAAGTTGGAAGCGTTTCTTAAAATAAGATAATTTATGCACATCAGTGTATTAGATTTAAGGTGTATCCAGTAATAAATTTATGTGCATCAGTACGTTAAGTGAAATTGATTTTTTTAAATCTTATGTGAAATTATACAACTACATCAGTAGTTTTGCTTGCATCTAACATTGTTTATAAACAAGCTATTCTATTAGTGTTCAAAATGCTTTTGATTATTGTGAAATTGTTGTTAATAGTAATAATGGCATGTAACAATTGAAGTTTTTAAGAAGATATAAATTAATTATATGAATGTTCTGTTTCAAGAAAAACAATTTATTGATTGTTTTGAAATCGAAACAACCTTGAGTTTAACAGTGATTCATGTCATTTTCTTCTCTGAAGACATTTATAATTTTTCGTGTATTCTAAAAGATTATTCTGCTTGTAGGATTATTCGGAATGATATTTTATTACATATTCGTGAATTTATTATCAGATAAATTATATTCTGATGCCAATTCATTTTAGATGAGATTTTTCTCTAGTAAAAGAAATATTTCTAGATGTTCTAAATAATAGAATTGTGTCAAATTACTTTTCACTGGTCACAAATTATTTTTCACAAATCATTTTTTTATGTACATATAAGAATAATTTTTGTTTAAGAAACATTGCTATATATATATATATATTGAAAGATTTTTAACTTTTTTTTTGTGAAACTTTGATATTGATATTTATTGATTGATTGATTTTCGAATAATAGAAAATCGTTATTAGTTTTGATAAAGTTTATTCTTATTGAATTTTTATTATATTAATTTATCTATTATTATTTAGTTTGTTTTACATATTTTAGTAGCATAAATGGAAATTTAATTAATCATCACTAATCATTTGGTACACTCTCGTATTATTGTTTTATTAATTGTGAAATAGTTTTTTTATTTTTGAGTATGGCTTAGTATGGGGCGTGCACGTAAAGATGATCTTAAGGCTTTAGCCATTGAGTTGGGCAGTGGCGTATCTAGGGTATGGCAGGCGGGGCGAGAGCCATGGGCGCATTATTTGAAAAAGGCGCAAAATCAACCAACACCAACGTTTCTTTCTTTTTTTCAAAATATTTTGATATTTTGTTTGTTTTTAAAAAATAAATTTCACATACATACAAATACACAACAATAATAAAAATTTTAAAAAAATAAATAAAACATTGAAAAGAATCATTTAGAAAACTCTCCAGAATGCAGAATAAAAACTTCCAATGATGGGATCCTCAGATAAATCTTTATTTTTCCAGCACCATAAGCAAAGAGACAAGATAAACATCTCTTCATATCACATTACCAGGATGTTAAAGGGATCTGAGGATGAATAGAACACCTGCAGGCAGAGAATAGCCCTTTGGTGGTGACAGAGGGCAAAGAAATGTGAAAACCATGGAGTGTCCTTGTCTAGTTTAGCCCAATTATCATACCCTTAAATGCTTGTAGATTTTACATTTTATCAGAGGTGAAAATCACTTTGAAAAGCGGCTTTCGAATTTGTTGAATATACAAATAGAACCCTTGCTGTAAATTGGCGTAAATCCTTCCAAAAAGGGAGGTTTTGCCACACATGGTGGGAATCACTGTCACAAAACATTTAAATACTAAAAATAGGAGGTGCCTCTGCCTTGCTTAAACCAATGGTAATACTTAACAATGAATGCACCCCATCTATTCTTTTTTTATGAAAAAAAAAGACAGTCATAAGTGTAATTTAAACGAAGTGTTAGGATTTTCTTATAATCAAGGATTAAATTGTAAGTAATCATTTCTTATTTATGCATCATGCTCACTTTATTATTTCACGTTATATTTTGCAGCGATCGATTTATTTTCTTTTCTAGCAATGCCAACTGCTCCACTTTCTTTAAAATATTTTATTGAGTGGTAGTTAAAAACGAAACCATGCAAAATTTAAGATAATTCAGGTGAAATTTATAATTCTCACCTGGAACAAAATTATGTTTCACATAATTTTTTTCAATTATTTATTATTTATACGTAGAGGGGGGAAATGGTTTTACATTAAATAAACAAAGAATCATACAATAAATATAACTTTAGCTCTCAATAAAAAATATTTTTCTACACGGAGCAGAGCAAGTTTCCATTTTTGTATATGTAGATTGAGAGGGGCGTTTACTACAATATAATATTTTGTTTTTGTATATAATTATTTTTATTAAAAAAAAACATTTAATATGCACAATGATATTTTGGTAATAAAAACTGAACTTTGTGTAATTAAATGCTCGTTATTGTATTATTATTATTAAAAACAATGACTTAATGGGAAAAAGAAAAGGAATGTTAAAATTTGAAATGTTGGAAACATAATTTTTCAAGTTTCCTGAATAATTATTGCAATAAGTAAATATTTTTTTGTAAATTGCGTAACATTGGCTCAGTTAAGAGTGCCGACTACCGAGAAATAGATTTCTTTTCATTCATTAAAAGATAGATTTTAGGTTTAAACACTCATAAAAGTTCAATTTATTTATTTTTAATTAATTTATTTATTTTTTAATGTATTTATTTATTGAATGAATAGATTAAGGAACGCATCTGTTATTTGCTCAAACTGATTTTTTTTTTGCTCTTAAGTCACAGAAATTCACACACAATTTTAATTTTAAATTAATAACTTAAGCTCAAGTTTAAATAATCCTTTTGTTTACAAATTGAGAAAATAAAGATATGTGTAATTTATCAAGACCTTACTTTGTATTTTTTTTAATTTCAAAGCATCTCAGATTAATCTTTTACCTGCTATAGACCTATTTTGGTAGTCATAAATTGTACTTGAAAAAACTGTTTTTAAATAAATAATACAAAGTGTTTTAAATAAATAATATAAAGGTTCATATAAAGTGTCCTTTATTTATATATTTGTCCATTAGATTTAAAATAAAATGGAAACAAAATATCATTGAGGCTATAATATGTATTTTATAACTATCTATTAAAGCAGCACAATATCAACAATCATTTTTTTTTTCATTAATTGATTTCCTTTATTTTAAGAAAATAAGTAAAAAATAATAATAAACATTTTATCGAAAAATTCGAGCTTGTTTATTTATGAAACATATGCATTTTTATAAAAATTCAAAAAGCTCTCTCTCCTCAAAATATTCAAAAGATTTATATTTCGCTTTTTTTAAAAAAGAACATCTTAAAACTAATTAAATTCAATTAATTTTGGAAAGATTTATTCGGATAATGGCTTTGTCTAAAAAATATCGATGGTTAAATCCTTTATTTTAAATATTAATTATTTGTTGCTTGTGAACTGAAGTTGCATTTTAATGTAAAGGTTCTCGATTGGGTAAATTTTTAACCGCTTAAAATTTTAAACTTACTTATCACCCCAGACAATATTTAAATTTTAGAAAAATGTGTGTGCATCATTAAATTTTTAAACGAATAACAGCTAAGGCAAAATTTACTTTATTAATAATTATGTATTTGTCGATCTATGTGTTTGGATTAAATTAGATCATATGAATTTTAAATAATTTTTTCTGTAAACATGCATTTCGTCTCATCTTTTTTTTTTTTTATATTTTCACCTAATTGCCGCTTGAGTGTAAAATTTAAGAAACGACATTTTTATTAACTAAGGTTTAACGTAGTAATTTGGTCACATAACAGCCTACTTTGTTTTAAATAAACCGTAATTATAGAAACTTCTCAGAACTATTCAAAATATTTAATAATAATATTACATTACCTTCCTTTAAAAAACATTCCATGCCAGCTAAAAATAATATTTTTTTTGGGGTAATTCGTCTAGCAATTTTTTTTTTATCATAGATTATTGTAAAACAGTTTGTATTTATTATATTAATTCAGAGCATTTCTTCTTAGAAATTAAGTTTCTATCCTCTATTTCATTTTTTTATTTATTTTGTGAAATATGTGAAAATTGTGTGACGAATATGAACAAAAGAAATTAATATGTGTTTTTAACATTTTAATATTAGTGCTGATTTTCTAAATGTGTTTTCAGTTATTATTGTACTATTGTTACATTTTTGTTTCTTTACATAAAACTAATATTGCATTTAGCTCAAATTTAAAGGAAATATATTAGGGGGGAGGAGGGTGTCATTACGATGCACAGAGTTTCGACCTGTTTCTAGGGAAAATTTTGAAGATCAAAAACTTAAATTCGATGAAAAATGAATGACATGTTTACTAAGGGGAAGTACGTTTTTATATTCGATTTTATTGCTCATATTATTGTATGCACTAATTTTTTAGCTTATTTCTATGGATTTAAAGAAAAATAAAGTAATTTACAATTTTATCGTAATATTTCGTAAATTAAAATAAAAGATTTAACTTTTCTCTATCGAACCATTAAAATTTTAATAGTACATGATTATCTGATACTAATAATAGGATTATCAAAGGTAATTCTTTTTCTAATTTACTTGATAGGATCCAACCACCTTCGGACTTATAAAATGAACAAACAAAAATTAAAGCGAAGAATTTTTAATTTAAATACACAAACTTTTAATTAAATATTTAATTCTTTTGAATAGTCGCAAGTCTACAATATGATTTTAAAAAAAGTTTTATTATCCTAAAAAAGATCCTATCTCGAGGATAAACGTCAACAGTTTGAAATTGAGAAGCTTCGACAGCTACAAGATGCAGAAAGTCAAAGGCTTGAACGTGAATTTCAGCTTGAAAAACTACGTTTAGAAAATGAGAGATTGGAAGCATCTCCGCTGTCTATCGAAACTAAAGTCAGCACATATGAATTAACAAAGATCGTTCTAAAATTTGAAGCTAAGGATGGAGATATAGTTTTGTTTCTAACATTGTTCGAGCTCCAAGCAAAAAGAGTTGGAATTGATAAATGTAATTGGGTGTTAGCCCTACTAGCTCTTATGCATATCTGAAATCACTCAACTGATTGCTCGGGCGGCTGAAGATAAGTTTGAAGATTATGATTATACAAAAGGCATTCTACTTAAGAAGTTTAAGATGAATCCAGAACATTTCAGGCAGAAATTTGTAAAACATCAGAGGAACCCTTCTAATTCTTTGCATGATTTTGTTTTCGAAATAACGAGTTATTTCGACGAATGGCAAGTAGGTATAGAGGTAACTGCAGTTACCTCTATACCTACTAGCCGTTCGTGAATCTTGATTTCACAGGATTGAGAAACTTAATGAACACTGATCAACTGAAAAGACTGGGCCCTCGAGAAATAAGAGATCATTTCGTGGACAGCTGGTGCAAGTTTAAAACCCCTGGTGATTTGACTGAAAAACTTGATGAGTAGGAAAATGCGAGAACAAGTTCAAAGAAAGTAATTACAACTGGCATAAAACCCAAGCCAACAAACCATTTTAAGACAGAGTAACTAATTTCAAATTTAGAGCGGAATCTGATCAAACTAGCGCAAGATTCAGAACACCAAATACTCTCTAAAAGGTCTTGGAAATAAATTTCGTAGACCCACTTGCTTTTCATGTGGCAAAATAGGACATACTTCTATATTCTGTCCTAAAAATGCAAAAAAGCAACTTAGACCAGGGGCTAGGGCCAATCCTGTGAAAACTAATGAACCAGAAAAGAACTCATCTAAAGAAAGTCGTGACAGCTAAGATATCAGTCCCAGTTTCAACTCCAATAGAACTCAAGAAAGAAGTGGATGACTTGAAGGTTGTGAATATTAAGTGTGGAAACAAATCTCTGAGAGCAGTTGTAGACACTGGAGCCCAAATTTCAGTGATACGTAAAAACTTGATTGATTTAGATTGTGGGGAAGGTGAAGGTACTATTGAAATCATTTCTGCATTTGGTGAAAATGAGATAGCTGCATAGAAATTGTTCAGCCTTAAAATAGATGATAATATGCACAGTTCCATACCTATTACTTGTGCAGTATCTAAGAAACTTGTCAACGACATGTTGATTTGTGGTAGTGCCTATGAACTTTTATTACGAAATATCCAATTGTATAATTTCCATTAGGGGATTTATAAAATTGGACTCTCTGTCGATGAGAAGGACGATTCAACTCATGAAAATTCTAAAAAGTACGAAGTTGGACTTAATACTCATAGATCTATATCTTGTCAGACTCTAGAAACTGAAAATAATGATCAAGTCGAGAATTATGATTAAGGTGACAATCTTAGTAATCGTTATAAAAATTGGAAAGATTTCATTCATCTACAACAAGAAGACAGCTGCCTTAAAGAAGCATGGGAATTTGGAAAGAAAAAGAAGAATTCATATAGTATTGAGAATGGAATTTTGACACATTCTGAATGGGTTTGCGGAGAACTCATTACACAAGTATTATTATCTGAAGACAAACGCAAAGAGGTATTGCGAATGGCCCATGATGTCTCTTTATCAGGTCATCTAGAAAAGAAAACAGAGGATTAAATATTCCTCTCATCGGCCCACTATGAAAACTGATATAAAAAGTTATTGCGAGAGCTGTAAGGAATCTCAAGTAAGACGGACTGCAACATATAGAGATCGTGTACCCATACAGTCAATTGTTCGTCCTGAAAATCCTTTCGAGGTTTGAAGTGTTGATTGCATTGGACCTCTGGAGTCAAAATCCAAAAGAGGTCACACATATATTATTTGTGCGGTTGATCTCTGCACAAGAAGGGCCGCGGCAATTCCTGTCAAAAACATTAAAGCGAAAACAACGTAGAAATATATGTTCATTTAAAATGCCATTTCTATTCACTTGGTATTTTACTTTAAATAATTTAATAAAGGAAACCGAAATATTATATAAGGTATGATTTATAGTACGGATCTAAATATAATGAGAGATTACAAAAAGTACTAACTGGAAGTTATAAAAGTATTCACTCTGGTTATAAAAAGTATTAATTTGCGGAACCTCTTTAACTTTCCCGGAACATTAAAGTTCCATAGAACACAGTTTGGAATTGCTTCTATAAGGTATCATGAAAAAATTTATGAAATTTTACCACGTTTACTACCGAAAAGTATGGTGAAAAACTATATTTTATTATGTTAATTTTACGAGAAGTCATAACCAAATTGGTACGGAAAAAAATAACCCTGTTTTTTGGTCCTCGCTCAAATACGGTAAATTTTACTATATTCTAATAGTTTTGACTATACTTTTTTTTCTCAGTGTGGTCAGTACCATGGTTCACATTTTATAAAAAGTACTGTATTACCACATGCAAACAGATGTGTTTTTCTCAAAATTTCAGAGGATCTTCTATTTTGACACCTCAAATTTAAAAAAAATTTATTCTCAAAATTGAAGAAAAAAAACATGTGAAGAACATATCTGGAAATTTTCAACAAAATCAAGAATGTCAAATATCCAAATTACTCTTAATTTATTTAATTTCAAAAAATAAATAAAAGAAAAACTCTATAGGGAGTTGTGTATATTAGGGGATGATGATTATGAAATCTAACGCAAAACAGAGAGATCGTGGGCTATATTCCAGCTGATGACAGTTTTCAATCTTTATTCCTTAGTACTGAAAAATTTTATTATTTTTTCTAATGTATGCATGTTAAAAAAAACTAATAATTTAACCAATATTTAAAAAACTACAAGGCTGCATCCCTTGTTCAATTTGCTCATTAACCCTCGTGGTTGATTCTCATTAATCATTACAGATTAAGAGGAAGAATGGATTATTTCCATTTTTTTACACAAATTACAAATGAGTTACCATTTACATTTTTAAGATGACTAAATTTTGGCAAATCAATAAAATTGGTGCCTCCTGTAGAGTTATTACTCAGTGAAGATGGGTCCAAGGAATAGAGCATTCGCCTCCAAGTGAGGTGACCCGGGTTCGAATCACAGTGATGTCTGCTCGATACGAATTCTACACCCGGCTAACACCGACCACAATGCTGACGCAAAATACCCTCAGTGGTACACGGATCATGGGTTAGAGTCTCCTTGCTGTCACACTAACCGTGGGAAGTTTTCGTGGTTCTTCCTCTCCTAACCCATATTTACGTTACATGGAGAGGAAGACCACGAAAACCTCCCATGGTTAGCCTGACGGCAAGGAGACTCTAACCCCCCGTGGCAGAAACACGGCGACACAGCGACATTGTCGCAGAAAGCGACTGAGTTCTTGCAGAAAGATTTTTTTATTTGGGAAATAAAAAATTTCGGTTTGGCAGAAACAAAAGTTTTCAAAAAAGATTCTGCAGAAACAGTAGCTGTTCTACAAAAATATAATTTCTACAGAAACAGAAAATTTCTGCAGAAGCAATAATGGTTCTGCAAGATTTTTTTCTTACAGAATTGTTTTTCTAGCGTACAGCTGAAGAGGAAAGCGCTTGTGATCATTTTGCTGGTGCAGTATTTTGCTTTGTGTTTTCTTATGAGAACAGAGCGTTTTGCACTTATGTACTTATTTACTTTATCATTTGTACTTTATCATTTTGCACTTATGTAGAAAATTTCATGCGTACAAAGATTCTTTTTTTAAAAAAATCATGTCTAGTGAAAAGGTTATTTGTTGCTCTTGTGAAGCAGCAATAATTAAAAAAAATTTGAAAACTCATTTTTCAAGGCGGCATTTCGAAAAAGAAATAAGATGGAAGTCGACATCTAGCGATATCAAAGATTTTTTTTCTGGAAAACGACAGGAAAAGAGGAACAAAGCTTCTAATATTGAAAGGAAAAAAAAAAAACGTTCTAGATTCGAACCAAATATTCTTACTAGTAGCGATGTCGATAGTAAGGATGAAACAGCATCTCCAACAAATCAAGAAATTTTAGAAGCAGTGAAAGGTAAACAAATAACTATACATAAATATATTTTTTTAAAGATAAAATGCCTATATCCTTCGAATTAAGTCGTCGATATAAAAAAAAAACACTCACAATCTAACGATAAATGAATTAAAGCCTGAGAGATATCTGACTATCTACGATTTTTTGGCATGCGAATGAAAACCAGATTTGGGGAAAATATTTTCTGGCGAAACACTTTCAAACAGGTTTCCATACGCATGCGAAAAAAATCGCATCCAAATACCGATGTTTCAGTACTGATGAAGACGTTTCGAGATGTTGAATAGACTTGAACGTATTGAGTCGGAAACCGCGTCTGCGTACTTCGTGTGGAATCAATGCTATATATTTACACAATACAGTGGGACTTCTGTTACAAATCACAAGCGCTGTATATTTTTTTCGTTCTGAACTTAATCTGGTCACGAAAAAAGTTTTATTTACCTTCTTGTTTTAAAAAAAAAATATTTCAGTAAGTCAGTACAATATAAATCGAATCTAATTAATCTGAAATTGTTTTCATATAGAAAAAAATTTAAACAAAGATTGCATTTATTTTTTTGCTTTTAGAATTCGATTATAGTCAATTCTATTATTTTGATTACTCAACTTTAATAGTATTTTTTTCACCTGATTTGTTTCTGAACCTGATGTAACAACTATAATGAAACATTAAATCCTACTGTTTTAAACTGACTTCAAATTCAGTTATCTTGTTTTATAAATTTAATATTTTTAGCTATATTTAAATTCTATCTTATTACAGGTTCTGAGTAATCTTTATTTATGCTCTAATAAGCATTTTTGTCTGCAGATCTATACATTTATAATTTTTCTTTATTGTCGAAGATTATGCAAATTTAAACTTAAACAATTTAAACTTATATTATGAAATTAAGAAAAAAAAAATCTACACAGTTTTACTCAATGCATGTAGGCTTTTTTTATAAACACGAAGTGCATCTATTATTATAAATTCATTACACATATATTTATAACAATAAAAATATCTTGCAGAAAGATATTGGTTCTAGTTAGGTTTGTCGCAGAAAGCCAGAAAAAATTCTGCCACAGGGCTCTAACCCATGATCCGTCTACCACAGAGGATATTTCATGTCAGCACTGTGGCCGGCAAAAGCCGAATGTGGAATTCGTATCGACCAGCCATCGCCGGGATCGAATCCTGGTTCACCTCATTGGAAGGCAAAAGCTCTATTCCCAGAGCCATTGCGGCTCTCAATTAGGGTCATAAAATAAAATAATAATTTGGCCGGGATAGCCTGGTTGGAGGTTGGACTCGTTTTTGTGAGAATGGGCACTTGAATCCAGCCGGCCGAAGAATACCTATGTGCAAAATGGTGCACGTGAATCTGTCAGGGTCACAAAGCCCTTCAAGTTCTCATAACAAATCAATACCTTTTGGTACTGATCCAGGAGTACCCTTGTCCTCTGGATCGGTTCAAAATTACAAGGCTACAGAGTTAAACATTGGTAGTCGTAAACTCAAAATTAAGTTGGTTGTTCAATGGCTGTTATAAAGAAAAAAATTAAACTAATAATCAAATTGTATTTTCTTGCATTCTTTGAAACTCCTTGCATATTTTCTACACACCTTCATAATTTCATATTTTTAAGTCGTATAAATCTAGAGCAGCAAAGCAAAATTTAAAGTAAAGAAAAAACAATTTAGAAAAAAATTCGCAAAAAAATCATTTACAATTTCAAAAGACATATGTTCAGAATTTTGAAGAAAAAAAAACTGTTTAATATGCCTTTCCAGCATGCCAAATTTTTATTCTGTGCCTAAAATGTGCTTCGATTGTAACTTTTTGTCCTCGTTCAAAAAATAGGTGCAATAAAAGAATGGTTCTACATTATAGTCTCATCACAATCAATATATGTAACAATCGAGTAATATTATGATATTCTCTAATAATATAATGCTAATACTCAACAATAAAAAATAATGACAGTTTACTTTAGGTTTATAAAAATAGAATTGAACTTATAAGGCCCTCATCATTTTCAGTAGCTTAGGGCCCCACGAAGCTTAAATCTGGTCCTGGTGTCAGTTGTAGTAAGGTGGCTTCTGTGGGTGTTGGCTGTTCCTATAAGATCAGTCCAGCAAATTTTTTTGCGTTGTTGTTAAACAAGTATATGAGTTGCAAGCATTATGGTGTATTATTGTTAAACAAAGTTTAACAGGCCTCCGTAAGTAATGCAATCAAACACGATCCCTGATTGGTTATGACGTCACATGTGCTGAACGGAAATGTGCCTCTTTCATCCGCTAAGGCTATTTTAATGCTCTTTCAGTTCTGATATCACTTATATAGTGTAAGAAGTCTCCTTGAAATGCTTAGTTTTTTCTTTTTTTTTTATTGATTTAACTCTCAACTTTAAAAATAAATCATTGATAGCATTGTCTTCAGTGCACTCTGACTGTAACATGCTCTTTTTGATGAGGTTATATCATCAAAAAGAGCTCTATAATTAAGAGCCACTCACAATATTTTGAATACATTCGAATCTACTTTATTTTTTTTTTGTTGTTAATAGTTCTTGTTGTTAATTTTTGGTGTTTCCTTATTTGATCTTTCCCACATTTGGAGCAGATTTTGTTTGCCTGGTCACTAGAAGAGGTTTTGATGATCTTTCCTAAAGGTTTTCTTCAACACAAAGTCTAAGGAAAAAATTCTGATCCAAAAGCGGTCGTAAATAGAGGTGGTCACTACACAGAGGTGGTCTTTCTGGGAAGTTTCACTGTATTTATTTACTTAACATATTTAGATCTTTCCATACAAAAATGCACAAAAATATTAAGTTTTTCTTTTTAAAAATATTAAAAAACTACATCTGTTTGCAATGTAGGAAATAAAAAAACAGCAAATCTTTCATTTTTGTAAGAAAAAAAAAATACAAAAAAAAAATTTTAAAAAACTTGGTTATATGCAAATGACAAATTTTAAAATAAAATTTTATTTACCTACTTCCTGCTTTAATAGAATTCCATTATTCATCTTAATAAGTTAACTTCAGATGTTTCGATGCAATTTGAAAACCATACACCAACTTGCAAACAATTATTTTCATAACTAAGGCTGATTTGAGCATGGTAAATAATTTTAAATTGTTGATAAAATTTCAAATTAGTAATTCCTTATTAAAAATTGATAAAATATTGTAATTGAATAACTAGAAAGGTTGCTTTCCAATTAACACAAAGACAACCAATGGTTTTATACTTCTCAAAGAAATCCACTAGTATTCAATGAAATATTTCCTAAACATTGTATATTATGTAGGTGTTAAAACAAATTTATGGAACAACTTCAAAAATATTTTAGAATTCAAATCATTGCAGAACATTAACCCTTTGCTTGCAGAGGAAAATTCCGAGATTCAGCCCCTCCTCAGTGCCACCGGTTTCCACAGTGCTCAAAACTTTTGTGTGCATCAGAGAAAAAGAAGAGGCGTGCTTTTCAATTTAAAAACTGTTAACGCATAGGCTTAGTGAAGCTAATCTATATGCCTGCAGCAAGCAAGGAATTAGGTAATAAAAAAGAAAAATGTTTATATAATAATAACTTAATGCAATTATAAATTTTTATTCTAATAATTTAGAAAGATTAATTGAGAAATATCAAGATTCAATATTATACCTACAGAAGAATTTTCTTAGTAATTTTAAAAAATATATAAACACTGAGAATTTAATTACAATGAGCAAGGGAAAGTTTAATATTCACATAATTTTTTAAGTAATTCAGATTTTATATTCATTAAGATCGCTACAACTGATTGGAAAATTCAAAATCTGTAAGTTACTATAAGGAGGATTTAAAATCTCACGATCACAATATAATATATTATAATATAACCACATAGCATCAGGATCAAGAGTATATAAAGCTTTAATAGTTCTATAAGCAGCTTCTTGAAATGCTTTTGACTGTGATTTATTTAAATATGGAAGACAAACTTCAGCTAACTCAGCAATATCTCTTTCAGACACATCAATTTTAGTAAATAAAACCCCGATCTCAGATAAGACATACAAATGAAGTTTACAAGCATTTTGCCACTGATAATTACGATAATTCTTTTTTACCGAGCCGGAATAACTATTTTTTAATAAGCTAATTAATTTTATAGCTACATCTTTCAGAACACGAGCTCTTACAAAGTCACGACACTTATCAGCCATAACTAATAAAACCTTGAAGGCAATTAAAGCAACTGCAGACTCCTCTCTGAAACGCCACACAAATCGAGGCCACAATTCATGTATTACTGGATGCAGCTGTACTTCGTAAGCACCAAGAATTACAATGCAATCTTCAATTACTTCCAGGGAAGATATCTTTATGTACAAATCATTAGAAGATTGGTGATGGCAACACCTTTTTAATATATCTGTCACTAAACTGACATGCAATGGAGGAGGTGCTTTAAAATCAGTTTCAGCTATAGAAGAATCTTCAGGGATGGAATCATCTTTACTCTCTAAACCAACATCAACATTTTCCTCATCTAACTGCTGTTTTTTAGCCGACTTATACTCCAACACAGCAGTTTTTAAACATTTTAGTTCACATTTTGAAGGCATAACATTTGATGAAGATACTTCTTTAACACAGAACCATAATTTAATAGAATGAACAATTGATTTAATGACCTCCAAAAGAATGCATGCTTTATCTTGATTACAATCGAGTAGATTTAAAATATGGTGAATATTATCTTTGACAAGCGGCAAAATGTGAGAATCACTTTCCTTCATAGAAACACTGAGGACAATAGCCATTTCTGGCCTAGATACAAAATGATGAAAGTTAACAGTTATACTATTCATAATGTAATCAACATTGTCATGAATAAGTTCACGGACTGAAGAGTATTCACAATAATTTGAAATAGTATGTAAACATATTCTACCATAATTAGAAAGAACAGAATTCACACTCCCAACTTGTTCTAAAACTGGAAATAGAACTTTCATTAGCAGTTGTCTGAAATTAACTTTAAGTACTTTAGCACTTTTCCCAATAGTCTCTAAAACTAAACATTTCTTTTGGATCTTATGGTTGCAGTGCATTTCATTAGTTAACATATTAACATTATTAATTGGAGATATAATATTATCAGGAGTAGCATTCCATTCAGATGAAGATAGCAGTTCAACTAGAATATCTTCACTAAATTCATAATAATCTTTGGCTTTTTCTCTATGAGAAACACCTTCAAAGATTCTTGATATTATAAATATACACTGCAAATCATAAAGCTCTGAATTTTGCTGTTTATCTAGTATGTAATCAGTAATCAACCTCACATTTCCATATAAGCCAAAATAATAACAAATATTTAAAACAGTATTCACTATGTCTTCACTCTGAAAATAAATAAATTTCTTTTTTGGCCATAAATCACTAATAGGAGAAGAAACATTTTGATCTTCAAGAACTGACATATCCTCAACTACATTCATTGTCCTAAGATCGAATTCTATGATATTCATAAGACTTAAGAAAATCCTCTCAAGATTAGAATAATTTCCTAACAAATTATCAACAGATTTACCAAGAATATGGATGTATCCTTGAATGGTTCTTAATATAGCTAGTTTATCAGAATCATTCGAAGAAAACTTGCATTTTATCAATTTTGAAGTTAATGAATGAATATCTTCTTCAATAAAAGAAAATAAAGACATTGAATGGTATGTTTGTAATCTTTGTGAAAACTTTACAATCAATTCAGAGCTATAATTGGAAATTTCTTTATGCGTATCAGCAGATAAGGCAAAAACAATTGATAACAAAGTGGAAATAGAGTTTTCCAAAGTTTTCAAGCAATTGGAAAACACACAGTCGACAAATTTCAAAAGGTCATATCGCACTTTCCAATGATCATGTGTAATTAAAATTTTCATGTTAACTATCATTCCTTTTAGAGCAAATGAAGTATCTTTAAGCCACTCATCGTCTTTCACTATATTTTCAAGTTTTGATTGCGTTGTTACTTTTTTGGTAGAAATAACAGTTTTTGCCTCATCACTGTTTTCAAAGAAGTGGTCACCGAGAACTAAAGCAATGAGTTCAGAGAAAATATTTAAAGCTGTTCGAATAACATTTTGACCTTGCTTCACATCACCACAAATAACACTGATAAGAGCTGATGCTAAGCCTGGGAAATAATGCGTTAAGCTTTTGCTAGCTACCTCCTCTATTCGTAAAGATCTAGAAGTCTGGTATGCAGGGTTATAAGCTAAAACACCAATAGTTTGTAAAATATTTTGGCGTAAAGATTTAGATTTTTCATGCTTTAATAGCTGAACAAATACAAAAAATGCCTGTGCTAAAGTCAGTCGAAATGTCAGATCATACATAATATACAATAATTCATCATCTAAACTTTTAACCAAACTGGTTATACAGTTACACACACTAAGTTTTAATTCCTCGCTGGCATCACTAACTTCCTCAGGTTTTTCTATATTTGTCAACAGATTAGTTAACTGTTGAAAGTTTGTGGTAAAAGTATCAGAGTTATGTAATTGAAAATTGCTGTAAAGATATGTTAAACAGTCTACAGCCTTTATTAAAACTTTTTCACCAGGTTTCTTGAGTAATATTAATCGAAGAGGAAATATTATATACTCATGATAAAGTTTTAGTGTATCTGCATCAATGTCCTTCAAAATTTCTAATAATTTATCTAAATCCTCAATTGAACAATCCCGAGCTATTTTAACACAAACAGGCTGTAATCTTTTAAAAATTAATTTGGAAGGAGATTCCATGGCTGAAAAAATTACTTAGTACTAGCTCAAGATACAACAGACGGCAAAATCCTTTTACGAATACAAAGGTAACTAAAGAGTCCACAGTTCAACCGGATCATTGTAAATAAGTTGTAAAAAGTAGAACACAGAGTGTAAGTTTTTGTTATAAATTGCAATATTTACAAATTCAAATTTAAAATTTCACTTGATTCCACTGCAGAAATTATTATAAAGAAATCATTTTGCGCTTTAATCTTGTTTGCTGTTTCAGACAACATTCTCACTACATGCTGATATTACGCGAATGCGATGCTGCCGATCGAAATGAGTTACAGGTGGCGTAAAACCGAGCCTGCTTGCTTTCACCCTTGGCGTGTGCGGAGAGTCATAGGATTTCCAAATAGATTAAAGAATCTTAAGCTATCAAACTATATGGAACTAAAAACTACATTGAACATAGTTCTAAAAGAAACGTGCCGCAGTGGACTGATCGTTAAGACTAGGTTCCCAGCAGATCACCGAAGTCACGCATCACTGGCTACGGTCAGTGTGCGGGTGGGTGACCACTTGGATCAGTCTGCGTAGGGACCGAGGGTGTGCGGTATTGGTCCTCGTTGAACTTTTCTATCGTAATGTGCCCGACTTCGCGTGCAGGTCGTCGGGTTACTAAAGCATGGGAGACCATCGGCAATAGCCCATTGTGCAGCTCTAGTGCGACGTAAATGAACTACTACTACTCTAAAAGAAAGCGTTGCGAAAATTTTAAAAATATTTTCGACAATTAATTACAAAATAATATCAAATACCCTTGTGAATTTTTTACAACTGAAAAGAGGAGAGAATGAAGACATGGAGCCGGTTGTTTCCCCCAGATGGCGTATTTGACAGTTGCGATTGCGAATTGGAGTTAGGACCAAGAAAGGGATTGACGAATTTTTCATCGGTAAATATATTTTACCAGTCAGGCTTTCCTTCCCATTTAAGTAATTTTTGCTGGCAGCGTCGGCAAGTAGGGATTGTTGTTGTTGTTGTTGTTAATTTACGTCGCACTAGAGCTGCACAATGGGCTATTGGCGACGGTCTGGGAAACATCCCGGAGGATGATCCGAAGACATGCCATCACAATTTTGATCCTCTACGGAGGGGAGGGTCACGAACTCACGATCTCATGGAAATGATTCCAACGCCCTTCCAGTCAGGCTATTCCAGCCCCATTTACCATAACTGACTGAAAATGAATATTGTCAGATTGCTGTCATGAATCATGAGATAAATAAGACATAAGGGTTTCAATTTGAATAACATAAATAGACGGAAAGCGAAGAATTCGGGCTCTTCTCTTTTATGATCTGAAGGCAGAACTGGTGTGTACGCGCATTGCACAACCATAATGTAAATTGAAGAGTATATGATTATAGCAATCACGGAGATTTCGTAGCTTCCCATATGTGAATTGATATAATAGATTCCAAACTAAGACAGAATTAGAGAAATTGCAATTAAATCAGATACCCATAACCCTTACCACAGGGTATCGAACCCCCCAGTCTAGCGACTCGGTTGCTTTAAATAAAACATATAAATCTTTTAAGAGCTGATATGTTCTTCGAATTACTTTCGAAAAATATTCCCAGTGGTAGTAGAGTCTGAATCTTGCAATCTTAGTGATAATCTAGAGCGAGATTTCATTGTTATTTTCTCTCAATATATGACGCATAAAGCTGGCCATTTACACCAGGGCGGTCTCCTACCCGACCTTGCAAGAATAGATGAAAAATAAGCATGTGACGCAATGTAAGAGCCACTGATCACACGTTTGAATTTTGGTTTGACTGACAAAGTTGTCTTTGTCAACAGCGCTTGTCTGAAAGCAGCTTGGCAGATCACCGAAGTCAAGCATCACTGGCTGCGGTCAGTGTGCGGGTGGGTGACCACTTGGATCAGTCTGCGTAGTTACCGAGGGTGTGCGGTATTGGTCCTCGTTAAACTATGCTACCGTAAAGTGCTCGACTTCATTCGCAGGTCGTCGGGCTACCGATGCGGGGGTGCCACCCCCTCCGCAGAGGATCAAAATTGTGATGTCATGCCTTCGGATCATCCTCCGGGATGTTTCCCAGACCGTCGCCAATAGCCCATTGTGTAGCTCTAGTGCGACGTAAATTGACAACAACAACAACGACTGAAAGCAGCTTGGAGAATCGGTGAAAAATCTTGGAGTTCGTTCCTCTTGTACTCCTGCTGTTGTCAGGACCCATGAAAATAGGGAGTGTTTGATCAGAGTTCATTCATCCTCTGAGTAGAATTCAAAACTACAAGAATCGTGAAATTGAAAGTTGCAATCTCGTCTATATGGATCCGTTTTTCCTCTCTGGTTATAATATTATTTTATCATCTGAATTCACCATCTTTTTAAACGAAGCTTCACATATGACATCTTAAATTAGAGTGATTTAGTTTCAATGTAGAAAATTACAGTTTGCGTACTTTATATCTATATTGTTATTCTATTAGGCAAAAAACAAGTCATCATATAGTTTTTGAAATTTCGATTTTTTATATAATATAGTAAAATCTCACGGGAGCGACCACTCTCCGTTCTAGAGTAAAATGGCAGTTGATAGATGTTAGTCGTTCTTATAGAGTTTACCCCCATTGACTTCAAAAATGTTATCAAAAGCGCATAACTTTTCTTGATGCGGAAATGCCAGTTCTCTTGGCGTCATGGAAAAACGGATTTATGAATAAATTTAGTGTCTCTAAAAAAGAACCCAACTGATATAACTATGTGTAAATTTTTTTTTATCAGTTACGAATGATAAAGCTATTTTAAATAAATAAATAATTATGTTTTTTGTTTAAATATGCAATTAATTTTACATCATAAAAATTAATCTAAAATAACTTTTCCTTCTAATTTAACTTTCAACTCTCAAAAGTAAATCAATTATACCATCGTCTTTAGTGCACTCTCACTGTAACATGAGGTTGTGTCGTCAAAAAGAGCTCTCTAAATAAGAGCCTCACACAAATAATTTAACTTTATTTTAACCAACTTATTTGTTTTGTTAAATGTTTTGATATTTTTTCGTGTTTCCCTATTTGACCATTTCCGCATTTGGTGCAGATGTTTGCCCAGTCGCTGGGAAGGTTTTAATGGTCTCTCCAAAAGGTTTTCTTCAACACAAAGTTAATGGAAAAAATTCAGCACCTCCCAAAAGTGATCGTAAATAGAGGTGGTCTTTCCTGGAGGTTTCACTGTATAAGATTATTTTAAAGCAAATAATTAAAAAAGTTTTTTCTTCTCATAAATTTTCAGAATGAAAACATTTTAAGGGCTGTATGCAAAAAGTTTCAAAATGTTACAATTAACTCTCACTATATAGCCTGTAAAAACGAATTTTAAAATTTTTTAGGATTTAATTTTTGATCCAGTGCTTCAACATAAAAATTAAAAAAAAAGTAGGAAGTAAAATTAAGAAATTTGTTTTTCTGTAATTGTATTCTTGTAGGCTTTCAATATCCAAGGTTAAAAAAACATTGCCACTTTTTTAACTTTTATTATAATTAAGAATAAAAAGTTTAGCAAACAAAAAAGTCGTAAACGAAATGTGATAATTACAGTCAGTACATATTAAAACATCATTAATTAAGGTGTAATCTTAATTCATATACATATTTATTTTATGTAGAAAATAAACATCCCAAGGAAGAAAAATTCTGCCACAGAATGTTTTAAAAATTATTTCTTATGAAGTATCCTTAAGTATTTCTTAAATGATAAGAAAATTAAGCATTTAATGGCCTAAAACCTAAATTTTAAATTAGTTTGAAAATCAGTTTATCCATCATAAAATATTTTGCTTGAGCAAAAAATTTTTGAAGTAAAAATTTCCTAATAAAAACAATAATTTCAGCGTTTTACTGTTTGCCTTTATTGTTGTCCTCTGAATTTGCTAGTACTTTCGACGTGCAACAGCGATATGGCCACAACCCTGGCCGTCACACATTCGTGACAATGTATTTAAATTTTTAAAAAAATTATAATTTTTATCACAAGGTAGCATTGTGCGTCCATAGAATTTGAGATGCACGTAGATGACCTTTAACAAGAGAGGCGAGACAATTGGTTCTTGATTCACATGCAGGGATGTAATAAATAGTGATCTGGCCGAATTCCGAATATTAAGCCAAAGAAATCGGCTCATTACCAAACTGCAACATTTATTCAAAAACAATATTATTCTTTTTCTATAAATAAGTTCAGTCATTATTGAAAATTACCCAAAACCTTGCTATATTAATGGTATGATGGTGAGAAAAAAAAAACTAATAGCTATCCATTGGAAAGATCTAACAGCTATTAAAAAAATTAACTTGTAAAAAAAATGATATTCAGAAAAAATTCTCTTAATCCTTAAAACAAAGCTTTAATGATAAAAATGATATATTTCATAAAAATAGTATCCATAAAACGTTAAAAGAAATATAGTTTATCAGAAACTCTTTTTCAAAATGCCACGCTACCACAAAAACAAGATTATAAATAAAAGTGAAACAGAAAATATATCTTAATTCTAGAAAGAAAATTTTGAAGCTAAACATCTCAGTTTTCCAATTACTGCATTTTAAAGAAAAAAGAATTAAGTCTAACAGAAATTGCTGCTACATAATGAACTTAAAAAAAGAAAATAAGCTAGGAAGAAACAGGAGGAAAGTAAAGGAAAATAGTTATTAATTTTTAGACAAATAAGTTAACACTAAAAATCTCATTTTAACTTTTTCACAATGCCATATCTTCCAAAAAAAATTAATGATAAGAGAATAACATTCATTAGAAGCACTCTTAAGAAAATGCTGTCCTAATAATGTATCATAACATACACGCACAACAGATAAAGAGAAACAAACAAAAAATTGTATATAATTTTAAAAATATAACCTTAACGCTGAAAATCAGCCTTCTATGTTGCCAGTTACCTGTCTTGTTTCCACTTTTTTTCGAAAAATTGAAAACAAAAGTATAAAATGTATCAGAAACGCTTTGTCTAAATGCCACGTTATAATAGAAAGAAAAAAAACTTTCGTACTTCTTAAAACAAAAAATTGACTTGTTCGAACATAATAATAAAAAAAACAACAAAAATATGTACTAAAACTCGTGGTTCAGTGTACTACTGCCGTGCAATTGAAAAATCAAAGCAAGCGACAAAAAATTCAAAATTAAGATTTGTATATATTTGGCATCTTTGTACATATTGCTACAAATTTTTTTTTTCCAAATTTTTATTTTATCAGCTTTTTAAAGTTCCACTTTAGCGTTCATAGCAATAGAAGGTAAATAGTTGCCATGCCACTTTTCTCGGAATCAATTCTGAAGCACTTGCGTTGTTTTTTCGATTGCCACAACAGTATAAGGTATTCTAGCCTCAACTCTTCACATTCTGTTTTTCCATGTGTAATCCAGAACATAAATTTGCAAGTTGTGTGCAAGTTTTAGAACTTTTCACTACATCTCTACTCAATGAACATGGTTTTTTATTATAAAAACATAAGCAGAAAGGAAAGTTTCTAAATCGCATGCTTTATAAAGGCTGCTGAAAAGGAACAAGTGGTGAGTTTTATTTTCGCTAGAATGTTGCGTATTTAGGTTTGCAATCCAATTTTCAATTGATAGATCTTGTGGACAAATTTTTTTTTTTGCTTTTACAGTCACGATTATATCAAAAATGTTTAACAAAACTCAAAATTGTAGAAATGAAACTTATCTGTATTCATAAACTAGAACAGCTTGTATTAAGAAATGAAGTATTCATTAGAAATTGCATATATTTCTAGGCAATATTAATTTGCTAGTCATAACAATGATAATTATTCTTGCAAAAACGAAGTTGTTTAGAAAATATTTAACAAAGTTAAAAAAAATTGTCTTTAAATTAGAACCATTTTCATGAGGGGCTGATGTAAAACAACAAAATACACATTATGGTTTTGTTTTTGCATCTATGACATTTAGGAATAAATACTAATTTCATACAAAAATCTTTTTATTAAAAATAGACATAGCTATGTACAAATCTATTCACATCATCTTTATCAAAACTAGAAGGCTATGAATCCCAAATGGTGTTACGTATATTGATCACATTTATTTACCCTAGAAAAAAAAAAAAAAACAATTACAAGACCATTAGCAATGCAAAGATATTGTCAGTTAAAATAAACAAAAAATATTAATAACAATTTTTACAGTTTCAACCAACATTGGTGCTAAATACTGCTGAAATGATATGCTGTTGAAAGAAATCATTAACAATGGCATCAGTTCATTAAATATTTTGATAGCGGTATCCCACTACATATTGTGATAAGAGAATTCAACATAACCATTGTTGTCTAACTTATTGCAATAAAACGATCATTGAATGTTAAATATTAAATATTTATACTTTCATGAAAGTTTCAATACTCAAATGCATAATTTCGAATATGTTAGCAGTAATAATGATGGATTTAAAATATTGAGATTTTCAAAATGATGTGGACATTGCCAGACCGGAAGTATAACAACTAACTGTAACAACTGTTGAGAAGACTTTATTAGAAAATGACGTTAATCTATGATGACATAGTTGTTAGAATTGGGCGGGTAAAAATTAATCACTCCAATTTGAACTTTGGGTGCTGCAATATTATATTAAAATTACTAAAGTTTGAAAAATCTGGAGATGGCTGAAAGAACAATAAATAACTAACGACAAAATGACCAGAAAATAGAGAGAATTTACAATGTAATCAATCTTCAGTAATCGAGAGCGTTAAGAAGTGATAACTAATTCGAAATTTGCACGTCACAATAGCACAGAATTAAAAATATCAGAATTTAAAAATCATGTTAAAAAAAAAAAAAAATCCAGATAATCAGAAGTTACAAGCAATTTTAGCTACTGCGTTTTTCTGTAACTAGTATTCGGCTCTTTCAAACTAGCACTTTGCTACTCATTATTTAAAGAATCCTGCCCTGATCCTATCGACATTTAAACATTGCAATTAAATATGCAATATACGCCTAAGTTAAGTTAGAGTTCATTTTAGGAAATAATAAAAATCCTATGCTGAATATTGTGTAATATCTAGAACATTTTAGGGATTTTAAAAGTATACAAACAATGAATTTTAATTGATTGTACTATTTACTTTTGTGACTGACATTTGATGGACTTGAATATAAAATGTGCTTTGTAAGTTTAATAATAAAAGACCTGAAAATTTTTGATATTTAAGAAAGAAAAGCATCAAATTAACTATAAACAAAGCTCACTTTATTATTTAGCAGTAATAGTTAATCATGTGGAGAAATATCGCAATCACAAAATTTCGAATTTTGCTTAAATCCAAATATTTAATATCCAAATTTTACCATAACATCTTTAATGCGATGCAACAACATTAGAGCAATCATAAAACACAGAGGGAATATTTAATGTAGGGATTTATAAAATGTAGAGGATTTTTATGTTGAATGGAGGAAAATTTTGCAAAATGCTGAAGAGTTGACAGTTATGAAAATGTAAATAATCTTCTGAATGCATAAATTTCAGTTGACAAAACACATTCTCACAAAACAAAAAACCCTTCATTATGTTACAAAATAAAACACGCTTTATTATGATACAATATTGTATACCTTATTAAGAGCTATCTTAGCAGCTTTAACTGTATTTCCAACTAACATTATAACAGTCATTGGTCCAACACCACCGGGAACTGGTGTAATCCATGAGGCTACCTCTTTAACTCCTTCATAGTCTACATCACCTACTAGCCGAGAGCCAGAAGCCTTGGTCTCATCTAGAAAAGAAAATTATATAACTGCATCTGGTAAAACAAAAAAATATGTATCTGCAATAAAAAAAAGAGAAGCATTTCGAAAGGAGAAAGGATAGAATATTTCTTGACCATCAAATGATCTATGTGAATATTCTGCCGTGAATTAAAGTATAACTAAACAAGCATAAGAAATTTTATACTTGTTTTTAAACTAATTTCGTAACACAAAGGAAAAAAAAAAAAAAAAAAAAAAAACCTCATCCAAAATATAACAAAAGTTTCAAAATCAAGAGGTACTAGTTTAAGATTACAAAAGATTGAAGCTTTTGCAATATAAATTATATATTTGTTTGTTTTGATCATATTATATACCAAAACATGATCGAAACAAACATAGCTCAGGATTTATTTAAAGCCTGAAGAATTACAGAATACAAATAAGGAAATGGTGAAACATTTCAATACTTATTAGAATATTTTAATAAAGCTGGAACATATTAATATTTTTATTTTAAGACAGGATTTTCATATATACAGCTGCAATCTTAATATTTCAAAAGACAAACCAAAAATATGTTAGAATATTTTGGTAGACAATATTTTAAGTTACAAAATTAGACACTAAATTGTACTTTCTTTGAACAAATATGCTTTCCTTTCAACAGATTTGGATTTTTGACTTTCTATATGTGGAGGGCAGCAGCAATCTGAAGAATATGGTACCAATAAATTAGGCAAGAGAATAGTTGAAAGTTCAGATCATTCAAAGCCAATTAATTTTTATTTTTTAAATTCATCTCTTGGAAATATTTAAGAAATGATTTTTACATGTAAGAATAAATCATTTATCCCCAGAAAATTCTACAAATTTACTACAAAAATGGTCAAAGAATTTTTTGTTTTAAAAGTTTTTTTTTTACTATTCTATGTGAAAAATTAACATTAAGGGTACTGTCTTGCATACTGAGGGTTGATCATAACTGCTACTCTCCTGCCTAAAATATTGGGGTTATAAAGTTTCAGATTGCAGTTACACCCATATTTCGAGAGCAAAGTATATAAATCTGCCCAAAACAGGTACATTCTTTCAGAAAAAATTAATTTTTATCTTAGAACGTGACTATTTAAACTATTCATTAAAAGTCATAAAATTTTTTTTAAAAATCTTATTTTGTACAATGATGATAATTTTTTTAGAATAATATATATATATATCAAATCAGGGTAACAAACCCCGATATTTTGTTATTGTTTTTAATTAATTTACATTTGTAGAAATAATAAGTCGATAGATTTTAACAGGCTTTATTTACTGGAGCATGATGCAGAAATCTCGCCCACTCTCCAGTCGGAGGGAGAAAGACACAGATTCCCGTCAAAACGACGGAGTTCAGATGGTAAACATGAAACACCAAAAGACACACACAAAAAAAAACATTGCTCTTGGGTTTTATACGATACTTACAATGTGTAAACAGGTCAGTCATATTGCATTAATTGTATTCCTACGCCTCATTAAAATTATTTATTACTCATAGAAAATCGTTGAATCTTTCCTTATATGGAAGTGAAAGATCTTAAAATAACTCCTTTTGAAACATAAATCTAATTATAATTCATTGGCATGTATTCAGCCTTGAAGTCCCAAAATAGAATATCTGCATTTTATGAACACGACAAAGTTTTAATGCTTTTATTAATACATAGGCATTTTTATAACTCTTGTATTACATATATATATACAGTGAAACCTCCGTTAAGCGGACGTTCATGGGACCAAAAAATTTGTCCGTTTATGAGAGTTGTCCGTTTACGGGAAGGGCACCGTAAATTGTTTTTAGAATATTCTCAAAAATGTAGAAATAATTAAATAATATCTACAAGGATACTGTAAATATCTACAAGAATATTTATTTAAACAATAAGAAAGATAAAAAAAGAATATATAAAGAAGTTTGATATAAATACATAATTCTGGATGTAGCTACAGATAAATAAATATAATTTTCCTATTAGCACAGATGCTCAAGTTAGACATACGATACCAAATAGGAGCGTACTGTCCTCTGTCAGTTTCAATTATTAGGTTCACATCCCCTTACACCTACTTATCATTTGATAGGGAGCATGGTTAATACCTTCTTGGAAAATAAACCTCCCATGATTCACAGAAAAAAAAGTAATGCATACCTGTAAGTCATGAGGACCTATGGAGATGATAATTCACAATTGATCAGCTATCAAGTGTCTGAAAAAATGTTACATTTATATAAACACCCCAAAGATTATACTTCTGTTCTCTTTTTTTCACCCCAGTTGTGTTAAATACAGTCTTCAAATTGATAAGAAAATTAAAGAAATTTTCAATGGGGAAGAAGCATTGAGAGAAGTCATTTCAACTTGAGGGGTCTCATAACCTGTGTGGTCCAGATGAAAAGATGCCGATGTCAGAATTATTTCAGGAGTGCAGTACCATTTTCTTTCCTTTCTTTACAAAGATAAGGCAAGGTGACAGGAGAAAGATTGATATCTTGGTAGTGAAATAGCTTAACAATATTTTTAGTTATGGACAAGGCAAAAAGCTTTATTTACATGCTTTAAAAATGGTGAAAAGTTGCATTTTTTTAGATTGCAATTTATTTAGAAAAAGTATTGTCCGGTTTGTAGAGATAAAAAACGTTTCAGGATCGAAATGACTGTCCTCGTCCGGTTACGGGAGTGTCCGCGTTGCGGAGAATGTACGTAATGGTTTATTCATAGAAGATTCCCGGGGAATTAAAAATATGTCCGTATTGCAGGAGTGTCCATAACAGGAGGTTTCACTGTATATACACACACACACACAGGAACCCGCGTTGTTCACTGCATAAGTCATTCCATTTCCTACGCCATTTTCTTTTGATCCAGGAAAATTGCTTATACCGATAACAGATAATTATTCAAGATTAATTAGCTGTTTCTCGCTTTTCTGGTTTTCTTTCTATTTTACATATTTCTATCTTTATTCTACTATCCTACATTACTCTTTTGCCTGTGAGAGGTGGTTTTTCCCATTGGGCCAAAATCAGAAAGGTGGTTGGATAAGCAAAGCACAGGTAGGGTGGTTAAGGAAAGTATGGGAGCTTGAATTGTAAAACTTCCTAGCAGAATTTTTTCCAGCAAACTTCAATATTTGAATTTTGGAATAAACCAATCTTTTAAAGAACATTGAACAACTGTTTAGGTAGTAATTTCTTTTTCTTGATTCCAAAGATCTGCAAAATGCTTCTAAAGATCTGCAAAATGCTTCTGCAAAATGCTTTCTAATCTACTTCGATTTCTACAGCATTGGATAGAGTCGATTAAAATGCACCATAAATGGGTTTAATAACGCTTCCTGGGGCTAATTGCTACCCAGCATCCGACGGAAACATTGGACCTTTGAATTAAAATTGTGTGGATGAAGATCTTCCAAAGGCAATGACATGTATATCGAATGCAACACACATCCCATTATTTTTCAATCCTCCAAAATCTGATTTAATGCTCAGTCTCAATAATAGTAACGAAAATAAGCAAAACATTTCAGAGGATTTGCTACCAACTGATCAAAAGTTTGAAAGCATAAAAAACATTTGCGAATGTAAACATAAAGAAAATTTGATAACAATATTAAGTATTAATAGGGATATTGTTGAAATTGCATTAAAAAAAAAACATGCAAAGATCATGCAATGTTTCTAGTAGTTCATCTCGTAAATGCCAATTTATAAAAACATGCTATTTTTTTAAAAAAATCCCTATTTTACATTATCCTGTTTGGTAAGTCTTTTAAAGCTAGTCTGATGAAAAATGTAAAACCTAGGTTCCACATTGTATACATATATGTATATAAAGTAAAAAAATTAATTTTTCCTTTCAGAACGTCTAAAAACTTAGTAATGTTATAGTATTTTAGTATTTGATTTTTAAAATTATCGGTTGTAAAGGAATTGCAAAGGTCAGTTGTAAAATAATGTAGAAGGCAAAGTAGATATTAGATATGTGAATTTAATAAGAGTATTACCTTTAATACTATTAATTCCACAATCAATAACCACAGCTCCAGGTTTGACCCAGTCTTTTTTTACCATTTGAGCTTGGCCAACAGCAGCAACAATTATGTCGGCATCTTGCACCTAATTTGAAAGAAGAATATTAAATTTGGATTTAAAATTAAATTAAATGGATATAGATGCTGGCATAAAATCTTAAAATTATTAATCAAGAGCAACTGTAAGGACATAAAAATTCATATAAATATCAAAAGAGCTTTGTTTTAGCCATTTTAAGATTAAAAAGAAAAGTTACATGATATTCTAATAAAAAGATTTTTAATTGTCAACTTCACTTTACAAAAATGAATATATTACTAACACATTTGACAATTAGTTTAATTCTTCTTCCAATACTATTAATTTATTGTAAATTACAGTACCTAGCATTAAAATTTGGTTATTATTTTTAATTAAGTTTTATGAATTAAAAAAGCAGTGATAAAGTTGGAGAAATTGTCTAAGGCATAAATGAATAGTCAGTGAAATGACCTGTTAATAATATGAATGAAACTGTACATCAAAATTCTGTGCTTGGCTTAAACACTTGATTTTTGAATGTCTAATTCACTGAAGTACCAAATCAACTAATGTAACAAAATTAGAATCTTCACAATATTTTAAAAACTTGAAATCTATCATTTAATAAAAAGAATATTCCAATTTTGCAATCATATGTTCCACAATTTTGAACAGGATTTCAGTCTAGATATAAAAATGAAATATGATTACATAAGGTGTAGTATTTCTTATCATATTTCCTTATCATATCATCTATTCTTATCATATCTATTTCTTATCATATCATCCAATCTTTCACAAACAATAAAAAATTACTCGTTTCAAAAAAAGAAAATCTTGAATGTGTTGAAATTACATTTTATAATTTCAATATTAATTCAAAATATCATGTTTTGTGCTTTAGGATCTGAAAATTTATTATTCAACTTGACCTCTATTCAGCATTTTCTTTTCATTAAATAATTAGACAAAAAAGGTAAATGTATTGATTTTTATAGAGCAGAGAGATTTCAGTAGTAGATATTTATTCTTATTAACAATTGTTACTAAGATGTACTTGTAAATGATTCTTTTTAAATCTCTCCCTATGAAGAAAAGCTTTTAAAAAATTATTTTTGAATAAGATACTAATTTTTCACGCAATTCGCAATTAGTAATAAAAATTCAGAAATATCATTAAAGGGCTCAATAAATTCTACTTACAGTTCAGAAATGTATTCATCAATATCATTAATGTTTTCACAAAAATTTCTATCTCTCCAACTTAAAAGTGTATTAAGGTATAACACACAAAATTTTCGTGTTCAACACCCCCCCCCCCAATGTATTTTCTTCCAATAGCTTTGAAAAACAATAAAAACCATATTAAAGCTTTAAATAAATTAAACAAACCGAGAATGGTTTTGCCTAGTGATATATGTAGCTGAATTGTTTTGAATTGCACTGTTGCATGTAACAATTACAATTATCAACAATTGTAAACAATTTGCAATTATCACTTGTGTGTCAGGCAACAGATTGGAATGGAAGGCTTATTGGAAAGTCTTACAAATATCACATATCAAGTGATATCAGACAAATTTATTAAAAAATATTAGCAATCCAAGTAATATGTTAAACTTTTGATAACTGAACATAATAAATATACATAGAAAACATAAAAGGAGTAAAAGTATGACGTAAAATTTCTTTAAAAATTAATTTGAACTATTCTACAAATTTAATAAGAGCTTCCTGCAATTTTTAAATTCTAAAAGGTTGCGAGCTTTAAATAAAATAAGATACTAACAGAGTTAATTTTCTTATTACTCTCAGCATCTTCCGCTATGATAAGGAAAAAACAGTACTCACAACAGATTTTAAGTCTGTGGTTCTTGAATGGCATATAGTAACAGTTGCATGATGCCATAACAGGAGAAGAGACATGGGCAAACCAACTATTTTCGATCTTCCAATTACCACAGCTTTACTTCCTTTAATAGGAACACCTGATGGTATTTAGAAAATTGTTAAATGATGTGCAAAGTCAAACAAGTAAAGCAACTTTTTTAATCTACTTATTATAACATCATGGGTATGGGCAATAACCCTTACAAACAGTTAGCAATTTTTAGCAGACTGTTTGTAAGGGCTTCTGTTATCAGCGACATAAGTAACAAAAAAATTTATAATTTTCAATTTGTAAAATCCCGAGCAATAACAGTTTATAATTTTTAGACTTAAATAATTAACATCATAATATAATAAAGAACATTAAATAAAAATACTAAAGGCGATTTTAATCAGCACTAAGTATAAGTAGATTAAACAGTAATTAGATTCTATGATATGAAAAAGTGGTAATGTTTTTTAAATTTTTGAGCCTAAGCTTTGCAGATAAATAAGCAGGAAAAGTTATTCTTTAATTAATATAAAATCCATATGCAGTGATTCCACTAGAGTTAGGAAACTACAGGTCCTTAGAACTTAGGTAATTTTATACCAAAAGTTTGTCCCAATTAAAAACAGTGCATATTTTATGCTTTAATTTTTTTAAATATGTTATTCTTACTAAAATTTAAAACCTACTGAATCTTTTTTAATTACATAATATTAAGTAAAATAAGAAAAATTTATTATGTTTGTTTTAAAAATTATTGTTATTGTTTTAAAAATTAAAGCATAAGTAAAGGGGAAAGAAAGTGCCCATTTTTTTCTACAAAAGATACACATGATTTGTGGTACAGAGCTGGTGATTACATGCTTATTTCTTTATTCATCCAATTAATATGAGCATGTATAGCGCATACACATATAAGAGCATGTATATGATTCCATAAATTGATACATAAAAGAAGAAAATTATACTTAAGATTCAAGGCCTTTATTTGCAAGCAATAAATCAAACATCAGCATCATGGAAAAGCAATAGTGTAATCTGATACTCACAGAATTATTTTATCCTTCACATGTTAATCCAGAAGTGAATTTTTTTTTTTTTAAAGTTGAGTTGATTTTTTTCACACCAAAACAAAACTGTGGCATTGGTTTTTTTTTTCTGCAGTGAAAAACTGTGGTGCTCAAATTTTATTTTTGTGACCCATCAACAATTTCTGATGAAATTTACATATAACAGCATTTAAGCAGAATCTCTGAATGTGTGTAAAAATTACATGAGAATTCATGTACTTAAACACAATTGAGAAAAATATTAAATTTGGTGTATAAAATTTAAAAGCCTATTTGTGTAAATATATCCAATATGCAACACAAATTAGAAAAAATAAATAAACAAAACAAGTTGCATGTTACAAGCTTGATGGCATATTTTAAGATATAGATATTAATCTGCTGATATATTTTAAGATTTCTAACAATGAGTTTGCATAGAATTGTTTCCCTTCATGTAATTTTTTTTAAATAAAAAAAGTAAATGCATTGAAAAATTACAAGCATAATACAAGCTTCTTCTTTTGTATAACAGACTTGTCATACACGTAGAAAAAAAAGCATGCATGGAATAATTTTAAATAGTTTACAAACACTGAAAAAAAATATAATTAGTTAAAGCATTTGACCTGTTCTTTTGATTAATTCTAAGCATCCTAAGGGTGTGCAGGCAACAAAAAAACCTTCTAATTGACCATGAGAGAGCTTGCCAGCATTCTCATCACAGATACTAAAGAAATAAAATCGAATTTTAACACCTTTGAAACAGTATTGAAATAAAAGGAAATTAGAATTTTAAAACTGCTTACCCATCAACATCCTTGCTGGGAGAAACAGCATTTGTTATCCGTGCATTATCCACAGGAGTTTCTGTGTCAAGAGGCAACTAAAAAGGCAAATAATCCAACACTTAACATCCAATTTAAATTTTCAAAGACAACACAAAAATGAAATATTTATGAGTTTTAGAACTTGAAAAAAATACAACTGAAAGTTATTAATTGTAATCAAATAAAAGTATTTGACTTGGAAAGTTTGAAAATAGCATAAAAGGATTTGACTCTCAACAGATATAGCACAAAAATATTTGGTTCAAGAATTGATTGTATTTACAATAAAGCTATGGCTTGACATTCAAGATAATCAGTTTTAGCAAACTGTATTCTCAAACTTTATAAAATATAATGAACAATGCTATAAAACCAAATTTTTATTTTATACCTGTACAATAACTCCATGAATAAGTGGATCATTATTCAGTTCTTCAACTGCAGCCAAAATCTGAAATGAATGAAATTTTTAAACATACAAAATATTCATAGCATATATAAACATGACTTTTAACAGATATTGTGAGTACAATATATGATTGCAGAGGCACTTTGATGAATTTTAAGATAAATTTTAATGATGAGCTAGGTTTATATGTAAAACATATAAAAAAAAAACGGTAATGGTATTAAAAAGGCCAATAAAATGTTAATATGGGTGAAAGAAAGATTATCTTCTAAAAAAAGCAATAAAAAGCATGGTTAGATAATACAGACACAAATTATTCCATTATCAAAAATATTACGAGCTTGTAGATGCCTTTGGATTGTGTGTGCAGATACTTAATGTTTTTATCTTACTATGAATGAAAGACAAAAAATAGCATAAAGTTTTTCAATCAGCCGCCAAATCAAAAAATTTAACATTGAAGACTGAAATAAATTCAATGCCATAAAAAAAAAGCAATTTGCCAAACCTAGAGCATATAAATTTAATAAAAATTAATATTTTTTTTTTATTATGCAGAAAAGTTTTTGAATACACACATTAATAGGTATATAAACTTGAATATAATAAATGTTGACTTTCAACAAATATAATTAAATATTAGTTATTAGAGAGATGACTATAATTGAAAAAGGATTTTCCACTATGCACTTGATTAGAATTGACTCCTACATAAATCCATTATAATTCAACATTCTAACACACCACAAACTTACAAGCATCCATTTGAATAAAGACTTTCTTACGACCCTTACGCCAATTTCATTGCAAATTCAAGTGGTTTTAGTGACAGCTAATGACTTTCAAATAGTTTTTAAAATTTTGATGTTTTAACACCACAGCATAATTTATAGCTTATTTTGAATCATGCATTGGAATAATTACTTTTTGATGCACTCTAGTTGTGACAAATCAATTGCAAATTCCTTAAAGACTTTTGTTCATTTCGAAACAAAGTGTGGTAGTTTGAAAATCTTACAAAAAGCAAAACCTGGGTAAAAAAAAAACAAACCAGAGGATTCTTATTCTTGTAAAATGTATCTGAAATACTTCTCTTCATGATATAGCTAAGTGCACTTAAAAAAACAACATATCTGGTTAGAAAAAAATGAAAACAGAACAAGTTTTAAATTTAATTAATACAGGTGTAACATGATGAAATATTTCGATAAAAAATTCTTTAAAATTCCATTCACATGTGTCATATGCAAAGAGATTAAAAATTTAGAAGATACCACCAATAGAAGTTGAAGCATTACATGAAGTTTATCCTTTATTTAGTAAAAGATGACACGAAACGCAATGATTCAGAACCTCAATTTTAATCTAACATTAACTAAATTTATAAGTAAAAAAATTCAAATAAGTTCTCGTACGAAAAATTCTTTACTGTAAGTACAAGACACATGTTTTAAAGTATATCTATAAATATCAGTAAATTTATACATAATATATTATGTATGTTACATAAATTTATAATACCTATACAGTTTTATATTTCTTAAGTTAATACATATGAACTCTTTAATATTAGTAAAGTACATTTAAATTTGCTATTTTTCTCACCTTGTAGGGTTGACAAGATTAATAAGATTATTGAATCTGAAGAAATGTATTATAAAAAGTGTGTTAGTGTTAAAAAGTTTAACAGAAAGATCCAAGCAAGTGCACTAATATTGACTGTGTAGTAGTAGGCTTTATATAAGTAAAATAAAATAAAACAAATAACAAAAAGTTAAAGTCAAATTTTCTTTTACATATATAAAATACTTGCCTCGGGTTCTGTAGATGTTCTTGGTAGTTGTACATGCTTAGTTGTTACTCCTACTGCACTGGCAGTCTTTTTTTTCATGCGAATATAAACATTTGAATCTTCTCTTCCTCCGACCTACAAAATAACAAATTCAGAATAAAATGGCATTGATAATTTTAAAACAAACTATAGAGAATTGAAAGCAAAAAATATGCAGAAATGTCAGTCAGCCATAGAAAGGTAAGTCATACTTGAAGAATGGCTAACACAGGTTCAAAGTTTGGGTTTTCTTCTTTCAAAGCAGCAACTTCATTCTTTAATTGGTTTTCAACATCTCTGAAAGAGAGGCAGTGAATAATAGGAAATTAACATATAAGAAACCTAACAAAACAATCTTTATAAGCCACATAAAATGTAACAAGAAAAGGAGAATTACCATTAGAGATTCAATACCTTTATGAAAGCACAACCTTTTTGAGTGAAGGGCCACACGCATATTTAGTCATGTTAGTGGCAAATATGATAATTTTTATATAAATATTAGTGTTACAAGCACTTAATATTTTCATCAGAAAACTTAACAACAATAACATATTTGCAAAAAATCAAAAGCTTTTAATTAATATAATTTGTTTAAAACTAAAAAAAACTGATACTTTTTTTAAAAAAAACTTTTTCAATTTTTCACAATAATTAATTTATCAAATATATATAATATAAATATATACATAAATATTAGGGAGGATATAAGTTCTAACCAAAAAGAAGCTTACAGTATGAAATGCAAAAATATACATATTTTAGAGTAATATAAATTTTAATTAAATACTTCAATTTAAGAAAATTTATAATGTTTAAACAAAGACCAAATTAATAGAATTTCTTTTATTGTGTTCAGAAGTTCCAGCGGGCCACACATCAACAGGCAGTGGCCCGCAGGTTGTGCACCCCTATCTTAGATGTAGGTAAAAAAAAAACAAGCAAGAATATCTCACAAAAGCCCATATTGTTGACTATAAAATGGTTTATACAGAGAACGAAACTAAGGATAAAGCATGTAAATCAGTAATGTTACACTGTCACCATCAACATCTTCCTCACAACACTGTCACATAGTGAACACCTCTAATTATGCTTTTCCCAGATTGTGTGATTAACTAGACATGGAAGATCTTAAAATATAATCATAATCATTTAAATAAAAACCTGTTATAAACTTGATCATCAAAATCCTATCGAACTTTATTCGACTTATTTAACAAAAATATTTGAATTTCAGTGTGTAAATTTTATCGATATGGAACACTGGCTTTTCAATTAAACATAAATATTAGTTTCTTACATAATTGGGTTTTTTTTTCTCAAATAATAATTAATTATGCTGAAATGTTTAAAAAAAAAAACATTTGAAAAAAAAAAAAAAAAAACCGTGGTAGCTAATATATATATATACCAAAGGATACCTTGCAACAAAAACTACCTGGAGTCAAGGGATACTAATCAAAACGCTTAAAAGGACCACTCTGACCTTTCCCTTCGGATTACAGAGCAATAAAAAACGAAAGAGGTTAAATAGGCCCTATTTGTCTTCCTTGTGCTAAATTGCAAATCAGACTAACAGTTCTTTCCTTTAATGCAAAGTTCAAATGATACTTCCTGTTGTGACGTCAAATGCAATCGCCAAGGCACTAAATAAGTTTTGAGCTTGAAAGTTTTTCAAAATAATTATGCACTTCTGGGGGTGGATACAAGTAATAAACTTAGAGTTCATCTAAAAAATGATTAGAATTTTAAGTACACTTTACACTGGAGACATCTCGTGCATGATAAGTCTTTAAAATAATAAATCTAACAATATTCAACACTCTTTAGTTTAAAAAGGTCACAAACACTGAAAACACTATTGTCGCAAAACTATGATGCAAAAAAATTTACTAAACAATGTTAAAAATGCTAAATATGGGATTTTAAGGGAATACTTTTGTATGGTGAGCTATGCTAAAAAATTATCACCAAATCTTTGCTATTTCCTGGCAGTGGGCTATTCAGCAGTGGGCCTGGCAGCAACTAAAAAAACATCACATTAATTTTGGAATACATCATGATGCAAAATTTAAATTTTTTAGTTAATTTTTGAGCATTATAGTTTAGTGACAATAGAGTTTTTATTATTTGTAGACTTAACCTAAAGATGGTAGAATATTGCAAAATTTGATCACTGAAAGAAAATCACGCTAAGATGTCTCCAATTTATAATTGACTTAAAATTCCAAATATTTTTTTAAACTTGCTTATTAAAAGATTATATTGGCATACACTAAGGGTTACTTTATAGGGCTAAAATCATTTACTGCAACTATTACTTACTTCTCTGTATCATACTTAAATTAAACATTAACTTTATGAATGCCACTTAAAGAGCAAAGTGAAAATCAAAGTCTTATTACATTATTCCATTTCTTTTCAATTAAAAATAACAATATTGAATACATGAGAACAAAGTATGCAATTTATAAAATAAAGAATCGCGAGATATTTAAAGTAGACCACGTGCAAGTTTATTAAAAACAAGAAAGTTAGCAAAATTTTTTACTTACTTCGCTACTTCTCGTCCAGAGAGAGTTTTACCATAAGTTTCTGATGACATGGTTGAAAAATTGGGATATAAAATTTTGAAAAAAGGTTTTCTAATAGAAGACACCTTTCTGATGGTAAAAGAATTAAACTGAAAGAAATGACGAGCTCTTATTACGGTTATCATCAATCTTATCATATCATATTATCTGCTTATCAGAGCATTTTGCAACACTATTTTCTCAAATTCTTTATCACAGTACGGAAATGACTGATAACGACTTTAAAAGTAGCTAGAAAATTATTGGATTTGACAATTAGTATTAGGATTTGACATTATTATATTTCTACAAATATGCCGCCCTCTTTAACGGTTTTGGTTTCGTTTTTCATAGATTTTGTTTTCCACCACAATATATTTAGTAGTCTCAAATTGCAAAGAATAAAAAAAACTAATAAAGTACAAAAATATAAACTCATTCAAATATCCAAATAAAAATAAAAATTAATAAGAAAATTGGTTTAACATGTTGAAATGCTTTTAGGGCCACTCTCACTGGATGCGATTTTTTCAGCAGGCGAACGCAAGCATGATTGGTGAATTTTTCTCCGTTAAATATTTTATACCAATCCGGTTCTCTGATTCACACACACGCGACCTTTTCACATGTGAAAAATTACATTTAACAAGAACGGTCCTTAGAGTGCAAATGGAAATGGAGTGTAGATGGCGCTAAAAGAATTCTTTTCCTATGGCATATTTATATGAAAATATTTCAGTAACATGGTGAATTATTAACTATTGCACATCCTAAATTTTGATGTGAAGAGAGAATTCAGTTTTGATCATGGGGGGCTATTGTCCCCAGGTATGTGGACATTTAAGTGGTCATTCAATCGATTAAAATTATAATAAAGTTTTAAGTTTGTGTATTCGCAATCGCAATGCTGGAATGGATGGTGCTTTCAATATCAATGAAGACACGGTCCCAGCAGATCACTGAAGTCAAGTACCACTGGCTACGGTCAGCGTGCGGGTATGTGACCACTTAGCCCACACACCACTTGTAGCCCATGTCGATCACCAATAGATTTCTAGTAATGTTCGTATTTGGAAATTAAAACTTTTATTTGGGTATATATTTGGCTGAAGTGAAATATTTAATGACAAATTTTGGATCATTAAAATTTAGATATTTTTGGCTTTCAAGAAAGTTAAGAATATTTTGTTGGAAATATTGAAATTTTACAAAAGAATAAATTACACATGCTTTAACATAAAAATAAATTTAAAATAGGGATATAAATAAATATGGGTAAATTAATTTTTACCTCAGGCATTCACACCTCTCTACAACGCCACTGTGAAAATTTTTTGAAATTTAAAAAAAAGAAATGACATTTTAGAAGAAATGATGGTTGGAACCAAATAAGGAAACTTATTTCGACTGTTTTAATACTTTATGAAATCCATATTGTTAGAAAAAAAACTTAGAAAAAAAACCACTTTCTACTTCTTTTTTTTCTAGTTTCATTCCTAGATATTTCTTAACAAAAGTTTCTTATTTTTGACTATAATATAAAACATTTATTCATCTTGCTAAATTTTTAAAAAAATTTTGCTTATCTCAGTAGATGATGTTAATCTGAAAGTCTTTATAAATTATTGATGATAATGCCAGAAGACAACTTTAAAAGCTTTTTGTATGGCTGAGCATTACAGAATTATAAAAAATTTTTTCATTCACATTCCGAAGAAAATTCAAAATTGTTGAAAAAAAATGCACATCTAATTACATTGGCAATCGAAATGGGTAGCGAATGCAAAGTATGTTTTTAAGCCCGATTTCATATTTATAGTCATGACTAATTAATCGAGTAACATGAAGTTGGACGCCGGGGGTATTGTGTAATCTGCACTTCATATACTATACTCGAATATCTGAAAATTACAATGAAAAAATATTTTTCAAAATGATTGTTTTTATTTCGTGAGCTGCAGCTATCACATCTACACGCATTACACTTACACTATTTCTCATTCAAAAACTGAATTAAACTAATAATATTTTGCTTGCATGGGCAAATACACTTAACAAAAAAAAAAAAAAAAAAAAAAAAAAAAAATAGGGCGTGGAGTCTCTCCGCGCGGAGGAAGTTAAACTTCGCAACCTGAGACGTTAATTGTAGAAGAATCAGCAGTCGTAGAAGGATCACTAGTTCTATTCAACTACTCTTTTTCCCACTCCGCTCGCTTCCGTGCTCTGTAATCACGTTAATATTGTGCATTTTTCCCTCTTGAACCAGTGGAAGTGCTTGTGGTTGCCTCATCGTCTCGCCCTGGAAAATGTATTTGTACTAATAATGTATGTGAATGCGTCATAATGTAATTTCAGAAGAGAAACAATCACAAGAGACGTACCTTGACATAACCTTAAATCCGTCGCATTGTCCGTGGGATTGTTTTCACTCATTTTTTACAATTGTTATCCACTAAATTTGAAAATAAAAAATACTACCCTATTAAATTATATGAGTATCAAAACAAACTAAAAAAATATTTATAGAAAAACAATTCGCAATCGCAACGCTCGAGTACGCCGTCTAGCGGGAGCCTGTAAATATCGGACATTAATTTATCACGTTTTCATTTAGTTCCATCAAAGTCATTGACTGAATCAGACGCCATTTTTTAGCAGCAAATAAGAAACAAAATTTCCCTAAGGAAAAGGCCGAAGAACTTGAAAAAAATCTCCAGAATATTAGTAAATCTTTCAGGAACAGAACACGCCAAACATTTGAAGAAAAATTCCTCAATAATTTTTAATTTCTATTATCAACAAACTTGCAACTGATGACTTCCGATTTCGGATACTGTTACAGATGTGTGTATTAAGGTAAAATGCATTTCTTCTGTCTTCAATTCATTACGAATTAAAGTGAAGTCAACATTGCTTTCGTCATTCCAGTGAATAAATATGAATTCAGAACATACAGAATTGTAATAGTTATAGCATATTCTTCTTCGTTATAGAATAGTATATATTTCTGTATCCATATAATTCGGAAAACAACAATAAAAAATTATCCAAGTTACTTGAAATAGTGCCATTTGTGCTGATTCTTAATTAATTTAAATCGTTTTCTTGGTAAGTTTTTTTTAATTTTGAAAGAATAAGTTCAACTAGAATTCAGCTATTCTGTTTTTAGCTACATATTCAAATTCATATCAATTATAAAATTTTGCTGTGTAGTATGTTATCTAAAAGTAATGAAGGTATAAACTATGTATCTATTATTTGAGAATAAAGTTTTCAAACAAGGAACTTATCATTTTGGAATTCTCCGGGAATCATAATTTAGGTAAGTGCAATGATTTTTACAATAAAAAATTTGCTTGTAAATATTTTTTTTTCATTTGATGATGGTTCTCTACAGAATGGTTTTTTACGTCTGATTAAGAACTATAAGAATAATAAAAAAAGAAACAATATGAAAGTTTTTATTTCAATGTTAAGAATTCTTAAAATCGTTTTTTTTATCCTAAGAATTCTTTATTTTCCGTTTTTTAGTTTATAATTTTTTGATAAAAATTGTTCTCAAAATACTTTTGAAAAATTAAATGGTATAACATTATGTGTTTATGTATACTTCTTGTATATTCCAATGTTTGAAATAATATGATTCAGAAAAGTATGGAATAAAAATTCGGCGTATTAACGCCACCGCCGCTACAGATTTGGCGGTTTTTAAGTGCCGCCAATCTACTCTTAAAATTTTTGCGACAATTCATAAAATAAAACACTTTATTTAAAATCAAAATAGTTAATCGGATTTCGGTGGAAAATAAGCCGATATAGAGTTTAGCATAGATTCAAAACAATCATATCGCCATATGAACTCTGATGAATAAGATTCTAAATGAAATAACATTTCCAAAACGTACGTTTACCAAGATAAAGTTTTATGTTGTGGGAATTGGTACATTTTCGTTTTTTCGGTAAAATATTTCCCTCCTGAAAAAATAAAATTGCATCTTGTTTTGTTTTTGGCAAATCCCAAAGACGAATATTCGTAGCACTAAAAATGGCGACAAAAAAGAATTGTTTTTTGTTTCGTCAGCATTCTTTATTTTACGTTTCTTAGTTTCTAAATAATGATTTTTATTGAAACTTGAAATTTTTTGATAAAAATTGTTGTCAAAAAACGTTGTTTACAAAATTAAATTTCATAAAATTATGAGGCTTATGTATACTTTTTGTTCATTTTAATTTTTGAACTAATATGATTCTTAAAACTATAGAATGTAAAGTTTAAATGGGCCTTTCATGTTATATCATTAAATTTAGTAATACTATTTCTCGGGCATTAGGTTTTAACTCTTATAAGAATATACATATTTTTTTCTGTTAATGTACAAATATTTTTTCGATGTGTTTTGGATGTTCCTTCTCTAATAAAAAGAGATACCATTTTGTTTTCGGTTGTACAAGAAAGAAGATCAAGCATTTTTCTTTTTTAAATTTAATAAGCCACATTAAAGAAGGAACGTTGCAATGCTACACGCTACATTAACGACGTCTCCAGAGTAACTGAATGACGGTTCATATAGAAATCGCAGGTATGCGTCTCATACAACAACGCCCCCTATAGTTCGCTGCGATCGCGAATACTTTTATGACTTTTATTATTTTTATGCTAGTGAGAACCAAAACAATATGGAAATGAATGAGGGAAAACTGGATCCTACCACGTGATTTCCCGGCCAATAAAAATGTAGCGAAACGCTTAACGCAACCTAGTTGGAAGTCGCATAAGAAGTATAACTTCAAAATATTACCACTTTTTTTATACTCTTTGGGTAAATGTGTTGAGGAACAAAATATTGAAAAGGTTTGAGTTCGGGTCAGATCAGCAATATACCCTTAAAATTTTACGTGATACATTTTCAAAAATAAATAAAAGATATTGAATTTAAAATAAGTAACAAAACAGTGAAACATATAATCTTTAAAAGTAATATTCTTTAAATGATTCACAGAGTCTTCACAAACAGGTTATAAAAAAGGATCATTTAATTAGAAACGTATATATCATATGGAACTTGCGAAAAATCAAGTTAAAAACGATAGTACCAAGATAGTAAAGCTTAAGTAATTATTTATACCTCGGAAAGGGCCATTTCACTTTATTTTGATGTAGTGGCTTAAAATTTCTTTTATAATGCAATGCAAAATAAATATTTTTTCATGCTTTTCAAATTAAGCCTAATTTAAATTAATTACATCAATTTAAGCACCCCTGACAGTTTCTGGTAACAGTGTGGTTTTATGGGAATTAAATTTTTTCATTTGTATAAATTTTTGATCCAATGAAAAAAAAAGATCGAATCTGAATTTGAATGCAACAATTTGCGTGACACAACCAACACATTTGAGTCAGTCGACAAATATGATCTTATCGCTTATTACTATTAAAACTATTTTTCTGTTGTTGAATAAGTTGAAAGAAAATAATTGTGATAAATCTTTGCATTCCCATTCCTTTAATAACCCATTCCTTTTTTTGTTTTAAAAAAAGCGCGGGTTTTAACAAAGCTTTATGAAATAAGAATCTTGAGAGAAAAATAAATTTTCCTTCTTCTCTATGCAATAAAGGATGTATGGTTGCTGCTTAAAGCAAGGATGAAAAATTCACGAAAACAGCATCTAAAATATCCAATGACTTTCAATAAAATTATAATTAAGGAAAAGAAAAACTAAGTTGAATTCGCAAATAGAAATGACCCTTTCAGCTCTGCAAATGTAATTTTGTGAACTGCAGATCAACCCGAAATGGTATTTATATTAAGTTTATCAATATTCTCGAACTTTTATCATATTTTCATGTTTAAAAATAGGAAATTTGAAGACATTAATTTTTGCGATGCAAAGGAAAATGAATCGTTAAGTTGTAAGGTAACTAATAGTGGTGGCTCTTGCTATTTTTTATTACATAGAAATTAGCTCATTGTTTTAAATTCTTTTCTTAAACGTGATAATCACTTTTTAAATTTTTATGTTAAACCTTTCTGATTATCTTCTGCAACGCAAATACCTGGTATAATGTAATCATAATATTTTATTTTTGGCAATACAAGAGTTAAAACTTCGATTCTTATTTTCTTATGTTAGGTTTCCGAAACAAAAAAGAGAGATATTATGGGAAAATAGTTCACGGTTATCATATTATATATGTATAAAATGCACAACAAATGCATGAAGCTGTTTTAAAAACAGACTGTTCCTCAATTTCTATCACGAAATTCAACTGAGAAAATACCAAATTCGTTTTCAAACTCTGACTAATCATTATTGTAGACAAAGAAGAGGAAATACTGATTTAGTTAAGCGAAAACTAGTTTAATTTTTCATCGGCACTGGATTGAGTTCGGCTTTTCGCTTGAAATCATCTTAATGGTTTAACATCTTAAGATAAAATGGTTTAGGTGATTTCACTCATTCCTTTGTTCTTATGAACTTAAATTTGAGTATACATGTAGCGCTAAGTAGAATTCTTTGCCAAAGGCAATATTTACCATGCCTCCTGAATTAATGTTTGGATAGTTATAGCGTAAGCTAGTTTCTGTTTTCATTTTGAGATAGATTAAAAAATCGATTTTAAAATTTTGAATAGATTTTGAAATAGATTTAAAAGTTTTGAAGCTATGCTGAATTGAAAACTGCATTAAACTATGATTAAATTAGGCATTGTTGAAATTTTAAAATAGATTTTAGACTGTCTGAAAGCATTCAAAAAGATTGTTGAAAGTGAAAAAAAGTGGCAATTCATTCTCCTACAACTGAGCAGAGGGACCGAGGGCGCACGGTATCGATTCTCGTTAAACTGTTTAACTGTAAAGTGCTCGATTAATCGTGTTAATAGTCGGGATACCAAAGAAGGGGAGCTCTCCACAGAGGATTAAAATTGTGATGACATATCATCAGATCATACTCAGAGATATTTCCCAGACCGTCGCCAAAAGCCCATAGTGCAACTCTAGTGGCCTACAACTAGCAGGTGATAAGAGGGAAAGGGTAGAAAATGTTTTAGACCTGCAAACTGTGTTCGTCCATTGGTCAGTTTGAACACGATTTTGATCTGTCAAATTTTAATATTAACTTGCGACCCTTAATATGTAAAATTCTTCGGTACCGTCATTCGGGGCTGCTTTGTGCAGCGGGGGGCTACTTTGTGCAAATTCGAATTTGGCATTTTTCAAGTGCTGCTATTCAGTATTATGTTTATTTCACGCTAAAAATGTGTGGAATTTGAAGATGGAAGTCTCTTCTATTACTACAAACATTTTTTCGAATTTTAAAACAATCTCAGAGTGTGTTTCGTTCATCTAATGTCAACAACTTTCCGAAGACGTCGGATGTCGAAAAGAGTGAGTGGAAACTTTAGCTGTGAAATGCAAAGACGTTGATAAAACAATTGTCGTAAGTGTAAAATTTTTTATTTATATATAAATAAACAATTATATCATGTTAGCGTTAAAAAAATTTGAAAATTAATAACAAATAAACGGAAAATGAAAAAGAATGCACTTTGGGGCTACTTTGTGCAAAGTTTCATTCGTTTTTTTTTTCGACAGAAAAATGGTCAGACGTTATAGAAAAATACCTGGAACGAGAAACTACCGTGATTACTCTTTAGAAAAGCTGCAACAATGTTTGCGAGCAGTTGCTGGTGGTATGTCGATTCTATGTAGAGAGGTGCTATGCAGGAGCTTCTCGGAAGTACAAAATCCACAGAAATACTATCTCTAATAAAATTCACAAGAAACACATGAAACGTGCTGGTAAACTATTATTTTTCTTCTACGAAGAGTTCTCTAATGAATTAATCAAACGATTTAACACATAAAAATATATTTTATAGGACATCAGGTGATTTTGACAGAAACTGAAGAGCAAGTTCTGACATGTTCATTCAAGCATGCTATGTTCAAATGTATCAATATTATAAATGTTAATGAATATCTAATAATTATTATTTTTGAAATATCATCCATTTCAATGTTAAAAAAGGTATATGGTTTCCTTTTGTTTAAACTCAAATGTTTTGAAATAAACATTCTTTCTAAGAAAAAATTCTTCAAAAAAAAAAAAATGTTTTTTTAACGCTGAAAATTATTTTCAAACTAATATCTTTACATATCTTCATGTTTTTGTCTTTAAAAATGTCAACAATTAACTTTTTTAACAATTTTATATCAATATTTTACTAAGAGCATGATTATTAAACTGAATTCCTATTGCTGCACAAAGTAGCCCCATTTGGGGGCTACTTTGTGCAAGGTATGTTTTGACTTATTATTTGTAAATATTACATACAAATAATGCCATTATTGATCAAATTCACTCGTCTGAGTCCAGTTATGAATATAATATCGATAAATTTTACTAAAGTTTGAATTAATATAGTTTTTTTACATGTCAAAGTTCAAAAACTGCGAAATCCTGCACAAAGTAGCCCCGAATGACGGTACTTCACAAGGTTTTAAGAAATGTATATTAAACTCGTACAAATTAGTAAAATTTATTAAAAAAAATAAAAAAGTCAATAATATAATTATTCTTATAAACCAATTTTAAATCTATATTTCAAAAACGTAATTGATTGTTAAAAGAATTTTTCCTCAGTATGATAACCCTAAAAAAGCTAAGATTGTGTGTAAGTTGAAAATGTCGGCTACTCGACCACAGCAAAATTTATAGTTACGAAACCTGCGATTACTTATCACTATTACGAAACTCCGATGACGTATGTCTGACGGTATGCAGATTGCATAGTTTCCATTTGACGTTATGTGGCGAAAAATAAGAGTTTCTTAATCAAACTCATTTCTTGACTTATCTAAAAAAGAAGTCGTTTACAGCAAAATATCTCGTTTGCCTTTTGGAATGACAGTGCTTTTGATAAAACAGCAAGGGCGTGAATCTATTCTCTCTGATAAAAAGCCTGATATCAATGCTGCGTTTTTTGAAAAACAATAATAATTTTAATTTTGAGGTGAAATAGTACTTAACTGCATATCATTTTTTATGTTAAAAGTATTTTAAATTATAAATTTTATATATCTAAGAAACTGGAATCACACACACAAAACGAAAATTCACCTCACTTGAGAGAAGCTGTGTTTAACCTGCAATTCACTAACTCAGCGGTTCTTTCGGCTACGGATACTAAATAAGCACTAAATAAGCAAGCACTAAATAAACAAGCTTCTTCTTGCGGAACCCAGACAACAAAATTAATGTAAATAAAGACAATTGTACACGTATTAATCATTAAGAGAAAGCTTTCTTTTGATTTATAGACTTTTTTTATATTTACGAAGATGAGTCACATTTTTTCATCTCCTTATCATTAATGATATTAAATTAGGCTTTATGTTTGACAGTTGAATTCACAGTCTAGGAGATGAATATAGTCTAGCTAAAAATTTATTTTTATATTGCTATAAAAAAAGCTCGCATTAACTTTAAAAAATGGTTATTAGGGAATCATATTTTTTTATTTAAGAATTCAGAACTAAGTATAATTTATTAAAGAGTTCAATATATAGAATACTTTATTTTGATTTGAAAAGCGCGATGTGAAATATTTTTGCGATTATTTTTTTTAAAAATGAATGTCCTTTTTATAATTTTTCATAACTATTGTTAGAAATATTACATGTATTCATCTTTTAAAATTTTTTATTTCTCTCTTTATTGGAGTATTACTTTAAATGTAATTTAATAAAGGGAATCAAAATAATAACTAAATAATAGATTATTGGTAGAATCTAAATATAAATATAGATTAAAAAAAAGTTGAATTTTTTAAAAAAAAGTCTTAAGTCTCGGACCCTCTTTAGGGTTCCATGGACCACTATTTGAGAAACACTCAACTGCCTTAACCTCTCACTAATTGCTTGAGAACTGTATCTGGTTTTCCATTCTAACCCTATTCTTAAGATTTAGAAAAGGGATATAACAATAATCTTTTTTTCTTTAAATAACTTCGATAACTTAACTTTATGTGATGGTTGACTCTCAATTCTTATGCTTATTTATGTTGAGACTAAAAGCCATTTTCTGAGCCTTTTACCAAAATTATTTTTTGTACATTTATTAATTTGTATTTATTGTACAGTGCACCAAAAAAAAAAGAAAAAAAAAAAAAAAGAACTACCCTGAATGACTTTTGATCTACTGATCGGACCTGCACATTTTAGGACTCAATCCTAATGGTTCGAGGAGGTGACCTCAAATATGCTAATCAATTAGCACGGACGATATTTTAAGTTACGAAATCAGACACAAACACGCAAGGAAACTTGTAAGGAAAATACTTTTTAAATCATTTAAAAATATGTGACTTTACATAGCAAAATACAAAATTTGAGAGAAATCGGTTGAATAATACCTGAAAAATCGAATTTTAAATGTACGATTTTTTTAAAATTTGATTTCTCATGAGCTATTCAACCAATTTCGCACAAATTTTGTATTTTGCAATGTAAAATTACATACTTTAAAATGACGACAAAAATTGTATACATAACAATTCCAAATTCTGCTGACTATTATTAAATAAAATAATAAAAAGTGATAAAAAATGATAAATATTTATTAAAATTAATTTTTGCATGGAATTATCTTTGGATAAACAAATTTTATACCTATATGAAATTTCTTTCAATCGATATCAATCTTCAATCAATTCTTTCAATCTCGAGATATGGTGAAAAGTAAGATAACATTAAGGGGTACAAATCTGGATCGCTCTCCTGATAAAACTATTGGGACTATATTTCCTAGATTGCGGCTATCCGCTATATTTTGGGGGTCAGAAATCTGAGTCCGTTGGAAAAAAAAAAGTACATGTATTCAAGGAAAGTACGTTTCTGTGTCTGATTTCGCAATTGCAAATATCGTCTTCACTAAGTAATTAGCATATTTGAGGTCATCCCCCTCGAACTATTTAGAAAGAGTCCTAGAACGTGAAGATCGGATATTCAGGGTGGTTCGTGTTTTCTGGAGCATTGTGCACTTATTATTACTGTTATTTACTGTTACTACACCTATTATAAGATTGTTTTTTGCTACTTTGCTTTCATTTTATATGCTGACTCGTGTATATCAATTTTATTTATTAATGATACACTATGAAAAATAAAAAGTAATTTATATTTATTAAAAATTGTTACATTCCAATATACAGTCATACACATTGTTATTACTTATTGTTTCCTCGTCATTACTTATTGTTATTAAGGCAAAAAGTCTTTAATTTGTAAACTTCGAGCATTAGTCATAGTAAATATTATATTTCAATTTCAAAAGAAACTTAAAATGTTCTTAATTTACGTAACTAAACACTCGAAAATCGCAAATTAAACTGGAAGCTTAATTCATTAGCAATATAATAACAATTTTCTATCTGATTTACTTTACATTCCATTATAAAGAATTAATTACGAAAGCTTAAAAAAGTCTAAGAAAGGTAAATTTTAATTTCTTAATAGGATTATTTCGTACGTTATATTATCGCTTAAGAGTTTTTTTATGTTAAGCGTTTTAATTTCTTCTTATGAAATTTTTTTAAAGCCCAATTAAAGGTCACTTTAATGTTTTAAATTTTTATTTAATTAAGGCCTAATTAGCACGCAAACTAAATACATTTATACTCCAAACTATTTATTTAAACAGGCGTTAATACGAGTAATTTTTTTTAATGTTTTGAAATCTATTGTCACTTAAAGTTTACAAAACAATTTGTTAATACCTTATTTTCCTTTTTTGAAATTGGTTTTAGTTTTATAACTTTAAATTTCGATTCAATTTATAGATTAACTTTATTTTTAAGTACATTGCATTCTAAAATCTTGAAATAATTCAATGGTATCTATTTTCCCTCTTTCCATTTTGATTTTTTCGGAGTTCCATTCGGTGTGGTGTGTTTAATTTTTACCAACCACGACTTGAGCCGTGGCTCGATTCCGTGTGATAATAACTAGGTATCAGATTGGGCTGCTGTTTCTCTAATCATGTATTTAAAATTTCGAAATCCACACTAATACAATGTCTCCTGTGATTTACAGCACATTGTTGTTGTTGACGTATGCCTGTTTAGGCAGAGGGGGTGAGATTGTTCTTGTTTTCCAGTGGCGCCATCTATGGCCAAGAATTCGATTTCTGCCACACCATACGTAACACGCGTTTATAGAGCGGACCCATTCATACATCCATTCATTCATCCACAGAATCGTAATTTTGACCTGAATCAGAGAACGATCTATTTCCAATCCAGTACCCTCAGAGGTATTGATTTCACAGCACATTACTAAGCACAATAGAGCAGTTGAAAGCGTGGTGCGGAGATCGGATGATTACTAACACAATCTGCCCTCCGATGAATATCGTGGAAATTTATGTGCTAGCATTGTCTTCAGATCGTGGTTAAGGATGAATCTATTAGTGTGGGTTTAGTTTGCTAATCAACAGCTGCGGAATTTTAGAAAATACGTTTCCTAGAGGTAGCGAAGGTAACTTAATATTTTGGTAAATAATAACTAAAGAATATTGTCCTTGCTGCGCATAAATAGTTTGCACAGATATACAAAAGGTCAGATAAATCAGATCATTTTCTTATGCTTTAATAAAAGTTTCATTATATAGTTCTATTTGCTTTAAAAATGTCTGCTTCAACTCACTACCAGCGGAAAAAACATTTCGCAAAAACCTCAAATGTTCAACCAATCAAACCATTTCTTTTAAAAGGGTCAGATCCCCGACACGGAGCCTTTTGGAGCCAGCTCCAAACAGACTTGACTATATCGTTTGAAAACAAACTGAGTTTAATCGATTTCCATTTGAAAAAAAAAGGAGTGGAGATATTTCTTTTTTTTCCTTTTGTTATAAATAAACGATTTTGTATAAAATTAAATTGTTTTTAAAACAAACGTTTCATTTTAATACGAAATCTTATTCAACGCTACACTGACAATATTCTTTGTCACTTTTTTATCAAAAGGAAATTTCTTAGAAATTATCAATTTAAAAATTGAGAATTGGATTGGTGCATTTAGAATGATCAAATCACATTCAGTAGGAGTGTTCCCCAAGTCTCTAAAAATCATGCATTGTATTTAATTATTTTTTAAGATTTTAGCTTTTTTACTGTAGTTTGATTTTTTGAAAGAAATATTTGATATTATTGATAAATAATTATTATTAAATAAAGAATAATGACGTCCCACAGTTTAACTATTTGCAACTGTTAACCGTTAATAGAAAAATTTCTCAAAAGATGAAGAATTTGGAGTGGGCTCCAAAAGCTCTGTGTGTCGTGGAAAGGATTTATTTTTTCCGAGACCATATTCATCGATTAATTAACTTAGCTTTAAATTATTTTAATCTAGACATTTGAGCCTAGGTGGCTCAAAGGTTAAAGCATTCACCTTCCAATGAGGTGTACCGGGTTCGAATCCCAGAGATGGCTGGTCGATACGAATTCCGCGCCCGGTTTGCCCCGATCACAGTGCTGACGTAAAATATCCTCAGTAGTAGATGGATCAGGAGTTAGAGTCCTCTTGCCATCAGGCAAACCGGCGGGGGGGGGGGGGTATATCTTCGTGGTTTTCCACTCCCTGTAACGCAAATGCGGGTTAGTTCCATCAAAAAGCCCTCCACGAAGGCAATTTTCCTGCCAACATTTGATCCGGGAATTCCCTGTCTTTCGAATTGGGTTTAAAATTACAAGCCTACTGAGTTGAACATTAGTAGTCATAAACCCATAACTGGGTCGGCTGTTCAACGACAGTTATAAATAAAAATAAAAATATAGACATTTAATTGGTTTTGAATAAGCTTGATTTAGCTTTTCCAGGAAAAAAAAATCACACTTAAATTAATTTTAATTTTCTCCTTCTTTTCAATTCTTTCTTTCTTTTCTTCCTTTCTCTTCTTTTTTAGTTATGAGTTAGGAATAAACAAGTGAAGGATTTATTTGTCGAAATGCTTTGTTCCTTATCATCTTATAAGCGATAATGCTTTCTCCTTTCAATGGAAGAGAGGTTTTTATCGATTTTCCATTGGGATGAAGGCAATATTAAATCACCTTTCATTTTCAGATATCATCCTTCTATCTACTATTAGAAGCTTATTTATCATCTGCTGTAGTATATTTATCTAATATTGGAAATTTGATATTTAGCTGGTTGATAACAGGGGACTGGGACTACTGAAAAATTCTATCAAAATTTATCGACAGTCGTCGACACTGCTTCATGTAGACGCTAAAAGGGAAATCACTTTACGACATTTAACCTTTTAAGTGTATTTAATGCTATTTTCAAATTTATTAAGTGAACTTTACATAAAATCTTTTGTTAAAAATTATTCAACATTTATTTACAAACCATATCAAATTTATTAAAAAAACTTATGAAGTAATTTTAATTTTTCAGCATTTCTGTATTCTTAATCCACTCTTATTTAAATTAGGCAGATTTTGTATAGATATATTTGTTTGGGTTGACTTATTTAGAAGATTCTAATCTAAGACACTCGGAACTATGGAAAATTTCAGAATTGCTCAGTAATTAGAAGCGTAGAGCTATCAACCTGGAAGTTCTATCTGTTCTACAATATTTATAGGGGTATTAAAATAACTAAGTAGGCAAGTGTGTTTAAAATTTTTCAAATACTTAAAAACATCACGGTAAAGTTATTAAGTTTTTTTTATATACTTCATTGAATCCTTTGAATTTTGTGGTAACATTTAAATGTGGTAAATTAAATAACTTTAATTTAATAGACTACCATCTAAGTATTCTGCCTAAATTCTCGAAAAGTTATTAGATCTGAAGAAAGCAATAATTTCCCGTAACAGTGTTTTTATGTATTGGGAGTACAAATTAGTTTGGTCCGTTTTCAAAAGATGGCTCTGGCTGTTATGAATGTTTCATAGTGACAGCTGGTTCCGGTGGTTTCAGAGAGGTTAGACATCTGTCAATAATATTCAGTTTATATCGCTATGAGTTTCATACAAAAACCCTGTTTTTCACTTTGTTGAATATGTCAAATTTTGTGGTAGCGAAGCAGCATTTGAGGGAGGTTTTATGTTTCTGCTTTCATTGCAAGAAAAGTGCTGCTGAAGCGCATCGAATGCTTGTAGAAGTTTATGGTGACAATGCTCCAACTGATAAATGATGTAGGGAATGGTTTCGACGTTTCAAGAATGGTGAATGGTGAAAGAAGAATGGGGAATGGTGTTGTATACTATGAGCTGCTACAACCTGGCGATTCCATTACGGGCGATCGGTATAGGCTATAATTGATTCGCATTACGAGAAAAACGGCCGGAATACGAGCAAAGACATGACTAAGTTATTCTTCTGCATGATAACGGTCGGCCCCATGTCGCAAAAGTAGTAAAAATTATTTGGAAACGCTCAAGTGGGATATTTCACCGCACCCGCCGTGTTCACCGGACATTGCTCCTTCTGATTACTGGTCGTTCCAGGGGATGCAGCATGATTTGGCAGGTCACCGGTTCACTTCATTCGCAGAAATCGAGAATTGGCCCCTAACTTGGATCGCCTCAAAAGACGAGACATTTTTTCGAGATGAAATTTGAAAATTGCCTGAGAGGGGGGAAAAAGTAGTAGCCAGCGATGGGCAATACTTTGATTTGATTCTGTTCATTCATTTTGTTAAAAAATAAATGCATTTTTGCCCCCCCCCCCAAAAAAAAAATGAACCGAACTAATTTGTACTCCCAATATGTTACAGAAAATCTATTATGAATATAAAGTAACTTTGTTACATTAAATTACAATTTAAACTTTGTTACAAAAATAATAGGGCGAAGTGCGTTACAATTGCTTTGTCGAAGGCTAATTTTTATTTCTATTTTTTGTTTAATTCAAACATTTTCTGTTAAGTTTTGAGCAAATCTAAATAAAATGAAAATTAAATAAAAAGGCAAATTTCTTTCGATGAATTTCTTTAAGCAAAATATTTAAGGATACTTATAAAAAGCATTAAAGTGTTACGCTGCATTGTCAGTTTTTTAAGCTAATTTATACGGAAAGGAAATTTAATGTCAATAAAAAGTTCTTCTATTTAGAAATTAATTATATTTAAAAAAAAATAAGTTCAAAGCATAACATAGACTTACACGGATTTGAAGGTAATTCATTAAAAACATCATACTTTAAAATTTGTATAAAGAGTGATACCTAAGTGATATTATTAATAAATATGATGAGTATTAATAGATAGGAAAAGTATTAAAGCAAGACGTTATTTTTTATCATGAAAATAAGAACGTTGATTTTATTTGAGTTGAAAACATTTCTTTGATCTTGAGTAAACTTAACGAAAATAATCTCGTAATTCACAGTTTTAACCGAAAGTATAAGGTATGTTTGAAAAAAAAAAGCATTGTTATAAAAAGTTTACAGTTAAAAAATGCGATTAAAGTTTTTTGTCTTAGAAGGGCATTAATTTTTAAAGTTAATAGAAACTTTCTTTTGTTTCTTCTTATTTTTACCTTTAGAGAATCTCTGAGAGGGATTTCTGTTCTCTGAATATTAATTTGGAAAATGCAGTGAGTTTTTGCAATTCCATTTAGAAATTTTAATTCCATTTTTTTTTAGTTTTCGGACGGTGGTCAGTTTATATAAAGTAAATTTATATGGTTTTTTATTCTTTTGTTCGAAGAAGATTTTTAGTTATTACCAGGAGGGTCTTAAATGTAATTGAATTTATTCTCATTCTAGTCAAATTTTTCTTGTTTTAAGCAGAACACTTTTCTTGCCTTTGCAAAGTGGAAGTAAATTTTATGCTGCGTAAATTTACTTGTCATTTTATAAATTTGTTTTGAAATGGTTTTGATTACCTCTATTTATGAACAATTTAAGAAAATATGTAAGACTCGATTATCGTAAAGTAAACTTTTCAGGTGTTATCAAAATAAAGCAAATTAAGCTACACCTTATTTATTATTTTATTATGCTACCAAATTAATAAATCGCGGAGAACTTGGACACCTGAATTCTCGCTGGCTAGAAATTTATTTCTCTTTTAAAAAAATATTTTAAAAAGTGGCAGAAAATTAAAAATTAAATCTTCCAGAATTTTGGTTAATGTTGCCAATATTTTTAAATCTCACCATGAGAATACTGGGACAAAATGACATTTTATTTGAATTTTTTTAATCGTTTGCATGTAGTGGTGGGATAAATAGTTCTCGATCAAAGTTTCAGTCTTAAAGAACTTCCTCCGCCATTTGCCTAGAGCAGTGGTGTTAACTATGGTTATGAGGTTTAACTATTTCAAGTATATTTGTTGGGCCAATATTTATGACAGGTTGTGGTTCGGGTCGTAGGGAAAAAGGGGAATCATGGGAGAGAAAAGGGCCCCTTTCTGAAATACGCTATTTCTTGCTTCCATAGCAGCAGATGGCTTTAGACCTTGTGGCAAAGGGAGTTCTTTCTATAGAAAAACTATTCTTAACTCAAAATCATACATTCAAATATCAATTTTGCTACCACTGAAAGAAATTTATTTCCCACAAAGCATAGCAAGTTGGCATCACTGGACATGTATGCATTGTAAAGGCTATACGCGTTACAGCTGTCGTTGACAGGTAGGGACCGAAAAAGCTAAGTGTCGGTTTAGAAATGCAATAGGAGTTATTGATTTTTAAGACAGAACTTCATTGACTATAAAGACAGTACTTATAAAAGACTATTTGCTACAAATATCAACAACACACAATGAGTACAACATTCCTCCACTCGATACCGCTAATGCTTATACTGGTCCAAGGTATAGGTGTTCCAAAGTAGTACTCACTATGCTTTCACTGTCTGTACTCACAGTGCTTTATATTTTATTTCAGCAATTAACATTACATCCAATTTTGTGTTCAACAAATATATTTATTTAATAAATAATTAATAATTTAATGAAACACATTAAATCAAAACTTATTCGTTTGTACATGATATACTTTTACGCGATTTTATAATTGCAGTTTTAATAGCGACAAGCGTATTTTTATTTCAAGACAGAAAAATTTCCATTTAAGTTAAAATGTTATCCACATTAACTTTTCACGAAAGGTGAGGCTTAATTTATATAAAATGCACAATTAAACAAAACATTTCAGGTAAGAATTGTATTGAATGCTGGTAGAAGAAAGGAATTCTTAATTAACCTTTACAAATGCATTCAGTACTTAATTCAAATGGGATCATTAATTATTAGCTGGATAACACCATATCAAGATGCCTAACAACACTTCTTTCAGTTTGATAATTAAATGTGATGACTTAGGTTTGATTTACATCTAGGATTGATTCCAGTAAGCTTTAAAGCTAAGGGCATAAGGGGGGTATCATAATAGGCCTCTCTTAGGAATTTCTCTTAACTATATTAGTAAATATATCGACTTTTATGTGTTTAAAGAAGAAATTAGTAAACAAATAATGCAAATCATTATTAGCATGTTACATAAAAAATATGATGATTATCGCAGCATTTATTATTTATTTTTTCCCCGCAATAATAACCGTAATTTAAATCACGACTACATAGTATCTTATCATTATAGTATATGAGCAATTCTACAAATAAACGCCAATAAGGCGGCCAAAAAAAATTTTTTTTGGAGGGGGCACGCTATTTCTACATGAATTTTCTTCTTGTGTACACCCTAAAAAAGCAAGAAAAAAATCGTGAACATTAAATTTTTTTTTTGTGACATGCTTTAAATGGCAAAATACCAATTTTAAATTTAAATGGCTCAGATAAATCTGAGCCATTTACTCAGATAAAACGATTTTTAAATAAATATAATATTATTATAATGTCTCTCTAAAATGTAATTATAAAGATTTCATACTATAAGAATATATTTTAGTATAAAAAACAAAAATAAAAAAATTTAATCAAAGTTCGTAAATTGAAAAAATCGGGAAGAATTTAAAATTGGTATTTTGTCATTTAAAGTATGTCGCAAAGAGCAAAATTTCATGTTCACGATTTTTTCTTGCTTTTTTAGGGTGTAAAAAAGAAGAAAATTCATGTAGAAATAGCGTGCCCCCCCCCCAAAAAAAGGGTTTTTTGGTCGCCTAACTGGCGTTTATTTGTAGAATTGCTCATTTTCATTAATAGCAGGAAAATCCACCGAGTCAGCCTATCTTAACAGCGGCCTTCCCTGCTTTCTTGTTGAAGTGGATCTAACAAACAATATCTTTTTTATTGTATTGTCATCACTCATTCGAATGACGTGAGCCGCCCAATTCATTCTATTTATTCTTATGTTCGGGTTGCTTATAAATCTCTTGCACAGTTCAAAGGTAAATCTCCTTCTCCAGTTATTGTTTTCATTTACACCACCAAGTATACTCCGCAAAATCTTTCAAATATTGTGACGCAATTTTCCTCCAGTTTAGTCATTACATAGTATCTTAATTCAGGTTTATTCAAAGTAATACATATAAAATGTGTATATTATATTTTTTAAATAAAAAATAGAGATATTTGACCAAATTTCAGCTATTTATAAAGAAGATAAGACATTTTTTTTAATTTTGATAAAAGTAATTTTTTTATTTAATACGGATAAGTTTGGTATTAAGAAAATAATAAATGTAAAAAAATGTGCCCAAATTTTCTATTAAGTGAAGAGGGAAATTACATAAAAAAATTTAAATTGATTAATTTCTTAATCATTACATTAATCCTTGAGGCATTAATACGTACAAATGGCTACGTAGGTATTGTGTTTGGAAAATTGTGTTTAAAATCGAAGATTGAAATAAAGCTTCCGAAGATTGAAATAAAGACTTCCGAAATGGCAAATGCCTTTTCGGAAGTCTGTTGTAAATAACATTCGGAACTACCCTGCATAGGACCACTAATTTTATCCTCAAAACAGTGCACCTTTTCCCTTTTTGTTGATTTGAAGCAATTGTTAGTAATCTGAAGAATTGTTTCTATGATTTTTCCTCAATAAGCAAACTTTTGATATTATAGATAAGAAATTTATAAAAGTGAGGATTGCGTTTAAAAGTATAAGTTTTCATAAAAATTTCTCATAAAATGATGCTAAAAAGGAAAGTTAAAGAAATATAAATATTATCAACTAAAAATAGACTCAAACCTTATATAAATATTATGAACTAAAAATAAACTCAAGCTTTATATAAATACTAGGAGGCTCCGCCCCCTGCTTGCTAACGCTCGCCAACCTGTTCGCTTTTTAGAACAAAACTGTATTAATTAGATACATATACATTTATTTTATATATATATTTTTTATTGCATTGAAAATAGAATGGTATAATTTGTATATATGTTATATTAATATCTTGTATATATGTTTTCGTATTATGATGAGTCATTATGTAGTATAATTTTTGAACTGCATATATGCTGTTATATTATCATTATATGACAAATTTGACATACTTGCCAAGCATCGTAACTTAGTTACTGGTGAGGGAGTATTGTAGGAACATCATATGTCACATGACTATTCATATTACTTTTATGAGAGTTGCGAATGGCAACAGATAAAAAAATAATAATAAAAAATGAGTGTTCTAAAAAATGTCTGCTGATCATTTTTATCCTGTAACTCTGTTGCTTACATATTTTATCATCAAAGACATAGTATTGTACTTATGTAGAAGAATTCTATCAATGTTCCTATTGGCTTTTAAAAAAAGTATATTAGCTATTTAGATTGTTCATGGTGAAAAAATCAAAACATTAGCTAAATGAGAAACATATTAGCAAAATAAATTATTAAATATTGCAGTTACTCACTTAAATTCAACTAAATGTGTATAACAAATTAGTTAATGCTAGAAATTCTGAAAGTTTTAGAAAAAATTTCATTATTTAAAAACATAAACTTTAAACCCTAACTTTTCCTTGTGAGATAATAACCCTCAAAAAGTCTTTCATTTTCAAGAACACAAAAGTTTGTTTTATCGCCAAATGAAATATTTTTTGGTGATCAGCATTATTGAAATCAATTTCTATATTAATTAACATTTGTGATAAAGTACATGACATTTTAGATGTTTTACATGCAAGGATGTTTTACATACAATAAATTAAAATGCATGGCTGTTAGCATTACCCGAGAAATACCACGTCGAGGTCGCCATGCTGCATTTCTAATCGGAGCGTTTTGATTTTGGCAGTTCCCCTTGCCTACTGCCAATAGAAGTTTCAATTAAATTTTTTCCAAAAAACATTTTTTTCTGCAAAGCTCTAAGAAATTAACACTAAGCATTTAGAATTTCTTTGAAAACACAATTATAGATTTGGCATCTTGGAGCAATTACTGAAAGGCTGTCAAATGACTTAACTCTTGACAGACCAACATAAAGTTGTCCATGACTAAAAACTTGTTTAGTCAATACTAAACTGATTTTCTCAAAAGTCTGACCTTGTGACTTATTTATAGTCATGGAGAAGGCCAGCCTAATTAATTCCTAATTGAGTTTAAATTAAATATTATCATGTTTTTAGGGCATGAATCTGAATTGAACAACCTGATAATGCTCACTCTGGTGATTGTTTCCGTTTTTAAAAGCGCTATGTGTTGAGCCAGTTTAAATTAAATATTATCATGTTTTTAGGGCATGAATCTGAATTGAACAACCTGATAATGCTCACTCTGGTGATTGTTTCCGTTTTTAAAAGCGCTATGTGTTGAGCCAGTTTAAATGAAATATTATCTTGTTTTTAGGGCATGAATCTGAATTGAACAACCTGATAATGCTCACTCTGGTTATTGTTTCCGTTTTTAAAAGCGCTATATGTTGAGCCACCTCATGTAACATTTGCCATGTGACATTTTTAGCAGCAATCATTGGTCGCTTTTCTAACGTTGCCATTCGGGGAGTTGTAATGAGGCTTTTTTTTGGTGCCGTGTAAGAAAAATATATATATAGATTCTCAACTAAAAGCAAATTCAAGCTTTACATAAATGATATCTCCTCAGAATACTAAAACATAAAAACTCAATCTTTATTTGAGCATGTGTTGCAACATTTTCTTAGTTAAAAACGGTTATAACTAGTTAAAATTAATATTGTTTCACATAAGCGCCTTATATTAGGATCGTTAAAGCTAGTATGAGACATTGTTTTAATTTTATCAACTTTTTCCCTCTGGATATTTAATATTGTTGGATTAGTTAATATTATACTTTGCTCTTAAAAAATAATGTAGAAAATTTATATAAAATTTAAAAATTACAGAGAAAGTTTAAATAACAGCTATAAAATATCAAAAAGTTTTGGTGCCAATAAAAAAAAACTTTGAAATTTTAAAGTTTGGTGCAGTGTCTTTTTTTTTAGTATTTGACCCTGATATTTTATGCTAAACATGAAATTAACATTTCGGGTTAAATGTTTGAGCTTTATTATTTGAGCATAATTAAACAAAATAAGTTCTTATTTCATTTTTTCCCCATTCTTTCCAGAGGTTGAAAGGTATGCATGTAAAACAAATTCTTTTTTAATTTATATACCAAGATCCCAAAATAGATATTCATATTAATGAACTGTGAAGTACTTATGACTATAAGAATACATTTCATATTTTATATTCTTTTGGTTATAAATACTTCAACTATCTTCTTTTCAATTTTGAAAGTAAAAGTTTTTTTCCGCCATATATCAGAATTTGAATAATTATATTTTTACGCAAATACTTGCAAAAAATTTTAAGTCATGCTTTTAATAAACAAAATTAATAAATAAACAAAAATGCAAGTATACATTGTGCTTAATTAGGAAAAGTCAAAAGTTATTTATATTAAGGAATAAGTTTTTGCAAACTTAGTTGTTTCAGTGAAAAAGTGCCTAACTTAATGAAATCATTTATATTCTCTTTGTTTACAGAAAATAGAAAAGGAAAGGGTAAGTTTCACGGTTCTCCGTACTTTTAACGTTATTAAAATTATGTCAAAAAATAACTTTTGATTAATTTTATGAAGGAAGTTAAAAAAATGGAAACTCAAAGTTAACAAAGAATAACTTGCATAATAAATTTTACCCGTCGCGAAATTTTTTGAATTTGTTTTAATGAAATAATGTGAAGAATTTATGATTCAATTTAGAATATATAGTAAAAAATTATCTTTTTATATTAAAGCAGATATTTTATAAATGTCAAAGTGAGCGGACATCTTCAAGATAGGAAAAGTTGTATAAATTTTTTTATCAAATAATTTCTATAGAGAATTTGCTTGAAATAATAAATATCGATTTTTTTCAATTGCACAACATAGAATAATTTTGCATAATTTATTTTACATATAGTACATTTTTTTAAAAAAATTTCTGATTTTTTTCAGAAAAATGCTTTTTTTTCTGGTTGATGTGAGTAAATTAAGTTGATTCTTATGAAAAGTATTCATATTAAGATTGGGCATTTACTGAATTACGATAAGTCTTTTCAGATTTTACGTGTTTATTTTATTATAAGGGTAAGGTGAAGTTTACAGAATAAGAGAATAAGAGTTTTTGAATTGATAAAATCTGATGCACGTTAAATCTGTCTAGTCGCAAAAGTCTTCCATGTTCCCATAAGAAATCAATGCCTCTGGGGGTTCTGGATTGGAGATCGATCGTTCTCTGATTCAGGTCAAAATTACGATCTGTGGATGAATGAATGGATGTATGAATGAGTTAAATCTGTCTAATCGCAAAAGTCTTCCATGTTCCCATAAGAAATCAATGCCTCTGGGGGTTCTGGATTGGAGATCGATCGTTCTCTGATTCAGGTCAAAATTACGATCTGTGGATGAATGAATGGATGTATGAATGAGTTAAATCTGTCTAGTCGCAAAAGTCTTCCATGTTCCCATAAGAAATCAATGCCTCTGGGGGTTCTGGATTGGAGATCGATCGTTCTCTGATTCAGGTCAAAATTACGATCTGTGGATGAATGAATGGATGTATGAATGAGTCCGCCTTATAAACGGGTGTGACGTATGGGTGTGGCAGAAGTCGAATTCTTGGCCAAAGATGGCGCCACTGGAAAACAAGAACAATCGCACCCCCTCTGCCTAAACAGGCATACGTCAGCAACAACAACAACAATTGATAAAATAGCGTAAATGATGAAATTATTTTCAAAAACATGAAAATCTAATTGTTCGTTATGTTTAGATTATTTGAAAGGTTGGTTGATCATCTAGAAAAGCATGTGTCTTGGATAATCTACCGCTACATTTTTATTGACATGGTAGAGATCTTATTTGCACATGTCATGCTAGCTGCTCCCCGGTATGTTCCAGCCTCATCTTTCACCTCCTCATGTGGTAGTTACTGAATGCCAAGCCCAGAATATAGAATACGTGCAATGATCTTCATTTAAATCTGGTACAATAAAGCAAGGGCTTCATGAGTTACAGATGAAAAATGCTTTTCCCTAGTCCAACATTTCTCTTCTCCGATTTATTTTACAACCGTCGTTGAACAGCCAACTCAATTTTCGGGCTTACGACTGCCAATGTTCATCTCCGTAGCCTTGTAATTTCGAACCCAATCTAGAAGACAAGGGAACTTCCGGATTGAGTATTAGGAAAAATGTGCCTCCGTGGAGGATTTTTTGATGGAACAAACCAGCATTTTTGTTACATGGAGAGGAAAACCACGAAAACCACCCACGGTTCGCCTGACGGCAAGGGGACTCTAATCCATGATCCGTGTACTACTGAGGTCATTTCATGTCAAAACTGAGGTCTGTGCAAGCCGGATGCGGAATTCGCATCGACTGGGATTCGAACCCGGTTTGCCTCCTTGAAGTCGAACGCTCTATCTCCTGAACCATCGTGGCTGCTTCTCCGATTTTGGAAATGCCTATCTGATATTATCATTATATCAGTATTTCTTAATATCTATCTCCGTTCATTGTGATTTCATTAAGTATTAAACAGACCAATTTTTACTTTAAATGATTCTACTCTCACTTAAAATGGTTAAAAATGAGGTTTAGTATTTTTTCAAGGACGGGGTGAGGAGCTGGTACGACGTGGGCATACAAAAGTTTTCACAGTACTAACAAAATCGCACCGTCTGTTTAAATGATTATGTGTAAAAATTGTTATAAATATGTAATAATTAAATATAGTAATATCATGTAATAATAATAAATATGTAATGATTATGTGATTAATGCTCAACCTATAATATTATAACGAAAAAAAGCAGTGTTTGTTTTGATCTCCAGATCACCTTAATATTTTGTAAGAAATCGGTTTGTTTCGTCCAGTTTTATTTAGGGGAAGTCTTATAAATGTTTATTGGATATTTGATAATTCATAATTCATTTATTTTTACTAGATATTCTTTTCCCACTTGAAGTCTCATGAGGAGTTTGTCTGCAAGTCTCTCTTATAACTTCAAAACTGTTTGTGCTACCCTTACGATGGTGAAAGTGGGTGAAAAGGGTTATTTTAACCAACGATCCTAAAAATAGTTCAAACATTTCAATTAGAACATTCCCGAGAGACATTTAAAATATGTAATTTTCTCATTGGTTTAGAGATAGCGCTATTGATATAAATGAAACTGCAAAAAATTCTTTATTTTTTTTTCCAAATATTTTTAAAGATGGCAGCAGTGATGCTTGCTTGCTAATAGCTTTCACTAATTAAAGATAAAGTTTATTGAAAGTTCGTCGACATTTAATTATTTTTTATTAATTTAATTATTAAATTATTTTTTAATGTCAGTTAAAAATTGATCAACCTGAGCATCGTAGCTAAAGTGGCCTACGCACAGTGGGCCAGCAACCAAGGTTTCGTGGTCAAAATTAGTATTTCGATAAAATTTGTTTCAAAATTTGGGAGTTTTTATTTAGGGGTTTTTATGTGCAGGTAAATTGAATTAATAGTTGAAATTTTAAAATACATCAAAAATACCAGAGGAAGCAATAAAAAAAATGGTGACTGAAATATGGCGAACAAAAATAAAAACAAATAATATAGTAAGCTTAAATAATTAAATATAGCAATGAAAATATAATAATTTTCATAATTTTATATTAAAAATGAAAAGCAAATCATATTTCCGAATTAATATTACAAAATAACGCAAATTAATTACAAAATAACTCGAAAACATGAAAAAATCCATAATTTTTGTTTTTTCGGTATATTTAGTCCACCTTTGCAATACGGGCAAAATGTGGCAGGTTTTTTCGAAAGAGGAAACATCAAAGAAGACAGCAAGAAAAAGCTTTGCTAATTACCTCGTGGAACTTTTTGGAAAGTTTGCTAAGTTTCATTCAAACGTTGTAAAATGTCAAATGATAAGACATAAACTACACGTTTGTCAAGAGTATTAACTAATCCAACAAATTCGAAAATTGTACTATAATTTCAGACTAATTACTCTGATAAAAATGTAGCAGTAAGATGAAATTCCTATATTTATTTTCGAAATAAAAATGTAAAAGTTAAATTAAAATTTTGTTTTTAAACATATTTTCTATTACATTGTACTCTCGTCGGTCCAAAGAGTAAGTTATAATGCTTGGAATGATTATGAACATTTAATTTGGGTTATATTAAAACCGCCTACACATATTTTAGTTGAAAATTTAATTTTTAACTTTAGCCAAAGATCATAGTCTTCTGGCCCACAGTGCTTCATCACAAAATTAGTATTTAAGTAATCTGAAACCACGTGTTCATTTTTCTTATAATTTAAAACGCTTTTCAATAATACTAAATAATTTAAAATCACCGGTATTCGAACTAAACATTAATAATTTATGTACTGAAAAGTAGAATTAATAATAATTCTAAACTGCTTAGGGGAAATGTAACAAATCGCAACACTATTATTGAAGCCAATGATCCTTGATTTAGTTTTGTAAAAAGGTAGTAATTGAAATAAAAAAATAAACTACGTACTAAGGACGAAACTTTTGTGGCGTAATTGTGAAATAATAATGATTCCTTTAAGAGCAAAGGAAAAGCTCTCCATAATATTTTTGACTCTAATGATGCTTAATAAATTTTAGTTGTAGGTACTAACTGAAAAAAATTATTCTATATCTAAAGAGCAAAGTTAATGAGGAAATGGTACTAATTCATTTAGGAGGATAGTAAAACATCACCAAAGCAACACATAACACTGCTAATTTTGCTTAATTAATTTGGTAATTGGTACTAATTAAAATAAAACTATAAGACATGCTCTAAAAAAATTTATTTAACGAGGAAATGGTTCTAATTCGCTTAGGAGGAACATAAAATATCCGCATGCTATTATTGATATCAATGATACTTAGTTAGTTTTTGTAATGGGAATTTTTAGTAATATGGTTATTGGTACAATTTTAATCAATACCAAATCTACTAAAGTAAAATTAATTTCTTTGGTACCTGTTAAAACTAGTTTAAGAAGAATACGTATCAAGTGGCTCCATAAAATTTGTAATGCAGAAATCTTTGGAAAAACAAAACAGAAACTCATTAAACTGGAAATTAAAATAAGTAGATGGAAATGAATTGGTCACGCGCTACGCAAACCTGAAGAATTTAAAGCAAAACAATTATTTGATCGGAACTCTCAGGGCAATAGAAAAAAAGAAAAACCTAAAAACACTTGGTGCAGGACGATTCTATGTGAATTAAAGATACAGAGAGAGGTAAAATATAGAGTAGAGTAAGAAGGAGAGATATGATAGAAGCCCTATGCTCCAATTCAGAGTGACGAGGAATATGTATGTGCATGTATTAAAATTGAACCAATACTGTGAAATGTTTATTCAGATACTGTGGACAGAGGTTTTTTTACTGACTTTTGAAAGGGGGGGGGGAGAAGAACAAGAGAAAATAGCTTTATTGTGGTAAATTATGACTATCATGAGTTGGTCTCGGGCAATAACATTTCAAAAGATATAGAATACAGTTGATCTTTATTTTGAGGTGATGAGCTACTAAACACGTGACGTAATAACATAAAGTCACCAACCATGGACTAAAATTAATAATAAATAGGAAATCGGAATTATTACAGCTTTATTCATTGCATTAATTCATGTTTGTAAGTTTTAAGCATGATTACGTGGCATCGTTCAATGCTGATTTATTGATAATTTAATTTTTTTTACCCCGTACAGAGAGCAGGTATGCAGCTATTAAGTCATAAAGTAATTATGAAGATGTAACTATACGTTAAACTAGTTTAGAAAAAGAATTGTCTTTTTCTTTAAATTTCAAAGAAAGAAGTTTTGTATAATATATTTTGCTATTCAGAGAAAAAATAAGTGCTTAAAAAAAAAGAAGAAAAAAAAAAGAACACAGAAACAAGTACATTTTGATTAGATAGCGATAAAAGAGAATGGAATTATGATGATAGTAAGTGGCTCTTAAAGAGGTTCGATGGAGTAAGCTCTTATCTTTAGAAGATAAACAACTAATAGCTGATTTCCTAAAACCCAAGAGAGTTGCTTCTTGATAAAATTTCTTATCTTTAAGATACAAGGTAATGATTTATGCTTTCAAAAATGAGATTATATGAATAGTTCTGCAGTTAAACATCCTTTACTTATGCCCAACAAGTTAATTTATCTGTAATGCTCTTACTTTTTTAGAAATTGTTCACCTAAATTTAATAAATATTTTTTAAACCTCTTTCACAATAATGTATATTATTTTGAATAATTCATTTTCAGCAGTCTAGAAACTTGTGTATTTTATTGAATAAATTATTTTAAATTAATAACTGACGATATTTTGGAAAATCTGAATTTCGATGAACAAAAAAAATTATCTCGAATAACTTGAACCATTAGATTTTTATTTGATAAATTTTATGGTTCGAGAGTTTTACTTATGATCTACTTGCATTTATTATTTTAATTAGCAAAAACTTATGTATGTGTAAGTGTGAGAGATAGATAGAGATAGATAGAGATAGAGAGAGAGGGAGTTCTTTTAAGTTTAGATACTTATTTTTTAAATCCATGGAATTGCCCACATCATTATAATCGACAAGCGAACAAAATACATAAGTTACAATACATAAGTTTTTTACATAAAGTTACAATAATTGTATGTCTAAAAAAAATACTCTGCGTTTTTTGAGGAAAATATATACGCTTAAAAAAGCAACAATGATTGAGAAGCAATTACGGGGGTTGGGGTGAACAGGGAGGGAGTCTTTAAGTACTTAAATAAAGTAACAAATATTTTGGCTTATCAGTTATAGTTCATATTTACCTTGTGCTGCCCTAAAAGTTGTTTGCATTATGTTTCTTATTTCTTGTTATTGTTTCTTGTCTTTTTATCAAAACGATAAATTCGTCTAGCGGTTTCAGCCCCCTCTTTGTTTTGCTACTATTTCTACTTTTTATTTTTGTAACCTAATGTTTTGTTTTTTCTTTTAATGTTTTGACAATAAATTTGTGCAGAGCTTAGTAAACACTGAACTTGCCAATAGCTTCACTTTAAAAAATATTGTAAATTAGAATGTAGGAAAAAAAATTAAAAAAAGGAATAAAGTATGTATAAGCAAATAAAAGTTGAGATTTTTCTTTTATAGTACACAAGACTCGTATCTATACAATACGTAAGTAAGAAAAGTATACAAAGAAAGTATTTTTATAGTACACAAGACTCGTATCTATACAATACGTAAGTAAGAAAAGTATACAAAGAAAGTATTTTTATTTTTAAAATAAAAATTTCTTTAATAAGAATCACTAAATAAAATTTATGCTTATATAGTGTTTCTTAATAATGAAATTTATGCTTATAAATTATGCTTATTAAATTGAAAATTCTTTATTAAGTATCTCAAAATAAGTTTTATGTCTATTTGTCAATAAAAATTTAAAAGGATTTAAATAATACCTAAATTAGAATGTCATTAGCTAATTTTCTTTTAAACTTATTCGGCATTTTTTTTTTGAAAAGACACAATAATAATCTTTTTATTCACGTAATAAAATAAAAATTTATCCAATATTGCACTGAATACAAAAATTACATAAAACATATATTTTAAATCTCATATTAATTGTTTAACTTGACATATGACAAAAATTCATCATTCCCATAGATATAAAATAAAATATAGTGATTTTAAAAATATAAAGCTACAGAAATTCATTCACAACAAATATTATTAAATAACAGTTATTTTAAAAGTTAAAGTCTCAATACTCGAATTTTTCTTAATAATATAATCAGAAACCAGTGCTCGTATAATCAGGGAAATAGCATAAATTATTTTTATACTATGGTTTAATGCAGAAATGAAATAGAAAACAAATCTTCTTTTTGCTCTATCAAATAATTGTATTGGACTTCCCCTATAAATTATGATCAAAGTATTGATTTTAACTAAGTTTAATACGTGAAATATTAGGGTATTTCCTTATTTTAACGCATATCAATTACAAACTTACTTAACCAATAGATTAATAAAAAAGGATCAAAAAAAGGATTAATAAAAAAGGATATAGTAGCGAAAATATTTCTTAACTGAATGGGGAAAAAAAAATCCGCATTTTATACAGTTGAGAAAAAAGGAAAAATGTCATAGAAAATTATCAAAACACGATTTATTTTTAATGATGAGCACTAAAATTTTTTTGATTTTTTTTTTATAATCGTTTAAATAATAGTAACGTAATTTATAATTATATTTAATACTTTATTCACAATATTATTTTATTCACAAATGAAATTACAAAAAAATACTCCTCTTTTTCTTTTATATACAACTTTTCAAGAATATTAAAACATTTGCTTGCATCGATTCTTCTGTTTGAACTGAGATTAACTGTGTAGAATTCCGTGTGTCGGTGGCTCAAAAATTTCAAGATCACTCCACTACGGTTCAAATTATGATCCAGATTCAAAAATCTAGATTCTAGCAAAGTTCAACCGGTTTCGAACCTTTGATCGCGATTTAAAAAAAATAAATAAAATATGGCCGTAAGTCAAATGTCAGGTTTGAGTTTCTGAACCTAAAATCTGAAAGTATTGTAATATACTGTACGGAAAGTAGAGATATAATAAAAAACATTAACGTTCACTAAGTATCTCATGACTTTTTAAATCTTGTTATAAAAAATATGACTTCTGAAATGATTACTAAATAACTAACTTGGTCTAACTAAAGGATAGATAATTATTTGAATTCTATTTTAATCAAAAATTATTGAACTTTTAAGTGATTTGTGGTGAATGTTTTCACTTTTTGTTTAAAAAATAATTATTCTTACCTAATTAAAATGCCTGATTATTTATTAAAATAGATATTTATTAGAATTCAATTTTAATCAAAAGTTATTGAAATTTCAAGTGCTTTGATGAAAATGCTTTTTCGTTTTTTGCCTAGAAAGGAATTATTTCTGTCTAATTAAAATGTTGAACATTTATGATAATAGATATTCATCGGAATTCTATTCTAACCTAGCCGATTTGTTGGCCTTCTGGTTTGGATACTAAAAGAATATTATGAATTTTATAACGAACACTATATAATGAATTCAATTGCACATTTTAATGAGTCGTTATTCCATCATTTTTTAATTTAGTTATAAATCATAATTTGACAATTTTATTTCGATAACAATTAGCTTAAGTGATGCTTTTTATTAATTTATAAGTCAAAATGATTTAATACTTTTAACAAATTGCTAGATTTGTTATTTTTATTTTCATTTGAACACGCGAATAATTTAAGAAGTATTAAGTTATAATTTTAATTAAAAACATTTTAAAGCATTTTTGCGAATTAAAGACAATGTCTTGAATTTCCATGAAATGCATTCATAATTAAAAGCTTTTCTCAGGATGCTACATGACTGATAATTTAATATGCTTTAAACATACTTTAATCTTATTTTAAAAAGATAATAATTTAATAATAGAAAGCTGAAAATTAATATTAAAACTAGATGAAACCTTCATTTCTTAATAACATAAGCGATCCTATAGAATTACTTCACGTAATTAATCCGAATGATGGATTTCGGTTGCTAGGCAACAACGAACTAGCAATGAAGATGATATTAAGAGAGAATATTTCAGTTAGAGTAACCTCTAAAGTTTCTCAGAAATTAGTTGATCAGCTAATGCGATAAAGCAAATAGAAAGGATAGGGAATTATTAAATCATCTTACTCGGTGAAAAAATTCTAGTAAAATTACCGTACTGTATCTCTGCATTTCCGATTAAAAAACCATAATTCTGGGTAACAAATCTATAATATTCGGTATTTAAACCATTCATTTGATAATTTTCTTGTTCATATGGTAAAGGTTTACCAGAAAATCTAGTTATAGTACTTACTACTACACATTTAATAAAAAATAAAAAATTGCAAAATAAATCTAACCGCATAAATGATTTTTATGCCATATTTTTAGGTATACTGATAAAATTACCCGAATTTACCACATTTACCGAATTCAATATGCATTATGAAACCATATTTTATTGTTACTTTTACCATTACCATTACCGAAGAGATCTTGTAACAGTTTTTTGGTGTGATCACAGAGACAGAAACATGGTAAATTTTATCTCTTTCTGGTAGTTTTGACCATACTTTTTCACCGTGAAGAATTAATCAGCATATAGAAGGTTGCAATAACTCGGAAACATCTTTATTCTTTAATTTTACGCTTCAGATATTTTCTGCTGGCTTTATTATCATTTTTATAAGTGGTGCAGCAACTAGTCTTACAAATTTTGAAAAATATTACGTCAATGAAATACCCATTTATAATATAATGTTTCGACCTGCAGTAATACATCTCTGCATAAAATTTTCTGAAATAAAATTCTTATGCTGGAGTTCTTGAATTCTGATGCTGGAGTTTTTTACTTTGACATTTTTGAGCCTTTGTTACCTCAGCAAATGCTATGGTTTCTAATGGTCGTGAAGATGAATCATTCACCAAATGTTTCGGACAAATTGTTTGTTTCAAAATTTATAAATCATTTAAAGATTGAGGTTAAAGGATCGAAGGCTTTAACATCAGAATAAACTTGAAATGGTGTTTCTGAAACTTTTACAGCTAAGTCAAGAAGTGCGTTATATCAGATCGAGGGAACTTTAAAATATATTGAAATTTTCAGGAATTACCATGTTAATTCTGGAAATAAAAAATCACATTTAGTATTTCAGAAAAAAAGGATGTTTGTTGAACTGTCTTTTTTATAAAAAAATGAATGCATATTTGTAATTTATTTTGATTATAATAATTACACATTTTGTGTGATTACTTATTTAGGCGGATCTAGATTATTCTAATTCTTTACATTTTTCTCTTTTAAAATCGGTTTTCACTTCGCGATGCCAAGTCATTCTTTGTTTTTTTCTTTTTCTCTTACCATCAGGGATCCAATAAAGAGAAACATGCCAAGAGAAATTAATTTTCCTAATTAATTAATTAAGTACGAGTCCCGTTCATTTCCACCTGATGAAATAAATTTTATATATATTAATAGAGCAGACCTATATAGTATTTAGACTCAATATAAATCAGTTACATTTATCAGGAAGATTTGTAGAAGAATCACTTTAATTAAACACAAAGAAGGAAGACAAATATAGTGTATCAACCGATAAAGGGCATTTAAAACCGAGCACCAAAATAGCTATATTTCCTTATCTCTGGCTGTTGAACTTTGTTAGTTCTAATTAATTCTTCCGCAGTGGTGTTGTCCTTTCCTAAAATATATCACGTACTTCATTCAGACCCTGGAATCCTGGATGAATATAAGCAGAACAATCCCAAAAGTTTTGATCAATAGCTTCAGAAATGAATTCACACAACAGCTGTAGTTTGAGAAAGGTCTATTTCCATTAAGTAAACAAGAGTTAAAGTACATGGAAATTGCAAAATCAATTAATAAGTGTTCTTGTAAATGTCATGTTTGTATCCAGAGTGTCTTAGTTTCTCGACATGATATTAATAGACCAGACCTTGTAAAACAATGTCAGAAAATAACAATAACTTCACATTTACTGTAAAATTTCGTTAAATTTCAATTTCAATTTTGTTTTTTAATCTTTGATAAAAAATAGAAGAGTGCGGATTGCAGAAGAGTATTAATAAGAACAAAATGGAAGAACCGTTTTCTTAATTTATGTTTGTACGATACTAAATAGATTGATAAATTTTATCAAATGTTAAAAATCTTCAAGCTTACTTGTGCTTCTGATATAATGAAAAATAAGACTTAAATGTCGTCAATAAGCCAATAAATGATAACATTAATCGGTAAAAATGTTTAAAAAAGAAATTTATTTAGCTATAGATTGAATTGTTTGTCAATTTAAACATAAAACTCGTTCTTGTTTAACTCTTGATAAAACAGCTAAGCAGGGCTCTTATAAAGACATTTTTGATAATGGGCTTTAATCAATAAGCCAATAAATGATTACATTAATCGGTAAAAAAGTTTGAAAAAGAAATTTATTTAGTTATAGATTGAATTGCTTGTCACTTTAAGCATAAAACTTGTTCTTGTTCAACTCTTGATAAAACATCTCAGCAGAGCTCTTATAAAGACATTTTTGATAATGGGCTTTAATCAATAAGCCAATAAATGATTACATTAATCGGTAAAAAAGTTTGCGAAAGAAATTTATTTAGCTATAGATTGAATTGTTTGTCACTTTAAACATAAAACTGGTTCATGTTCAACTCTTGATAAAACAGCTAAGCAGGGTTCTTATAAATACATTTTTGATAATGGTCTTTAAAAGAATATGTTAAGGTCGGTGTTAAAAAAAAAAACAGCATTTTCTGCACTGTAACTCGAAAATTAAAGAACTAATACTGCAAAAGTTAGGTGTTGCATTTAAATTTTATATTAAGTTTCTGAGTTTTATATGCTGCACAGTTTTGTTTCAAATGCATATATTCAAGTGGATTTGGAGCAGATTTAATAGGCTGTTGGCCTCGGTTTTAATTAATAAAAGTTGGCACAGGTTTTATTCTAATGTTAACATAGAAAATTAACATAGATCCAAATAGAAGCTACCTGATTAATTTTGGAAAGTGAAGATCCTCGTTGAAAGGATTGACCAGGCAAATCTCTAGAAGTATACTTTAAAGAACATGGTTTGAACTACTTTAGTGAGTTTGAGTGATTGTAAGTCACATTTCGCCACTGAAAAAAAAAGTGCAACGTCTGAAAACTAACGACTACTTTGCTGGGCATGTTAAACCTCAAAAACTCTTATATGTTGCTAGAACTCTCATGCTGCATTTCAAGCATGAAACCACTGGGAAATCTTATATTTATGTACGAAAAAAAAACAAACAAATTATCCAGCTTTTTTTGCTCGATTTTTCAAAAAGTAAGGAATGGTTATTTTTGTGTTACCACATCAAATGTTCTAATCAAATTACACTAAAATCACACCAGAGCATTTCTAGAGGTAACGTCTGAACATCAGAAAGTTAAAGACATATACTAAGATAATTTTCAGCAGAAATTGGATCAAATTGGCAATCAAATGATGCAATGAATACTAAATTTTAAACATTTAAAATAGATGAATATACTCACATAACAGTCAGGTAATTGTTAAAACAATTCAATATATTCTAAGCAAAATTAATGTCATAAACTTGGGGTGCTTTACCTAGCTTTAAATTTCAAGTAATAAATTCGTGCTGTGGTCAATTGATCGGGAAAATAATTATTAGACTTCAGGAGCCTTATAGAGTCGATTTGAGGTGTCTCAATGTATCGGACTTCCATTTTACGAATTTCTCTATTTTGCGAATTTTTTCGTGGAACCAAGAACATTTTGGAAATTTCTTCGTTAAATAACTTCTAAATAGAGAAGTGAATTTTCTATTTAACGAATTTTTTTTTAGATCTACTTTCCCCATTTCCCAAAATATTTGAGAAAATTATTAACTAGTTAACGCATTTTATGAGGGAAATAACCTTGAACTGATTTTCGCATCCCCTTAACTTTTAGAGAAAGCAGTAAAATTCCTTTCCCTTTCTGTTTGCATTTCATACAGGAAATGCAATCCCACTAGAAAAGGGGGGAAAGGGTCAAATTCCTTGAATAGGAAATGAGCAGAGAAGATAAAAGGAATGGGTCATCAAAGTGTGTGGTCCCTGGTCCCTTATTGACATGTCCTATTATCTCCACCCCACTGTTCACTTCCTTTCTAGAAAAACTTTCTTGTTGTTCACTCGGTAGAGCTCCTGTTTTAAGATTGCTGATCAGAGTGCTGCTTGTTGCTTTTCTTACGGCTGCAAAATGTCGAAGCGAAAGTGCCTGACTATTAAAGAAAAAAATTACAAGATAAAGGTGCATCAATTGCAATTTTAATTATTTCTAGTATCCATTAATTTAAAACCTATTCTACGTTGTGTAAGTATTTCAAAAGATGATTTTCTATTTAACGAATTTTCCATATAACGAACTTTTTTTCGGGATTTAGCGACTTCGTTAAATAGAGGTCCGTAAATTGTTTTTTTTCTTATTAAAAATTCCTGAATTTAATCGTTTAAGTTAATATAACCGGGGATAATTTTACTTATCAGGAAGTTTCGATCGAAGACTTTATCGGTAGTCAAATTTTGTAAATTGTTACCTTTGTCAATCGAGACAAATAAAGTGAAGTGTGTGAAATAAACCTCTATCCTTACCTGGATTTTTTTTTTGCTTTATGAGGTAAAATTACCCAACAGAAAATCACACAAAAACTAATGTATGAAAATTCAGCAATTAAATTTTACTATAGATATAATATGTATTACATATTATATGCAGCATAAACCAAGGTAGTATGAATTACTTATCAGTTATTATTATTACTTAACAGTTATTAAATGCTTCTGTTATAAAAGGCTTAAGCTATAACCTACAAAACAACACTGAGGTTATTTTTAAAATATTTGATGGAAAAAAGGAATCGATTTCAATTAAATTTTTATCAATAGCGAGTTCTAAACCAATAAAAGAATCCCATCCGGTTTCGGTTTTCGCTGATTGTGCTCGAACGGCTCGTAGCAGAATGTTCTCCAGTCAATAGTAACTTTCTTCATTTTCAAACTGTCAGTATATTGAATTTCATCACTTTCGTTCCGATGGGTTAGAAGCTTAAAATGGACAGGCAGATATTTGTTATATATATATATATATATATATATATATATATATATATATATATATATATATATATATATATATATATATATATATATATATAACAATTATATATACATAACAAATAAATATGTTTATTTGCCTGTAATGTTGGAAATTTCAGCTACTATTCCAACTATAAGTTCTATAAATTTCGTATTTTCACATTTTGCTTTGTTTTGCAATTTTTTTTTCTTCAAACATTTCATGAAAGCTTTTAACTTTTTAAATTGAAAGCTTCAAAACACTCTGCCCATGTTTTTACCAAAAGCATTTATTCTCCGAACTATAAATACGACTAGAGCACTTTGCTGTTACAAGTGCTTATGTTTCGAAAAATAAAACATAAAAATTCCCCCATATTTTTCCTATTCTACAAAGGAGTTTTCACTCGTCTTTATTAAAGCAATAAAAGTCTATATTTTCTAAAATTCTATAAGAAAAGCTCTGAAAAAATATGTATGGAAAATTCTTTACTTTAGGTTTGCAGTTATTTTAGACTTAAATAGATAAGTTTTAGAGAAAATATATATAAATCTGAATTTCAAACACGTTTGAAGGGCTTTTAGTTTTACAAACTATTATAAAATGTTTGTTGTAGAACATTACAGCAAAAGTTTAACAGCTATAACGCTATTTTTTTGCTTTAAATGTGTTATAACTTAAATCTTTTCCACCTCTGCCCATACAAATTACTGACTTCTTATAAAGACTTCCTGGTAGTGTTGACTTTATTCTTATTATAGAATACATTAATTCAAAATAACACTTCGATTTTAGAGTAGAGAAGAAAAGTAAATAGGCATTAGTGGATGACTCCAGGAGGAATAGAAAAATAGCTGAAAATTGTTTTAAAAGTTGTGAAATAGGTATAATATGGGTATCTGAAGTATGGCCTCTACTTGAGGTAAGTTTTGGCTGACATCTTGAATTTACTAAAAGGGTAAAGAAAGCTGTTGTTAGTTAATCAATTTAGTTTCTTATGTATAGTTAGTAGTAATGTATAGTTAGTAGTTTCTTATGTATTTGTTTACACTAATTTGAGGATAGGATAAATAGGATAATAACATGTCTATAATAGGAAAATAATAGTGGCTATAAAGTCTATAATCAAGTAAATGGTTGATTTTGATGTAGTCAGAAGTTATTAAATATTGCCTGTGATTACTCTATATTGCACATTTATAAAGTTATGTTTTCAAATATGTACTTAACTCAAAAATACGTCACATAATAAACAAAAAAATTAAGAAAACTACATCTAACGTTAGATGGTAACATTCGAAAGAAAATAATACAGAATCTACAATTACTACTAGAATTGTCACAAATAAAGTTGTATAAATAAAATGATGCAAAGGCAGTTAATATTTTCTTCTTCACTTGATATATATGACTCTGCAAAAGCAAGACATTTAAATCTTATTGTTCAGAAGTTCATGTTTTATCATTAAGTCTTTTTTAAATACATAAATCGCAAAACGTTTTTACCGTTTCATACTGATGATAAAAAAACAAACAAACAAGAAATAGAAAAGAATACTTACATAATTTTAATTTCTAACTGCTTAATTCTTGTCTGAAATAAATGCTTTAAATTAAAAATCTGTTTTAACTTAGGTTTTAATAGCATTAGTTGACCGAATGTACAAAACTGCAGGAAGCCGAAACTCTTTTACTTTTCTTTTCCTCCTATACATTTAACACCCCCCCCCGACTTATTGAGATCGCACCATTAGTACTATCAATATGTATACCATCAGTCAGTATTGTTTATTTAACCGAGTACCAGTAGTATGTACCTGAGTGGTCCAAGTTTGGACAATTGAAGGTTAATTTGACTTTTTGCGTAATTCCTCCTATCTCGAGAACTATTTAAGCGAATTGAAGAATATTTGCACATTATCATAAAATTTTTTTTTCTAAAGAAAATTTCACGCAAATAATAGCTTTTAATAAATATTTATTATTTCTTAATTTTATTTAATATGAGTCGAAAAAATTTTGAATTTTAAGGTTTACAATTCCCTACGTTATTTTAAGGAACATTATTTTACATGGCAAAATAAAAAATTTGAGTGAAATCGATTCCTGCAAAATTTGATTTTTAAAATATGACTTTTTTAATGGTAATCTAGGTATTTTTAACTGGAACTTATAGGTTTTAATTTTGCATCAGACTACTAATAATTATCCAAGAGATCTTAAAATTTAATATTTTTGGGGAGTATTTCTTGAATTTTGATCCTACAAATATAAAATGTTTTACTTCAAATTTAACGTTATTTTTTTATTTTAAAAGTTATGAGAAAGTAATAAGTAAATAAAAGTTAAGAGAACTGTGTAGATGACAGTCATTGATTAAAGATCTAAAAAATAATAAGTTGCAATCAATAACACTAACATTTATAATTACGCATTAAATCGAAATTTGGCATAAAATAGTTCTAAAAATCACTCAATAATACTTTACGTTCAAGTACATCGAAAAGAGGAAAAGGGATGCATTGCCATTCGTGGAATAAAGAAAAACAAAGTGAATAAAGGGCAAATAACGGTACAAAATAAATATAATATAGTTTCAGTTCTATAAACATGAACCTTTCTTAGTTTCTAAATACCAAATCACGGTAGAAAGAAAACGGGAGAATAACATGCATATTGGTTTAACTAGAAGAGTAATGTAAACAAGCTTGAAGAGATATTAAAAAGAAGGGATATAAGAAACAAGAGTGAGAGGGAAGATTTGCAAATTAAATTACAATGGGCTTTTAAACACTGGTAAATACTGGAATGATCATTAGCTTAATTATTAAAATTTTTCAAAATATGGAATGATTCCCAGAAATCAGGGTCGGTAGATGAAGAACAGTGTTGAATGATTTTAGCAACTATGTGGGACTTCGGAAGATCTTTTATTCTGAATTTGGAAGTATTTTTCACGTTCTTTCAGTCCAAATTTAAGGATACGTTTAGTTTCCAATATACGCTATCCGCACTGACTAAAAATTTGATAAATATCCCAGCTATTAACATCTGCAATAGAGTCGTTATGGTTGGTGAAGTTTAATATCCTTAAAGGGGTGAAAACGGTTTTAAACTCAAATTTATTCAGAATCTTATCAATTTGGGGAGTGTTTTTTGGATAATAAGGAATAACGAGTAAAGTATAAGATCGAATTTGAAATTTCAGTTCACGATGTATGCTGAATCATTAAGTTCATGAGTTGAAGTTTAAGTTGATGTTCAATTTAGACGAATGAGGAAGTACGACGGAAAAAGAGTGACTTATCAAAATAGTCGAAATAACTTATTTCATAACAAATCGATAATTGACTAAGTTAGATTTTACGATGTTCAATATTTTTTTCAACTACATTTCATTCCTACTGGTCGTAATGGTAATATCTAAGTTATGGTGGTAGCCAAAAGTTTCGTTAACATTTTTTTTTGAACGGCTTTTCAGAGGACAACACATTTACTGATTTCTCTTAACTTTATTTATTCATGTTTAAAGCAATATAAAATCTAGCAAAGAAGAAAAAATAGAATTTAGCTCTTAAATTGCAATAAAAGTTGAGTTGGAAAGTTTCGCAATATCCCACCTTATGCATCACATCATTAAATCCCAAATGATACCACTTCACATACTTTGAAATAGTTTTCGTTTACCAAAACCATTAATGGTTTTTGAAAAAGTTACTTTAAGCACTTCCACAGGAAGAAACATATTTAGTTTTGTTATTTTTTTTCGCTGAAAACCAAATATACACAGCGAAAATAAAAATAAAAAACCCCCTTAATAACTTTTGATATAATGATTGGGTTCAAAGACACAATCCCTTTCAAAGATACAATCTTAATGGATCGGGAGGTTTATCTTAGGTACACTAATTAGTTAGAGTAAACAATATTTTCAGTTTATGGAATCAAATACAAAAAGATATTTTTTTCTGAATATACGAAACTTTTTTTCTCCACCACATTTGGATTCTTGATCTTCGAAATGTTGGTGGGGGATTAGATATAATCTAAAAAACAAACAAACAATACTAATAGTTTAGGCAGCAGAGCGGTCAAACATTTGAGCCTCCTAATGCTAAACTCATTATTTCCGCGTATTTCGTCATTTATCAACGAAATAAAAATATTTTGTACAAAATTGTAGACATCATTTTCCCAAAGATAATTTGTTGTGAAAAATAATTTAATTATTTCTTTGTGATTGCGATTACGCAAAATATAGATTTTTAAAAATATTATTTAGCATTTTTTATCATTTTATTTTATGACGATCAAAACAATATAATCATTAGATCTAAAGTCATTAATGTGTGCTTCTTATAATTGATTTTACTCTACACGGGAGAGACTGTGGTGCAATACCTATCCAAATTTGGTATTGAAACCAAAGAATTGTCGGGAATGTTTACTTATTTTACTAAGAACTCTAATTCCTTTCTTCCTCTCGTACTTTTTCCTCATCATGATGAAATTTTATTTAAATTTATTTTTATTAGTTTTTACAAGAAAGAGGGAAAGGCCGCGGTTGAGATGGGCTGACTCAGTGGAGTCTGATTTTCTTGCAATTAATGAAAAGAATTGGAGATCAAAGGTGAATCAGAAGTCGTCATGGAGAAATCTTCAGAGGAAGGCATTGGCTCACTTTGGGATGTCTGGCCAACTATGATGATGAAGATGATTTATTTTTGCATATGCACTTTTCAAGTCAATCCAATGACCTTCGAGATTTTCCTACTCAGGTTAAATTTTTAAATGAGTTATTATTTGAAAAACGATAGATTCTTGAACTGTTTACCAACATTTACCAGTGCATAAGAAAATTCTGTTCATTAACCACTGTTAAAAATTTCGAAGAACTTTTTTCAAATATTGTTGTTTACATTCATACAAGCATAAGAAATTGCTTACTGTTATATAGAATTGCTTACTGCGTAATTTATGATCAATACTCTTTCGAATAAATACTTTTCTAATACATCGTGATACATACTTGACCCAATTTTGTATTAATTTTATACGTAAGGGTCACACATTTTCTTTGTATATGCCAGACAATGAATACTTTTAATGAGAAAGTATTTAAAAAGTTCTTAATTAAAAGGAGCTTACTTTGTGTCACCTTAACCGTCACCTTTTATTGCAGAAAGAAAGAAAGCAAGAAAAAGCAAATAGCATGATATAAGTGTAGAAAAAATGTTTAAAGTTTTTGTTAAAAAAATAAAATAAGATTAATTATCTAAAAGTCTTTTAACAGGAAAAAAAAATGAATTTTTTTCTCTACTCTTGGAAAAAATAGAAAAAAATTGCTTAGCTAGTTCAGAAACAAAGTTTTGAAACTATTAGGTTTTACTATACTTCATTAACTAATATATTAGTTTTTCAAAATTAATATTTTCTTACTTGCTTTACGTCCAAAATTGGAGTGACGCTTTTCAAAAATTTGCACCAGGGAAACAGATAAATTAAAAAAAAAAAAAAAACATTCTTGCAGCATAATCGTTTGAAAAGGCATAAATTATTCTCTTGGATAAAAAATAATATGAAAAATTTTGAAGGTTAACTGTTCATATACTTACCGTGGAAACTTAAGAAAAATAATTATAAATCACTATGAAAATATATTCGAAAAATATATTCGAAATTTTTTAATGAGTATAAATCCTATTTCAAAATCATTGTAATTTCCATCATCACATGTCGTAACGAGAAATGTTGTGATGCGATAATAAATTATGCTTTTCTTAGATTTATAAATATACTATATGCAGTTTCATCTTATAGCTTTTTAAGCTAAGAGAAAGAACTCAGGGAAAGTAAAGTCCTTGAAGGCTGGAGGTTGATGCAAGAAAGTTTGTTTTTGGAAACTTGACCATTTTCAAGATATAAACTTTTGGAGAGTCCTTAATATAATTTAGAACACCCTTTAGTTAATTGCTGTGCACTTGCAGTGTTGATACTATGTAAAACCAATTCGAATTTGATGTAGCTAAACTCTAAAATTTGTGTGCTATTTCAATTTAACACAAAGTTGGCCGGTTTCTAGTTAACTCGTCTTTTCATGCCCAAATGTTGTTAACTGACGATGAGTTAACTAGTGATTGTACTTGTATTGTCAAGTTAATTCGTCCTCAGTCAACAAGCTTTGGGCATAAGATCAATATTTTAAATGTTTTACTTTACTTTCTTATTCAATTACAAAATAATAGACTGTGACGCAACATAGTTTGTGTGTAATCGATCAACAAAGTGTTTCCGAATTGGGCATTCATACACGCTTTGAAATGTGTAGTTTAATTTAAACTCCAGAAACTAAACAGCTTACACCAAGTTCAAATTTATTTACTTCATTCATGAATTATTTTTGTAAATTTTGTAGTATGTTTGGAAAACAACAGTCGGTTGTTTACGGTATACGAGAAAGTGAAGGACGGTAGAAGTCTCAGACGGTACTAGAACATTCATCAGAAATAGAAATATGTTATAAAATGCATGCATGTTTTTAGTTTTTTAATCACGATAATTATATTATCATAAGATAATCTGTAATAAGCATAAACCTGTCAATTATATTAAATAACTTCATAATATTTAATTTGTATCTACTACACTTTGCTCTACAGTTTTGTTAAGCCAAGTTTGAATTTACATTAATAATATCTTTTTGCTGTATGCATGTTTAATAAGCAAACTAGTTTTATTTTAAGAAATGTTGCATTTACGCATACTACGTTTATGATTCTTTCTTATTATTGTACAGTAAAAATAACTTTACTGTTATGTGTGTCATATCTTATTCTAATTATAAATTTTAGTGAATCAACATGGTGGCGTCTTCTTTATACCAAGAAGTGTAAGAGAACATTCTTAGTGTTTCACAACACCAGGAACCATCTTTGATTCTTGGAGCAGTGAAACACAAAGATGCAAGCGTTAGGTATGGTATTTCGTCTTTACACCACTTAGGTGTAAAGTCAGGTGTAATGGTCTTGCGACATAATAATTTTTTTTTGCAGTGTAGAGATATAAATTTGTAGAGCAGGCCAGATGATCGAGTGGTTAGCGTGCCTGAGTAAGAAACCAATGGCTGCGGTTTCGAACCCCACTCAGGGCATGGATGTTTCTCTCTGTGTGTTGCTCTCTATTGTGTGATGTGTGAATGTGTCCCACCCTTTAAACGGGTATCTGTGGCAGTGTGGCGTGGGTAATGTTGCTCGCCTCCGTGGCTTAAGTTTACAGGTGCCCATTAGATAACGTTAAATGAGTAATACTTCCAGCATCTTCCTAGGCAAGAAACGTAAAAGTTCAGTTCCTGCAATTAGAAAAAAAATTTAATTTGTAGATGTATTATTCAAATTATTTTTTACAAAAATAAAATTAAGTAATGTACAAAAATTATTTATCGTCATACATTTATTATTAAATCTTGTTTGTTTTAAATACATGTTACATAAAATTGCACTGAAAAGAGCTATTTTTTTTCTCTTAAAAAATATTGTTTCTATTCATTTATTCACATGATAACGAAAATTTTTTCAAATATTTTCGATCATAATAATTACTTTCGAATTAAAATTTTCAAACTTTTCGATCTATCTGCTTTCCTAACGTATGATAGAAAAAACTATATAAAAAACGAGAAAAAGAAAGTATAATGGTCTTTTCTCCCGATAGCAAACGCTGAAAAGGTATGAATATAACGTAACTGTTATCATACTAATTAACAAAATTAATTAGAAAATATCTTCGTCTCATTTTCTAGCCCATAAAAATATTGTAAAATACTTATGCATATCAAAGAGACGAATATGTATCTGTTTCACAAAAAAAAAAAAAAAAAAAAACTAGCTACTTTCTAAAAAAAATCATGTTTGATAAAATTTTTTTAAGACCTGTTATTTTGGAACAGGTATGATTTTTTATCATAACAGCTGTAACCCGTTATTTGAAAATACTTGTTACGACCCATCTCTAGTTTCCTTACACCATTTACTGTAAAGTAGTTACTGACAATTTTGGTATTGATGTACACTAAATTTTTTACAGCGAAGAGTAGTGTAGTAAACTTGTCGAATAAATAACTTGAAAATATATTCTATTTTATTTTTTTTCACAAAAAAATTTAAATAATTATTGCAAATTATTTATCGTCAAACATTTATTATTAAATTTTGCACGTTTTAAGCATACGTTAAATGTTTTAGTGGATAAGGGCATTCACAATTTATTTATTTTAAAGAGTATAAATTATTTGTGTTAGGTTTTCGTAAGCGATAAGATTTATGTTTGAAAGATTATATCTAATAAAATATTTTATACATAGAGAAGAATGGTCAGATATATTGTTGAAAAAATTTTTTCTTTTGGGTAATGGCGGGCACTTGATTCTATTTCCTATTGGCCTCAGAAATGATGAACTGCTACTCTCTTATCGGTACCCAGAGGGCAACTATGGCTAAGCCACGGCGGTGAAGTCCACGTCAAACTACAAACCCGTTTATGGGGCGGGTTAACATTCACACAATCACACACAGAAGAAAGGACGTAGAACAGAGAGAGAGAAAGAAACACCCTTGCCCTGAGCGGCATTCGAACCCTCAACCATCGGCTCCACAGTCAGGCATGCTAACCACTCGGCCACCTGGTCGGCTTTGTAGTAAACATTGCTTTATAGTTTTTTTTCCTTGTCCATATTTTATTGCAACTTTTTTTTAAACTTTGGGAGAAAGCCATAAGTCGTTCATTTTTAGCGTCTTCTGTTTCTTTTAAATTATTTCAAATCATTGGTCATTTTTGGGAGAGACATGTGGTATAGTTAAATCGCGATTTTCGTTATAATTAATAAATATTATCCATACATCAAACTGGAAAATGTCTCGCTAGGAAAATTTAAAAAAAAACTAGAATACTCTAACCATATGTAATTAACAATTATTCATGCTTGCTTTTATGAGGCCTTACTGTAGAATATTCTTTTTTTCTCTATATTTAAGCACAAAAGAATTCATTTCTGAATAACATTTCTTGCAAAAAAAAAAATTATAACGAGCACTTTTTGGCAACAGAGATTACATGCATGAGACTAAGAACAATACGTCTACAAACATAATGTTTTAAGCGATAATCAGAAATCTTTCTTTTTCCAAATTATAGACAGAGAACATTGTGATATTTAAGATGTCTGGTTCAATAGAAAATGACGATACTTTCACCAATGGCCCCAGTTATTAATGGCAACAATTTAAAATCGAAAAAGAGAAAGATTTCTTTGTGGTAACATTTTATAGACAATACAATTTGTTTTGATTTATTGCTGTAAATAGTTACTAACACTTCTTGATTTAAGAAAAGGAAACATTACACACAAAAATTAAATTTTTATTATTGTACTCATGGGCAATATTTTTTAAATATAATTTGAGTTTGACCAAAATAGATTTATAATATTAACTTATAATATTAGTCTATATATGATAAAATTATTTTTTTAAATTTACAGTAGCATTTAAGTAACGAAAATCGTTATAATTTCATAATTTTGTTTTTGAGTTAATTTTCATCGATTCAAATTTTTCTCTTAGGATGTAGCAGCATTAATTGAACTTTCTTTTAATTTCTCAATATATTGGAGACAATCGACTTCGTGATTTAAATCAATTTAATTGGATATCTGTAAGCGACGTCACACGTATTTTGTCGAATCTGATTGACTTCTGAATCGACAAATGCAACAGTTTACGTACCCTGACGTCACTTGCAGACATCCAATTAAATATGTGTAGTATATAAAATGTTATGTTAAAAATTAAAATCATGATTAGATCATTTTATAATATTTAAGGATCCGAATATTTACGAAATACGTGTACTCCAAATACATGAATTAAAAACTATAAAGTTTGATAAAAATGTTTATTAATAATTTTTAAATTTTATCTATTTAAGTTTATAATTTTCGAGCTTTAGAGTTATTAATATCACAAAATAAGTTTACTGTAGTTTAATTTTGTAATTTTAAGCAACGCAATTAATAAAAAAATAAGCAAATTTTGTGCAAAATCCAGTAAAATAGATCATGCGCAATCAATTTGTTACCTAGTTGTGTATTTTTAATGTTATAAAAATGACATATTGATTATGTTTCATTAATCATTTGCATTATATGGGCTAAAGTGTTAAATAAATTTTTATATGGGCTGTGTGTTTGTATTTTTCCTATTCTAATTTTGCAAGTGGTTGTTTTTTCTTATTTTATAACCTGCGTAATTCTACCTTCACTAATATTAGTGTATTAATTGATTATTTTCAGCTTTCTAACTGCCAATGTATAAAAAGTTGCTAAAAGTATGGTGTTTCAGTTCATTCATTTTATTAAAAAAACATTTTACTCTGAAAATTTAGTAATATTTAAAATAGAGTATCACTTTATTAAATTTTAGGCTCGATTAATTATGATCTAACGTTAATTTTATTTTTTTTAAAAACAAAACACATCAATAATGTTTAAGTAAAAATCATTTGGCTAAAATAACGAACTCTTTATTATTTTTCGCGGAACAGCATGAAAAATGCCTTTCAGTGTAAAATAAGTATTTCTTTCATATTTCTGGCTGAAAATAACAAGTCAGTAATTACCGTTTTTGCCACGAACCATTCTTCCAAAAATTGATATTTTAACTTGGCAACTTTACTTATTTTAACAGCAAGCAATTACAACTTAAAGTCAAAGGGAAGACGTTCTCATTGACAGTGGGGCCATCCCACTCTTCTTAGGAGAGAGAAAGCTTGTGCATGGACCAATTTAGTAGTCCGACGTGTAAACTGCGCAGTGGGGAAAATAGGAAAGATATCACAACGTTCCGACTACTTAAGGATCGGTTGTGTTGGACCGTCTCCAACTAAATGACCATCTTGGCGATATTTTTGATGACTAAGGCTTTATCTATCATTCTAAACTTTCGAGGCTCTAGATCAGGGGTTCCAACTTACATAAAGCCGGGGGCCACAATTAAAACCACAAATCAAATGGCGTGCAGCAACTTTATAAATTTTTTTTGTAGGACTCTTTTATGTTTGAAGGAAAATTAAATATTACTGTCAGAGTTTTACCAAGTTGTACAAAATGAATTACAAATTATTACAGTATTATTACAGTAAGAAGTAGATTTTTAAAAATATTTAATTGTTATTAATGATATTTTTAAAAATATTAAATAAATAATAAAAATTCGGGCTACAATAACTTTAGTATGCACCTATGTATTAAACAATTAATACGTAACAGATATTTAATTATTAAGGTATTAAAACTTACATAGTATCTCACAAAATATTCAATGAGAAAATTGAGGTTTGTCTGCTGCAGCCACCAGAAAATAGGTATTTACATTTTAAATTTAAAATTTACAAATGTGTGTGTAAATATTTTCGTCCAAAATGAGTGGTTTCAAAAAGTTAAATCGGAGAATTTCTTCGACAAAATTTCTGATGCGCAGTTACTAAATTATATTTACAAAATACAAAAAAAAAAGAACATACACGAGCAACATACACGATTATTTTTGTATTTGAATAAATATTTTCTTGGATGCAAAACTGAAAAATAAATTCTTTGCACCGTTGGTATGTTAATATATTTTAGTTTTGTAAATATATTTCAATCATATTAAATCATATTAAATCAATTAGTATATTCCGTTTTGTAAATATATTTTAGTTCGCAGGCCACAAAAAAAGGCTTCACGGGCCGGATGCGCCCCCGAGTCACCAGTTGGAAACCCCTGCTCTAGATATATTAGAAAATGAGATATCCGAGAATACACTAGAAGCTTGGTAACTTTTCATTTGCAAAAATTGATACGTGATTTGATTTTTTTTTTTGCATAAAATCATTTTGGTTTTTTTATATATAAAAAGTCAAGCTTTTTTATTTATTTTTTATTTACTTTCATTTTTTAGAAGAAAACCGAATTATACAGTTTTCTTCAAGATTCAGAAGAAAAAATGAAAAATTTCAAATTGTTGTGCAGTTTTATAAAGACTATTTAAGGAAACTTTTATTATGTATTTTCAGAATATTTGTTTAAAATAAAGTCATTATAGCTTAAAACAGAAAAAAGCTTAAAAAAATGTGTCATAAAAAATCAAAATATAGGTGTGATGAAAAAGGTTTTATTTGTCGGAAGAAATTGTGAAGCATTCCTAAACTTCCTTCCGCTTTCTTTATAAAAATAATTATAAACAAGAAAATAGTTTTTAAATTTGAAATAAAATATTATTTACAAATAAATTAATCTTATTTGCGATATTATATTTCATATTTAAGGTCGAATATTTTTATTAGATAGTTCCTTTCTCACGAAATTTCCATTTACTTGTTCAATACGTATTTCCCATGTGTAATATACAGGCGGAGGTTTGTTTAACATTCATAATTAAACTGTGTTTTTAGCAAAACTGCTTTTTTTACAGTTGAACCTTCTAAAAAAATTGCAAAATAATACTTTTCAAGTATATTTACTTTTTAAATTAGCTTTGAGAATTTTAAATGATATTCTCGCAATATCTCTTGTTATGTTTTTATTATGATATAAAAGTAACATTGACATTTTAAAAATTATCTTATTTACAGTATGAGTTGTATAATAATTATTTTTCATAGTTTAGTTATTGTTCACATTTTTAAAAAAAACTGATATTAAGTAAAAAGTTTACTGTCAGAAACATTCCTTTCGAAAAAGTATGAAGTTGAATAAGAATATGTTCTTGAGGATAAAAAAAAAAGCCTTGTAATTGTAACGAGTTTTTGAAAAATTAGTATAATTGACCATTTGATTATTAAAGAGCTTATTAAGGATCCCAAACTCTATTTGGTTAAGGCCCCACAGTGGACTGATCGTTAAGACACGGTTCACAGTAGATCACCGAAGTCAAGCATCACTGGCTACGGTCAATGTGCGGGTGGGTGACCACTTGGATCAGTTTGCGTAGGGACTGAGGGTGTGCGGTATCGGACTTCGTTAAACTGTTCTACCGTAATGTGCTCGACTTCGCGTGCAGGTCGTTGCGCTATTGAAGCCGGGGTGCCATCCCTTCTGCAGAGGATCAAAATTGTGATGGCATGTCTTCGGATCATCCTCAGGGATGTTTCCCAGACCGTCGCCAATAGCCCATTGTGCAGCTCTAGTGCGACGTAAATAAACTACAACTACAATAACTATTTGATTAAGAGCACTATTTATCAAGGTGATTACAGAATCCGGCTTCAGACACAAAGGTCCCAGTTCGATCCCAGCCGGCACCAAAAAATATCTCTTTGTTCTATCTCTGCAATGGTGACTACGAACAAAGAACGCGCAACTTTCTTACTCCTCGACAAATAAAAGTACTTTATTTTGCTTTATTCGACTGTTTGCCTTGATTTAGCAAACAAATAGTCTGAGTTTCGAAAATGTGAAAGTCCTAACTTTTAACAAGCATAATACTAATTTATGTTTAGCTGCCACATATTTTACGAAAAAAGATTTAAGCGCAGACATGCCTAATGGGCATAAATTTATTTTTATGGTCAATGATAAGAAAAATTTTTATGGATTACTGACCGTAATCTAGTGGTGAAATTTTTTTACAGCAGGAAAAAGGTTTTTTTCAGATAAAGGAATAAGAAAGCAGTTAGTGCTACGATTACTAAGAAAATATAAATTAAGCACCTAAAATATGGTTTTTGGCAAACGTCATTTTGAAATATTATCAGAATTAATGATATATGAATTATCGCATTAACTAATTTTAGATTTTATAAAAATAAGACATAATTTAGTTTTATCCAGGCACATGTAAACCCATTATTGAATTTATCAGTTTGAAAAATGGATGCCATTAATATAATTGCTTTTTCGATATTATTACCAGATATTCAAAATGTGTTAACCGTTAAAAAATGCAAAACTTCAGCTAACATAAGTTTTGTTTTGTTTTTTTATTCGTAAAATTTTTTCTAAGCTTCAGTATTATTGATTATCAAAAAAGTTTCTGGAATTTCATGTAATGTATGTTTCTCTTTTCAAAGATGTATTCAATGTGTATTGTTTATGTGAGATCTAATACTTTCACTGTGTTACTTAATTAAATTTTTTTAAAATTAGAATATGTTAAGAACTGAACGAATTAAAAATTGAAAAGTTTTAAACTCCCTTTATTCATTATGGCAAAACAAAAATACGGAGAAGTATATTAATACTAACTTTTAATGATAAAGCCTACCTACACACCTTTAACACGAGTGCAATAGTTAAATACATTTGCCTTACGAGGTACCGAAATCAAGTTTTTTTCTTTTTTTAAAATCTAAATTGGCAACTCAAACTTTTCAAAGTCCTCTCAAACTTTTGAATGGTTTCGTCCGCTTTCGTGACGTTTTTTTAAATATAATTTGCTGCAATATTTTGGATCCATTTGGAACATTCTCTTCTCAAATGCGTTAAATTATTTAAAAATTATATGTTTCTTATAATGATTTGCAATTTTTGAATATTTTTCCGAAGAGATCTTACTAGCCCTTCAATTACACTCTGACTTACAACGAGAGAGAATTATTTAATTTCTTTTGCAAAAGAGAAAATATAGGGAATGAATGTGCGAAATTTTTCTAGGATCGATTAAACGGGCAGAATTTGTTTTCAGTTTCAGAATTTGGAAATAAATAGTAATTGTTTTGTGACCTTTAAGTGCATTCAGATACTTCGTTTTTCGCTTTTTTATATTATGATAATTATTATTTTATTAATTACACTTGGGCTCAGTTTTATTTTAATATCATTTAAGAGTGTACCGAACAATGTCTTAAAGAGCTCAAAAAATCTTCTTTTCAAGAACTAATCGAAATTTGACTTCACAGTAAGAATTAGGTCCTTAGGTAAGTCATATATATGCAATATTACCAACGCTGATAATACCCTTAATAAATTTTGATTAAATTTCTGGAGCTTCATCCAATGACTTACATTCTTTATAAGCATACAGAATCCATTTAAGAATAATTTATGATATTATTTAGACAAAATCTGATGAGGGTTACCTTAGTAATCGTGGGCTTATAACTTTTAAAATTTAAATATGAACATTACTTTTAAAGCATTGTATACAAACCTTAGGCACTTGATTTTATAGAAAGTCTCTATTCTCTTGCGAATTTTAAAATTTTAAATCCCTCTTAAATCTTTCCATTTCTAAACATATAATAGAAAATTTAGGTTTGAATTAGGTTTGTCCTGAATATGTTTCGTTAAAAACTATCTTTTAATACTTTCGGTTCTCAAATTTCAAACAGCCATTTAGTAACAATGACTCAATATAACCAAAATCCACGGATTGAGCTTTTCTGCTTATGCTGTGTAGTATTTAGGAAGTTTAAATATAGACCTTAAATTCACGGAATATGATTGCCAGATCTGTTTTAAAATATATTAATCTCCTTCAAGAAGTAAAAGATTAAAACTTGGTGTAAAGATTTCACTTCTAGACGAGTAATGGAGTAAACAATTCAGTCATATCCTCAAATTTCCAGTTGACGTAATTATTTTAAAGAAGCTGCTCGGATTTAAATTAAAAATATTTAGAAAAGCTTAAAGTAGTTCTCTTTTCTTAGAATAGTTCCTACTTACTAAATGCATCGGTGAATTTTTAATTAAGCATTTCAACTCTTTAATCTTTTGGGTGCCAAGAGTTTTCTTTCTAAAATTAGAGATACAATGTGCAAAAATTTTTAAGAAAGTGTTTAAAATGAGACAATCAAAATTCTCTAAAGTTTAAATTGACAATAAATATAACCGATCTTTGTTCGCTGAGATAGTCATTGTTTAAAACACATAAAATTGCCATCTTCAGTATTAAGAAAATTAGCATTTGGGCCAATAAATTTCATACAGTTGATTGTTAAATTTTATAAATAAATTTCAATTTGCACGTTGCGTAAGGGAAGTATTTTCTGTTACACCAGAAATCCGGTATCCTTTATATCTTAAAAATTTTAGCATATTTTAAAACAATTCCGAAAGTAATTGAATTCGTTTTCAAAAAGCTTTTCATTTTTGCGCAAAATAACATATGTACTTTGATGATGAACGTAGTGTGATTGTAAAAATATTTCTTTTTTTCAATTTAATATTTTATAAATTTTTTAATTCTTCTGCTTAATATAATCTAATAAGTTCCGTTAAATATAATTTTTTAATTATATTTATGAATTGTAAATGGGGTTATTCCTCTAAGACCTTAATGATGAGATTTAGATCATTTATTTTTTCACTGATGACTTATTGCTGTGAGCTCCTATCAGCGTTAAAACAATAGGAGTTTTCTGAAATTGACTTTTAATAAAGCTTTCACCTCATTACTGGGACTGTTAAAATCACACCAATAGATGCTATGCATTTGTATACAGGTTTTAGATAAATCAAATCATTGATCTAGGAAAAAGGCAAATTCCCATATCCTTAGAACTTTGGCACGATATTCCTCTGAGCCTTGATAGGAAACTTAAAACCTAAAAGGATTCGCCAGCAACTGGAAAGGGATTTCGAGGCTGTGTGAGCCTTTGCCTTCTAGCCCTATTAAGACCTTTGAATTTAGAGTGTGCCTTGACCTGTCCCAAGAAGTCTTTAAGAGGGTCACATGCTTGGAGATCCTAAGGGTTCTCGCTTGTAAGACCATAAAAATTTTTTTATTCAGAGAAGAGCGAGGTTGAGAGTTTATACTCAACGATTTTGGTTGATGGAGGGACCCAACACTAGAGCAGGGGTCAACTGTCCCTTTTTCATCATTTGCAAACCCCGCTGGAGTGTTTTCACCTGCATTTCATGGGGAATTGCTCTTGATCAAGATCACTCTTTCCAAGCTGACCTTTTAAACATTCTCTAAAGCTGTCATATTTAGTGACTCTCAACCACATTGCTGTCTCCGCTGTCTACTTCGAGTACTTTGCCCTCTGTGGTCCTTAAATGTCAGAGATTGCTTCGTAGCTTATCTGTCAGTATAAGGGACATTGTCTTGCGATGGATACCTGGATACTGTGGAATCTATGGAAATGAGATTGCCGATTCACTGGCCAAAAATGATGCCTTGACTCTACAAACATCTCCTTCTAGTATATTTTATGGTACAATAATACGATTTATCAAAAATACTAGGTGTGAAAAGTTCAAAAAGAACCTCGAGATTAGAACAAATTAAAAATCTAGGAAAGACAAATAATCTATTATCTCAAAAGAGCCCTGACATAAAATGATGGCTGAGATTAGACTCGCTACTGGCCATAACTGGCTCTCGAAACACTTGCACCGTTTCCGCATAGTTTCAAATCCTATTTGCAGTCTCTAATCTGTGACAGGTCATGAATTGGTAACCACCCCATCTTCTGCAGAGTTTCAGACAAACGTACTCTTTTATAGTAGTACTGGTAGGCAAAGGCCTTTTCGATTCATAGATTTTCGCTATTGCTGTATTTCTTGTACTTTGTGTTTTTTACTTTCTATGTTTGTTCTTTGTATAGTTATTTCTTTTTGTTGCTGTAATTATTTTTTAATCTTGCCATTGAAAGTAAAACAAAATATTTAAAATTTATTTTTCAATTAATATTTAAAAATAATAATTCAAAGTCTCTGCTACAAATTATAACTTTTTAAATATAAAAAATTTAAAAAGATTCATCTAATTTTCAAATTAAAAGAAATTGCACTTTAATATTAATTGAATGATTTATGAATCAAAACTAATCAAATGATTTATGGATATTATTTAAATGATATGCGATCTGAGAGCACAAGAGTGCTCTCAAAGTTATAACTCTGGTCTTAAGTTATAATTTAAAAATGGTCCATGAAGTTTTTTCCGTTAACTTAATTATTATTTTTTATGTTTAAACTTCATTTTTTAAATTATGATTTGTGTATGTTTCATTTTTTTCTTCAAATTATGAATAATTAGGATTTTTTTGTGTGATGCAAGAAAGTAAAGTCTATAGTAATTTGAGTAATATCAAAAGATGAAAAAAATTAATGACTGGTAAAACATTAATTTAAAATAGTTAATTATAGTATTAAATCAAAAGTCAATTTCTGAACTATATTCCAAGTGATTTCATTTTACCTTCATCACCCCCCCCCCTGGGGGAGCATTCGAAGCTTTTTGCAATTTCTAATCCTTCATTTAATTTGTTTTCCAGATAAACAAAGAGCGGTTAAAAGGGAGTCTAATGCAAATAGTTCTTGCATAAAGAACTTAAGAATATCATTTTACGTTTTTGTATCAAAAGGGAAATAAGGAATAAACTAATAAAATAAGAATTCCTAAATTTATTGCATGGAAAATAATTTAAAAATGAGTATCACTTAACTAAGCGAAGGTTATATATACGCATTGAACAGGGTGATTAAGTACAGCAGTTACAAGTTTGGAAGAGAGGTAGGGATGAGACATAAGGGATGAGAATTGCTCATTAACAAATGCCGGAAATGTCATCGTACACAGCCGTCATTTCGACCGGTATTTTCATTAATATTCCGTTAATTTTAGGTTACCTGGAAATCATTGTCAAAAAATGAAATCAAATAGGTCCAGATATAGATATTTTACGTAATTTAATGATTTGGGGACTAACTTGTCAAGCTCGTTATGTTGTCGCCAAATCATTAAAATGCTTTAAAAGAGTTTTTCTGTACATTTGTATAAAATTATTAACAATAATTTCTAGACATCGCACTATTTACAAATACAAATATAATCAAGTTAATAAGTATCATTTCAAAAACGCACAAAACTACATAGTTCTACAAGGGTAGGTGACGTTAGCGGTTACGATTGAATTTCCGTCTATGGGTTATTATGCAAATCTCAATCTTTATAATGTGTCCTACTTCTTCTTCAGGTTTATAATTGTTGTACTAAAATACTTAATTGTTAAATGTACTTAAAATTTTATGTAAAAAGTATGACTGAAGATATTGTAAATATAAAATAAAAAGAAAATACTCATGAATTAATATTAACTGGTTATTCCATAAGGAGAAAAATAACTATTTAAATGACAGGTACAGATCACCATTAACTAATAAAGTGCCTTAAAGATTTTAGGCTATATATACTAACTAATAATAATTTGATTTCATATCACTGTATGAGATTCTCGAAATCGTTGAATATTTATCACAAGTAAGAGAGGATCTTTCGACATTTGCGAAGTCTGTATTAATCCTCGAGGGACACTTTTCTCAATCTGGAAAGCAATTTAAATCATATCTCGGTTGCAATAATTTCTCTTGCAGTTGAAAGTTTAATATAACAGAACAGTTATTAAAGCGATATGGATGACGATATAACTTATATAAGGCGTAGGTATTAGAATGATTTATAAAATTAGAGAATGGATTTTCTGGACAAATTTTAATCAATTAAATCTGCCATTTTATTTGAGTAATCAACACTAAAAAAATACCTCTAAACAACTCTTTATATATTAATCGGATAAGAAAATGTAATCTCAATGGTTTAAGATGATCGCTTAATCTACACTAATTAGTTAACCAATTACAAAATAAGTCAATGCAGTAGAATATTTATTAAATCAATATGTTAGTAGATATTGTAAGTAGAGCTACGACATTGAAGTTCAGAGAGGATTTCAAATGCCCGAGAGAAAAATTTGCTTTATAAATTTTATGAAAAAAAAGCCTCTTTAATTGTTTAGTGAACCTATGAAAGAACTCTTCTAAATTATTTTTATAAATTCGAGTTAATAATTAAGTTAGTAAGTAATTCGAAGATAATTAGTTCGATTTTCAATTATCTTTAGACTATCAACATGTCTATCAACTATATCTTCGACAAGACTATCGCTATTTTTGAATAGCGTTGATCCAAAATTCAACGACCAACAGTAAGTCCATCTGGAAAATTTCCCTAAGTCAGCCATTGGTTCGAGCATTTTCCTCTCGGCATAAATGAACTTTCAAGCAATGAACAATTCAGTTCGCGTTAACGCATTGTCGTTTTGTTTTAATATCTTAAAATAACAATTAAATAAATTGCTATTTAACCAGTTTTTCGGATAAATTTCTAATAGTGCAGGATCTTGAACGCGCTTGCTTTCTTCCATGCCAAATAACAAATGTTCAGTTGCGGTTGAACCAAAATGTGAAAATTTTATTATAGCATTTATTATTTGCATCGAAGGATGAGTTGTCCCAGTTAACAAACTAAATCAAAGTAAGATAAGATTAAAATCGATTACCAAAATTGTAATAAAATAAATTTTTCGCAATAAATCATGTCTAAACCGTTATGTTTAAATATTCACAACACAGGAAAATTGCACGCTCAATCGGAAGTTTAAAAATTCTGAGAATATAATTTTCAAGTATTATAATTATATAACCTTTAATATATTTATATATATATATACAACTATAACCCGTAATATATATTTTTACAATTCCTGTCAATTAAATTAGTAAAATTAAATTATCATGCAGATTAGGGATAAAAAAAATTAATGGTAAGCAGGAAAAGTCGAAAATACCGTATATTGAGATTGTTATCATTAAAGTAAGATATTAAATATATCAAAAGCAGATTGATTGACGAAAGAAATTCCGAAAAGGGGAAAGGCAACTATTAAAAATATCTTCAAATTTAGTACGACAAAACTTGTTTTGATGATTTTCATTCCTCTTTTCCCATTTGAACACAGTGTAACAAACTTTTTTTTCTCGGTTAAAAATTAATATGCGTCCCATAGGTGAAAACAAATTTAACATAATTTCAGACAAGTTACCTGAAAATACCTATGAAGGAAGATTAAGGGACTTTCAGTACATTCAATAACAATTATCTTACAAAATCATTCTCCTCGACATGTAGTTTTCGTTAAAACAATCATTTAGGATTCAGAAAATAAAAAAGAACTCTAAAAAGGTCGTTAAAGACCATGATCTTCAGACCATGGGTAGAGGTCAAAAAGTTTATCATGTACTATGGAAGATTCAATATCTATTGAGCAACTTGAAAATAAAAAAGAAATATTTTAATAATATCTAATTAAGCATTAAAGAAGTAGCATTCTGGACAAAAATTTTGTCGGAAAATAAATAGGAAATTATATTACGGCTAATAAATAGAATACACGAAGTAAAATTAATCAGAGAATAGAAATTCTGATAAAATTATCGTACTGTATGTTAATGCCATTTCTGGTTTAAAAAAAAAAACCTCACCATAATTTTACAATTAAAAACCAAAATATACGGTATTTAAAACATTCATTTGATAATTTTTCTGTTCATATGGTAACGGTTTACCAGAAATTCTGGTTTTCGAATGTATAGCTCTTATTACCACACAGCTAGTAAAAATGCGAAACTGAAAAATTAATTTAACCTAATAGACGGTTGTATGCCTTGCTCTAATACATCATGATGAACTTATTAAATTTTAGCAAATTTTATCACACATTATAAAATCATATTTTATAATCTACTTTACCCAAATTATTTCCAAAGCGATTTGGTAAAGACTATCTAACTTTTTGGTGTTTCCATAGAGCCAGAAATATCCCATCCAGCGTATATAATATCTCTGTATTATATTGAAGAGTCCTTGTAAGTTCAAGCTAGTAATGCTCTCAAAATACTATTCTTGGTGGAAGGAACACATATTTGAGAGTGGAAATACGGACAATAATTTTTTAAATGTAAGATTATGTGTTACTTCTACATTTCAATATTTTCGACACAGCATTTATAAGAAATTTCAAAGGTAAACAATTAGTAAAGTTTTTCAATAAGAGTTAAATTTCATTTCAAATATTTGAACAATTGCTTGCAAAAATGTTTAAATGCAATTCATTTTAATCAGCGATGCATCTTTTAGCACTCTCAAATATAAAATTCTTCTTCATAAAAAATTTCGAAATGTTACATCCTGGTCTATACAATTTATATGCTTTTAAATTATTTACATTCGATTTACGTCTGCATAATTTTATTTTAGATGGGAAATTTGTGAAAACATTCGGTAGAAATCTACATATTTCTCCCGATTCTGAGAAATTTCCTTTTAATTTTATTTCTGTATTAGAAATAATTTATATATCATGAAAAAAAACCATTTCACTTAACAATATCAACATATTCACATACATTTTTGTCAGTTCTGGGAGAATTTTTTGAATAGAAATTTTATAAACCGTTTCAAATGACGAATTATTAATTAAAAATTCTGATGTGTAATAAATTTTAAACACTTTGTAAAAAATCAATGCGAATGCTTACACATTTTAATAAAATTTAACTTTCGTTGAATGACTCTAGAGTGTAATTTTTTTTTTTTAGATTCATTAATGAAACATAATTACTAGAGAAAAGTTTTACTTTCTTATTAGAAAAAAAGCAAATGACAGCTTCCTAGAACGTCTTCTTTTTATTCATAATTTTTAAAAGTTTTTTTCAAGCGTGATATCATTAGATTTTCACAGTGAAGGGTTCTTATTATGGAAAACAAATGAAGTATAAATTTTCGCTCTCAAGAATGTCTTAATTTCATCAAGGCTAGTGTTTTGAAAGCTAACAAAAAGCGTGTTCCATATCTGTATAATTTGGCCAATAAAATAACAGGGGAGATAACTTTTAGTTAAATTTTAATGTTTCTTTAATCAATTTTTTAATTAGTCTAAAATTCAAAAGCTTGTTTTCATATTTCCTTTTAGGATATGTTTGTTTTAAGGTTTTATGCAAAGATATTAATTTTAGTTATCACATCCATATTGGTTTGCGATTTTAAATCAAGTGTAATTTTCGCAGAAATCTTATTTTTTAACGAAATTATATATTACAACAAAAAGTAATATTTATTTACAGTTAAATGACTATTTAAAACGTGTCAATTCACTCTCCTTTATATAGCTTCTTCTAACCCTAAAATTATTCCCTAAAATGACCTTTATCTTTTAAATTTTTTTTTTAAGACAAAATTAACTTTTGAATGCTAAATTTTGCAATCGGTTTTTATAGATTAATGAATTAAAAAACTGACAAAACTCACATAATCCAGTAAAATTATTGATAATAACTTATTAATAATCGCTTATTAATAATAAATTAATAAGTATAATAATGAATCAAAGCATGTTTGTTATCATAATTAATGGATAAATTTATTTATTAGTTCAGTTATATAATTTAGTTTACTTTATTTGTCTGAATCAAAATTAAATTTATTAATTTTTTATAATTAATTTAATTTTGTAAATTGTTTTTATTTAGAATTTCATGCCTGCTTAGCCTATCTGGTAATGGATATGATTTCAGTTGCAAGGAATTATGATCATTAAAATAATGTGTTATTCTTAATATATAAGTAATACAGGAAAAGTTAGTTCAGAATGTGTAAAAATAATAGGAACTGTTCCTGATCTGTTAAAGCGAACCACACATTATTTTTTTATGGCTACAACATTTATTGAAGCACGCAAAAAACATATTTTCAACTGATTTTAACGACTGTAAGATAGAATTTTTTTTTCCAAACTCTTACATATCTCGTTTTAGTATACCTGGGTTGGGTATATTGAGATGACAGTGATGTTTAATTTTTGAGTAAAAGTAACTAAAAAGCATAATTAACTGACGGAAAACTGTAAAGCAAAATTTCTAAAATTTGTATTCATTGGATTTGGTTGCTTCTAACATTTTTATATAGACTGTTGTTTTATAATTAAGTACACAAAAATTATGATGCTACATTTGTTTTTAAAGATTTTATGAGTTTTCAAACATGAAGGTTTATTTCCGTAATTTTCGCTGACGAGATGTGCCTGGTGCCTTTAAGAGAGATTTCTTAGCAGCCTTTTCTTCAATTCTCTTGGTTCTTTCATGGTAGTTTTAAAATCCTTTCTTTTTTCCTATTTCTAATTAACTTTTATATGGAGATGATGTTATTACCACAGTTTTCTTCTTTCTCTTATCAGCCATTTTTTTTGGGCGAGGTCTTTTTACTTGAGGTACAGGTAGAACACACTTTGGTGAGATGGAAAAAGGTAGCTTAAGGTCGATTGCAAGAGAGTTCTAATCCTTTCTCCCCTGAGGATGTTGCAGATTGATCTACTTCTACGATGTCCCTCGAAAATGTTGAAGTTTGCTTAGTCTTTTACTTACATCAGTTTGGTGTTCAACGCCTGGAGATTCTTGCTGCTGGTCTGACGTTGGGTGATCAGTGGTGACAGAGGGTGCAAACAAGTGATCTGGGAAGACGTCAGGATTGCGAGGACTTATGCCAGTTTTGCTAAATCCTTTAGCGGCAGTTAGTGCAACAGCTGCCCATGAGTAGGCTGCGTTAAGCAGCTTTTCAACCTCGTAAATTGTAACGCTACTACCTAAACGGTTGAACAGCTATTTTTGAAATTTTTGTTCATAATACGTGTGCAATGGAGAAATGAAATTGACATCCAGGGGATGAAGGCGATGAGTTGTATGAGGGGGGAAGGTTAGGATGATTACATTGTTTTCTCTTGCCAAATTTACAAGTTCAAAACTTTTGGTGAGACTGTTGTGTCCATAAAGCAGCAACAGCACTGGCTTCTTATCGGTAGGGTTGGAAAATTCTATCAACTTTTTAAATCAAGCAATGAAGGTATCCTTAGTGATCCAGCCGGTCCTGTGATACCCTGCGAACGATCCTGGAAAAGCATCATCCATGAGTCCTAGGTTTTCTTCACTCGAGGAAATACGAAGAGAAGGATAGGAGAAACGAATACCCCAGCTGCACTGATGCATGCTTTAACAGTAACCAAAACTCCTCGCTCGGCTGAAGACTAGCTATCCACTTGCTTTTTGCCTCGTAGATTCAACACTTTTGAAGGCTTGTTTGATACTGTTGGAATTCCTGTTTCATCAACATTATGAATATCATTTGGAGTAATCTTATGTTATGTCTTAATTGAGAATTTAAAAGTTCAAAAAGCTGCTTAACTGCAGTACGATTAAACCCTTTTGCTCGGGCTATACTTTGGACTTCGGATGCTAAGTTCTTTACGTCTAGCAAGAAATGAATACAACCAACACTTTCCAGGCATTTTTATCCTGTTAAAATTATGCTTAATATTGTTTCTCTCAGTAAACTCAAATGCTACCATTCGCATCTCCGTTAGAGTTATACTAAATAATCTCTCTTCTTGAGCCAAAACATGCTCAACAAGCATTTTTTCTTGCTCAGCATTGAATACTGACTCATATCTGCTCTGTCACGCTTTCACTGCTGCCAGTACAGGGGTCAATGCATTTTTATGAGACTTTTTTACCTTTCTTTCAAGCGTAGATTTTGGAACTCCATGTGATTCGTCTGCTCTTTTGAATCCCATAGTTCCATCTAGCACTGCTAGAACAGCCTTAGTCATGCTTGTCTCATTCCAGCTGCTTCTAGTTTAAGTTCTTTGATACTTGGGTGAAATTTTGTTTTCTGTAACAATAAAAAAATTTCTAGTTGAAAACTATCAAGCATCGAGAAATTTTTTTCAGAAATTACTTAAAGATTTTGCCTTACAATTTAATAATTTTAATGTGCAATTATTTTTAAAAGTTAGTTTCAGAAGTGCTTTTACAAATAATGAGCCTAGGCCAAAGCATATTCATCTAATGTTCTTGAAATATAGCTATATACTTCAAATTCTTCGAGAAAGAATCATGAGAAGAATCGAGAAAGAAGCTCTTGAATAATTAATGAATAACATACAATTGTTCTATCATCAATTAATAATAAAATATTCCTGAAAGGTTCCTCAATAGTCAAGTATTTGAATTCTTCAGTAAACAAAGAGAGTAAAATCTTTTTAGAAATAGATGCAGATTGAATTGTGAATCCGGAAAATTGCTAAGTTTAATGTAAAAAAGTTCAAGTCTTCAAGCAGAGAAATACATTACAAGTAGTTACAATTAGCTCTAAAGAAAGATGTGAAATCCTAGAGTCGAATATAAATTCAATCGCTCAACAACAAACGTCAATGAAAAAATTTTACATTACGATATAAAGAAACTAAATTTTTCAAAAATATCTATAGCTACTTTAAATAAGTTATTAAAAGGTCAAGACCTACGTTAATATATGGCTATTTAAAAAAGCAATGTGCCAACAAATAAATTGGAGGATAAAGCGGGACATAAAAAAAACTTTATCCAGTTTTATCCAACTCATAAGTATCCCGTTTTGCCCGTTTTATCTCCGGTCCCGCAGTTGACTGATCGTTAAGACACGGTTCCCAGCAGATCATCGAAGTCAAGCATCACTGGCTACGGTCAGTGTGCGGGTGGGTGAAAACTTGGATCAGTCTGCGCAGGGACCGAGGGTGTGCGGTATTGGTCCTCGTTAAACTGTTCTACCGTAAGGTGCTCGACTTCGCGTGCAGGTCGTTGGGCTATCGAAGAGGGGGTGATGTCCCCTCTGCAGAGGATCAAAATTGCGATGGCATGTCTTCGGATCATCCTCAGGGATGTTTCCCAGACCGTCGCCAATAGCCCATTGTGCAGCTCTAGTGCGACGTAAATGAACTACAATTACAATTACAATTGTCAAACTCCGACACTTTTCAAAACAAACATGGCTGCTGCCTAAACGTGAAAGGAAAGTTAGTAATAAACGTAAGGAAAGTTAGGACCTATAACTTTCTATCTATTAGTGATCTCGAGGCGGGATGCACTGAGAATGACATAATCAAGGTCGAATAAGGAGTTTCTGTCGTCGTCCGCTAGAAAGCAGCAATAGTTTGGTCCCTAGGCGGCGTATCCCGTTATATCCAACTATCCCTTATGCTACGTGTAAAAATAATAAGAACTATGGTAACAATCATGCATTGAAAACAAAGGCATGGTCAAAACTACCAAAGTATGGCGAAATGTAAAGTGTTTTAGCCTCTATGAGAACACCAAATCGTAATAACTTTTAGCAATGTGGAAACCAATAATTTTTAGAAGTGCTGGTCGGAAACGTAGCAACTAAAAAATTCAAGTAAAGAAGAATGTGTATGAAAAAAAATCAAAATTGTATAGAACTGATAGATCAAAAGTATAGAATAATACAAGTATAGAATAATGTAAGGCGGTATTTTGATTTGGTGAGTGACATAGAAATAAAAATACGTAAATATAGTATGACCTAAAACTATTATATTTGCTTAATTAATTTTTAAAAATACATATTCTCATAGAAATTCTTTTTTCTGACAAACAAATTCTCATATATAATACATATTATATATGAATAATATATATGTTTATATATGTTATGAATATAATGTTTAAAAATACATATTCTCATAGAAATTCTTTTTTCTTATTTCAATTTCCAAATGACATCGACTATTGAATATAAATCATGAAATAGGTAAACAATATGAGTAGTGAATAAGCTAAAAAAATAAAATTACTCGAATTGCGTAAGATTTTATACGAACAAAATCTCACAGTTTATCTTAACCAGGGACAAACAATTAATCTAGAGGTGCGAGTTGGGTTATTTCATAGAAAAATAATGTTGAAACGGTTTTTCACACTTTAGGGTCTGGTAAAAATGATTGAAGCTAAAACAGGTTCACGAATGAAAGGATAGTGACAATAAAACCTTTTTATTGGTCGTCTATCAAAAGGAAAATTCTCTTCTTCGTGAACTATTTTTAGAGTTGGATCACACAGGATTCCTTATGACTTTTACTTATTGTTTGTCAGCGGCAGCTCAGTGAACGAGAATCCTAGCAAGCGTAATATCTCTTTGGAAGATATTTGCTGAGAGTCTATTTCGTCGAACAATTTTAAATTAGTTCATCGGAAAAAAGTTAAACAATTGTTTTTAGCTCCATTCACAGACTTCTATTTAGCTAAAAACCTTTTTTTTAAAATTAAATTAAAACTTAGTTTCAAAAGTGAGCCAGTTAAGCGTTTTGGAAAAAAATTATAAGGTTGCCTTATAAATTGATTTTGTGAGTATAGAATAGAAATTAAAGTACGAAACTTTTATGTGGCTTTAACTACTACAAAAATGGCAAACTTTATATTCTGTTTCCACCATCAATGAAATACAGTATACTCTTGATAACTCGAAAACCTTGTTATATAAAAGAAATATTTTTCCTCTAGGCATTATATATCCACCTAATGTTAGTTTGAATTCCTATGTCGAAAAGTTTCTTCTCAAAACATTTTTATGTCGAATTTTTTTTGAAATAGAAATTCGGAAAAATCGCATAGTAAAATTATTATAAACCAATTCCTTTCTATTTAATAAACAATTAATTTTGTCTTACTTTTAAAAATAAAACTATTATTGTTGCATTTAGACTTAAAATCAACTATCATTGCATAGATATTTAATAATAGTTAATAGTTAGTAGTTATTCTTATGTTTCATGACTTTACTTTTTAGAATAATATTTTAGAATATATTTTTCTACTTTTAAAACATATTTAGTTCTGAACTTGTTATCTATAAAATTAGCAATCTCGTAATTTTTTTAGCTTCCCTTTAACTTCGAGATAGCCAGAGTATACTTTACTTGACTTTTTCTTATTACTAATTTGAAAAATGACATTTTGTTCAAAGCACAAATACTCAATAACTTTTGTAATTACCTGTATTGCATTACTTATACTATTTATGAAATAAGAAAGTTATCTTCAATTTAGTATTTAGTGGGTGCCAGTACCACTTTTAGTGGTTTTTACTACAAGTAGAGATTTATAGATGTAGACTCTTGATATTAAACCTACTATTTTAAGTATGTGCCAATCAAGATTGGAAAATGAAACTTGTTATAAACGTGAAATAAAAGTTTATTTCCGTTTAAATTGTTTGAAACCTTGTAAGAACTGCTTACGCTTATTATATTTTTTCATACACAGTCTAAAAATTATTTTTATTATAAGTGTGAACTAGCTATTTTTAAAATACACGCATTTAAAAAATTTTAAAAATATGAAGAGTTCTGTTTTACTTATGGCTTTAACTGTTTTTAAAATGTCCCAAACCACTAGAACATTCTTTTCAATACTGCAGTTCAGCATACATAAATATACAGAATTGTTTATTATTATAGCATATTTTGATTGGCTTAACAACCAGGACATTGGGCGGAATGCCAACATAGTTATTTAGTTCTTCTAATTCTCAATAAAAAAATTTTGCATTTATAACAATTTATTCAATTACTGATAAAAATTTGTGTCAATATCTAAAAAAACTTTGCTTTCACTTTTTTTTCTATGGTTATATCAACTCACTTTTGAATGTGTGACGATGTTATCGAAATTTTGACATTTTACTTACAAGCTAGGTTAGTAAAATTTGTACTTAAGCTTTATACTGAAAGGAAACATAATTTTAGATTGCTTTTTGATCAAAACAAATAAAATATATAATTATTCTTTGTACACACTACACACGAAACAAATCGAAGGAGTTAAATATAATATTAATAATTAGTAACTATATTTCCATTTAATCCCGATAGAAACGTTTGAAAGAAAGATACTTAGAACTATCTTTGGTGCCATACCAGAGGGGGGATGTTGGCGAACACGGTACAACTTTGAACTTTATGGGCTCTATAAACATCCTCAAATTATGCAGATAATCCGAAGCAACCGACTAAGATGGCTCGGACATATATGGAGAGGCTCTGAAGATAGCCCTGTAAAAATTGCCACCTTCAAGAACCCTCAGGGGTCCCGCTCTAGAGGTAGACCACCTACTCGATGGCTCAAAGACACAGAAAACGACCTCAAAGTCCTGAAACTTAAGAACTGGAGGGGAGTTGCCATGGACAGAGGGAGCTGGAGAAGGCGTGCTGTTGAGGCAGCCAAGGCCTGCAAAGGGCTGTTGCGCTCCTGAAGAAGAAGAAGAAGATTTCCATTTAATAGAATACACAAATTTCTGTTAGTGCTAAGTTCCTGTTAATGAAAATTTATGTTTCAGTCTTTTTCGAACAGTTTCAAGAAGAATTTAAAGTTTTTTATTTTATTATTACGTCACTCAAAATTTAGACTTTTTTTCCGACTAGCTAGAGCAATAAAAGTATGCTGCATTCTGTGTATATCTGTAACACTGTGCTGTATTGCATCATGAATTTTAATATTTTGTGATCACTGCGAATAGTTATATTATTGTTTTATTTTATGAAAATGTTTATACTTTTTGACATTCTAGATATTACCAATTTTAACTGGAGCTTTGAGCAGAATTGAAAAATAAGTTTTGCCTGCATTTTGAATGTTACAAATAGAATTCTATCACCTAAGAATCATTTTTGAAAAAAATCATATTGGCAGTAATACAAAACGCTTATAATCAATCGAAAATTCTGTACAAATTCATGAAAAGAGTAAGTGATCAAATCCTTACTGGTGCTTTGTGCTTATTGAAAATTCAAGTGAAAATCATGTTCTTACTGCTAAAATTGGAATTTATCTTCAAATAGAATTTATTTTCAATTGAAACTCTGACCTTATTACCGACTAGCTAGAGTGCTTAATTTTTCGCTGATGCTGTGTGCCTGATGACAATACAAGTTATAAACTTTTCTATGCTTTTCAATGCAAATTATTTACTTTCCAAAATTGCTTATCTCGGAAAAATTATCTCAAAAAACGCGGTGTATAGTTGAAGTAAACCGATCCACAACCCCAAACCATGAAGAATATAATCTAGATAAATATTTTATAATTTTATTTTATAAACGTCGGGGAAGAGTCTACCCAATTTTGAGTTTATGACTACCAATGTTAAACTCAGTAGCTTTTTATTTTTGAACCCAATCCAGAAGAGCAGGGAACTTCCTGATATAGTATTAGGAGAAATTTGCCTTTGTGGAGGACTTTTTGAATGAATTAACTCACATTTGCGTTGCATAGAGAGTAAATCCATGAAAACCACCCTTGGTTAGCCCGACGGCAAGGGGACTCTAACTCATGATCTATCTACCGCTGAGGATATTTTACGCCTGCCACCACTGGTAAATCCTGCAGATAAATAAGGTACAGTGGAACCTGTCTAAATTGACCACCCTCGGGACCAAGTCAAATGGTCACTATATAGAGGTGGTCACTTTACGAAGACTCTTTAAAATGGACTCTTGAAATAAAACTTGTAGAAAATGGTCACCTTACTCAGACGTTCACTTTACCCAGGTGGTAACTTTTACAGGTTCCACTGTATAACGCTTGGATGTAGGTATATGAAATCACGTGTTTATTTCATTAATACTTCCGTTTTAAAAGCGTCTTTCTATAAATTTTATTAATAAAAACTTAAAAAGTCATCTATTTAGCCAAAGGAAATTTATGGTAAATGCTGAATATTACATCTTGAATCCTCAATGTCTATACACAAAAAATCGTCTATACATGAAAAACAATTACAGAAAAGGAAGTGGTAGTACATGTTTGTTTATGCCAAGTGGATATTTCATTCTGTTTCCCACCACTTTAGATTTAAAAACGCGTTGACAGAAGACGCAAATATAAAAATTTATATTTCAAATTAATTGTTGCAGACCAAACAATCTTGTTTCTGCAAAAAATTTAAGAATAGCATCCCTATACTATAAATTTTTCCTTCTTTGAAAAAAGGAATTTTCCTTTTAAAAATGAGTTTTAGTTCTATCAAAAAGTCCACCACGAAAGTAAATTTCTTCCAATACTTGATCCCGAAGTTTCTTTATCTTCTGGATTGTGTTCACAATTACAAGGGTACGGAGTTCAACATTGGTAGTCGTAAATTCAACATTGACTCGGCAGCTCAACGATCGTTATATATATAAAAAAATAACACTTGTACACTGTAAAAAAGGGTTTCTCAAAATTGAACGAATATGAGTCAAAATAGAGCAGAAACAAAAATTAGTCAAATTTAAAAAGCTCATGTACTCAAATTCCAAACAGCATATACTCAGTTTTGAGCAAAATACATAGTCTCAAAAGCGATGCGGATGGAGAAATTTGTGAGAGAGAAGTCCGTTTTGTGCCGGATTCGAACGAAGGACCTCCGAGTTCATAGTAGGATGCTCAAGTCAGTATAATTGTACTGTCCACAGAGAGTGTTAATTATATTTCTCGATGTAAATAGTATTTATATTTCTAGAATACAACAGATGGCGCTATGAGTAGAAATGTAAAGTGGATTGATCTTCAGAATTCTCTCTGACACTGTAGCATTAACATCATTTCTTTTTTGTAATTAAATATATTTCCTGTTAAAGGCGTTTTGTAATGTTAGGAAGTCTTATACATTGCATTTGCTTTAATATTCTTGAAACACAGGGAATAAGTAAAAAGGAAAACTAAAATAGCCAATTTCCTGGTTGGATAATCTGATTTTTGAACTTTAAAACAAAACTACTCTAATCTTTCTGTTAAAGTGCAAAAATTTAAAGTAGTTATTTTAAAACATTTCTGCCTTAGGTTTTTGAAATTTTACAGAAGCAACAAGAGGTAGTTTTTTAAAGAGAAAAAAATGCTTGAAACTTATATATATACAAAGTTTTAATGATATTTAAAATAAGTGTTTTAAAATAAACCGTTTTAAAAGTTACAAACAATAGTGATAGTAAATATTAATACACACTTTAAATATCAGTAATTAAGGGTTTTAAAAGCATAATATTCAACACAATAACACTCAATTACTTACCATAATAACACTATAAAATACAACAATCCAATTTTATTTAAGATGCAAGGTTACAATATGCAGATCTTGTTAAAATATTTAATTTATATTCATCATCACATTTTTGTTTAATTTCATTTGAATTAAAGTAACATTTGTTTACAATAACGAATTTTCTTTCCAATCTGTGGTATTTATTACATTCGTCATAAAAAAAAACCTTTTTTTTAAAATGATATTTAATGCTTTAAACATTGTAAAAAATGCAAATAAGTAAAAATATTTTTGTCAGCATCAATAAAATACTTCAACTTTTCTCAAATTTATTATTTTTGACTGCCTGTGTCGTAATCACGTCGAGTATGATTTCATTTTTTATACTATATCACAAATGGCTTTTCAGATTCATAACATGTTTCTTATTTCTTTGACTCAAATTACTCATATCTTTTTTTGTAATGATGTAAGAAAAGTTATTTTAATCTCAACATATATAATATTTCAGACATTTTCTTGTAAGAAAATGCTGATCATAGTCAAGAAAAATTTTAAACATATATTATGTTTAGAAAAACAATCTACATTATTTTATTTCTATTTCGACTCAGAAATGCATTTGGTTCAACGTTTTCAATTCTTTTATTCTTACAATGATTCATTTAAAAAAATTGAATGTTTTTGTAATTTAATAGTTAATTGAGTTGAAGAGATATGTTTAAGAAATAAATCATAAATGCTAAAAATCTAGCTGTATTGCAAAAAATTAAATAAATGTATAAATAAAATGAAACTTTAGACTTGCGTTTATTTTAGTTGCATGTTATTTTTTAAACTTATACTATGTTTAAAAAGTAATAATCGTTTTTAATTTTTTATCATAACATGTCGCAAAGCAGTTGTGTTATAATTTCACATTACTTACAGCGTCTCTTCATCATACCATTGTTAAAAAAAGAGGTCAGATTAAAAATAAATAATTGAAAACATCAATTTATTGAAAATCGGTAGACACTCTTTAATAAAATATAAATTCCTAAAATCTACAAACCAATTCAAAATAATTAGGCTAGCTAGAATTTAGTTGAAAAAAAAAGGAAACAAACATGATCAAGTCAGATGTTTTAAAAAGTAAAAAAATCATGTTATATGAATCAATAGAGTTTCCAAAAAAAGGAAATTATCTATCTATCTATCTATCTATCTATATATATATATATATATATATATATATATATATATATATATATATATATATATATATATATATATATATATATATATATATATAATGCAAAAATTATAAATACTTTTGTATTAATAAAACTAATAGAGATATTCTATTTTGGGAATTCAAGGTTGAAAACATACCATTGAATTATAATTAGATTTATATTTCAAAGGAGGAGCTGTTTTTAGAATCTTGTTCCTCTTTCACTTCCATATTAGGAAGCATTAAATGATTTTCCATAATGCGCAGAGTTACAAAGGTATGTACGACTGGGACCTAATTACACCAATCTCTGTACTATTTAATGCGGGAAAGAAGGTTTTCGCATGTCTCTTGTTGAATAACTCGTTCCAATAAACACCTGCCGGAACCATCCGTAGTTTCGTCCACACCCCCTCCTTTGCAGAGTGCGGATGTGAACTGTTATAACCACCAGCATATCTTTTAATAAACCTTTTGATAACTTATTACGGCTTTGACTGCATTTCTTAAGATGAATACACCAATGATAACAGAGATGTAGCCCTGTTATTATATATATATATATATATATATATATATATATATATATATATATATATATATATATATATATATATATATATATATATATATATATATATATATATGAAAGGGTAGCAGTCATGGTGAGTGATGTTAGGCCACACAGATAGCAGTTGGAAGGCAAAAAATATTTTATTAACTTCACATAGTATATTTAAGACATTTTCTAGCAAAGGCGGAGCTCCAAATCGCACTCAAAAACTGTGTGCTTAAGTTTTTATCTTAGGGAAAGTAGCAAAGGAATTTCCCTCTATTTTGTTATATTTGAGGGGAAAAGGGAAGTGATAAGGATTACTATTGGTTTATGAAAGAGATCGCGCGTTCCCACACAAAGCAAGGGAAATATGTCCTGCTCTTAATTAAATGCATAGTTGAGCCAAAAATAGATTTAAGAACAGGATGTGGCTTTTAAAAGTGTGAGAAAGTATTTGGAATAGAATAATTAATTAGGAATAAAGTAGGAGTTGTTTTATAGCAAAGAAACTAACATAAAAAGATTAATAGAAGCTTTTTATGTTACATCCCCCCTCGCCGAAAAATTTTATCTAACATCAATAAATTTTAAAAATTATCCCTTTGCAAAACTTTCCTTATGATGACACAATTAAAAAAATTAATACTAATATTTGTAATATCAACAAGATATAAAGTAACATGAATTATAAAAAAAAAAAACACACATTTGCACACTATGTAAAAAAAATTTTCATACAGTGTTAGAGGAAGAAAAAAAAATTTGAAGTAGCGCTACTATCGAAATGAAGTGTTAGATCTCCATTTTCAAAATTTTTTTGTGATTTAGTTTTTTTAGTCCTTCTTTATAATCACAGTAAATAAAGTTATTCCTCATACTAACACAATTAAAATAAACTTTTCACTTAAGACAAGAAAATCTATAAAAATTTCCTAAAAGATGTAAATATTCATATTCAATAACAAGAAAGATACAAAAATATGAAAATGCAAGTGATATGAGATATAAAAATACAAACTGACACTTTTTATCAAAAATATTTTCAATATAAAATGTAAAAAAATTTTTGACACAATGGTCTTTAATCTGAAGTTTAAGATTTCAGTATTTTTATTTCAATGAGAGAATAAAAAGTTTGACACTTGGTCTTTAATCTGAAGTTTAAGACTTCAGTGTTATTAGGGGAAATTGTTTTGTTGGATTAGGGGTTGTATTCCCCAAAAGGAGGAAAACAGTCCCTATTCTCAACAATAATGTGCTGGAAGATCCTAGATTCAACAAGGTGCATAAATATTTATTTTTTTGGTTTTCACCAGAGGCAAAACTACCATCGCCCCATAACCTACTAGATTGGGTAACGCTGAACTTGAAGAAAAAATTTGAAAAGTCAGATCTTCCAGAAAAAAGGGGGCACATGTTCATTGAACCATGTGTAATGTTGTCATATTTGGTGTTTTTAATTTATTTTAACAATGAAAAATCATTAAATTTAATATAAAATATAGTCAATTCCATTTAAATTATTACATGTTTTTTATTCGTGACATAATTTCAGTTTGTCAGGTGGGTGGTACCTTCGCAATTTTGATATATGAACTATTTCTGTATTTTCTTTATTATGAATATTCTTTTTATTTATTTTATAATTAACATCAGAAATTTTTTCAAGAATTATATATGGACCGGAAAAAGTTGGGGTAAGTTTTCTAGTATTGGGGTATTTAAAATCTTCATACATTACAGTATCATTTGGGGAAAATTCAATATGAGTGAATCTTGCATCATAATAAATTTTATTTTTCTCATGATATTGTTTAGTTCTTTCAACTGCAATTTTTCTTGCTTCTTCTACTGGTGGATAAATTTCTTCGGATAAAGGATGATTAAATGGGACTGTGCCAAACATTAAAAAAGCTGGTGGGAATTTAGTTACTGAATGTGGAGTTAAATTGTATTCTTCGGTTACTTCTTTTAATAATTTAGGCCAAGGAACTTTTTTAGAAGAATCATTAATTTTGCATTTTAATCGTGTTACAATGGTTTGTCCTAAACGTTCAACTTTTCCATTAGTTTCAGGTCTATGGGCTGTAGTTAACAATTGTTTGATTTTGCTATGTTTAAGAAATTTTTTAAAATGGGAAGAAGTAAACGCGGCATTTCTATCACTCAAAATACTTTTAGGGGTTTGAATTTGAAAAATTTGGTGCAAAAAATTTACATAAGTTTCCGTAGTTATTGATTTAGATGCAAAAGACCACATATATCGAGTGTGATGATCAATTACTAAAGTTAAATATTTTTTGGTAGAATTGTAATAATTAAAACCACCTACACTATCGATTGCAATTATTTCAAAAGGTTTGTCAACTGGGGGCATTTCCTGAAGTAACCCAAATCTTTTCTGTCTAGGTTTTTTATTAATTTGACAAGTATGACAATGTTTGTTAAAATTTGAAATGTCCAAAGTAATATTTTCCCAATAGTAAACAGGAGTAAGTAAATTAATAGTTTTTTGAATTCCCGGATGGCCAAATTTTTTATGTGTAATTTCAAGTAATTTATGCCTTAAAGAAAATGGAACAACAATTTTGGTAAAACCCTTTTTACGTATACACAAAACATTATCTATTTTAATAAAATTTCCAGTTAAATTATCATTTTGTTGGGCTTCGCGAATTTCGTCTAATTGCAAAAGATGTGAAAAATGGCTTACATTATTTAAATCAACATTTGTTTTCAAAATACTATTGTTTTCAATATTGTCAGGAATATCTCGGGATAACATGTCAGCTTCAAAGTTTAAGGTGCCTTTTGTGTATTTTATATCATAATCATACATACTCAATAGTAAAGACCAGCGGAACAATCTACCTTTCAGATTTTTAACATTTTTTAACCAAACTAAAGCCGCATGATCTGTATGTATGGTAAATTTATTTCCAAATAAATAGTGATAAAATTTGTTTAATGCATCAACAATAGCAAGACATTCCAGTTCTGTGATTGCATAATTTTTCTCATAGTCTCTAAGAGAAAGAGAATGGAATGCTATTGGATGTAAGACACCTGAAACATCTGGCTGTTTCAAAATTGCTCCAACACCACTTTGACTTGCATCAACAAAAATATGACATGGTAATTTAGGGTTAAATATTTTCAAAATTGGTTTACAAACTAAAGCATTCTTTAAAATTTCGAATGCTTCTTGACATTTGGGAGTCCAACACCAGGTTGTATTTTTCTTTAAGAGATTATTTAAAGGTGCTCTAATTTTAGCATAATTGTTTATAAATTTGTTATACACATTTATTGAACCTAAAAATCGTTGAAGAGACTTAACATTAGTTGGAGGTTTCAAGTTTTTAATTGCTTCAATGTTGTTGTTATCAGGAGTTACTACACCATGACATATTTCATAACCCAAAAATTGAATTTTAGTTTGCAAAAAAGAACATTTAGAAGGTTTTAATTTTAAATTTTCAAATCTACATATTTCAAAAATTTCCTTTAGATGATTTAAATGTTCTTCAAAACTATTAGAATAAATTATGATATCATCAAAATAATTAGCTGCAAATGAAACTTTATGTTTAGTGAGTATTCTACGTATTGTTCTTTGAAAAATACTAGGGGCGTTCTTCCACCCAAATGGCAATCTTAACCATTCATATAACCCACTATTGGTGACAAAAGCAAGTTTTTCAGTGTCTTCAGGGTTGATTGGAATTTGCCAATAACCACTTACCATATCAAGTCTACTAAAATAAACATTGTTCCCTAATTTATCTATAAGAGTTTCTATAAGAGGTAATGGTTCTGCATCCGATTTAGTGATTTGATTTAATTTTCTAAAGTCTATACACAATCTACTTTTTTTATTTTCATCTTTTTTATAAACTAAAGTTACTGGAGCAGAATAGGGAGAAGAGCTTTCTTTAATAATATTATGCTTTAACAATTCCTCAATTTGTTTATCTATTTCCTCTTGTTGTTTTGGGGAAGTTTTGTATGCTCGTAAGGATACTGGTAAGTCTGATGTTAATCTTACCCTTTGAGGTTCAATTCTTATTGTCCCTACATCATATTTATCTTTAGCAAAAATATCTGAAAAATCTTCTAAAATTTCCTGAAGTTGGGAATTTTTTTCATCATCATGAATTTGCATAATTCCGTCAACATGATTTTGACAATGTTGCGCACCATTATCACATTTAGTCTCAAGAACATTTGAAAACTCAAGATTATTTTCAGTTTTGCTATTTAAATCTTTATTTTTAAGTCTATTTTTTATTTTATTCTTCTTTAAATTCTCTTTGTTTACATTTTTATTTTTGTTTACTTTTATATCCAAAATTTTATTTTCCATAATCATTTCATTTTGTTTATTTTTAATTGATTTAACATTCATTCTTTTGTTTTTACATTCCTTATTTTTATACTTAGCTTTATTTTCTTTATTGGTATTTTTGTTGCAATCATTAACCTGGATTTCAGGAGAAATGTGTAAAGACAAGTTGCTTTTATAATCCGAAAAAACTATCAGCTTCCTCTGATTTTGCATTACAACTCGTTCAACACAATCTATCACTAATTTAAACCCATTACATTCCTTTAAACCCAGTATGGCATAAGGTAGATCAGTATTTAAAATATAAAATTCCACTGACCTAGCTATATCTCCAATTTTTAAATTTAAAGTACAAGAGTGGTTAAGTTGCAAAATACCTTTTGTTTGTTTTACATTAACAAAGTCTTTTCTTTCTTTTAGGACATTAAGTTTTTCAAAAAGCTTAGCCGGAATTATATTTAAAGTACTTCCTGTATCAATGTTTAACAGGATAGTTTTATTTGTCAAAATTGGGTTTTTGTCACTTATATTGTTTTCATTTTTATTTTGTAAATATCCAGTTACTATTAATTGACAATTTTGTTGTTGGTCACTTTCCTGTTTAGGCTGAGTTTGATTCTCAGCCGTAAAAATATTAGGTTTGTTTATACAATTTTGGCCCCAATGATAAGCATTGGTTATACCAAGCTTATCACAGTATTTACATGGCTTAGGAGGCAACTCCTGGGAAGCCTGGGCGAAATGACTTGTTTGTTGTTCATTTATATGAAACTTTTCATTTCGAATTGTAGGTCTAAATTGGGATTGTTGGTTATAACTTTGACTAGGCCGGGAAAAATTTTGATTTTGTTGAGGATTATAATTTGGATTACCCGAGTTGTTAAAGAATGGCCGCCTTGGTACCCAGCCTTGATATTGTGGTCCATACCCATTAAATTTGGATTCTGGTAATTTTTGTTTAGTTTCAGTTTGGGGTAAGACCGTAGGTACATCATGAATTATTTTCGAAACAATTGTGAGCCATTCAATCGGGGTTTTGGGTTCTTTTAAAACCAAAAGTGTCCTAATTTGGGGAGGCAAATCTATAGATAGACCCTCAATGATATGTTCATTACTTAAACCTATCTTTCTACCTAACTCTACCTTTTCAGTAAAATATGAGTTAAGGTCTTTAGCTTGGCCAGAAAATTTTAAATTTTGAAAATCGTTTAAGCCAAAGAGAGGTGAAAAATAATGTTCTTGAAAAATTTCAACTATTTCCTGATATGAATTACAATTAAGGCAGTTATTAATATACAATTTCAAAGCTGAACCTTTAATGAATTTTTGAAAATTTTTAAATTTCCCATCGTCATTTAATTTAGCCTCGATAGTTAGTTTTTCGAAATGTTTGAGCCAGGCTGTGAATTGAACACCAATGTCAGGCTCAAAGATTAGTATGTCTGGTTTATCTTGTACATTTTGATCCATACTTAATTTTTGTAAATTATCACTCAATTCTTTTTCAGAATTATCTGTATTGCTTTTAGCGTTTTCATCCATGTTAAAATTGTAGTTTTTGCCACTCCGTAAGGGCATTCAAATAACCAAAATAAATTTCATTAACTAAATATAACATTTAAAAGAAAAAAAGTTAAATTTATGAATAGCACATATTTTGCTTTTTTAAACACCATAATAAAATAAAAATTTAAATTTTACTTCTACAATCAATATAATATACACTGTGATATATAATGCAATATAAAAAGTGATTCCTTAAATAATAATTAAAACTATAATCATACTGAATCATAAGTGGAAAAAAAAATATGTGATAGCACTAAATTTTAATATCATTAATTAATTTAAACAAATAATATTATAAACCATTGAATAATAGCATCAATAAATGGAACTATTATCAAAATATAAATATTAATAGATAAATATAATATTATCGGAATAAATATTTGGAACAATAAACATAAAATTATATGTTCCTATTTCAAAATATGAGCGTAAATGATTCAAAAGTATTCACGTTTAAAAACTTAAACTTTTGAGAGTAAATACCAATCACATCTGTAATTAATCACCAATAAATCACTTCTAATATTTGATGAATCACGCGCACACGCGAGCGGAATCATAGCTACCACTTGAGATCACATTTTTGGTCATCTTCCGTTCAAGGAAACACAGAACACTCGAGAAAATCGCCAGAAAACGAAATCAATTCGATCATATGCTGAACCTTTATCAATCCTCAATGAGACCGACAAGCAGGCAGCAAGCAAGTAGGGCAACACAGCAAGCACTTGCTGTAAATCCGCAAGAAGCTAATTGTTGATGGTAACACACGGTAGGCGAAAACGAAACCAAAACAGCCAAGACATCAATTCTTTAACGGCGATTCCGGTACAACGGTGTAGAGGCAACGTCTGGATCCATTATGAAGGAAAGTCCCGAAATTCTCATTCTTTTAGTCAGGATATCTGTTTCACGAGCAACGCCGGCATCTCCTAAAACTTCATTCCATTATTTTCTTTCCTTTTATATTTATATATTTTTTACTTATTTGACAAAAGCATTTTTTTTTTTTTTTTAATGGAGCCAGTGAAAAAAAAAAAAAAGTGCCAAACCAACTGCAAAATTTATCTATCCTGCTAGGCTTGAAAGGGTAGCAGTCATGGTGAGTGATGTTAGGCCACGCAGATAGCAGTTGGAAGGCAAAAAATATTTTATTAACTTCACATAGTATATTTAAGACATTTTCTAGCAAAGGCGGAGCTCCAAATCGCACTCAAAAACTGTGTGCTTAAGTTTTTATCTTAGGGAAAGTAGCAAAGGAATTTCCCTCTATTTTGTTATATTTGAGGGGAAAAGGGAAGTGATAAGGATTACTATTGGTTTATGAAAGAGATCGCGCGTTCCCACACAAAGCAAGGGAAATATGTCCTGCTCTTAATTAAATGCATAGTTGAGCCAAAAATAGATTTAAGAACAGGATGTGGCTTTTAAAAGTGTGAGAAAGTATTTGGAATAGAATAATTAATTAGGAATAAAGTAGGAGTTGTTTTATAGCAAAGAAACTAACATAAAAAGATTAATAGAAGCTTTTTATGTTACATATATATATATATATATATATATATGTATTGTTATTATTATTATTATTATTATTATAGAACTCATAAAGGAAGTTCAAAATATCGAGAAAACATAGAAATAATAAATATTAATGAAAGGAGAAAAAAAAATTATTAAATAAAATATTTTTAAAAAATAATTTCAAAAAATTTCAAAAATGTACATATCTAAAAGCCGGAAAGTGAAAAAATGAAAAGATACAATCTCCCCATCAGCTCACGCGACCATATCCGCAAAAATGAGTGCTTTATAATATTGTATCAATATAGCGAAAGCATAAATCAATACAATAGTGTGTGAAGCACTTAAAAAAATTAAGACAAAATAAAACACATTAAGTAATAAAAAATATCACTCAAAAAACAGAAAATAAAATGTAAATAAAATCAGAACAAAACAGAATTGACAGATTTCAAAATATGAAAACAGAAGCGCTTTAAAAACAGAACTTTATTTTTTTAACATAATATTTTTTATATTTTTTTCTTGTTTTGTGCTCTATTGAATTGAAACTGGAGAATAACATCTCAAAATTAAAGTTAAAATTACTTCAATATATTTAATATCCAATTACATCTTTGAATTTATTACGTGTTTTAGGAATAAATTTAAGTTATGTAATAATAGAAAGGTTAAAAATACTACCTCTGTGTTATTTATTTATTTTTTAAAGTTAGTATAACATCTTGATGTTCACTTAAAACAAAAAATGTTCTTCATTTTAAAAAAATACTTTTCTAAAAGTCGTATTAACTCTCAGTTGTTTAGTCTTTCTACAAATATAGTAATAAATTTGTAAAGTTTATTTGTTTTTAAATTTTAGTTCCAAATGCATGATTAATGCTTCCATAAATTTACGCGTCATTCAATTGTAAAAAAAAGAGAAATGAAAGTTTAATGACTTTTTAACTGTGCGTATTTAAAAAAAACATGTCACGGGATTACAAAATCGATTTCGTTGTTAAAACGACATCAAAATCGAAATGAAGATAAAGTGAAGAAGTAAAATTCCTTTCAAATTAAGTCTCGATCTTGAAATGGGGAAACAAAAAAACCGAGAATACTAAAACAATTTGTTTCTTCATTTGTTTTCTTTTTTCAGCTGAAACCAATCTGTGAATCCAATCGACAAAGTTCAAGTAACGAATTCGAAATAAAAATCTATAGGAAAGAAACTTTTGAATTGTAAAGAAGAATTCTTTATTGGGACATAAAGCTTTTTTCGATTTTGATAAATTCTGCCGAAAAAAAAAATAATAAATTGAAAATATCGAAATAGGCAGATAACCGCTGGACAAACTTTTCATCGGAAATTTGCTTCTTCTCCGTAAAAAATTTAAAATTTAAAGTATTGAAAAAGCGAGTTAAGGTGAACCTAAAGTATACCGTGAAGTTTCAATTGCTGAAAAAAAATTCAAATTATCGAAATGCAAACAAATTATTGGACGAGAACTTCGTTATTGCGTAATCCTAAGTTATCCTCTTATAATTTGCTTGCATTTCGATATTTTGCACATTTCTTTTCAGTATTTGAAACTTCTTGGTTTGCTCCAAGTTTGCCTGAAATCGTGATTTCGATTCTTTAAATTTCAAATTATTTCTGGAGGTGAAAGAAAATTTTCAATAAGAAGATTCTCTCGATTTATAGAACCTATTAAGATTAACTTGGGATATAGATATTTTAGTCATTTTATCCTGTATATAACTGTTGTAGGCTAATTGGAAAATCCAGCTTTTTTTAAAGAGCTGACGTCATTTCTTACGACATGTTACTTCAATACGTCATTAGTCCACGGCATTATATATTCATACGGGTAGTGGTGGCTCAGGAGATAAAGCGCTCTTCTTCGAATGCGGTGACTCCGGGTTCGAATTTCAGCAATGGCTGGTTGATACAAACTCATCACCTGGTTCGCACCCACCACAATGCTCATGTAAGATATCCTTAGTGGTAGACGGCGGATGAAAGTTAGTTTCATAAAAAAGTCCTCTACGAAGGCAAATTTCTCCCAATATTTAATCAAGGAAATCCATTGCCTTCTGGATTTGTTTTAATATTACAAGGCTACGAAGGCTACGACATTGATAGTCGTAAACTCAAAATTGGATCGGTTGTTCAATGATATTTATAAAATAATATATATTCTTCATATTCTTGACTGTGGTTCTCTATATCATTTGCAGAAAGCAGTCAAATAAGAGGCATTTATAACTTCATATAGATTATACGAATGCAGTGATTTATACTAATCTGAGACAGCGAACTGCAATGTTTCAGGTTTGATTTTGTTAGGATACTGTGTGAATATTCTGAATTTGCTTAGAGGTTCATAGCAAACTGCTGAACTATATCAGAACAATTTAACAATCAGTAATATAATTTCTAACTAGGATTAAATGAGAAGGGGAAAAATTAGTTCACTATAATAAGCTTAAAAGGCGTCATTCTGATTAGAAAAGCATAGGGTCTTTGCAATATAATAGACGATGTTTTAAAATAGCCTGGTTTTTTAATTAGCTTATGACGCATATACGATGAGCGAGGATCGAAAGAGAGTAACACGGATAAAATCACAAACTAAAGTTTTCTATGTCATTTAAAGGACTAAAGTTTAAACAAAATAAAATAATATGAAGGCACTGTTTTGAAAAAAAAAGTAATTTACGAGCGTAAAAAGAATAGATAGATATATTCTCCCTTTGGAATTCGCAGAAGTTTCACTTCGAACCTTTAAAAATATCATGGAATGTGAACATTTTAAATTTACATAACAATAACAACATTATGAACAATGGTAATAATAATAATTATAACAACAATGATAATAATAATAATCATAACAACAATGATAATAATAATAATTATAACAAAAATGATAATAATAATAATTATAACAACAATGATCATAATAATAATTATAACAACAATGATCATAATAATAATTATAACTACAATGATAATAATAATAATTATAACAACAATAATAATAATTATAACAACAATGATAATAATAATTATAACAACAATGATAATAATAATTATAACAACAATGATAATAATAATAACAATTATGATAATAATAATAATAAAGTTTTTTTGAGCTTGATTGGGCAGAGAAACGTTAAACATCTTTCCATAGACAACTAGTTTAGTTCGATGTATATGTAAATGTTTCTTGAACCCTTTATTATTGTATATTAATTTTTTTAAGCTAAACATTTATTTCTGTTTTCATTTCATTAAGTTTAATAACATTTCCTTAAGTTCTTATAAATGAGTTACAATAATGATTAAAATTGAGTTAATTACGAATATTTTGTATTAATTTTTTATTGTATTAATAAAGTTTCTTAATTAGATGAATAAAATACGTTAACTTTAGTTTTAATAAAATAGGTTGATACCTGCTTAAAAACAAATTTAAAAAGAACTTGAGAGGATAGTTATTGATAAAGGTGAAAAATGGATCGGCGGATACGACATAGGTTTTTTTTAAATGTTTGTAGTGTCTTAAAAATATGGCACAGGGTTAGTAATTGCATAAAAATAAAACTTTAAATTAAACTTTTCATTAGAAAATATTTTAAAAAAAAACATATTTTTTACTTATCCAAAATATAAAATAAAGGTATAAGATGAAAAGAAAAAGTAAATATATTTTTGAATGATAACTTCGAGTTTAATAAATCGAGTTTTATTAATAGAGTTTAAGAATGTTTTTTTTAAAAAGTAAATAGCTATATTGTTAATTTGTGATAGTGACAAAAACCACTTTAAATAAAATCATGAATTTCAATAATTATTTCTCTTTCAGCTTTTTTAAGATGTATTTTTAATCTGTAATAGTTTGCATTACTACTTTTGTCAATGAATTACTTGAATTAGTAAATATTGTTTTTACAAATAATAAATTTTAGATTAATAATATTAATATTGCATTGAAAAATTCTCGATAAATAAATTTGTAGTAAAAATATATAATGCGATTCTGATAAGTGTTTCCTAAATCATTTTCGTCGGCAGTAAAATTCATCTAATTAATTCTTCTCCTTGAAAGAGCTCTTAATAAAATTATCTTCTGGGCTTCAAATTGTGGAATATAAATTACATTTTCGATGCAGCAAAGAAACTATATTTTTAAAACTCTTTATATTATAGTTTTTTTAAAGTATTAAATGATATCAACTGTTAATTTAGCAAATATTTAGCTATTTATGATCTAAAATAATTATATTAAAAATTTTTCGTTTTTAACTAACATTATACAGAAATATATTGTTTTAAAAATTTAAATTGCTAATTCGCTTGAAATTTTTGCAAATATAAATATATATTTAAAATTATTACGGAAAATATATTTCGCATTTTTGTTTTTTTTAGGACTAATTAATAGAAAGTCTAGAAGGTAAGCAATGTGATTAATATAATTTATTTTGATTTGATTATTCAATGTATATTTGTTCTGAAGAAAAACTTTTAAAAATAAATAAGAATTAGTTCATTACTCATAATTTTTTTTTCCAAATATATTTTATGTGGTTTCACGTATGCTTCCAATCTTTATATTCAAGGGAAAATAAATTAAGGAGAAATGACTATAATATTAATATACTAGTATAAATAAACGAATATAGTATATATTTTTTGACATTTATCGTTATTATAATTCGAGTTATAGATTTTAAGACTTCGTTAGTATTGAAATTCGTGAATTTTTTTAAAATTGGTTTTTGTCATTATCTCAAATTAACAATCGAATTATTTATTATTTAAAAAACATTCTCAAACGTGATTAATAAAACTCTATTTATTAAACTAGCAGTTATCATTCAGAAATAATTTCACTTTTTCCTTTCATCTTATACCTCTATTTTCAATTTTGAAAAAAGTAAAAAAAAATATATATATATATATTTTTTAAAAATATTTTGCATACTATAAATGCAATTACTTACGCATCACCATATTTGTATGACACTACGAACATTTCAAAATCAATGAATAACCATTTTTATTCCTTATAAGAAACTATTTTTTTTTTAAATTTCATTGATTACTTCGAATCTTATAAGTCATTTTGAATTTAAATATAAAGACAACTATTAAGACTAGTTCATCTTCCGTTTCTTTTTGCAGACAGCATTCCGGAAGTTTAATAGCCTCTTCATGTTACCAGGAATGGTAAATCACCAAATTTTCCCATTTAACTCCAACTCCTAAAGGACTCAATCTTTCGAATTATAGTCTTTTCACCAGCAAGGATAGTCTTTTTCATCAACAGTATGGTTTCATGGAAATTAATTTTTTTCCACGTATGGTAGCTCAAATTTCTCTTCTAATTAAAAGTAAAAAGTTAAGATGCGTTGTTGTTATTCATCCCCCTGGTGTAGGAAAGCCTACACCAGATCCAAAAGACCCCGTCGCTTGAGAACATCGAGAATCTGTTCCACGGTGTAAGGGTAATATGCAGCTTCATTTCATAGAAGAACCAAGAGGGCTGAAGACTGACTAAACCTGGAAATTCGCCTACAGTCAATAGCTGAGCATGGTGGAACTGCCTTCATGCCTTGGGTGACCCTGCCAAGAGAGGAGAATGGGATCCTGACGCACTACTTCACCTGTTCCTTCCTGGAACACCCTATCCCCACAGTGAGATGCGTTCTTAACCCTAGAAAGACTGAATATTGTGGTATACCAGAAAAGAATGAAAGGGCCAGTGGGGACTAACCAAATTGTTAGTGTATAAAACAATTAGTCATCTGAAATCTTTAATCAGAATCTATATTATATAAAACGCTAATACGTACGTATGTATGTATGTATCAATAAAGCCGATGATATTTCTTTTCTCGCGCTGGCAACAGTTTTCATTTTTAATTGATTGCATTCGGCGCGCAAGAGCACGTAGTGAGCAACCATATAACAATAACCAGAGTGAGCATTATCAGGTTGTTCAATTCAGATTCATGCACTAAAAACATGACAATATTTAATTCAAACTCAATTAGGAATTAATTAATTAATTGAAGTGAGAATGCTTTAAAAGGCCGCTGTTGAATTGATATTTTTCTACTGGGAGCTACCTAAACGTCTAAAAAACGTTTAAGTGTTTGTATTGAATGCATTGATTTTTTTTTATATTTCGCGTTTATTTATGCATTGAATTTTCACGCTTTAAAATGCAGAATATTAGTGAAGCAATATTTGATAATTTATTTTGCTAATATGTTTCTTATTTAGCTAATGTTTTGATTTTTTCACCATGTACAATCTAAATAGCTAATATACTTTTTTAAAAGCCAATAAGAATATTGGTAGAATTCTTCTACATAAGTACAATACTATGTCTTTGATGATAAAATACTATGTCTTTGATGATAATATATTATGTCTTTGTGCTAGAACATTGTGTTCAATGGCGAGCGAGCGCAGCGAGCCATGGTTCACGGCGTGAACCACATAGGATTGCGTAGCAATTCTCGGGGGATGGCGAGCGTTAGCGAGCAGGGGGCGGAGCCTCCTAGTTAATTTATTAAAAACCTATTATAGACTTGATCATCGAAATTATACGGCATTTTATTCGATTTTGTTAACGAAGATATTTGATTAAATGGAACACTGACGTTTACATTAAATTATACATTAGATTTTATACATAATATTTATCTATTGTTATACATTAGTTTCTTAGATAATTGAGTTCCCTTTTCTCCATAAATAGTAATTATACACAGGTTGAAATGCGTTTTTTTTTATGAAACTGGGGTACCTCATTCTTACTAACGGGTACTTTATACCTAAACCTACCTGAATTTACGGTATACTTACCAAAATACCTAAGTGGTCATTCTGGCCTCTCACGTCATTCTTCACGTATATATATATATATATATATATATATATATATATATATATTATATACGTGAAGTGATATAATACTCCCTCTCTCTCTCTCTCTATATATATATATATATATATATATATCACTTTCAGTAAGTTATTTTTTTGAATAACAGAACAACAAAAAAGAGAAGAGGCAAATCGGCTCCATCCGTTGCTCTAATGATAAACAGAGCTGTTTGCTTTTCTCTTAAATAGATTAGTGATTATTCCTGGCTCTTTCGTTACTTTTTATGAAAAAATTATTCTTTTCGCAAAATTTATAGCACCCAGAACTCATTTGAATTAGTAGATTGATTGTTTACCGACCGATCTAAAACTGTCAAAATCATTTTTTTTATGTTTTAATGAATAGAAAAATGATAATTGTGTTAAGCTTTCGAGCAGCGGTTCCCAACCTTTTGTGGACCATCGCCCCCCTCTTGAGGTTGGTTGACACACATCGTCCCTTTCTCTTTTTGCTCAAAAACCATTCATTGCTGCTTGTGAGCAACCAAACGCTAAGTTATATTTGATTTTAATTTAAATTGTAATGCAAATAAGGAGGCAATTTTATCCTGCCATTTTTATTAATTAAAAAAAAAATTTGCACCTTTTTTTTCCAAAAAGAAGTGATGTTTAAAACGGAATAATCAAAACCTAAGTACCTTTTTTAAAATTCATATTTTAATGTAATCAAGAAAATGTTAAAACGTTAGCAACTAAAATTTGAGAAAAAAATGAAGAGTGAGAAAGTACATTTTTACCACTTCATTGACTGCCCTGTGCTTGGTGTATTTCAGTTAAAGCTTGAATGCCAGTTTTTATGTTCGTCAGACTTAAACGCAGGTCGCAGGTCTCCTTTGAAGCAAATGTCCAACCTATTTATTTGCTTTGTGAGGAGCTGGACGACAGAACTAAATCCTCTATCCACTAAATATGTTGACGGTAACGAGATGAGGAGCGGCTCAGTTTGTTTCCACAATTGTGGATAAGTGTTCATAAGCTTTACACTAGCTAACTTGTAACCGTATTTTTTAAAGACGACTTTAGCAAATTTCAAGTCTAAAAGCTCAGTCTGCAAAGAGGAAGTGAGCTTATCCACAACTTCAAAAGAGAAAGGATCGAAAATCCAATCCGGAATTTCTAATTTCATCAAATCTTTAAATCTTGATTCCATATCAGTTTTTAACTGATCAAGGTGATTAAAAATTAAGATTTTTTTTTCGAGAATCTCGATATCTGCCATTGAACTCTTTCTAAAAGTTGGAAATTGCATTAGCTCTTTGCGACCGATATTTGACTTGTAGATATCAAACTTGGCGATGAATGCAGATATGATTCCCCTAGCCTTGATAATGTTCACTTTATTTCCTTGAAGTTTTACGTTGATTTTGTACATTTTTTTCAAAAATATCCGTGAGGTACGCAGTTTCCAACTTGCGTTGCTTCAAACTTTCACTTAAAACAGGATCAGTGGTATCGAGAAACTCAGTAACCGAGTCAAAAAATTCGAAAAAACGATGCAAACAGTTTCCTTTTGAAAGCCATCTCACATCTGTATGTAGGGGCAAGCGTTCGAAATCTTCATTTTCACGGCAAAGTTCTCGGAACAAACGGTCATTGAGAGAATTAGCTTCGATTTTATTGAGGGCAGAAATAACGAATTGTAAAGTGTCATGCAGGGCACCACTCAACTTTTTTGCAGCCAAATATTGACGATGAATGACACAATCAATGGTGATGACCTCCGGTACTTCATTTTTAAGGTGCGCTAGAAGCCGAGTATGACGACCAGACATGGCAGGAGCACCATCTGTTGCACAAGCACTTACATTTGTAAGGGGAATTTCTTTTCCTACAAAATAGTCTTTGACCAATTTAAAAATCTACGATCATTTTGTATCAGTGATCAAAGTTCTTGTAAACAACATTTCCTCGTTCATCCAATCTCCTTACTCTCATTTATGAATCTCACGTAAGCTAATACAATAGCTTTGTTATATATCACAGTTGAGTCATCAATCTGCAACGCAAATTTACCTTCTCTCATAAATTTGATGAGTTTTGATTCAACGTCTGCGGCCATCTCATCAATGAGCCTGGAAACAGTATTACTGCTCAGAGGTTTTATCTTATTGCTCGATCCCTCACCCAACATGATTTCAACAGTTTTTTTAGTAGCAGGTAAAATAAGTGTTTACCAATTGTGTGAGGTTTAGAGTTATATAAGTGTTTCGTCTATCAATCCGTTTCTCTTATTACATGCCTTTTAAAATCGGAGGGATGGGAATGAGACGAGAGAGGAACATTTGATGAGAAGGTATATAAAAGACCATGACTTTCAATAAAAGAGAATTCTTGAAGGTCAGATTTCCGCCAGCGATACCAAAACGTATGACGAAAACGATCCTGAACTTGAAATGTTTTAATTTTGAACTATCGTAATTCTTTGTCTACACCAGATCCATAAGCTTCATATATGTTTTCAATTTCGATCTCAAATAGATTTTGTCATTAATATTATTAGCAATTTTTATCTTTTGAATACTCGTCGACCCCTGATCGCCCCCCTAAGGATTATGGCCCCCATGAGGAGCTCTATCGCCCCCTTTGGGGCGATCGCCCCCAGGTTGGGAACCACTGCTTTAGAGATTTTCTGACAACCCACTCCTTTCAACCTAAAAAACAAAAAACAAGCGAGATTATATAAAATAAATATTTTTAGGGATAAATAATCTTTCATACATCTCCTTTCAACAAAGAATATATGGTCAAAGTTTAATACGAAAAGTAAACAGATATTCGCGAAAGAAACATTGCACTAAATTTCAAAATATTAAGAATTTTGAAAAAAAAAGCTAATAGTTTTACAAATAAAATTGGCTTTTTCACCTCGACATATTTCTATCTTGTAGATTCAAATTTATGGGCTGTGGAGCTGTGCACGCGTTATTTTTTATTACAAGTTTAATATTTAATATTTCTTGAAATAATAATCAAATGTAAATTTCTTTTTAAAACCTTCATCTTATCTCAGTAACTTTTCTCTGTGTACCTTCAAATTTTCAAGTTTCTAATTCTTAGAGCGTTTGCACAGCAAAACAAAATGTTACGCAAAGTAATTTTTTTTAAATTTAATGAAAATTTCATGATTCTTTTAATACTAGAAAAAACAAGATTCTTTTAATCACCAAAATATTTTAAATTAATACCTTGAAAGTCACATATTACAAAAATTAAGAAACACTTTTCCATTCAAATACTAAAAAAAGTTACAAGTGTAATGAAGAATAAGCAGATTTTGAAAGGTATCAAAACAGTTCAGCTGATTTAAGTAAACAGTAATACTCTCAAAGTAAGCTTACCTTGTCAAGATAAGGGCAAGTAAAACAAGACAGAGGAAATCCTTGATGATTTTATGTTTGTTTGTCATAGGAAAAGGGTAAATCCTTTAAGAAAATATAATTAACAGCCATTATATTCTACTATTCGGAGCACATTTGCTTGTTTTAATTAACGTTTATCTTCAAAGAAATTTACTGATACTGGTGTATGAAAGAAACATTGTTTATTTAGAATTTTATTTTTATTCAAATTATAAAATAAATACTGCATTTAAAAAGTTTAAAGATATGTTATTTAGCAATAATTTTATCTATGCATTAGGTAAGGTTTATCTTTTCTTACTTTTTGTTGCCTAGTAGAACCAATGTATTTTTTATGATAATAGTTAAAGTAAGTAAATTTAGGATTCTTTTGATATGATAATGATTCTTTTGATTATGATAATAGTTAAAATAAGTTTTGCTATGATTCTTTTTCGCTTACTATTGCTTTCTGTCAGGGGTTGTTTTACTTATTACGACTGAAAATGTCAATTAAATTATCTGTAAGATTTAATTGAAATTTAAAGCTAAATCTAAAGCACACTAATGTTTAAATGTTCTGCTTTTACCATTTTTCTAAATGATTTTTTTTGTCGAAACTTTTGAATCAAAATATTTTAATTTTCGAATTTTATTTCTAAGAAAATATATATTAAACCAAAATCTGGATGAAAATTTGTATAAGATTCCGGATGCAGTGAATATCAATTATAAATTATAAATGGAGGTACAGATGCAATTATAAAGTGTAAATGCTATATAGACAAGCATACATTCTCAACTGCACTTGTAAACCTCTTTCAATCTACTGGGCACATCAACAAAATGGATCCATCCTCTTTAACGTTCAGATTATCTTAAACCAATTGGTACCGGAATAAGAAGTAACATTATTGAGGACTTAAGAGACACCGAGAGTGACCAGCTGAAATATAATAGCCAAGAACAGAACAGAATGGAAAAAAGATTCTAAATAAGACCTTGGGTTACACAGGAAAATAGTATCAATAAAGAAGAAGGTACATTCAACAGGTTTTGTCATTTAAAATTTTATACTTATAATGTTAGAATTGTAATTAGAGGTAATTAATGCTCGAGATGAGATGTACTTTCTGCCATAAGATACTTGACATTAAAGGTTGTTTTAGTTTCACCTCATAAACTAACATTTAAAAGCACAATTGGTTTCGATAGATCAGGTGATACGCATTGTACTCTCTGGTGCAGTATCCACTGTCGTAACATAATGTAAACGTGTTAACACATAACAATTCAAGTTAGATTAATAAGTGATTTTGTCGCCAAAACATTTAATGAATCTCATAACTTGACAATTTTAACAATGTTTTTTAAAGATTGTTGCTACATCGCTCTTGGTTTTATGGGGTCAATTGCTAAAACAGGAGCTGTGGTCGCTAAGGTGATAGATAATTCACTTCCCAATGAGGTGACCCAGGTTCGAATCCCAGCATAGGCTGATTGAAGCGAATTCTGCTCCTGGTTCGGACCAACACTTCCTAGAAGAGAGAATGCCTAGGGCGGATCAATTTATTTGTTCGACGTAACGAACATAAACTGCGCAGTGGAAGGCTAAGAAAAATGTAACTACGTTCGGGATACTAAGCTGTGAAGTGGGGAAAAAGGCGAAAGATATCATTATGTTAGGACTACTAAGGGATCAAACTTCTTGTTAATGGCTACCCGAGTTGAGGCCTTCTCTCTAAGAGGTATTGCTCGCACCGACCACCGTGCTGAGGTAAAATATCCTTAGTAGTAAACAGATCATGGGATCCCTCACCGGTGAGTTAACGGAGAGAGATTTTCGTGATTCTCCTCTCCGTGCAACGCAAATGCGAAATAGTTCCATTTACAAAGTCCTCCACGAAGGCTCCATTTTGTTCCATTGCTTGATTTCTATTATCTTCTGAGTTGATTTCAAAATTACAAGGCTATGGAGTTGAACAAGGATTGTTATAAAGTGTTAAAGATAGTTGTAACTTAGGCCGGCTATTCAACGCCTGTTATAAAATAAAAGGTAAAATCCTGAGAAAAAATGTGTTTCTTGAGAAAGAAGCACGTTTTATGATCTGATTTAGAAACTTTTAGCCGGTGCACTGAAATTAATTTACATATCTGACGGGCGCCGCAATTGAGGTTTACAAAAACTGCGACTTATTCAGGTTGCAACTTTTTTTTGCGTTTTAAGTTTTTAGAAATAAGATGAAAAGGTGAAACCTTCAAGCATAGTTGGATTAAATTATAACCTATTCATTTCTTCATTACTGTGGTCCACTACTCTTAATCAAGATTACAACACATCATAATTTGATTAGAACACTCAATAACAGTAATCATTTACTTCTAGTCGTGATTTCAACTTAGCATAATTTTGATAACAAATGCAATCGTGATTACAATAGCGATTACTGTAATCAACTATTTGTAATCAACTCAACATAATTTTCATTTCAATTCTAATCGTTATTACAATAATTGATTACATTAATCAGTTACTTGTTAATTTTGGTTACAATTCACCATAATTTTTACTACAACTGTAATGGTGATTTACAGTTATCCTGATAATTTGTGATCAAAACAAGAAGCGTTTACGGGTAATTACAATTACAAGTAATCTAATAATATGATTACATGTAATCATTATTAAAATGAACTATGATTACATGCAATTAAAATATACGATAACAATTAATTGCGATTGCATATTGTTTGTAAACGCAATATGTACTTATTTTTCTGAACGTAATACGAGTTACTAATATGTACGATACGTTTCTGAGAATCCAAATTTTTAAAATACGACTGTTTTAAAATTCTAATTCCCAGGAACGATTCGACTAATTTCGTTCAAATTTCATATTTTGTCCTGTTATAATAGCGATTACAGCAATCAGCTCACTTCAGCACTTTACAATTCACTTCAACAATCAGCACTTGTAATCAAGTCAACATAAGTTTCTTTAAAATGATGTAACATACTTTAAAATAATATAAAAAATTTATACCTTACTATTACAATTTTTTCGATTATTTTTAAACAAAATCTTAAAATTAAAAATATTTACTAAAAGTATTTTTTTGCATGGAATTATTTTGGGCTAAATAAATTTTGCGATTTTGTGCAAAATATTTCCAGTTTACCTTGAAATTTATGAGATATGGAGATTTACGCAAAAAGTAAAATTAACATTAAGGGGTCCATAACTTTGGACCGCTCTCTTGGCAAAATTATTGAGACCATATTTCCCAGATTGCATCTGCCCTCTACATTTTTTGAGATATAAATCCGTCTATGAAAATGTACGTTTATTCAGAAAAAGTATGTTGTTTTTGTGTTTGTATGTTTCGTATCTTGAAATATTCTCGGCATTAATTGATTAGAATATGTGAGCTCACCCCTTCAAACCATTAAGATTGAGAAAGTGAAGATATTTAGATATAAAGTAATTAGGGTATCCCGTATTTTCTTCTGTGCACAGTGCATTTGCACATTATATATGCTTATGTTTATTTATATATTTTTATTGAGTATTATATCATAAAGTATGAATTCATACAGTAAACGTATACTTTGATTACTTGTAATTACAATAAACGTTTTTTCACAAGGCTTACAGTTTGAATACCTTCTTTTCAGGGTCATTTTACTGGTTTGGTCGAATAATGCAGAATGAGTTACTGGTTTGGTTGAATATGTTAAAATTACAAGTAAATAAATTATTACTTGACCATTTTTTTCTGAAAAAATTCCAACAGTGTAGAGGCCAATGTAGAAACGTATCTATCTAGTTATTTCTAGTGTCTCTATCAAGGTGTGTATTGATATAACCTATTTTAATCTTGAATAAGAGTGAGATAAATATTTATATTTTCTCTAAAATATTTTTTCTCAGCCACCGGACTGCGGACTGTTGGCGAGACTTAAACTGTACTCATGGGTCTACAACCATTACAATTTTAAATTTGTTATTTATTCAATATCGAATAAAGGTCTTTTTTTCTCTATTTGCGGAAAAAAGATTTTAAATTCTTAAATCCTCTCAGAAACTGCATTTCAGTAAATCAGTTGGAGAAACACTGCTCTATAAGGTCAGAAAACAGTATATTTTGCTACGTCAAAAATAGATAACAAATCGCTCATGATCTATCCCTCCTACTTAACGAAAAAAACTAAATTTGCGATGAAAAGTATTGGTATCCTGATTACCGATACTTCCCCCTATAACTTTCTGAAATTGTTTTCCAATGTTGTTCAATTAAAAAGATTTCTAATGGAATCCTTTGTGTTTTTTCATACTTTAATGTATACAAAATAAGAAGTACTCCCACGTATATAATGTTTCTAAATTGTTACAGAATCATTAATTTTTAGAAGTTTATTTATTTTGTTCCAAAAAATAATAAAAATATTTTTTTTAAAAGGGGTAGAAGCTTATGAGGGTTTCATTTTATTTAAAAAAATATACAGGGAAATATCACAGACATCTTAGCTACCATTTTTCTTTGAATCGCTGCAAGCGTTGTGTGCTCAACTTCCTCATTCTACACTATATCTGGATATTTCAATTAGATTTATATCCTGTTCTGAGCTTTTTCATCTCAACTTCAAATTCTCATTGCTTTTGAGCTGTTATTTTCTTTAGAGAAGAAAATAAAATTACTGCGAAAAAGGTATTTCTTACATTTTTTCCCTACGCTTACTCAATTTTTTGTGCGTAATCTTCTATTACTGCATATTATGTTCAAGAATATCTAATGACGAAAGTTCTACTTATAAAAATTAATTATTATGTATTTGGATCAGAAATTTTGTTATTTATTTATAGTGGGAAAAGAAAAAAAAAATAGAAAACTAATTGAAAATGTTTCTGGTAAATTCTACCTCAATCAATACAATTATAAGGTAGCGAATTTATAAAAACCTCAGAAAAAAGGATCTATGCTTTCTAAATCACGTATTTCTTGAAAATTTTTCCGATTATATTGGCCCTAAAAAGATCAATGACTTTTGTACCACAAAATGAATGATTGTTCTATACCTAAAAGGAGACACTGAAAGTAGATTGAACAAATATTGTAAATAAACAACCTGATAACACACGAAAAGTACCTATTTGGGAACCAGATGGCTTCTGAAAGAGATGGAGAATGAATCCTTTCTTTGCAAAGGGATTCATGACAACAAAAGGCAATAAAAATTAACCAAAATTTGTCCAAAAATAGATATTCTAAGTTTTATATTTCTTGAAATCTAGGCATTTAATTTAGACTTGTATTCCTTACATTCTCATCAAGGTTGTGCAATATCGGCGTCATCTGGTGTTTTCCTGTAATTTACATATTATTGAAAATGTGTTTATATTTCTACCGGCGAAGTTTTTACTTTTTCTTCGAGTTCACTTTCCGTGTGATTCTGTGTGACATATTGAATAAGTACAAGAAGAAACTAATTCTGGCAAAATTGACGTATTTGCATGATGATGACATTTCTGAAAATAGTTCATAATTCTGGTAATAAAAGCAAAATATATGGTATTTAAGACATTCATTTGATAATCTTTACCTTCAATTAATAATGGTTCCTCGGTTATTCTCTTTTTTAAAATTATTGTTCTTTTTACCATAAAATTTAGTAACTAGATAAAACTGACGAGTAAATTTAACCAAATAAATGGTTTTTATGCCAGGCACTAAGATATCATTACGAATGATATACTTCGTACTATGATATAGTTACGAAATTTTACCACATTTACTACCAAAAAGCATGGCAAAAAGCACATTTTATTGTTGATTTTGCGGAAAGTCATTACCAAAGCTCTTCAGTAAAAATTATCGTATTATTGGTGTTCACAAAGAACCAAAGCCCTTATTATGGTATTTTTGAAGGTACTTTTTTTATAAGTGTGGAAATCGATATTTTAAATAAATCATATAAAAAAAGCAATAAATAGATAATGTATAAAAAATCAAAACTTCTATTTTAGCAGGAATAGTTGTTTTTTATTATTAAAATCAATATCTTGATTTATCGGAAAACTTTACTGCTAAAAAGATTTTCTCAAAATTGAATCTCAATTTTAATCATGAACATAATTCTGAGACTATTCTAACTCTCGTTTAATCAACAAATTACTCACAATGATTACATAGTGTGTCATTTTTGAGACTACTCACTCTTGATAAAGCAATAGATTACTCACAATGATTGCATGATGTGTGTCGAAGTGTTCTTCAATATATTGACGTAATTAAAAAAGTTAAAACTCTGTCAGAGACTTGTGTTCTCCATCTGCAATGGATATCATCTCATGTTAATCTGAAATAGAATGGCATAGTGGATAAACTAGTCACAAACTCATGCATTTAATCTAATTCAGATTAGAAGAATAAGAAAAAAGATGTGTAATTTTTGAGACTAATGCTCACTCTCGTTTTCTTTTCAATTATTGAACAACTCCTCATGCTCCACAAAATAAAACATGAGGCTTGCGGATGTAAGTGGGCAAAGTGTAATTAAAAGGAAACATAACAAAATTAAAAGTTTAAGTTGTAAACAAAATTGCGGAAAATATTTAGGTTTTCCGTGCATTTAACAAACAAGGAAAAATCAGGTAGCCAAGAAGTACCTGAATCTCTCAGTTCCTCCTTTAAGCTTTCTCTTTTACTTGAATATAAATTTAACTAAAATATAATTTCTTTCAACATCCTGATTAGAAGAACAAAGATTACAATCCACTAAATTAAACCTAAACGAGGAGCTGTTAAGACTTCCACATCCTGTCAGAATCTGCTTTAATTTAAAGTCAGTAAAAAATTTCCAGCACTTGAATCGCTGAAAAATAGGTGGGAAAAATCTTTTAGCTCATACAGCTTTCGGTGAAGCTAAGAATTCAGTGTTTCAGTCCGAAACGGTTTTTTTTCCAAGTTACATACCACTCTTGTTTAAACAACGAATTACTCACAATGATTACATGATGTGTCATTTTTGAGACTATGCTCGCTCTCGTTTAAACAAAAAATTACTCACAATGATTACATAATATGTCCTTTTTGAGACAATAGTCCCTTTCGTTTAAGCAACGAATTACTCATAATGATTACAAGATGTGTCATTTTTGAGACTATGCTCACTCTCGTTTAAATAACAAATTACTCACAATGATTACATAATGTGTGAATTTTGAAACTATGCAATTTACTCAGTAATGTGTATTTACTATTTTGAGCATATCACTGTACTCAATTATGAGTACATGGGGTTTTCAAATTTGACTACAATTGATTATTTTGACACATTTTTGCTCGCTTTTTCACAGTGTTCTCGAAAGTGTTTTTCTTTTCTACATTTTATTAAAGTCATGATACATTTACTGTCAGAAAAAATATTTTCAAACAATATTTTCTTAGAAGTTCAAATGTAGTTTTTATTAAAAAATCTAATGAACAAATATCTAAGAAATAAAAAATCTAAAAAGTAATTGTATTAAGATAAAATCTAAAAAAGCAACATCCGCTATAAAAAAAACATTTGTTCGTTCTTTTATAACATAAAAGTTTAATCACGTCTTATTGAACAAAGTTGTTCCTAAAATGTATGTTTTTTTAAAATTTATGATATTTATTTATGTGCAATATTACAACGCGTCTCTTTCCAAAAAACCAATATCGTGGAATTTTTAATAATAAGTTTGAAGAAAAAATGTAGAAACAAATTGCCTAAAAAATTGCAAGAGCAAATTGTTTACGTTAAAGTGATATCAATATTTAAAATAGGAACTTTTATTGGAGAAAAAAATATTTTTTTTATTTCCAATACCCACCTGTGTTAACATTTCGGCAAAGAGAAAGAAATATAGAATTTCAATAAAAACAAGCTAGAAATATGCGATATTTCTGAGTACTTAAATTTTTTTTCTTCCAAAAGTACAATCGAATTAATTCTAATAGAAATGCACAAAAAGGTATACAATTTTCAGAAGTACACTTTGTTAATAAATTACAGCAAAATTTTATATTTGTGATTTTTACACGAGTACTAAAGCATTTGAGAGCAGAGATCTTTCAAAATTTTACTTGATAATGTCTGAACAAAAAATATTATTAATTTCAAGCGTTTTATATTTTTCTGGTTTGTCAACTCTTTCTTTATAAAATATGGACTGATCGTAAACAAACAGTACCCTGAAGAAAGCCGAAGTCAAGCATCACTGACTGAGGTCAATAAATGGGTGGGTGATGACTTTGATCAACCTGCCGAGGGTGCGCGGTATCAGTCCTTGTTAAACGGTACCACCGTAAAGTGCTCGACTTCGCACTCAGGTCGTCGGACTACCAAAGCAGGGGAGCTATCCCCTCTGCAGAGGTTCAAAGTTGCAATGGCATGTCTTCGGATCATCCTCTGATATCTCAGACAGCCGGCCAATAGCCTATGGTGCAGCTCTGGAGCTACGTAAAAAAGTACCCACCTAGAAATTAAATATGTATCGTTATACATTTATTTCTGGCTATACATTTATAGCCACTATACGTCCAAATTTGCATGTCCAACGGTATCTCACCCATTGTGGTGGTCCTGAAAGAGTGGATACCACCTCTGGAGAACGCACTAGGTCTGCTCATCGGCAAGGCCGATTGTGCAGCTCATTGGAAATAAAAAAAAACATTTATAGCCAAACATTTGTAAAAGACGTAACATTTTAATTCATGATGATCTCATGAAATAAGAAAGAAAAATACCTGTAAAAATTCTTAGGCACGAATTTTTGTTATTCAGATCTCAATAAAATAAGTGTTCATTAATCTCGAAACTAACGATATATTCATTTCTAATTTATGCGTTCCCAGTTGAAGCATTGGGGCGAAATTGTCTTGTTCCGTACGGAAGAGAGAACAACTTGATGAATATTCCAATTTGAGGTGGTGATTTTATATTTTGTGATACGTTAGTTTGGCTTCAATAATAAATTTGAAAATATAGATTAAGCAATATTAATGATCAAGGATTGACTATGAGAGATTAGCAATAACTTTGTAACATTAATAAATATACACTGAACATTTAACAATTACAGTTGCTTCAAACGATTAATTTCAAATTCGTGATCCATAATTTTTTTTTTCCGAGCCCTAGTATGAGAGTAAGCCCCAGTATCTTAGATAAAGGTTAAAATTCACAGAGAAAGAGGTCAATTATAATATATTTTTGAGATAATTTATTTTTGATTTTTTTTAATTTTTACACTTGAAGAGTCTATATTTCCAACCAAACTCGGAAAGGGAAAATTCTAATTATGTTTTCAATCCCTTTTATTAAATGTTTGTAAATAAACTAATATTGAAAATTTACTTTGCTCGATAGTATCTTTAGAAAGTCGTTACCCACACAGAGAAAAGGAAATTCTGGTAAAATTTCCGTACTGTGTGTTAATTGCAGTCCTGGTTAAAAATATAAACCATGATTCTGGTTAACAAAACCAAAATATACAACATTTAAACCATTCATTTGGTACGTTTTCAATCCATATGGTAACAGTTAAACAGTTACCATAACAATATGGTACTGTTATGGTAACAGTTAATTCTTGTTTAAAAAACTATAGTTCTTTAATACTACAAATACAAAAATTAAAAAAAATACAAAATTCAAAAGCAAATTTAACCGTATGAATGGTTTTTATGTCGTGCTCTAAAGTATCATGATAAAACTACTAAATTTGACCACATTTATTAAATTTTATACACATTATAAAACAATATTTTATTGCTAATTTAACCAAAATATTTACCGAAGCGCTTCGGTAAAAATTACCGAGCTTTTTGGTGTTCCCAGAGAACCAGAAACTCGGAAATTTTTTTCATATTCTTTTTGTTTTAACCACACTTTTTTTCTAGTACAAATAAAATCTGAAATATATAGCGCAGGATTTTATAGATTACCTGTTGAATTTTTCTGTTAAAATTATTACAATACAATTCTGCAATGAGTATTTCTTTAAATGTAGTTTATTATGATACACACGACTGTTTTTAAAGTTTTGATAAATTTCTTTGTTTCTGCGTAGTTTACGTTCGAAGAATTCCTTTTAAATGGCATAAGAATTGCTTTTTATCAGTTTAAATAATAATGAAAGTAAATTTTAAAGACATAAAATCGAACAAATTTAAATTTTTATGAAACTTTCCAAAACACTAACTGCATAATTTTATAGCATTACACTTTTGAGATCAAGCACTATTTATCATTATCTATTCAAACGACACCTTTATTTTTAATCTTTTGGAAAAGGCATAATGATACAGAATAAAACTGAACCATGAAAATTTTATTGATAACAAAAAAACATTAAGAAAATTTTTTTTTGCCCGAATTCCAAAATGGTGAGGTTAAAGACCTTTTAACAGCACTTGTTTATTTTTATACTTAACTGAACCAAAGTGATTCCTGCACAGTTATTTAATTTAAAAGTATTAAAATTTTTATCATAATCCCGTGTCAACTCTATGCGTCGTGGAAGAGAGAATAACTACTCACGGGTTACAATAAACGAGAAATACGATCCTTTACTTGTCTGATCGTTGTTACATCTTTCTCATTTCACCCCACAACGCAGATTATTTTCGTTACGTTAGATAAGTAATTTGAGCCACGTCCAAGTTTTCTTCTATGTTTAGGTATTTTTGGCCGAATTAGGGCTGAGGAATACAGGTTGAGTCTATCCCATCTTCGACAGTCTGTTAGCCTCTCTAGTATGTTGTACAGTTATTTTTTTGACAATTTTGTAGTATGCCTTATTTTCTTCTCAGTATAAATGCAATAAAAGCTCCTTAAAACGGCTTTGCATTAATTGATGAAATTACCGTTATAGCAAGCTTTTAATTGTAAACAAACATAATGTTTAAATAAAAAGATTAAAAAATAAAAATAGAGAAATTTATCTTGATTAAAACTTAATATACAGGTCTACATAAAATTGCTGTTGTCTACACATCGCAGACTGAATTACGTTCAATTGTATTTTTGAGCAACATGTTCCCAAATCGTAGTAAGGTTTTGAAAATGGAAATAGGTGCTATACATTTTGAGGTCATTGATAACAGTAAATGTTGATTTTAATTTTAAGTTTTCAATATGAGAAACACGTGGTCAACAAAAAACGCATTCCATTGAGCAACATGTTCCCAAATCGTAGCAAGGTTTTGAAAATGGAAATAGGTGCTATACATTTTGAGGTCATTGATAACAGTAAATGTTGATTTTAATTTTAAGTTTTCAATATGAGAAACACGTGGTCAACAAAGAACGGGATGGCTCACACATTGCTTTATAAAAATACAGGGTTAAAATTGTTTATTTTTTGCTTTTCTGTATTGATACCAGAAACAATTAAAAAGGTTTTCCATTCAAACATGCTTCACATAATAACGACATCAAACTTCTTCACATAATAACGCTGACGTATAAGAGAACCCAGTTAATGGATAGAGCAGGGAATTTTTTAAATATTTTTTTTTTTATTTCTTATAACCGTCGTTGAACAGTCGACCCAATTTTATGGGTTTACGACTACTAATGTTCAGCTCCGAGGAATTTATAATGATCATCGATCGAAACATATAAAATAAATATTTATTCCACAAGTGGCATAATGAATTAATGCCTTAAAAAGTTACTATAATCTCTTTAGCAAACCGGTTTTTAATTTTTTCCAAGTTGAGGTCACCCTTCTTATTCAGTTGTTGTTGTTTTGTCATAAACCACTATTCAAGAGTTGCAATTGTTTTTGTTTTCCAGTGGCTCCATCTATGGCCGAGAATTCGACTTCTGCCACACCCATTAGTCACACCCGTTTGTAGGGTGAACCCATTCATAGATCCATTCATTCATTTACAGATCGTGATTTTGATCTGAACCAGAGAACGATCAATTTCCAATTCAGTAACCTCAGAAGTATAATTTGTTATGGGAGCATGGAGGACTTTGTGATCCGACAGATTTAACGCGCACCAGTTACCATTTACTGCACGGTTAGTCTTTGACCGGTAAATTGACCTGAATTCGAACTACCGTTCTCGCGTATGTGAGTTCAGCGTGCTGCCAATCAGGCTATCTCAGCAGCTTCTAATTCAGTAAAAAAATCTGATGAGTAAAAATCAGTAAAATCTAATTCAGTAACCCCCCCCCCAAAAAAAAACCATTTTTTTCCCTTCATAATAGCGGAATGCTAGTCATTTTTAATTTTATATGAATATACAAAATTTCTAGTTAATATCAACTTTCTGACAGTGACTTTATTGGACTTCTCTTCAGAACAATGTATATGTTCTGAAGAGATTCAGGGAATGTATACAATGTAGAACAATGTATACATTCCCCGAACAATGTATATACGGTACTCAATATATCGAGTTTTCACTGCATTTATAGAGATTTTATGGTCCATATACTGAAACATGTGATTTCGAACGAACGAAATATTTCTTGTGTGTTGAAGGTCTTGAAATAACTATATTTTAAATAATGAAAATGGAAATATCGCATGATAAAAGAAATATTAAGATGACTGTGGGATTCATTGTTCGAAATTTTAGAGTGCGTTGAAATATTTATATATGTCAACGTAGCTGAGTGGCTAGAGTGATGCCCCTGGCGTGACGGATTCCAGGTTCCATCTACTCAGGTTGAAGGGAATGCAAATATGTACATACGTTATTTAAGCTTTGTCAACGTAGCTGAGTGGCTAGAGTGATGCCCCTGGCGTGACGGATTCCAGGTTCCATCTACTCAGGTTGAAGGGAATGCAAATATGTACATACGTTATTTAAGCTTTTATTTGTTACTTTATTGCCTTCTAGAAGTCTCAGAAATCTTAATAATATTTTCCGCTCCGTATTTGGTTCCATAAATTCATGCGTTTCAAGTGGAAACGGAAATCACTTTGTTCTTTGAATACTTAGAGTGTTTTAATAATTCTGTTTGACTTTGCTGGGACTGATTTAAGATATTTATGCACTGTAAAAAATTCTGGTTCAAGTTACGGTAAAAAAACCGAGTACTTTTTACCTTAAAGTCCATTTTTACTGGAATATAAAATAGGGAACAAAAAATCAGATTTACTGTTAAAATTACTGTATAGTATTTTAAATGGACTTTATGGATGATGCACACAAAGTGCCAGCACTTTATTCAGTAAAGTCAATTTCTACCGGAATATAAAATAGGAAACAAGAAATCAGATTTACTGTAAAAATTATTTTAAATGGACTGTAAAAATTATTTATAGTATTTTAAATGGACTTTATGGATGATGCACACAAAATGCCGTCACTTTATTCCGTAAAGTTCATTTTTACCGGAATATAAAATAGGGAACAAGAAATCAGATTTACTGTTAAAATTACTGTATAGTATTTTAAATGAACTTTATGGATGATGCACACAAAGTGCCGGCACTTTATTCCGTAATTTGATCTGTTTTTGATTTACACTGTACCGAACAGTATTAGAATGAAAAATTTTTTCTGTAAAGTAAACATCGAAAAATTTCGACCTATATTATCTTGAACAAGATTGCACATTACTAAGGTTCAACTTAAACATATTCTGGGTTAAATTTAATAACTTATTTTGTAGCAATTGTGGACGATATGGTGGTTTAAGTAAGCGATTCACAATCTTATCTGGCTACGGAACTCTGAATGATCGATCATCTTTTGGCGGAATCCAGAGTTTATGGATGAAATTTATTAGCAGTTATAAAAATACTCACCAAAAAAATATAGACTTTATGTCAAACAGTTGAATTCACAGGCTTGGAGTGACATCGAGTCCATACGTCGTTGCAAGTTAAGAAAAGACCGTTGCGGGTTAGGATTTACGTAATCATCCACGACTATATAGAACTGTTCCATTTAGCTATCAAATTATATAATTATGCTTTCAAAACAATACAATAGCTTTTTAACTCGTAGTACAGAAATTTAATTCGTACTATTTTGTATAAGCAAAAAGAAGGTCATGCCAAGTTGTTTCAAGAGTTGGCGATGTTGATATTTGCTCGCGCTTGGAGCTTGGCCATCCATTTAGAGTGCACTTAAGATGCTAACAGGCTCTCGCCATAGAGATAATGGTTTTTTCTTAACTTGCAACAGAGTATTGTTCTGAATTTGATTTTGGTGTTAGCGTAATCTGATAGCGAATACATATATAGTTTTTGGCAAAGAACTGTTATAAACGTTGAGAATGGATATCAGGGAAACATAATTATTTTTTTCTAGAAATTGGTCGTTTAATGTTTAATTGAAAAGTTCGCTGAAAAACACTGAGGCAATTTTTTTATGAATGTAAATCCTTCTCGTAATTTATTCGATGTATATTGTTAATGAAAAAAACATTTTTTTTTAAAAAAATTGCTATTTTTTAAAATCATTATAAATGAAATTACAACTTTCAAAAAATATTACTGATAAGAAAAAATTTTAACTTTTGGAAGTCATTTTATCCTTCCCCGGAACCCTAAGGTTCTTCGGAAAATCATTTGGAAACAGCAGGTTTAAGGCATCAATTTAATGGTTCGACATTGAACGGATTTTTTGAAAAATATAATACATATATGACCTAAAAACAGTATAAGGTAGACTCTGCGAACTATGATTAGCACATTTACAGAAACATTGAATGAAGAAAAATTGTATACGCTACAAATATGCAGTTATAATAATGGAAGTAATTATGTGTTATAACGATTTAAATTCTGTGTTATTATATTAAATTTAATTCTAATAATTTATTCGATTTTTTTGCATGGAATTCTTTTGAAAACCCTAAATGATTTCGATTATTAATACAAAGGGAAGTATTGGATTAGATATTTTAAACTAGGTCAACAACCAATATTTATTTTTCTCTCTCTCATAAGAATTGATCTACCATTTCAAGAACTATTTTATCAATTTAAGGTATGAAAATATTTCTACAAACTTTTCTTGGGTAGAATCCAATAGTCAGAAAAATCTAAGTTTTCCTTCTTTTTTGAAAACATACAACGAAAACTTAAAATTCAGTTGATAGAAGCATTGGGAAACACGAATATTCTCAGAATAAATATTATAAAACATTTATTACGTCTTGTGGTACATATAAATGTTATATATATGGAATTATCTCATCCATATGTTTTAAAATACTAACGATTATCTACTATTCTCTTTACATTTAAAACATTTAGATACATTATTATTTTTTTAACTTTATAGTTGTATATATATATATATATATATATATATACATTATGAATATAATTATTACTTTCTTCCTCATGTTTTAAAATACCAACAATGTATTTATATATATTTAAATAAATAAAAACGAATGTCTGTTTATCTGTTCCTTTGGTCTTACATAGACTCTTAAACCGTTCATTTCAGAGCGATGAAATTTGGTATACTGATAGTTCAAAGAATGGAAAAAGTCACAGTCGACAATAAAACATTCTGCTACGATCATTCCCACGGCATGCAGAAGAAACGAAATGGAAATTTCTGATTGATTAAGGGTTAGACAATGTTTTAAATTAAACTATCTACAAATTGTTTAACATATTTTAAAGATAAAGTCAGTGATATTTGCTAACTTATAGCACCATTTGATTAAAAATAAGGGTTAATGCGCATACTTTAATATTTATCTTATCTTTTATACACTATGTTAGACAAATTCAATGAACAATGCTAACGTGGTAGCATAGAACTACGTCACCAAATTAGTATTCCAAAGCTATCCGGAACGTATTTATAGTGATTCTTTTAAGAAATTTTGCTTAAAAGTAAATAATTTTCAATGAATGGTAATCGAAAGGAAAAGAAAATTGTCATGTCAATTGAAAGACAAAATTTATGGAAAATTGGTACTAATTCATTTCAGAGAAACATAAAAAAACATTTTTACTATAGACGTCAATGTTGCTTAGTTAATTTAAGCAATAGGTGCATAGGGAAATAAAAGAGATAAGCTATGTACTATGTGCTATGTTGACTATGTATTCATAAATAATGTTGGTATGTATTAATTGAAATGCAAAAAATAATTATTTACTAAAAAATGAATGGGGGAAAGATATTTACTTGTTTTTGAAAACAGTATCGCTATATAATGACACAATAACTTAATTAATATTGGTAATGTGTACTAATTGAAATAAGCTGTGTAATAAAATGCAAAGTTAATGAAGAATTCGTTTAAAGGAACAGTAGCTTAATTTTGGTATCGTGGTGATTGGTGCATTTTTAATAAAAACTCTTCAACGGATTTTCCGTGTTTTCAGAAAATATTTTTTGTCTATGGCAGCAACGATAGTGTATTAATATTTTACTGAATTTTAATTAAAATAATTTTTTTTCACCCCTTCTAATAAATATTTTAATCAGTACATTAAAGGTCAGCTAGAAAAATGGTGACCATGCTCTAAATAAGGTCTTATAAGAATTTTATTTGTTTTTAAAATTCCCTGTATAGTCTGCTACCACTGATAAATGTAAATCACATAAAACTCAAATGTTGAAGGGTTATGTAATAGGTATCAAATATACGAATGCAGGTATAAAATGTCATAATGATATTTTTCATAATAATTAAAACTGTACCAGTACTGAACAATATTAAAACAGATAACTGTCTAAATAAGTGTCTCACTGCCCTTCCGATGGGATATGTACAGAAGAAAATTACTTGATAGACTTTGGCTGTAATTAGTTGGCTGCGAGCAATAGCATCTTACAAGGTAACGCTGAGAACAGTTAATCTCTATTCTGATTGGATGAGCCACAAAAGGAACTGTTTCACTTAATTTAATAGCGCGAAGCTAACGGGAAGGGCCGAAAATAATAATAAATAAGATTTTAATTTTGTGCATGATTTTGCAGTGATTCTTTTCATTTTTTTTATTCTCTCAGTGCGAATTACGGATATTCAGCTAGTATTATATATATATATATATATATATATATATATATATATATATATATATATATATATATATATATATATATATATATATATATATATATATATATATATATATATATATATATATATATATATATATATATATATATATATATATAATTGTCCTTTATATATAAAATTATCAACTTTATACATGTGTTTTAAGAAACTAACTAATGTAAAGAATGTTTTTTATAAATAAATATTCTTATAAGTCAATTTTATTAATTATTAAAAGATGTCACGTACAAAAATAATTATAATCTTCATAGGAAAAATTATTTAAGCGAATTGAATTATAGATAAAAATATTACTTTTATTCCCGTCTTTTAAGAAACTAACTAATGTAAAGAATACTTTTTATAACTATAATATTCCCACATTAAAATTCAATTTTATTAATTATTAAAAAATTTTGCGTCCAAAATAAATGTAATCTTTAACACATGAAAAATTATTTAAGCGAATTGAATTATGGGTAAAATTATCACTTTTATCCATGTGTTTTGAAAAACTAACTATTGTAAAGAATGTTTTTTTTTAATATAGTATATTTATATTAAAATTCAATTTTATTAATTATTGCAAGATGTCGTAAACAAAAATAAATATAATCTCAAATATGTGGAAAATAATTTAGGTGTTAATTTCTTTATATATAATTATAAATGCAAAAATCTTAAATTGTATCTTTCTTTCTAATTAATTTGGATCTAAATGTATAGAGAAAATGAAAAAAAAAATACAGTCCTAAGTTAAAGCTTTTTAATTTATTCCTACTAAATAGGTGGGAGTATTAGGCTTTTTGTACATCATTTACGCTGTTAATAATGTTTTACAAATTTTTCAGTTATAATTCTTAGTATTAATGGATAAATATATTTTTAAAATTCAAGTGAATATTTAACGGTTTAAAAAACCAAAAAGAAAAAGGCTTTCACTGCATATTACTTGCCCGCATTAGTTCTTCTGTTGTCTGTTTCAATGAATTTTAATTCTTTTTATTAGATTTGAATTCTAGACATAATTCAGATTCTGAAGAAAATTAAGGACATTGATTTTAATCTAGAATTTCGCATTGATTTTACTATAAATTTTTTGCAAATTAAGGAAGTTATTTTTATGAGAAAAATACGAACCGAAAATTGTATATTTCTTTTTTATGGAAAGGTCTCAACTCTAGAAAAGAAGACCACTGATATAGAGCCACCTGATCTATGACCTCAGCTCCAGCTAATTGTTTATAAGATGAGCTAATATGATGTCTCAAGTCAAGCTAAGTTTCTCCATATAAGTGAAAAATGTTAATTAACATGAGCCATGGTGGCTCAGGGGATAGAGCGCTCGCCTCCCAACGAGGTACCCATGTCCGATCTCAGCGATGGCTTGGTGATGTGAATTCCACAACCGGCTCCCACCGACCACAGTGACGTAAAATATCCGTAGTGGTAGACGGAAAATGGGTTCGAGTCCTCTTGCCGTCAGTCAAATCGGGGTGGTCGTCGTGGTTTTCTTCTCCAGGTAACGAAAATGCGTGTTAGTTCCATCAAAAAGTTCTCCACGAAGGCAAATTTTAACCCGATACTGATCCAGGAGTTCCCTTGTCTTCTGTTTTGGGTTCAAAATTACAAGGCTATGTAGTTGAACATTGGTAGTCTTAAACTCAAAATTGAATCAGCCGTTCAACGACGGTTATAAAATAAAATAAAATTAGCATGAAGTTAATTTAACACAGCGCCTTCTTGCATAAATCATCATATCGTTGGAATTTAATTCTTTCTTGTCTACGCTTTTATTTAACCTAGATTTATTACTTGTTTAGGTATTTTAGGGAAACTGTGGTTATTTTTGTCTTGTTAGTCTGGCGACTTAGTTCAATAATTTGTTTGTTTATGTTCAACATGACTTTGTGCTTGTCTTTGTGTTGAATAAGAAATAAACCAGTTATTTCCTTGTGGAAGAATATAAAATGCGTCGCCTAAGAAAATTCATAGCTGATGGGGTAGGAATATTGGAACTAGAATGGAAAAGAACAGTTGCGAACCTCAGTAAATGCCACGTTTTAACAACTAATCAGGGTCCTTACCTACAATGATGTCACTTGCAGGTATCCAATCGTTTTCAGACTCTTCTAAAAATTCGAATGTATCCTTTTATTGTTGTTTTATAAGCATCCGGTTCCCTATTAATTTAAAATACTGGGGTGTTATATTAATACAGTGTTTTATCCGTATCTGTAGTTTAATACTTCAGTTACTTCCTCAGAAACCGAGTGTCTGCAATTGTTTGAATGCATTGAACAAAATATTTAAATTCTAATTCGGCAAAGAGATTTGAGTTATCTATTTAAAAGTATAATCTTCCTGCTTCCAAACAAAACACCGAAACAGTTTGCAAAATAATTCAATTGTGCTTCAATTTCATTTTGTGTTAAGCTCCTTATCCGTTTAGCAAGAGTATTCCTACGGTTGTGCCCAGAGGGCTATCCGAAAAGCCTTTTTCGGAAAGTTCTATTCCATTGAAAATGATTTTTGTTCACTTTATTGAAAATATACATTACACCATAATCTTATCAAAGCTGGTAATACTTTTATAAGACTATTTCATAGTTTCTATTTGAGTTTTCAAAAATAATTCTAGCGTAAATGAAACTGGCATTGTTTATTATAGAAATAAACCTAAAGCGTCATTCTGCATTTAATAATAGGTGAGTGAACTTTCGGTAAAGTGATTGTTCGAAAATGAATAACATAATTAAAACTGAAATAAGTTTTATTTCAATGATTCATTTCTATGCATAAGAAAGCAATCCTAAATAGTTAATATTGCTAATACTACTTGAGTCTTTTTTTTACAACTCCAGTTTAATCACAGGAAAAAGTGGAGAACAAAATGAACTTATTAAAAATACTATATGTACTAAAATGCATAAAAATAAGGATATCACCCTGAAATACTCTTGCTCTAATGATCGGATTTTTACAAGTTGCATGCTAATTTTAATGTTTCAAAGAATGACCTTAAATATGCTAGATAATGAATGAGGACGATATTTAAACTACGATATCAGACACAAAAAAGTTATTTCCCCAATTAATCATACCTTTATTTTGTTAAAATATGGGTTGATGGTAATTACATAGGAATGGTAATGGGGTGAATATGAGGTGATGGGGAATCATGAAAATGGAAGCAATAGGATAGTCAGGTGAGTGATATAAAATTTGGACCACTTAATGTTTAATGAGCTGTTAGTGTATTTCGCCAGACATAGATCATTTTCAAGCAAATTGAATAAAGTTATCTACACAAGTATAAAATTTATTTATCAAATTTAATTATATATAAAATATGATTTTTAGTAATTATTTGTTATTTTTTATTATTTCACTTAATAACGAACAAACAATTTTTGAATTGTGAAATGCAGAAATTTTATACCATTTTAAACTATGTAATTTTAAATGACAAAATGCAGAATTTGAACTATATCAATCGAAAAGTTCTTGAGAAAAGACGCTTAAAAGTACAAATGTTTCAAAATTTGTTGAGGAGAAGCTATTCGATTAATTTCGTTTAAATTTTGTGTTTTGTCATTTGTTTCAAATTATGTAGTTTCAAATGGTGTAAAAAATTTCAGACCCATAATTTAAAATTTGTTTTTTATTATTAAGTAAAATAATAAGCAATTAATCCAAATAAATTTTTATTATAGAATTATCTTTCAGTATATAATTTTTATAATTGCGTGAAAAAAATGACTGATTAAATTTAAATCTTTACGTGATACGGTGAAGTACGATGAAAAGGAAATTAACATAAAGGAACACAAAGCTTCAACCACACTCTACTGCAATTCAAATTAAAAGGACTATATTTTTTCAGATTAAGGCCCCCTTCATATTTTGGTTTTAAAAAATCAAAATCTGCTAAAAAGAGTTAGTCCTGGAGAAATAGCATGAAATAAACGTTCAAAAATTACTTGCAGATCGGAGAAAATAATGTTTACGATCACGAGCGTTGACCTGGTGAAGAAGCGAAAGCTTTCAGACAAACAGGAAAGGTTTATTTTGAACAGATAATAATATAGTGTGTCTCTAATTTTTAATCGGTATTTTAGCATATGAAAATATTAATGAATAAAAAAAAAAACACACACACGGAAGAACTGTGGTTGCCAGAATATAATGATACATTAGAGCAGAAGGATCGCTCTTCTTTTTCTGAAGGTTTAATTCTTTTATGATTGAACAGCTGGAATTACATTCTCAGTTACAGTTAAAACAATGCATGTAACTTGAACATCGTGAAGTTTGTTTGCAAATGTAAAGAAAATTTCAATTTCGAGATATTTTCATTTCAGGTCATTGGTTCAATGATCAGATGTTCACTCTCCGCTATCACAGTTGGAAAAGATATCTTTCACTATGCTCTTGCAGAGCTGGTATTTGTGAGATCGATCCTGGCAGCCGACTAAACAATTGGTATGTATACGCAGCAAGATGTACGAGAAATTTGTAAGGGCTGGCCGTCCTATGTTGATTCTGAGGAAGTTTAAAGAGAGCGGTACCAATTCAAAAGCTGTCTACGTCACCTAAGGGGTGTCAAAATTATGCGGCTTTTCCAGACTGGCAGTCAAAAGATAGAGCCCTGGAAAACGGGACTAAGGGATTGGATATACACTGCTGGACAATTGCTAAGGACGGATCACAAATTGCAATGTAGCATAACATTAATCGAGACATGAGGCCTAGTAGGATAAAATATAGTTTCCACACTGCTCAGACATTAGAATAAAGAATATTCATTGTTCTGGAAAGTACAAAAGCTATGAAACATCTGAAAGAAAAAAAAATGTTCATTTGATGTTGCGTACGGAAAAATGGAACAATGCATCTAAATGTCAGCAGACAACTTGAAGAAAGGTGTCAGAACGAGATATGTCCACCGTGGAGTGTGAGGCAACATTCTACACGTCGTATCATACTTTGCACAACATTATCCAGCAGCTGTTGAGGCAATTTATCCCATTCCTCTGTCAGTGCACAGATGAAGGTGTTCTTGTTTGTCGGAGGATAGTTTCGACCAGCAAGTTGCCTCCCCAAAGCATCCCAAACATTTTCAATGGGGTTTAGATCTGGAGAGCGTGATGGCCATACGAGGCGTTGAATACCCTCGCTGTCTAGACAATCCTGAACAGAAAGTGTTCGATGACATGTTGCGTTGTCGTCCATAAAAACAAATTTATCACCGACAGCACCACGGAAAAGACGAACATGAGGAAGTAGAACTTCATCAATGTATCGTTGACCCGTCATAGTCCCATTCGCAACCACATGTAGGAGCGTGTGGCTATTGATCATGATACCGGCCCACACCATGACACTGCATGTAGGATATCTGTCCCTTTCCAGGATATTTTCTGGAAGATAACCAGTACCACTCTGGTGCCAGATCAGTTAGCGTCTACAATCCGATGACAGACTGAATCTTCTCTCATCTGAGAATAGTACGCATGCCTAGTCCTGTTCAGTCCAATTGTGATGCTCACGACACCATTACAAACGAGCAGTACGGTGCTGTCTGATCAATGGGACACGCACAACAGGTCTGCGGGCGTATAGTCCTTCTCCCCTCAAACGTCTAGCAACAGTTTTTTGGGAGATCTGCTTTCCTGTGGCAGCAAGAAACTGATTTTCCACCTGCTGAGCTGTTGTGCGTCTGTTCCTTTTTGCTGATAGGACGATGTATCTGTCTTCTGCAGGCGTCGTACTTCTAACACGACCTCCCCCGTGCCGCCTACTACACATTCCAGTAGTTTTAAATGATTTCCACAGCCGTGAAACAACGCTGTGAGCGATGTCGAACTCTCAGGCAACATCTGTTATTTTTCGCCCTTCTTCAATCTTTCCAATAATTCGGCCACGCTTAAAATCATCTAAGTAGTATCGGGAAGACATGCCGAAAATTTCAAGTTCGTCAACTAAATCTTTCCTGTAAAAATTTGACTTGAAACAACAACTCTCCAAACGCGTCAAAACCTTCAAAGCTCTCATCAGCGCTATCACGTGATGAACAGACATGGAAAAAAAAATTGCATACACATACTTCTTCTATCCCGCTATATCGCTATATCTCCCGCTATACCCGCTATATACTACTATATCCCGCACTAATTTTCTACATTTTGCTTCCCTTCATTTTGTGGTTGCTATGGATGATAGTGCTATCCGTCCTTAGCAATTGTCCAGCAGTGTAGTTGAGTGATGTGTGGTCACTTGGTTCCTAATACAAACGAAGCTTGAGGATACCAAAAAATGCCGATTAAATTAGGCCATAGGAATTATTTTTAAAGATCGTGTTTGTTTAGAGAAAGCTGGTAAGATGTTATGATTTAAAATTGAAATCAAGCCTACACTTTGGTTTGTATTGGGGTTCTGCTTTGGATACTTAATAAAGAAAGCATAATTTAAAATTTTTTTTAGGTGTGAGTAACAGTTTTCCAATTTGTTTTTGTATCCAACTTTCTGTAGCGTACTAAATTCAGAGAAACTGCTATTTCAAGATTTTTTTTTATTTTAAGTGTGTGGCACATGGTAGATAGATTCTTAAACACAGCCTTAGCTTGAGGACTCCAGGGCATTATAACTAAATTCGACAAAACAGTTTTCAGTATTTTAAGGCATTTAATAGTTTACTGTGGAGAAAACTGTAAGCCTGTTTTTATTTAAAGTAAAATTTATGGCTATATTCTCTGCGAAACATTTCAGAACGAATAATAATAAAAAGTACTGGCCCCTTGAGAGCAGCATCTATAAAACCCATTTTATCACAAATTCCATTGTTACCGTAATCTTTTATACCGTGATATTTATAGTTACATTTATTTAAATACAGTAATTCAGTGATTTTACAGTAAATATAGCTATAAATTTTATGGTAAAAAGTACTGGCACACTCTGAGTGCCACTACTTTTTACCGTAATTTGAGCAAGAATTTTTTACCGAGTACTCCAGTTTAAAGCGTGACTTTTCTTCAAGAATTTCATAAAAAAAAGCATCAAACTAAACTCTTCTTATTTTAGGTTTGAGAAAAACATTGGGTGACTCCAAAAATTGAGGGAATAAATGCATAATTTGAAGTTAACACCCAATCGACATTCATATTTAATTTAAAAGTTGCGCTTAAGTCTAAAAACTAATGATGGAGAATGTTTACACCAAGTTCGCATGCGTATATACCACTCATAAACTCTTTTTGCTTCCGAACTACGAATTTTCGTTTCCTTGGAAAGCGTTAGATGACAAACTCGATTATTTTTAAGTTTGTTTTTTCACACGCTGCTAAACGTTTCACAAAACAGAAGTTCTCTCCTACAAAAGCCACACTGTAAGAAACAGATGCTCAAATATCACGAAACTTTCGTCGTTTTTGACGAAACCGTCTTTGTATATATATATTCAGTTAAATTACTTCGCCAAAGTGACGAAATATTATTTTCCGATCACCTAGTCGTCATTCTAGTGAAGAATCTCCCATAACCCACTAAGATGAGGTTTCGAGTTAAGGAAACATTTTCGTCATATATTTGATAGTTCTCGTTTCGTCAGAAATCACGTGAATTCGTGACAGAAAGATTATCAAAATTAACGAAATATAGGTCATACTGAAAAAGTGCCTTTAATTTATGAAAACATTGCTCACTGTCAACAATAAGTCAGTTTCTTCGTGGCAGTCTTTTGGTGCATCAATTATTCTAGTCACTATGCTATTTGAAGTTGCATAAAACCGCAAGCTTTCTTGCGACAGTGTAGAAAGGTACTATATTTTTGATATTTTCGTTTAGAAAATTACTGTCGTAAATTACTTTATTAATTTCGAATTCAACTTTTGTAATGCTTTAAAAGAATTTTTTAATTTTCTTTAATTACTAATTAAAGATATTATATTATTATGCAACTAATTTAAATTCCATCACTAATTAAATTATTATTTTATGGAAAATTAAAAACATTAAATTGTTAATATTAATTAAAAGTAACTTGACACTAATTTATGGGTTCTTTTTACTGTTATGATTGCAATGCAGCACGAGTTGGTTTAATTAATGGTCTTGTATACACTGAAATACTTTCATAATGCTAAGTTATTCACGTTTCATTATATGCTTCTACAAAGAATTTCTAATCTCCTTCAGGGAATTATAAAAGTTTGAAAACCTCGTTGCTTTAAATGGAGCGATCTTTTCTGCAAAGAAAAGTTATAAAACTTGTAATTACAATGAATTAGAAGGGAAATATTGCTCCTTATCTCAAGAAAATGTTATTTCTTAACCCGAAGGTATAAAGTATGGCTTAATACTGCTTTAAAAATATTTTGATAAGTTTACCGGAAGTTTGAAGATGGCTTAATGTTAATTTCTTTTAAAGATTTTCTTTACTTAAAAAATTTTAAAAATTTCAATTTTAACAATTAAAAAGTATAGAAATGATGTGAAAGCTATGTAATTTTGCAAAATTATACTTAATTTGAATAACATAAGGAAATTAAAGTTCTATTATCACTGGAATAAATATCGCAATAATTATAATATAATAGTAATATTGTTTTCTAAGTTGTTAAGTTAAGTTATTTTAAGTTGTTTTTTTTTAGTTTGTGTGAGGTTCATAAAATGCATGAAAAACCATTTACAACTTTTACCGATCGAATAAGTTCCACTCTTTATATACATTAAAATTTTTTGTACATGTTAATTTTAATGCGTTTATTTCAATGAAAGAAACAATTGCGAAATTAAAAGTTGAATACTTCATTTATTCGCTTAAGGGTGATTCTACTAAAATCTAAAAATATCAAGTCCAAAAAAAATCCACAAAATTGACTTGAGATAGAAAAAGATGTTATTTTTTAAGTGTTTAAGACATTTTTTTCACTCACACGAAAAAGGTTATTCATTCACAGTTTCCTAAATTTCTTTTTAAAATTAACAGAAAGTCACTTTCCTGGCCTGACTGAAACTTGTTCTCAAACTTATTTAAAATTATTTATTTACACCGATATTTCAATCATGAAAGTAGCATTTGTAAATTACATATATTAAAAGGTGTAAAATAGTAATACTTTTTGAATCCGTTTTGTTATTTAACTTACCAGGGTAGCATCATTTAAAAGTTTGTCCCAAGATTTCTTTGTCACTTATCTAACCCAAAGAAATATTATATTATTTTAGGAGGAAATGGAAATTTCTAGTCTTGTTATTAACAAAACTCTTTATTTCTACCCTTTTATTGTATTTTTTGAGTTCTCTGAAAGTCTGATTCACCTGATTTTCATTGCTTTGAGGTTCTAAACTGAAATATGTAACAGTTTCTGTTGCTATTCTCTGGTACAACCGTTTTATTATATCTGAAAACATTTCAAAAATATAATGCATATCTTTGGACTGAGGTGACAATTAAGATAGAATCTTCTCGGCCGAAAAACAAAGTTAAAACTCTGTAAGACACTCATACTTCCTGTATTGCTTTATGGAAGCAAAACTTGGACCTTAAATTCAGATAAACAGCAGTCACTGGATATCTTCGAAAAGAAGATCTTCTGAGCCATCTTTGGCGCAATTCAAGAAAAGGGATGCTGGTGAACCAGACGTAACTTTGAGCTCTACCAAAGCTATAAGCAGCCCCAAATTACACATATAATGCGCAATAATAGGCTGAGATGGCTGGAGAGCCCTGAAAATAGTGCCATGAGAAACGTCATTTTTAAGAAACCCGAGGAGTCACGTCCCAGGGGTAGACCCCCAACTAAAGGACTCAACGACATCGAAAATGACCTGAAAGCCCTAAAGATTAGAAATTGGAAGGGAGTTGCCATGGCATTGGCGCTTGTCAGCTGTTGAGAAAACCAAGGCCTGCAAGGGGCTGGTGCGCTGACAAAGGAGAATACATATTATAATGTGTATTCTTCTATTAGAGTCATATGAGGACTCTAATAGAAAAACTTTCTTAAGTCAAACCTTTTGAACTTAAATAAATCTTTTTAAGTAAACAAGCCTTACATAAACAGTATAAATTGAGACATCACTAGTGGCTAATTTCTAATCCAAAGACCTTTAACGTCTCACTCTATTTTTTTGTTGTTGGAGGTTTTCTTCTTAGCTGTAGCTGGTTGCAATTATAATGAGAGCTTTTATTTCTTCAAAAATTTGTTACCCGAGCAAAAAAAAGTGTCGAAAATAATTATTTTTTTTTACTTATGAAAATGCCAAACAGAAATGCGGGTCGTTAAAAGCCGCTTGATTGGAATATAACTTCTTGGTACTTCTTTTAATGAATTGATTTGGTTTAGTGTAGTAACATTTTGTTTGCCCATAATTTCAAATTAAGCAGGTATGCCCTAAACCTTTTAACTTTGGCCGGGGTAGCCTGGGTGGTAGGGCACAGGCCCCATGTCCAAGAGTTCGATCCCCGCCGGCAGCAGACTCCCCGTCCATATATATATATATATATATATATATATATATATTTGAGTGGTGGTGGTTTCATTTTTATATGTTATTTTTTGTTGCTATTTGCCACGATTTTATAGATTTTCTTCGTAACTCTAGAAGTTTTTGTTAGGATTGTTTTTGGAAAGTAGGGTTTTCTTAGCTCAGTCTTATTGACTCAATTCTATTTCACTTGGATCGTTCTCACTTTTCTTGGCTGACATTTTTCTAGAGAAAGTTAATATGAACTAAAAGAACAGAAATCGATAGAAAAAGATTAGATTACTATATAGGTATGTCATCAAATTAAGAAGTTCTTTTTTTTTATCCTGTTTCCGGTACGTTTTTTTTTCTTCAGTTTTCTCTGTTGATTTTAATATGAGACTCAAAGTCTTTGTTGATATAAATTTTTCGTTTATTGATGTTATTGCTTCATAACGGTAAAGGATTAATTCTGACATAATCTATTAATATTAAAGCAAATAAAATGTATCGTTGCTTACAACATTCTGATGTTTAATTTTGGTATTTGATTTTACATGCTCCGAAATAGTAAATTATTTAATTTGTTTGCCTTTTCTTAAAACAAAAATAAAAAAAATTATGGTTACATATTAAAACAAATACAAAAAGTGAAATTTTTTTAATTCATATCATAAAAATAAAAAAAAGGAATTTATTTCTATTTGAATTGCTATGCACTATGTAGAACAATAAAAGATAAACGTTTTCTTTTCTCATTAAATGTACATCAGATTGCTTAAAGATTTTAAAAGCAATTTTTTTTTCATATGTTGGTCAAATGAGGCATTTTTTACATTTTCGATTTTGTTGAAATTTTCTGGATATATTGCTTATGTAAAACTATAAAGCGCTTGTTTTCCTTATTTTTCAGAGAAAAAAAAATTTCTTTCCTGTTTTTTTTGGTAAAATCTTGACTGGAAGAACCACTGAAATTTTGAGAGAAACATGCGGCTATTTACTAACGGTTTTGTTAAATGAGTGAACCACTGCAATGTTCGTTATTTTGTATTCTTCTACGTCTTCAAAAACAATTCAGACATAATTACTCAAAGGTGAATAAAAAATCTTAATAATAAGGGTATATACTGAGACTTTGATCATCAAAATATACTGCCACTATTATGCCAACAGTGCCAAAGTGTATATTTTTGTGAAAACTGACCAACGAGTAGAACCTAAAAATATCAACGTATGTGGGGTGTACGTTTCGCGTGACCTTAAAATTGATCTTAAGGTAACAAAAACTGAAAGTTTGCACATTCAAAGTCATTAACTGCCTTCACCAACACTAGACAAGGACGAAATTTGCTGGAGAAGACGCCTTAAGTATAGCAGAAACAAAATCAATTCACAGACCTTTGTTTATGTCTGCTCCATAAGTCTCTTACTAAAGGGAAGCTAATTTAATACAAAACTTCTTACCCTGTTATTTATTGAAAATGCTTTTTGAAATTCTTAATTTAGTTTTCAGCTTAAGTAAAAAGGGCAGTCATTGATAAAATAACATAATGTAATTCGTAACAAAACGAAAACCATTGAATTTTTGCCTGCTTTCGTTAAATTTCTTTATAAGAAATTCTTGCAAGATATTTCAAATTTTATATAAAATGAACATAGTATCTGAAATTTTATAAACACGATTTTTATAAGTTACACGCAATATTTTATGTATTACCTTTTTGTGCAGACCTATAGAAAAATTGGTGAATTTTAAAATATTTTTATTCAGCTTATTTCTTACTTTTAAATCTTATGAATCTTTGAGTCTTTGGAAAAAATTCACATTATTTCCCCCCCAGAAACATGTTTTAAAAGTTTAGTTATCAGTGGACAGATTGTAAGGACATGGTTCCCAAGAGAACGCCGAAGTCAAGCATCACTGACTGCGGTCAGTAACCGGGTTAGTGATCGCTTTGATCAGCCTGTGTAGGGAACGAGGGTGCGCTGTGTCGATTCTCGTTAAACTGTTTCACCGAAAAGTGCTCGATTTCGCGTGCAGGTCCTTGGGATACCGAAGCAGGGAAGCCATCCGGACAGCTGAGAATTAAACTTGCGATGGCATGTCTTCGGATCATCCTCAGATAAGTTTCCCAGACCGTCACCAACAGCCCATTGTGCAGCTATAATGCTACGTAAATAAAGTACCTACTTAAAATAACAAATAAACGCGTAGTTTTAAATAGCTTTAGAAATGCTAATTTGGTGACGTAACATCGATCCATATGCCATTCATACTGATGTCTGAGCTTGCAAAAAATAACTAAGCATTAAGGAATTTATTTAAAAAATTAATTTATTAAAGAAATATGTAGCAGAATCGTTTGCAATTTTATTCAAATCACTAGATAATTTAAACTAATGCAAAAAAAATTACTTTTCAAACCTTTTCCCCGAACTGATTAATTAAACATTTCAAACGACTTTCGAATCGCGAAACATTCGAACGAAAACGAAACATTCGAATCGCGAGCTAAAATTGCTCTTCGTAAGTCGACGTCCAAATTTTAGAATCCAAGCGCTAATCGTTATAAATTTATAAGAGATTCAAAATAACGTTCAGCTACAAGGACAGACTAAATACTGACTAAAAACAGAAGAATTAAAAAATACGCTTATTTATAATTATTTACTAAAGTTTTCATTCAAGTTTTTTTTTAATGCAAAAAGTTTGAAATTTGATACAATTTAAATCCAAAATTCCTTAAAGGGAAATTTTAAGCACTCTTGATAATTCTGTTCTTATTATATTTCTTTTATACCCAGGAATGAAGACACTATGGAAGACGTTAATAAAACAAGGTGAAAAAAAACTGGAAATTTTAATAAGACCCGAGTATTATTAAAAGCCGCTTATGCAAATGAGTTATAAGACTGCATAAGATCGCGCATAAGAATCGATTATTTTAATGAATTATAATTTTTCAGAAAAGAACACTTTAATGACGAAACACTCAATAAAAAAAATTAAAAAATCTTATTTATGCAAGATATTTATGTTTTGAGGCAAAAATTAGTTCGGCATATATTATTTTCGAATACTAATTCTCCTCAATTTTTTTTTTTTTTAATTTTCGCATGTTATAATTAGTTTTCTAACCATTAGAAGAAATTACTTCTAATATTCTAATGATAAGGATTAAATAATAAATTTGAATAGCAGTAGTATAAATAAATAACATTATAAGTAAGACCTGTCAACTTTTACTGTACTTTTTACTGTTTAATTATTTTCCGAGTTGAAATGCAATTGTAGATAAAACTAACCCTTCACAATTGTTATATATTGCACTCTTTTTTGTTTCTATAACTTGCTCTTTTATATAAAATTGACTTATTTGCATTTAGTGGTAATCGAAATCATATTAAAATGAATTTATAAATTAAAAAGAAATACTACATACAATCTGTAGTTTTTCGCAGCTATGATTTAAGTGCTTGAGATCTCAGTTTTTCGTACCTTTGCTTAACTTTAAGTAAAAATATTTTTTTTAAAAAAAATCACTATTTTTTCTGTTAAACTTTTAGATATGATTTAAATGGATTTTATTAAATTGCGCAAGATTTTATTGAAAAAAAAGCTATGGAAAATTGGCAAGTAATATAAAAATTTTCTTCCTTATTTGTATTACGTTCGATTTAATTTTAAACGATAGTTCTTTTTTTTATTTCTAATGTCCCATTACAAAGACAAATGTGGACAAGACGAAAAAAAGATATTAACCCCTTCCTTCTCGCTCTCGTGAAAATGACGGGGTGAGGTTTCACTCTCTATTTCTCGCTTTCGTGATATTTCCAGGCTGGAGTGTTCAGTAGTAACGCGCCAATAAGAATAAAACTAATTAATTTCTTCTACCAGGAAAACATTTTATTTCTAATTTTACACACCAGTTGGCAAAACCAGGATATTTATAAGGTAATTGTAGATAGTTAGTTTATTTTAAACTAGATGTCAGCACTAATCAAATAGCACTTATAAAAAAAATTGCACTTTTATGACCGTTTTATTGAAAATTAACCGATCGTTAAGGTGTTAAGGAAAGTTTATTCTATAACCATGAGTTTCAAGAACGGATTTTCGTATTTTCGATTCGGCGCAAATCACTGGAATGTGATTATTATTAATGAACCCCTAAACGCTAATAGCAGGAAATAAAACGCGATTTCTGTCTGACTTTACTCTTGTTCTTGTTATTAGTATACATACCTCTATATTTATATGCATACAGACTTTCAATTTTATATATTGAGAGAAATGGTCTATAATCTATTGGCATTATCTAAAGATTAATGCGTAACGGGCCACAATAACGATGATATTTTTCTTCTCGCGTTGGCAACAGAAAGCTGAAACAATCTGAAATGTAAGTTTTTCTGAAATGAAAGGTAAAAGGGATCAATTTATGTAAACAAACTGTTCTATGTTTTTGTTTTAATGTTTTGCTTTTTTTTGCTTATTAATTTACGCTGGTAGAATAAGAATTTTGAGCTATATTTAAGTTTAATAATGTTTAATAATGCATGCATTTGAAAAATGCGTTTTGTTAACGACCAGATATACGTCATTGATACAATCTAGTTTGTTTTTAGCTCTAGTATACAACTTCCATTTTTACCTATGCAATTTTTTTTATTTAATCACATTTTTCTTCGGTTCATATACACTGAGTGGCCAAATTATTATGACCACCCCTTCAGTACGGCGCATTGCGCCCCTATACGGCGCAATGTGCGTCGAACAGTCCGTTCAGAGACGTTCACAGTTGCTCCTTGATTGAGATCACTTGCAATTTGTCACACTGTTGCTATCCTGTTGCGCTGCACAACCCTGGCCAGCCTTCTCTCTGATCGAGCATTCAGTACCCTGTGACGACCATAAATCTGACGTTGAGACCCGGGTTTTTGCTTGATTGTCCATTCTTTGTACACATTAACAACTGTTGCTCTAGAACGCTCCACAAGTGCAGCCGTTTTGCCTTACTCGTTCCGACACATCTCGCACCCACAATCATTCCACGTTCAAATTCAGTTAAATCACTTTTCTTTCCCATATCTGAGCAAGCAACACAGTATAACTGATGACTCACTTGTCCAGCATTCCCGTGTTATAGTTATCTGCCCTCCAGCGGCAGCGCTGTGACGCAATAACTCATTTGCATAAAACTCTGAGGTGGTCATAATAATTTGGCCACTTAGTGTATGTTACCGGTAACATAAGAAACATTGCTCTTTTGTAGAGTGCCTACCGGATGATTTTAAGCCAAGTAGAAATGTGAGAATTATTACATACTTTTCCTAGTCAGAATTTTCAATACCTAGGAATGCCATAAAATAACTATAGCTATTTAAGCAAAGTATGAATAGTGGTCCTGATAAGGCTATTAGTATATAAATGATGTTCATTCCTAAAAAATACAAATGTTAATCTGAAAAAATAATAAGAGTATCATTAAAAAATATTCCAAATATTTACAGAAAAATTAAAGTTGTATAAAATATAATTTATGTCTTTCTAATTAAAGGAAACTAAATTTTTAAATAAAAATTAAAATACTTATACTAATTAACTTATTGTAACATCTTACGCTTGAATGATAGAACTGCATTTTATTACATTTTAAATGAATTGGAGATGCATTTCATATTTTGTCGCCTTCTCATTAGGCATTCTATATATTTCCTAGGATATCAGTGAAATATTATTTGTTTGCCGGCTAGTTTTAGGCATTATGTACAAACCTATATTATTCTAAATTTCAAACTTTGCCGTTAACATAAACATTTTATAGGTTTATGTTAGCATAAAGGAACTTAAAACTGTTGCGTCTCCAAGCAACAAGATTTATAAATGTGTTCTGGAATGTATACAAATCCAATCGTAAAGGATTACTCGGGTGTAGAATAGAAATATGAAAACACTTCTATACTAACATTAAGTAAACTATCTTTCTTTTCGCGCAAACATTTTGGAATATTCTGCGTGGCGAAACTTTTGGAACATTTTGAAAGATCTTGCTTGAAACACTTTAGAAATGGTGTCATTTTAGATCAACTTAGATCAACAAAATCATCACTTAGATCAATCAAATTTAGATCACTTAGATCAACCAAAATGAGGAGGAGAAGTAATTAACTTTCTTCCAGCTTTATTATTATTAATTCTAAAATTAATCATAAAAAAGCAAGAAGCGAAAAAAAAATAACTAAAGAAAAAAAGAAATAAAACTCTTACTGCAGTGTTTGTTGTAGTACCTATGATAGCATTCCTTATACCCATTGAAAACAGCTCGTATTATTATAATATCAGCAGAACTAATTACTAATATAAATTACCGTCATTGGTGTGAATAATACTACGTCACTGTTTTACGCTTCCCCTAAATCAGTATTTTTTCTTCTTTAATTTTGCTTTTTACTACATAACTTTTTATTTATTTTAATTATTGTTGCTTTTAAATTATTTAGTCTTGTAAAAACACGTTGGAAAACTACAACTAGAAACAAAATAAGCAATCGGTATTAGATAACTTTTGAAATACTAATTCAGTGACATAGACACGCTATCAACATTGAATATTGAACTTGTGAACAGTATTTAAACATTAAAAAACGTGAGCGGAGAAAATAAATTCAGATTAAATTACCGTATTGTGGAGTAAGGACATTTCCGGTAAAAAAAAGGAACAGAAATATTTTGGTTAATAAACACCGAAATGATACTCGGTATTTAAGCCATTCATGTGGTTATTTTTTCATTCATATGTTAACAGTTTACAGTAAAATCTGGTTCCCAAAACAATTTCTTAATACCTCACGCGTAGTAAAAAATAGAAAAGTGAGAAGTAAATTTACCGAATAAATGGCTTTTTGGCCGTTCTCTAATGCATAATAAAAGAATTGATGTAATGCCTGGTTTAGCCGAAAGAGGGAGCTAGGGAAAACTTCACCCATGATCCTCTCGGGTTTTTTTCTCTAGAACGTTTTGTTTTTTTGAAGATGTAGTAAAAAGTGATGTTTGTCTTTTATTAGTGTTGTGTTTGTATTTTTTATATTAATTAAAGTGTTTAAAATAACATACTGAGCTAGCGTGGTTTATTATATTACTAAATTTTTACACATTTACGAAATTTTATCACATACTATAAAACGATATTGCTTCGGTAAAAATTAATCATTGTGTTCATCTGGTGCAGCGAACAAAAATTAGTTAGATATTAAAGATCAAGCAAAAAAAAAAAAAAAAAAAAAAAACTCATTTTTCATTAATGAGAGCTATAAGCTAACAAATATCACTGATGTTATTGTTAAAATTATTAAAAAAGCAGAATCGTCTATAATTTAATTAATATTACTGGCAAGTTGTTAGCCAATGAAAAATTAAATTCCATTTTTAAAAAATCTCTCAAAAACGATCTAATTCAAGTTTTTGAACAATTTTTAGGATTATGGGAGGGGATATAATTACCTCTTTCATGCACTGTCCAAATTTCAGACGCCTAGCACAAATGGTTCTGAAGCTAAAGAGAGACCATACACGCAAAAAGTTTTTCATTTTATTATTATAGATATTAGCGAGAAAGTTTTAATCTTCATTATTAATCTCAAGTGATCATTTATTGATTTTTTTAATCGCTTACACGCTGTTGCTCGCTATTATTTGTAAGATTTATTTATATTTATCTTGTTACTTACATTTTAATATTATTAACAAGAATAAATTATTGATTATTCTGATTAATTATATTTGTCTATCAGTAATTCTTTGTTGACCCAATGAACTTTCCGACAAATGAATTTTCTTGCAAACGACGCTAAGTAATCGGTAAGCGCGGTTCGGGGTGTACCAAATTCTCGTGAATATTAACTGTCTTTGGCAAAACATGTCACCGAGATGAAGTACGACAAATGAGTTCTTCGAGCACAAGATCACCGAAGCCAACTGAAATACATTGTAAGCTATCTCAGTTTTAATCCACGAGAAAATAGAACGAATTAATTTTGTTTATTGGTGAGATATTTATATTCCAAATAGCTAAAATTCTAAACAAATAAAATAATTATTTTCCTTACATGTAATATAATCAATTAATAATTCCATGATAACTGTTCGCGTTTTTGTTGGTCTTTTTCCTCTATTATTTATAACCCACTTATACGCAATTAATTCTCTTTAACAAAGAATCTAAAAATATATATTACGAATGAGAATTGTAGCACTATCGATTCATTGTATATGCTGATGATTATTTTTGGATAGATATCTTTAAATACAATATAGTTTATTCTATTTATGATTTTGAATAAATTAGTTTATTTTCTTTTAAATTGCATTCGTTTTATTGAATTGGCTTTTTATAGAACCTTTAACTCAGAAGGACGCGTGGGAGTCATTTTATGACCCTATGCAATCTGTAAGTTCCTATTCCTAGAAAATTAGACAACTAATCCCTTTTTTCATTAGTAGCTGAGTCTTTCTCCCCTATCTGACTTTTCTGCACAATTGTAAGTTATTTTGGGCATTTTCCTCCTTCAATAAACGTTTTATCGGTAACTGGTCTTAGAGTTACTGGTCATAGAATAACACTTCACGTCGTTCCGTTTGTTTTAGGAATAAATTTATTTCTTGTTGTGAATAAGTTAAATGCATTAATTTTGGTTCCCAATTAAAGTTTTGACCGCCAGCAAACGTGTGACTAATTTTTAAAATAAAGTTTTGCTAGAGAAATCAAGAACTTCCACAACCAGCATTTTGTGCACAAGTGTATTTTGCCAGAGACTCATAATTTTTTGAGTAATTATTGTGTTTCATAAAAATTAAATATAAATAAGAATTGCTTATACATTCATGTTTGCTTTAAAACAAAAGTACTACGTAAACTGCAATCATTTATGTATTAATTGTCAGAGAAGTACATATTATCATATGTTATTATATTTTATTGCAAAAAGCTTCAAAAAGTAAATGCCTAGGTTTCAAAGTGTCATATTTCCGATAAAAACTATAACGATATTTAGCAGAGCATGAATAATTTAAATATAGGGTCATTTTATGACTCCCGGGCGTCTTGACGTTCGGTCAGAGAGCACGCGTCTTTATAAAGGCGTGTGTTAATAAAGTACAATTGCAATAAAACTAAAAAAAAAAAAAAAAAAATATGAGAAAATCAGATTCTCTCTTATTTATTTTCATTATTTCTAAAACAAATACATACGAAAGTTCATCGTTATTTTCGATTACTGACGTAATTTCTATTCATCTTTCGCGTTTACTTCCTATTACGATTCTTGTTTGCTCATGACATTTTGTTTTAACGCAATTTTGAACTAATTTTATTTTGATTTGCTGAAGCTCAATTTCCCATAATAAGCTTCTAAACTAATAAAACCACTTTCCTTTTGCAAATCAGATAATCAAAAATTGATTCTGTCATAATGGATAAAGATAACATGCGATATAAGATGCATTTTGACCCAAAGGCAATAAATACCAGGTGAAGTGGATGAATTTACTGTTTTGTTGACTGTTACTGTTTGTTATTTTCTGAGCTAAGAAAATAAACCTAATTATCAGAATCTTTACAACAATTTGATCTGATAATAGCATCCGATTTTTAATTTTGTTTTCCAATTTAAAAAAAACGCTTTAGAAAACGATAAAAAAAAAGATTTATAAGTTTTCAAATGCTGAGTAAGTTTTTAAAAAAATTTTATCATTTTTTTGTTGTTGAAAATTTACTCTAAAGTTTTCAAATGACCGTGATACTTGGATAAAGTAAATTCAAATCGATTATTTCTTTATTTTATAAACTAATTTTAAGAGGAACTGGTTTTTAAGTGCTAATTTAATTTTATATTGAAACTTTTATAAGTCAAGACTTAATGTCTTTCATTTAAACGAGTATTATGATCCCATTAGCAGAAGTACACTGTAAAAAAATTTGGTTAAAATTACGGTATAAAGTACTGGCATCCATAGAAAATCTACATTTACCGTAAAATATAATACCGTAGTTCTATTTAATATTTACCGTAACATTTAATATATACTACATTTAATATATAATAACATAATAATATTATTATTAATTTAATTTAATATATTAATTTAATATTATACCATAATATATATTTAATAAGAATGATTCAATAAATTTAAACGGTTATTATTGCTGTAAAATTGGCATTATATCAGATTTTTTGTTCCGTAACATTTTCTGTTAAAAATTGTATTTCAGGGTATAAAGTACCGACACTCTGAATGCCCGTATTTTTTACCATAATTTGATCCGGAATTTTTCACAGTGTACTATATTCGTAAAAACTGCTTAAAATTATTGAAATAATATTTAATCAAGTAGCAATAAATGAAATGTTGTAACGAAATAAAAAAGTTTTTTCAAAGGATAATAATGACGTGGTTGCTCCTAGCCTGAAAATTTCACGCAAACACCAAGAGCTCAAAAAGCGTTATGGTAGTAGATTAGAAAACCGCTATAACCCTTGATATATATTTGTTGTTCTTATCTTATTTGTGCCTAATTTTTCTTTCTTATGTGTGCTTCATTTTCGAAATAGAAATGTTAACCAGAACAAGCAACTTATGTTAAAATTTAAGTATATATAGCCAAAAATATGCCACCACCTTTTTTTATTTTTGCAATTTTTGTTTCCTGTAGTTAATCAGTATCTTTTAATTTATCTTTAATATCATTAAAGGGCATTGATTATTTGAGACTTAATGGTTTGAGGTATAGATTTAACTAATAAACAAAACTGACACATGCCAATAAAAAACATAATAAAAAAATTAAAGATTTAAGTAATGACGAATTAGACATATTTTATCAAAAGGAAAATACATGATTCATAAAAGACTACAGATTGAACTATTTTACAAAATTAGCATACGTCATTAAAAACAAAAGGCTTAGTAGAAACACTACAGACTACACTAAATGAAATAATTCCTGGAAACTGAAGCGTAAAGATATACTTAAAATGTAAATACTACATTCGCTTCGAAAAATAATATGCAGATGGTATACCATCTGCTTGGCTTTGGCTGATGGCTTTTACCATCTCTTTATAAGTATACAGATTAATATATATATATATATATATATATATATATATATATATATATATATATATATATATATATATATATATATATATATATATATATATATATATATATATATATATATATATATATATATATATATATATATATATATATATATATATATATATATATATATATATATATATATATATATATATATATATATATATATATATATATATATATATATGCAGAGGGAGAGAGAGAGAAAGATTTTTATATTTTAATATATTTTTAAGTACAAGTACAAATGATATACAAAGATATATATTAATGCGTAAATCAATGTCTTTAAAGCATTATTTTTCAAAAAAAAGAGAAAAAAAAAGAAAAAGAAATGTTTAAAAAAGTTACCTTTATTTTTTAAAGACTGTTTACAATTTAATTCTTTAATTAAGGAAATGTCTGCGCTTTTTTTAACTTTTTGTGGTTTTTCTTTTACTAAATTACATTTTAATGGTATTTAATTTGCCATTGTCGGAAAAATAATTTTCTAAAAATTGCCTTATTTTTGACACAAAGTTTGAACTTGTACGTTCTGTTACCGTTAATCTTTATTCCTAAAATTCCTGCTGGAGAATGTTAAGTGCATTCTGTTACTCGAGTAACGAGGATCTAAATAAGCAAAAAGTTTGTTGCAAATGACATTGTTGCGTGACGTTTTTAGTTCGTAGTTGAATAAAATGGCAGTGAAAAGTTATTACGTTATAATTCTCTTCAAAAAAGAAATTCACACAATTTTAATTTTACGTGCAAGTAAATCTTTGTATTTAAATGTAAGAACTTTCATTTGAAAGTGAAATCTTATGACTTGAATGCTTTAATCAGTTCTCTGAAGATAAATAATAAATAATCGTTTTTTAGTTAAACAGTGCAATTCAGCTAAACAAGCTGCTTTACTTCAGAACTGTTTTTTTTACTTAATAATTATTATTTCTTTTAGTTTTTAAACTACTCGTTCTCTCTTTTTAAATAGAATAATTTAGAAATTTAGTTATACGGATAATAGTCGAATAATTTTTAATAATTATATAATCTGTATGAAGATAAACAAATGTGTAATACAATCAGATGCACAGTGTGCCAAAAAAAAAACAAAAAAAAACGGACCACCTGAATAACTTTTGATCTAATCGGATCTTCACGTTTTAGGACTTTATCTTAAAGGTTAAAGGTGGTAACTTTAAATATGCTAAATATTTAGTGCAGATGATATTTTAAGTTTCGAAATCAGACAAAAAAATTCATTTTTTTCGAACAAACATATAATTTTTCGACGTATTTGGATTTCTGACCCCCAAACCATAATCTGTCCCAATAGTTTGGTCAGGAGAGCGCACTAATGTATGGACCCTTTAATGTTAATTATACTTTTTGAATATTTCGTCCAGTACTTTTTAAGTGAATTGAAAAAGTTTTGCACACAATTATGAAATTCGTTTATCCAAAGATAATTCCATGCAAAAAATACCTTTTAGTAAATATTTATTATTTTATTTAATAATGGTTGAAAAATTTCTTAACTGTAAGGTATACAATTTTTGTCATCATTTTAAGAAATATAATTTTACGTTGTAAAATACAAAATGTAAGCAAAATCGGCAATATAATTTCAAAACTCAGATATTTAAATCGCTCTGAATCCGTAAAAAAGTCATATTTATTCAAAGAATGTTTGTTTCTGTGTATAGCATATTTGAGGTCACCCCCTCGAGTCAGAAAGATTGAGTCCTAGATCATGAAGATCCAATCATTTTATCAAAAGTTATACTGGGTGGTCTGTTTTATCTTCTTATTTTTTCTTTCTTTTTTGAGCACTGTACCCTAAATAATAGATCGATTAAGGAAAAATGGAAAGAGCAAGGTTTAATGTGACATGCTGAGGAAACTTGATAATTTTTCTCCCCAAAATTAAAAATTAGTTACAAAGCTTGAAACGAGAAGGCGCTGCTTACCACGAAAACTTGGTCAGGAGAGCGCTCCAAAGTTTAGACCCTTTAATGTTAATTTCACATTTTGCATATTTCGCCATACCTCGAGAACTTTTTAAGTGAATAGAAAAAGTTTTGCACACAACTATAAAATTCGTTTATCCAAAGATAATTTTATGCAAAAAAAAACTTTTCGTAAATATTTATTATTTTATTTAATAAAGATTGAAAAACTTTTGAAGTAAGGTATACAATTTTTTTCATCATTTTAAGAAATATAATTTTACTCGGTAAGGTACAAAATGTAAGCAAAATTGGCTATATATTTCCTGAGATATTTAATTTAAAAACTCAGATATTTAAATCCCTCTGAATCCGTAAAAAAGGCATATTTATTCGAAGAAAGTTTGTCTTTGTGTATAACATATATGAGGTCACATCCTCGAGTCAGAAAGATTGAGTCCTAGACCGTGAAGATCCAATCATTTTATCAAAAGTTATACTGGGTGGTCTGTTTTATCTTTTTATTTTTTATTTTTTTTTGAGCACTGTAACCTAAATAATAGATCGATTAAAGAAAAATGGAAGGAGCAAGGTTTAATATGACATGCTGAGGAAACTTGATAATCTTTCGTCAGAAAATTAAAATTTAGTTACGAAGCTTGAAACGAGAAGGCGCTGCTTACCACGAAAACTTGGTCAGGAGAGCGCTCCAAAGTTTAGACCCTTTAATGTTAATTTCACATTTTGCGTATTTCGCCATACCTCGAGAACTTTTTAAGTGAATAGAAAAAGTTTTGCACACAACTATAAAATTCGTTTATCCAAAGATAATTTTATGCTAAAAAAAAATTTTCGTAAATATTTATTATTTTATTTAATAAAGATTGAAAAACTTTTGAAGTAAGGTATACAATTTTTTTCATCATTTTAAGAAATATAATTTTACCCGGTAAGGTACAAAATGTAAGCAAAATTGGCTATATATTTCCTGAGATATTTAATTTAAAAACTCAGATATTTAAATCCCTCTGAATCCGTAAAAAAGGCATATTTATTCGAAGAAAGTTTGTCTTTGTGTATAACATATATGAGGTCACATCCTCGAGTCAGAAAGATTGAGTCCTAGACCGTGAAGATCCAATCATTTTATCAAAAGTTATACTGGGTGGTCTGTTTTATCTTTTTATTTTTTATTTTTTTTTGAGCACTGTAACCTAAATAATAGATCGATTAAAGAAAAATGGAAGGAGCAAGGTTTAATATGACATGCTGAGGAAACTTGATGATCTTTCGTCCGAAAATTAAAATTTAGTTACAAAGCTTGAAACGAGAAGGCGCTGCTTACCACGAAAACTTGGTCAGGAGAGCGCTCCAAAGTTTAGACCCTTTAATGTTAATTTCACATTTTGCGTATTTCGCCATACCTCGAGAACTTTTTAAGTGAATAGAAAAAGTTTTGCACACAACTATAAAATTCGTTTATCCAAAGATAATTTTATGCAAAAAAAAACTTTTCGTAAATATTTATTATTTTATTTAATAAAGATTGAAAAACTTTTGAAGTAAGGTATACAATTTTTTTCATCATTTTAAGAAATATAATTTTACCCGGTAAGGTACAAAATGTAAGCAAAATTGGCTATATATTTCCTGAGATATTTAATTTAAAAACTCAGATATTTAAATCCCTCTGAATCCGTAAAAAAGGCATATTTATTCGAAGAAAGTTTGTCTTTGTGTATAACATATATGAGGTCACATCCTCGAGTCAGAAAGATTGAGTCCTAGACCGTGAAGATCCAATCATTTTATCAAAAGTTATACTGGGTGGTCTGTTTTATCTTTTTATTTTTTCTTTTTTTTTTGAGCACTGTAACCTAAATAATAGATCGATTAAAGAAAAATGGAAGGAGCAAGGTTTAATATGACATGCTGAGGAAACTTGATAATCTTTCGTCCGAAAATTAAAATTTAGTTACAAAGCTTGAAACGAGAAGGCGCTGCTTACCACGAAAACTTAAGAAACACTGTTTTCTAACTGACCACTATTTGGCTCGACAACGTGATAAAGCTTGAAAACGTGATTGATACACATCTGTGAATATATTTTCAGTGAAAATAGTCAGAAATGCAGTAAAAAAAGACTGTTTTATAATTATTCACGGGCAATCTTTAAAGGAACTTTACAACTAATTTTGAAACTTATCAAAAAAGAGAACTAATAAAGAGTTTAAAGAGATATAATATTTCGTTTATATTATTTTAGGATTAATATTGGATTTATTATTGTTATTCAAAAACGAAGGTTTTTTATTTGCTCTTCTAAAATTTTTTTTTAAGAAATTCTTGCAGCACATTTTATAATAAACTTTTCATAATATGAAAATGATGCCTGTAAAATTAGCTGCGACTATTAAACTCGATTTTTATAAGTTACACGCGATATTTCATTAGTTATTTTTTCTTGCAGTTTTTTCTGTAGTACTTTTTCGTTAAAATTTGCTTATATTCTTATCTTTTTTTTTCATGTTTTGAACTAAGAATATGTAAAAATATTCACCTTATTTTTTCTCCAGAAATATGTTTTAAAAGCTCAACTATAAATCCAAATGAACACGTTATCTCTGACAACTTCAGAAATGCTGATTCTGTTACGTACCTGCGATTCATATGCCATACAGTTTGATGACGGAACTATAATTAAACATTAAAGAGCTTGTGATAAAATCTTATAAGTAGAATCATATGAATTTTTATTTATAACAATTGTTAATGTTAAATTAATGCAAAAAAATAATTTTTTCGAAAGTGATTCCTAAGGGAATAATTAAAATTTCTAAAAATGCCCCTCTATGTCAATATCCACATTTGAGAACCCAAGCACCAACGGTTCTGAAATTATAAAAGATTTAAAATAGCATTCCGTGACAAGAACAGGCAAAATACTGAGCAAACATAAAGGAAAAGATAAAAAAATACAAAAAGTTTAAGAAATAGAAATAATTCTTACTTGGAGACAATCATTTATGATATTCGCTTAATTTATGAAACAGACTGTTTTATGAAATTTAACGAAATATTATGCGTTTACATTGAAAAATTCCTTTAGAAAAAAATCGTTTATGCTTAAAGCATGCACAAATGAAAAACGGAATGTTTTTTTAAAATTATTTTTATTCTCCGTATCGAAAGGAAAAGCAACGCGGGTTTTTGTAATATTCTGTCAAAAGACTATGAATAATTAATATACGAGTATAAGCGATTAAGGAAATAACATTAATTTTTAAATTTGGAAAACATTTCGGTTATGATAAATAATTATCTTTTAGCAGCAATTAATTCTCTAAATAACATGATAAAAAACTGATTTAAACAAAACGCTTTATGGTATACTCCCTTATTTCGTAAATTATAAGTGTTCCTGCTATTATAAATCTTTTCTAGTCTGTTTGCCTCAATATTTTTTTCTTCATTTTTTTCTCTAATGCTTTTTTCTAAAACTTTCTAGAAGTAATTTTTTAAACTAAATAAATACTAAATATTTGTAATAAATATCTGTTGCATTGTATTTTATCAAGGTTGTAAACAATATGCAATATTAAGGTGAACTATTACATGGTGATAGAAATTTTCATATCGTGCTGTATACAATGCTTAAAGTAGCAGCAGTGTTTTTACTAAAACGGAATATGATTATTATTTATAATTTAAAGGTACAAGAATTTCATTTATGTGAACAAAAATAACGTCATGAAATCCATCTTGTTGAAATTAATTTTTGTGTTTATATATATATATATATATATATATATATATATATATATATATATATATATATATATATATATATATATATATATATATATATATATATATATATATATATATATATATATATATATATATATATATATATATATATATGTATATATATGTATATATATGTATATATATATATATATATATATATATATGTATATATATATGTATATATATATATATATATATATATATATATATATATATATATATATATATATATATATATATATATATATATATATATATATATATATATATATATATATATATATATATATATATATATATATATATATATATATATATATATATATATATAATGATATTTGGCTCAGGAAATTTATGTAATTTATGTAAAATATCTAAAGATAAGGATATTGACTAATGTGTTCAAAGAACAGTTCCAATGCTTTTAAAAATATACAGAGAAGACTCCATAACTCCTGAAGGGGACATTGGTAAAATCATTCTTACTGTTTTATTGTTAATTTTCAGAACTTTTGGCTTGCATCCTGTGTAAAGCGTACAGCGTGTGTAGTTGTGTAGTGTAAAGTATACTTATATTCTTTAATTATTAAATTTACAAATAATGTACATTTATTTGAAAAGTGTCAAAATAATTTTGAATTCGTATCTTTAAACAATAAGCATTTTTTTCAATCTTTACATAATGCGTTTTTTCATCATTATTTTATACTTATTTTCGCATTTTTTTCCCTTTTACATTGAAATAAGATATCCAACTAGCAAGTTAATGCTAACGCATAGAGTTCAAAGAACCAAATCAAAATTCTATTTTTATCGTTATAAATTTAATGAAAGCATTTTTTAGCATGTACTTTGTGATATTTCTTAAAAAAACAGTTGCTTCAAAATGAAATATGCAAACAAGGTATTTTCCTTTACGAGAGAAAATGAAATACTATTTTCCAAGCAACATTTTTCTTCTGTCTAAATGTAAAAAAAAATATTATTTTTTTATTTGATCTATTTTTTCAAGCAACATTTTTCTTCCGTCTAAATGCAAAAAAATGATTATTTTTTTTATTTAATCTATTTCTTCAAGCGTAACACTTTTAGTATATAAAACATTGGGCATTTTATTTTTTATTTTTCCAATTGAATTTTCGCTCATTCCTCTGATAATACTTAAAGCTACTCTAAATACATATAAATAATCCATAGTGCAGTGAGGAATTTCAAAATCAGAAGGAATTCCAAGTCACCTCCAAATGCAAAAATCAGAAGGAATCAGAAGGAATTCAGAATTTGAAATTTTTATTATTTTTCTTCTAGGCAATTCAAGATTCCAACTACCTGGAAAAACTCAAAAACTTAAACTTATGACATTTCTACATCTTCTTCTTCTGACAATTCTATGACATTTCTTCTTGTGAGTACATAAATTTCAATAATTTTTAATGAGATTTTGTTTAATAAGACTTACTATAATATAGCTAATATAAACTTATCCATATTTCATTTTATTACCATCGTTCAACACCCTACCCAATTTTGAGTTTTACGACTACCAATGATCAAGTCCGGAGCCTTGTAATTTTGAATTCAATCTAGAAGAAAGGAAACTGCTGGATCAAGTATTGGGAAAAATTTTCTTCTCTGGAGGATTTTTGATGGAACGAACCAGCATTTGCGTTACACAGAGATGAAAACCAGGAAAACTTCTCACTGTTAGCCTGAGAACAAGAGACTATAACCCTTGATTAATCTACGACTGAAGATATCTTTGTTTCAGCACTGTGATCTAGTGAGTCGGGTGTGGAATTCGAATTCTAGTCATCACTGGAATTCGAACCAAGTCACCTCCAGATGCAAAACTATCGGGTAGTTGGTAGAATAGCTAGTCTGCAATCCTTTTACTGATAAGTACATTTCTAAGAAATTTAGACTCTTCGCCCTCGACTGGATCTACGACTCAAAATGTTAAATTTTCTACATTTTAATATTTAATAACCGCATTATTTATAAGACCTCGTGTATTTAAGGGTTTAAGTTGGGCTTGGTCTTTGGACTCAAAGTGAATACCTCCGTTTCTTTAACCGTTTAAAAATCTTTGTGTGCAAAGGATTAATGAGACGAACATTTTCTTAAAAAAAAATTATTGATCCAATTCTTGATTTTAGAAATATTAAAATTATTTTTTGGTGCTAATAATTTTTTTAATAACTTATTGCGTTGAAAAGCCGACTGAATTCTAAGTTTACGACTATCATATGTTCAACTCTATAGTCTTTTAACCTAACTTAGAAAACAAGGGAGCTCTTGAATTAAGTATTGGGAGAAATTTGCCTCTGTGGAGGACTTTCTGATGGAACTCACCCGCACTTGCGTTGCATGGAGAGGAAAGCCATGAAAAACTCCCACAATTAGCGGGCCTCTAACCCATGATCCGTCTACCTCTAAGAATATGTTACGTCAGCAGTGTGGTCTGAGTGAGCAGGGATCAGAAATCTTATCAACCAGTCACCACTGGGTTATGAACTTGACTCACCTCATTGGGAAGCGACCGGTCTATCCCCTAAGCCACGGCGGCTCAATACCTTTCTTTAGATAATGTCCTCACCAAAATTCTTTTTAAAAAATTTTATTATATGTTATTTATTTAAAATATTCGTCTGTTTTTTAAGATCCCAATTAATTCTTTTCAGCAACATGGATTTTGAAATTAAAGCTTTACATCTAGTTTAAAGCATTTTAATTATTGCCTTTGGTCAAAGAGTTCCAAAAGCAGTCTTAAATAAATGAAATATTTTTTTTTTACTGCTCAGTATTTATTGGAAATATCATGTGCAATGGATTTAAAAACATTTATCAGCTTAAAAAAATAAGCTGCATAGTGACAACTCTCATATTTTAGATTGAGACTCTAGCTGTAGAAAGTGAGTAACGGCTGACTGAATTCTAATGCTATTAATCTTATATTTGGCTTTCATTTCTCAAATTCTTTAGTTTGGCAAGAATTCAATACGATCATTATTCCTTGTCAAACGACATTACAGTAAACATTTTTCAAAAGAAGTTCCATTAGAATTTACCTAAGTATGTTCTGGTTTCATTACAGAAACAAAACAATAAACTCCAATTTCACATGGTATGTTTTTAGTTGACATTTATTTATTACTATTCCTTCTATATATGGTTTCTTTTTTAATTTGAATAACAAAGCAGAATAAAAATGCAGTTGAGTAAAAAACTGAACCTTAACAATAGTTCGTTTAAAAATAACTTTTTGATAAACTCACAATTGGGAAATGTGGCTTACAAAAGAGATATTTTGTAGCCTTTTGTAAAAATTATTCTTACTATTATCTTTTTTTTTCTGTTCACGTTAATATTATCTAACATACATAATTCTCTTACGTGGCTCCCAAATTTTGGCTGTATTTCTTTTCCGCCGGTGGCAACGTTTGCTTTGCTCTGCTTACGTTACTACTTCTCTTACAATGGGAATCGAGCAATGATTGCCGCTAAAAATGTCACATGCCAAATCTAGCTGAGGTGGCTCAACATATAGCTCTTTTAAAAACTGAAACTGAAATAACCAGAGAGCATCAGCTGCGGCAATCTCATACTATTAAGCTAGGCAGAAGTGAGTTGTCTTTGTCAATAGATCTCTATTTTAAAATTTTGTCGAAAGCGCTTTTTTTCACGAAGTTATATATTACGAATTTATTTGACGATTTTTGATTTATATCACGAATTATACTATAGCACATTTCTAATAGGTTTAACGAATTACATGTCATTTATTTGAATTCAAATTTATTTTAATGACTAAGTATTTATTAAATAGATGTACTTTTTTTTAAAAAAAAGGTTTTTATATGGATTTGAATAATTATTTTGAATTCCTAGAATTTTGTGCATTTGCAATGTACCTAAGTTAGTAGCGACCGAAGCGAGCTTGGTTTGCGAAGCAAACCATATAAGATTGCGTAGCAATTTTCGGGGTTGGCGAGCATTAGCGAGCAGGGGGAGTAGCCCACTAGTTTTATTTAATCTTATCCTACCTTGTTTTCTGCTTTTCTTTTCGTTATTAGAAATTGAGATTTATAGCATTTAAATAGGCTAACCTTTAATAATATAAGACTTTAATGCAGTTGATTTCTTCATAATCTATGTTTAAACAGTGTGAAGGCCAATCCATTACGTCAATTTCATTGTCATGATACTTATCCAGTTAACCTAGCGCCATGGTAGTTGTCATCCAGGAAGTAGCATAGGTTGAACCCACTAAACTGCATACTATCTTCCAAAATAGTAACATTACAATAAAATGGAAATAAAAACCTCCTCAGTTCATAGGCAGGTAGATAACATTTTATTTAACACCTCAAGGAGCCCATTTCCATTGATCTACACTGTGAAAAATTCTGGCACCGATAAAAACTTCATTACAAATGTAAGTACCGCTCTTATACAAAACTGAGAAGGGAATTATTTTGTATTAATGCAGATATATTATATTTCAATAATAATAAAATTATAATTTATTTATCTTTAAAATGAATAGTTTTAGCCCCTTTACAGTTCAGAAATATTCTGTTAAAGATTTTAAATCTAGCTCCCCAAAAGTGAACTAGTATTTTAAAATGAATATGATGCTTTTAAGTCGTTATCCATTTTGCTCATAGACCCCGTTAATTTTGTTTCCCTGTATCATGAAACGATAATTATAGTCTTACCATTTTATGCAAAGGCATTGGACAGAAAAGTTCGGTGGTTTGAACATGAATAAACCAAATAGGTCTAAATATCTTTGGTTGTCTAATTTGGTTGCAATATCTGAATATTTAAATTATTTATTTATCCTTTATTTAACGGTATTTAAAAGTAACACTGATTCATCCTAACTTCTTAATCACTGTAAAAAACTCCGGATCAAATTACAGTAAACAGTACCAATACCAGGATTCTGATACTTCTTATTGTGTAATCCGTTTTAATGGGAACATGTTACGGATCAACAAATCTTCCACACCGAAGTTTTTGCGAAATAATTACTGTATAATTAATGAATCACTCTAATTAAAGAAATTTTACTGCAAGAATTATGGTGCAGTATGTTACGGTTAAAATGGATTTTACTGATGATGCACCCAAAGTCTCGATATTTTATATTTTAATTTGATCCAGAATTTCTAACAGTGTACGGTCCCCCTTTAACGTGCTTTGCATCTCTTTAACTTGATGATCAAAGATTTATAAATGGCAGTATGCTCATGAAAAACCACAGAGGTTTTCTTACGGCTGGTATTCAACAAAACAGCAATTTTCGAATGTTAAAACTGCTGTGGCATGCAGGTTAAGTTGAGTGCGGTTCTTCTGAATTTCTTTTAAAAGCATTCGTCTTTCTCTTATCTTCAGTTCCGAAGGTCTGTTGATGCGGAGCACGTTCTGAAGATCACTACTCACCTTTTTCTTCTGAATGGTATGGCAACAATGGGTGATTCAAATCTCTAGCTATGACCCATAAGTATCACCCTTTCAGGAAGACCTGACAATTACACCTTTTTTGCAATCAAATAATTCTTTACATTGTGATATTGTGCAAACAACAACTGTTGCTTCTTGATTAATCGTATCTTATTTCTTCCTGGTGTATCTTATTTCAGAACTGCAAACAACGTCATTTGGATATCATAATATTTTATTCTAGATGATGTAAAAAATCCTGTTAATATTTCCTTCATGTTTTGATTTGCTTCCAACTATCTGATTATGTTACATTTTATTTGTGAAGTAAAGAAAAAAATTACTGCGCATCAATTTTTGGAAGCTAGCTAGTGATAATCATCATATATTAAACTAAGGGCATATACCGGGTAATTCTTAAAGAGGTCACAAGCTGGACCTAGCGGACATGAGAAACATCATACAGGTTGAGAATTGCATTGTGACTTGTGGTCAGAAATATTACCATATCACTAACTTTTCTAACAGGGATTTGCTGTTTGTGCGCATTTGTACCGGTATTTTTAATAATCTAAATTAGCTTACTTTTTATATTTACCTATAATATTGTCAAAAATTGTGTTCAAAGATGATTAGATATACAAATAGCTGCCTAACTGTAATTTAACATTTGGGGATCAACCGGGCGAGCTTTTCAAGTTAATCGCCAAAACCATAAATTACGATAAAACGACTAAAACTGGGCAAGTACGACAAGAAATATTAAGAAATATAAAATTAAGAACATTTAAATACAAAAGAATACAAGAACAAATGCACACAAGTAGGTAGTTCATAATAAGAAATAGTCCGTATACTTAACCAGTATATAAAATAAAAGCAAGGTTTAAATTTAGAGTAAAGTGAAAAACAACATAAGTAAAGCACAAGTCAAGTACAGGCATGGATTCTGAAGTCTATTTCTTTACTTGATTTGTGCTTCATTTACGCTTTTATTCAATTTAGTCTACGTATCACAAAGTGTACCCTATAGCACAAAGCACGTGACATAAAGCATACCTTACACCTTTTAGGATGGTTTTAAATTTGCTTAAAAATTTTAAAAGAAATGAAAAATGCAATTTATTATTTTTTTAAAAATTTATTTTTCAGTTTCAGTTGACTAACATATAGTATCAGTAAAATATATGAGTAAATATTGTTATCACTAAATAAACAGGCATACAATTCAAGAGTATTCAAAATGTTGAAACTCCAAACTTTCTTTGAGAAAAAAAATTCTTTGACAGCTGAAAAATTCTTTATGCGTTATATTTGTAGAACATGTTAAGGATTTTCTACAGAAAAATGTGAAGAAAAAATTCAATAAAAGATTCAGAAGTTGTATCTTGTCTAGAGTCTCTAGAAACTTATATTGGGAACGTATTCTCCTTTTTCATTATTCCAAGGAGATATTTTAATATTTCCTCTTTCACATTTTATATATTTCTAACCCGTCTTTTTGAATTTCATTTCAATGCCGTTTGTAAAATAATAACGAAATTTATTTTGACTTTTTAAAAAATATATACCATTTCATATTTTGTGAATTATGTATATTTGATGCACATTTCACTATCGTAACACTTATTTATGAAAATCATGACATTTTAAAAAAGAAAAATTCAATATTTGAAGAATAGACATCCAATATTATACTGTCATGTTTGTAAATATTAATATAGTTTTAATGTTTTGAACAAACAGAATTATACATTTTCTGTTTAAAATAACTTACAGTTACATTGGCATGACAGAAGAAAATATTTAACATATTGTTTTCAATTTTCAGATATATAGCAAATTCTTTGAGAATTTTTCCAATTATATTAATATTATTCAAATTAAAATATTTTTTTTTGGAATATAAAATTAAACTTCCGTGACTTGCAACGTTTACAAATTTCATTTAAAGCGTCAACAATCAGTTATATCTTTAGTTTCAATTCTTTTTTATAGCATAAAGTAAACAGAGTTATTTGAAAATTCGTGATCAGATAGAAACATGGATTTATTTTAAACGTTTTATTCGGACCTGCTAGTGGTTGTTGTAAAACTATCCATCCTTCACAAGGGTAATAAAAAAAATAATTTTTCATCATTTTACTTCTGTTCTATTATTATTCATGTTTAACATTTAAGATGCTTCTTGTTGGATCAACAACGAAAAAGCATAACATGCCAGCTGATCATCATGGTAGCAAAATGAAATTTTTAATAATATTTTGATGGCTGCTGTTGCTCCAACATAGTATATATCTACAGCTTACTTGTTGACCATCGTAATGGTAAAACAACATCTGCCATTAAAATATGATGGTTGATATTGGTCGATCAAAAATCAAAAATTACTTGATGGTTTACCATCATAGCAATTAAGCAACATTTTCATTTTGTAATGAGGGAAGTTTGTTGGATTAAAACTTGATGGAAATTGTTTTATGATGGTGACTACCAACATAAACCATCAAAATCCTTTGAGTTTACCATCAAGAATTTTGTCTTGGTGTTACTAAAAAAGATTAAATATGGATATTTTTACAGTAGCTTTACATAGTTTTGGGCTAATCACTGCACAGCCAGAATGAGCTTCCTGTGATAATCTAATCAAATTATCATGACATATGAATTATTGGGAGAATTTACTGCTGCAAAAGTTTTCATTCTTATGAGTAATAATTAAAGTTGTTATTTTTAGAATAATATTTATTTAGTTTAAGCGATTCAGTGATTTTACTGTAACTGTTACTGTAAAAATTACTATATATTAGACTTTTTGTTCCATAACATTTTCTAGTGAAAATGGATTTTACCGCAATTTGATCTGGAATTTTTTTACAGTGTACCAGCGAACTTCTGATCACTTAAAAAATGCTTTAAAAATTAGCAATAAACGTCAGTAAATAAATGAAAATCATCCACTCCTTCCTGCTAAATCTTAATCATCAGGAAAGAAATATGTGAAAAAATTAAGTAAAATTATGTTGAAATAATAAGCGATATAATAAAAGCAGGTCGTGATATAAAATTCAAAAGTGTATTTTTATCTATATTCTAGAGGGGTCAACCGGCCGTCGACTTGCTTAACACCCCAAATCCCATAAATGTTAAGCAATAGTTTTTTTTTGGGCGTGAAACGGATTGTTACAATAAAATAAACAAGTACAAGAGGCTGGGGTACTGTGAACCATGCTATCAACAATTATTCAAAGATATATCAGAAAATTGGGATTCGCATCTCAATATGATGTAATTTAATTTTTATTTGATCTACTTCTTATGGAGTCCAATCAATCCACGAATATCCAGAAAAATAAAGAAAGTAAGGTAATGAATCATCGAAGTATTTAAGCAACAAATTAGCAAAATAATAAATCAGCGAACTGAAAAATTAGTGAATCAACGAATCAGTCAATAGAAGAATTAAAGGTTCTCTAAAGAGATGAGTCAGTGAATTAATAGACTCTTGAATCAATTTACAAGTGAGTAGGAAAACCATGCAATGAACAAATCTGTGCAGAAGTGAATCAATGAATCGGCAAATTAGTATAATCAGCAAATGAATGAATCGGTATATTTTGTTTTCCGGCACCATGAAAACGCCATATTAGAGATGAAACAGTGAATGAACAAAGCAATGACTAGGTGAATCAATTTATCTAAAGTAAAAAACGATGCAGCTTTATTGTGATATATTTCTATCCCTTAAGTGAAAGATAAAAATTTTTTTTGCTAAGATTTTTGCAAATTACATAAAACATATCAGGAGGAATTTTTTTCTAACAGTAGGCACTGAACTTCTCGTTCTTCGCCTTAGAAAATGCCAAACATTTTGCTCATTTAACTTATACCATACGGTACCCGCGAACCGCGAACTCAACTAAGAAACACAAGCAACATTAACCACGCCTCATTGACACAGAATTCAGAATGTGGGCCACATTCACTCATCCAACAACAGAAGACAACACACAAATAGAAATAACCATTTCCTGCTCAGAATTCGAACCCGCAAACATCGGCTTAGTAATCAGGTACACTGATTACTAGACCACCTGGTCGTCAGCAAGTGGGATTATCTTAACGTTCGCTAAAATAAAAAATTAGAAAAAAGATCACTGAATTTAAAATGAAACTTTTCTTTTCAAGCTTAAAATATAAATACATATATAAAGAATAATAAACCTATTTGATGCTTGGTGCAAATATTGTAACTTAATTTTTGATCAATACGCATTGTTCTCTATCTATCTAAAGTAGATATATCCATAGCCTAAACTTGATAACCTCAACTGAAATATATTTCCAACTCAGCAAAAATATTTCCATTTATAGATCGATTGAATTCATGCTTTCAATTCATGCATTATTAATTTTGGTAACGGTAAGGATAGTGTGTACTTTGATAATAAAAAAAAAATGTAAAAAAGAAAGAGAACGGGAAGGAAAGAGGATGAAAATATGCTGGTATTGGACGTTATTTTTGTGCTCCTTATCCCAAGATTCCATCTTTAAAATCTAATGGTGAAATAAAATGAAATCTGGATTCGCTTAGATCTTTCGTAGCAAAACATGAATAAATCCACTTTTTTCTTGTTCTTAAAAGTAAAGTATTATTTTATGTAATCATGATATAGAAATGAAGGAAAAAACATATTCGCTAAATATATATTGGTAAGATAGGAAATATATATCAAAGCGGGACCTCAAACAATTTGTAGAATTTTTTAGATTCATCTCTTACACCAGGAAACAAAAGAAATTGAAAATATCTTTAAGACATACAGGAATCAAGCTCTTTTTACTGTAATAAAATTTCAAACGCAATTTTTGTTAGGGATGTATTGGAAATGGTTTTCAAAATATCAACAAAGTTTTATTGTATCAGCTCCTAAATTTGAAATGTTATTCTGATATGTATGTCACTTAGTCTGTAAAAAAAGTACCCGAAATGCCACTTGCCAATCATCGTGAATTTTCACGAATAAATTCCTTCTAGCATATATTAATTATAAATGAAACATTTTGCTGTGTCTGGTTCGCTTTAGTTTCGAAAAAAAGGGTTTTGAGTAACAATGCCTTTCACCTGAATTTCGACACCCAGAAAATTCTGTCAGTCTGACATGTTTTTAAACTCGTTCAGAAACAAAACTCTCATTATTGATGATTCGTCAAAGCTTGAACTTTATTGTATTTCTCCATTTCATGCAATCATTTTCTCATGGGAAAACATGATTTTTGACGAAACGCCAACACTCAAATGTTTGAGGAAACTGCTCCACCAACATTTATAATTTGATATTTTAAAACCATTTTCTTTGCATGATGGGATACGACAGTGGTTACTGAACTTGCTAGAAAAGCATTGTTCGGGGTTCGAAATTTCGGGATTAATTAGAACTCGCTCGTTCATACACTTTTCATTTTATGTAGTATTTTTAATCAATAATATTTATTGATCGATATGTTTAATTAAGCGTGATTTTGAGGAAACTCCTCAAACAAATAAAGAAAATAATTTCCTCATTTTTTGAAGAAAAAAAAATAATTCAGCATAGGAATATTTTCCAGAAAACGGTTTCGACAAAAATGCAGAACGTTTCGTAAATTTTGAGCATCCATTTTTTTCATTGAGATGCCTTTAAATTTAGCACGAGGGCACAATCCTCCAAAAAAAATCTCGTTGTAATAATTGTCAAATACATATAAAGTGAACAACAATAATGATTTCTTTTGGCAAATACTACATAAGAATCATTTTTAATTTAGAGAAAACTCTTGAAGTGCAAATTATTATCGTATCTCAATATATATATATATAAAATTAAAAGTAAGTCTGGATGCAGGTTCTTTGTTAACTCGAGTACGAGAGCACCGGCTTGGATCATGTTTTTTTATTTTATTTTTCAACAGTTTGCCAACTTTCAAGAGGTTGTTTGAAACAATCATCTCTTTTCGGCGTTATGGGCATAGTATCGAAAATTCGACACTTCATTAATGAAAACCATAGTTATAGACTAAATCGTGCGTTGTCATAGATATAGCATTTTTACAAAATATTTAAAAATTCGAAGCTGACGAAGCCACAAGAAAAATTTAAATATCCTTAAAACTAAACTCACAAGCAAGTACAACAAGCTTAAAACAAATATTCAGGCGAACATAAGTTATCAAAAATTTAATAAATATATTTCTTTATCAGTGGATTATTCTGATTCGTCCAAGAGCATTTTAATTTCAAGGCTTTTAAATTTATAAAATTTCAATATTGAACAATTTACAAACTGTTAATAATAAAAATTATTTGCTCACGTTTATCACGAATTTTAAATTCTCAAATTTTATATTATTAACCTTTGTGAAAATATGAACTCTATAATAAAATCAGTACTTATCAGTTATTGGAACCAAGAAGTAAAGTTCGCCAACGCCAGAATCTGATTTAGAAAGGTCACTGACTTCCAATAATATACATAGAAAAATAAAATATGACAATATAGTGAATATTATAGAAAGCGATAATTATTGAATGTTCCTAAATTTTATTTAGGTAACGTAGAAATTAGATTAAATTTGCATTGATTAGTAATTGGGTATTAACGCCTGCTATATATATATATATATATATATATATATATATATATATATATATATATATATATATATATATATATATATATATATATATATATATATATATATATATATATATATATATATATATATATATATATATATATATATATATATTTATATATATATATATATATATATATATATATATATATATATATATATATATATATATATATATATAATGATAAATTAATAAACATGTGAATATTTCTAGTATTCTTTCAAGCATGTGTCAACAGTATATGAAGAATATTATGCGAATATTTTTTCTAAAAATGAAATCTGTGAAATAAATCATCACGAATTTGAATATAATTTTTTTAAGGCATTATAATTTACGAAAGTAACATAAAAGTTTCTTCTACTTCATTTAATTCGCATTTTAGTACAAAAAAAAAACGAATAACTGAAATAACTGTGTGAATAAAATACAGTTATTAAGAATGGTAACTTATATTTCCTAGTTTCCTTCATGTAAAATAGGGCAACTGATTTTTTCTTCAGAAAAAATTGACATTCCATGTAAAATACGAAAAAATGCAAATTCTTGGCTTTTTTTTCATTTAGAGATTGAAAGATTTATAAATTTTTTATTTTGCTTTTATTTTTTGTAGGGAGACAATTTAATGGCATCCAAGAACAAGTCAAAAAACCAAAACTCATCACCACCCAAAAAAATAAATATGCTTAAAAAAGTAAAACACATTAAGCTTCTTAAGAAATTTAATTAAATTCTGCTGTAGCATAGTTAAAAAAATGAAAATAAAATCCTGAGAATTTTCTATATTAAGAGAATCAGTAAATTAAGAATACTTGAAAACTAAGAGTAATTACAAAACCTTAAATGCGTAATGAAACCCAAAAACTTTCGAAGCCTACACTTTGAACAAAAAAACAATTATTTAATTTTCAGTTTTTAGTTTATCACTCAAATTAAAAAATATATTATAAAATTTATGAATATTTTTTAGAAACTTGTTTTGTTTTATGATTGAATTGAATTATTTATGTTTTTTGTTTAATTTTATTTGTCTTTCTGTTTTAAATTTGGCTTGTGCTAAAAAATTTGCAGTTTCTCAGAAAAATTGATTTCACGTAGATTTAAAACATTAGTACCTTAGTCTGTAATACGCTTAAAATTTTGCTGCGAACTTAATGATGTGTTAAATTAAGCCTTACTTTCGTTTAAGTTGATGTTAAATTAAGCCTTATTTTTGTTCAAGTTGATGCTAAATAAGACTTATTTGTGGTCTAGTTCAACCATATTATCATGTAATCAAGGATAAGAAGTACTATGATATATTTCAAACTAGTACTACTCTGAAGTTGCATCAAATTTGAACTATGTTATGGTTCTACTTGTTGCAAATAATTTCTTAAGTCACATTATGATGAAAAGTTCATTTAACTTTAGTAATGTTTTTAAATAATCCATGGAATTATGTCAAAAAACTTTATGACATACGGTAATTCAATAAGTCTCGCAAACTTAATAAAATAAGAAATTGAAGCATTTGCATGGTATGTACAGCTTAGCATTGTATTGTAAATTTTAAGAAATACCTTAATTTAGCACCTTAGGGTAGAATTATATTATGGTACAGCGCACTCTTAAATTTCAAACAGCATACTTACATTGAAATAGTAGCAATTATTCACAAATTAAAACCTTAATAATCTCATTTTCAACTAAATTTGATAAAGAAGTAATTCATCTTGAAAGGATTTATAATTGTAAAGCGTACAAATAATTTTTTTGCAAACTGAAATCTATTTATTTATGACGTATGTTTTTGAAACTAAATCTGAAGAAAATCTATAAGAATTTGCAACCTAGATTTCTTCAAATTTTTGTACAGAAAAAAATCTGAGGAAAATTTATGTCTTAAATATCTTGACAATTTATTTAGCTGATTCGTTATAAAAAATATTAAAAATATATACATTTATTTTCTTATTGCATGCAACCTTAGATACAAGTTTCTGTTTTCTCCATGGACATACTTGTATACTTATTTAGTCTCTGTAAATTTCTCAAAAATGTTCTGAAAATTCAGTAAAAATGTATCAAAATAACTCTGAAACAAATATTAGTCGAATTTTAAGAAATTATGCATTCAAAATTGAAAAAAAAATGAGCTCCTTCTTAAGCAAAATGCATAGTCTCAAATGTGATGCGAAAGGCGAAGCGGCTGAACGAGACCTACGTTGGCTGCCGGCAGGATTCGAACCATGGGCCTGCAGGCTCGTAGTAAGGCTCTCTAACCACCAGTTTTCACCGAAGACCAGTCAGAGTTAATAAGCTTTATCTAGCGTTCACCATACAAAATTACACACTATGGCATACTAATTTCAAAGTTCAGTGACGATGGCAAGGGCTGCAATTTCGAAAATATGGTCTCAAAAGCTTACTCAGGAGATTAGTAGTTTTAATTTCAATTTTTGCTTCTATATCCTAAAAGCGTTTAAATGAATGGAATGTTTCTCACAATGATATGTAATTGTGGCGGTTATTACATGAAGCTTCCTAACTCTCCCTGTACTGGAGTGTACAATTATGTTGGTCAGAACATCCTTCTTTGAACTTGGAGATCCTTCGTTCGAGTCCTGCCGGCAGCCAACGAACATCTCTCGCACACATTTTCTCCCTTCACATCACTTTTGAGAAAATGCACCTTGTTCAAAAATGAGTATGTGCTGTCTCAAGTTTGAATACACAGGGTATTCAAATTCGACAATTATTTGTTTTTATTTTCACACAGTTTTGCTCGATTTTGAGAGAATCGTTTTTTACAGTGCTCTGTCTCGTTTCGAGTATATCACTTCAATAAAAGAATCACTTGAATAAAGGAATATTTTGTTGAGCCCAATAGTATGCATTTAATTTTGAAATTATTACTCAAAACGAAGAACCCTTTAAGTAGCTTAATGTTTTTTCTTCTCGTACAGATCCTAAGCTTAATTTAAGTTTTAATTAAAAAGAATATTTTCCTTGAATTTCTTGCTTCCCTAATTACTCCGTTTGAACATTAAGTACTTTGTTACCGTCATATTTCAGAGATAACTTTAGTGAGTAATTAGTTTTAAAATTAGAAGCACTTCGTTAAGAAGTTGTTGTTAAATAAGGGAATTTACATAATTTGTTTATTTTGTGAAGTTGAAAACAGATGTTTTTACGAGTTAAAAGATGTTTCAAATTAAAACAAAACATTCAAAATATTAATTAACTTTAGTTTACAAGGTAGAAGTTTGAGGGAAAACGACTTTTTCATGATTTCTGTGTTTAGATATATTTAGTTATATTTACATAGATAAAGCGTTCTAGAAAAAAAAAAAGGCGAAGCATTTTGTGCTTCGCGTTAAAACAACTAAGAATTCTTAATGGTGTTATAATTATTTTGATCATTTAACTTTTAAAAGAAAAAGTACTGTCGATTTATACGGAACATATTTGTGGAAAAAAGGGAATTGTAACTACACAGATCGACATTATGAAGCGTGTTGAACTATAATATCGTAGAAATTTCCTTCAACTGAGGTGGATCTAAGCATAATGACATTATCACATTTATTAAACTTTTTACGAAATACTGTGGTTCAATTTGAATGGAAATATGGTTCAATTCAACCTTGTACAAGCTTCAGCAATTTTGTAGTGTTTTCATTTGGTTCAATGTTCCTATACAATTTTTCACCTCACACAGAATTTTTCTAGCAAATTTAAGTGATTAGATAAAAATAAACATTCTTTAAAAGTTCATACTCAATTTACAGTTTTTTCTACTAACATTTCACTCATTTTTCTAAAACTTAGGATGCTTAACAGATAGATAGAATCCCCTTAACAACTTATTTTTTGTTAAATTTAACTTCCTTTCAGAGTTGCGGTTCGAATATTTTGTGCTTTAAAAATTATACTACTCAATTGGATTTTTTTTTTGATAAGGGAATATGATAATGAAATACAGATTAAAACATTAGCGAAGTATTAAGATGAAAAATGGTGAAATTTATAACAGCGATTATTGTCAGTCTTGTAATGAATTAAAATTGTGTTCAATAATATGGCGACAAATTAGCCAAATCGGCCAAGTTGGTTCTCAAATCATTTAATTATTATGAAACAGCTAGTATGTACGGGCCTATTTCATTGCAATTTTAGACAATAGCAATTAGAGAGGAGTGGTGGCTGAGGGAATATAGCGTTCGCTTTCCAATAAGGTGAACCGGGTTCGAATCCCAGCTGTGGCTAGTTGATACGAACTCCACCCCCAGCTCGCACCGACCAGAGTGTTGAAATAAGATATACATAGTAGTTGACGGATCATGGGTTAGAATCCCATTGCTGTCAGCAAACCGTGGGAGGTTTTTGAGGTTTTCCTCCATGTAACGCAAGTGCGGGTTACTTCCATCTAAAATTCCTCCACGAAAAGGAATTTCTCCCGATACTTGAACCTAGAGTTCCCTTGTCTTCTGAATTAGGTTCAAAATTACAAAGTTACTGAGTTAAACTTTAGTAGTTGTAAACTCATAATTGGATTAGCTGTTCAACAACGGTTATAAAATATAAATAGTCTTTAGTCATAATGCCAAGATAATTTAGATAAAAAAATATAAGTTCTTCGACGTACTAAGCTTGTCTGCACGTCATTTACGGCTGTTTGCTCAAATTTATGTAAAAGCGCACGAACAGCCTGTCTATAATAGGGAGGCTCCTCCAACGGCTTACGATGAAATTTCCGACAAGCATTCATATTTTTTGTGGTGTATCTCTTTCTTTGCGATTTCCTAAGAGTTTTGACACATACTTTTGTGCCTGTATATTAATGACGACAATTACAGAGCATCCTGTATAAATTTTATACATTATTTAAAGATTCATGACAACAGAGTTTTCATCTTAATATTTCTCTCTAAGATTGAAAATTATTTATAGTCCTCACGATTTCGATTATGTAAAACATTTAGTAACCACTTTTTACGTTTATTAGTAATTTAGTTACCACATTGTAATGAAATAGATTTTAAAGATATCAGCGTTACAGCGTTACCTGTAACGTTAATATATCTAGAAGACTTTTGAAACAGTATCGCAATCTTTATTGCAATTTTTATTATTCATTCGATATTATTAAGTTATTTTCAATGATTTCAGATCCGATACCATGTATGATTTAGAACCTTCCATCTATTTTCGAAATGTCAATAACTTATCTTCTTTTAAAGAACTATTTTTAGAGTCTCAGAAAAATGAGACTCATTGTTTTCCGATATTGAAAAAAGTTGAGAGATGAAATGGGTTTGGTGTCTAAAATATATTTATAATAATTATTGAAACTTCAAATAAACACATATTGAGTTTCATAGAATTTTCCTTTTTTAAATTGGGTATATTTAATACGAAACTAAATAATTATTTTGCGATATTACTTTCAGTTGCTTCTTTAAAAATATCTAGTTCACGTTGAGATTTATGCACTGTAAATTGGGGATACTCTTATCTAACAGACCGAAAAGTTGTATTTTTTTCCGATCAGTTTTAATTGAGTTGTTAAGGTGTTAAGAAACTGGAAGAGACATAATTTAACCCTTTGACACAGATGGGACACTGGTGTCCTTTTTCTATATTTGTCTCTGACGCTTAAATTACAAACTAAAATATATTTTGGTAATTTTTAATTATAAGAAACAGTCTTATAGTTACTAAAAAACTCTTCCAGATCTATCGGAATTATAATTGTACTAAATAGAAAATCCAAACAAAGAAGTTTTATTTTTTTTCATTCATTTTCAAATGTTTATCAATAATTGATTTCGCAAATTACAGGCATTTCAATAATAAATAAATATTTTTCTAAAATATAAATCATTGCAAATAAATACAAATTTGAAAAATTATTGTTTGGAAGTGTGGTGTGTTTGAAAGATCTTACCGTTAACGCAGAAAAAGGACCCCGGTGCTTTATGCTGTATTTCATAACCTCATAAATTATTAAAATGCTAAATATAATATTTTGTAATTTATTTTCACAAAAATAAATAAACACTAAATAACAAAAGCATAAAAATTATGTTTAATAAAATTTCTAACTCAAAATGTTAAAGGAATTTTTTGCGCTTCGTTGAGAAAATTATTTGCTGTTGTATTGACTGCACATGAGGTATTATTAAGATTTATAACAATGCAAACTTTTTGCAAACTTTTATCTGTAAAAACTGCACTAGAAATATAGTAATTAAAATAAATTTGAAATTTGTATTAATAAATATATGATAGAAACAGTCATTTTAATTTCTTTTCATTGGTTTAATTAAAAAATATATTTTTAGTTTTTACAGAACGAAATAATATACTTTATTGAGGTAAATTTTGTCCAAGACTGCATTCAAGTAAATTAGTAGCAGCTGTAAACCTTGAAGTCAACCAGCTGTAAACCTTGTCAACAACTTACGAATGATCTAGAATATTAAAAACAACTAAATTTTTAAATAGAATTTTTAAAAATTTTTTTTGTATACATTCATTTACAATAAAAATTTAACTAAGTTTTGATTAATTAAAATTTTATTTTGATCCTCCCATATAAGAACGTATAATTACTTGATGAGTAAAGCATAATTTGATTTTAGAAATAATGTAATTTCAGAAACATAATGTAATTTCAGATTTTTTGAGAGATGCCTCTGTTTAAAGTATCCCCAAACAGAATTTTTTATTTGTTTAAATATTTATCTACATGGAAATAATATACAACAATTGTTTTCTCTCATATAATTTCGCTTTTATTGCGACTATCTTTATATGACCCCCGGAGAACTTTAACGAGTTTTCCTAGCTTTGTAAGCACGATGCAGCAAGTCAAGTTAACCAAATCTGTAAGTTGAGCCCCTTTCCTAGGTGGCCACCCTAAGTTGGCCTCTTTTATCGAAATTATCCTCTATAATTAAAGGGAATCTTCTATGAAATTATCTTTTGTAATATAAGGGTCCAAATATACTTACTTATTCGCTTAGTTACAACGTTAAAAAAACCTCAAGTATGAATAAATCTTCATATATCTTGATTATAAACCCTGGGAAGTTGATTTTTTAAGGTTGTTTCTGAAGTCGAATTCAAATAAACTTCAAATAAGCCTCAAAAAACACCTTAAACATTTTAAGGGGTGAGAAGATATGTACACCTATCACGTTTTTAGTACTTGTTACTAATGTTCAGTTTGTGCACCTCATCCTGCCTGCATCTTATTAAAAATCAGTTTCAAAAATTCTTTCAATTGAATGTTTTTTTTAAAATTTTTAGCACCACAGTAGCATCGATGCTTTCCTGTAGTATTGTTCACATCTGTAGTACATAAACTCTGTCCTTCATGAGTTTATGCAATGTCTACAATATTGTAGAACACATCACTGCCTTGACAGAGTTTGATAGAAATATGTTATTGAAGGTGTAGACGGAACTGGCTTAACATTGGGATGTGAACAATGCGACCAAAGCTGCACATTTTGAACATTTGTAGTAGGTATCAGAAACTTGTTGAGTATATGCATCTTTCCGTATATCACCAGTCTCTGTAAGCAGTCTACTTCTAAATATATAGTCCTCTGAACTAGATGAATCATTTAACATTATAACAACCAGATTTCGAACTTAGCTAAAACTGACATTTGAGGTCGATTTGACCCTCAAAAGAAATTGATGTTATTTCGAAGTAAATGAACAATATGATGAACATTTTGAAAAGTACAATACGTAAGAGTTTTTGAAGATTAAATTTTATTTATTAACGCAGCAACAATATTACATTATAATGTAATTTTTCATTGCAGATTATTCTTTCGCAAGAGTACTAGTACTACGAAAAAAAACAAACGACATGAATATAAATAATAACTAATATATATTGACACATAACATGTTTCAAAATGTTAAGTTCCATCACTAGTTAGGCATTAGCGTAGGCGTATAAAGAATATACGCGTGATGTAAAAGTGACAACAAAACATCGTCAAATTAATTTTCTAGCATTTCTCATAGCTAGTATTCGTTTAATTCCTTGTAATGTTGAAAGGCATGTTTATTACATTTCAGGGGTTAAATTTTATCAATTAGGGGCTATCTGATGGCAAATTCCTAATTTATAGTTCTTCAACAAACACAAGAATGAATTCACAGTTAGGGGTTGCAAAAGATTCAAGCATTGAGTACAGCAATATCATAAACGTAGTAAGAAAATGCAAAACATTTGTAGGTTTCACCTCTGGTGGAATAATTACATTGCATCTGGTATAATAAAAAAACGTCACGTTTCGTTCTAGAGAGTAAGTGGTAGTGTTTGGCTTCTACTTTGTGCTATCGTTGCTGTACTCTGTCTGTATCGGTGTACTATACATAGTTGCAACACTTTCGCAGGAATACTATTCTGAATTATGGTATTTTTCTTTTGCGCCTAAATAATAAATATTTAGTTTTCATTTTGCTGTGCAAAAGATGAATACCAAGACGAAAAGTGAGACAAGGAGTAAATTTTCTTTTGTTCAAACGTAGCATCCGTCTAATATAGGTTTTTTTTCATAAAAAAAATCATCTGCAAGTCTTACTGAGTCAAAAGACAATAATTCCACTGCGTCTGAAGTTTAGGTTCCATAATTAAAGCTATATGCTTTTCCCAGGTCGTAATTCATTTGCCCGTTTTTCAATGCACAAATAAAAATAGCCATTAAAAAATTCCTTTTTTGGACTTTATCAGTTGAAATCAAAGTTATGTGGCTTAAATGTCATACAACAAATTTTAACGATATCCCGAAAAATATATCTAAGGAATTATCAAAACACAATATTTAATTAATTATTAGATATTTTCTCTATTTTTTAGCATTAGAAATGATTTACCGTATAAATTATAGCATTAGATTTATACACAGTTCAGTCACATTAATGTGACCACCACCTACTTTCGACGTCAACGTGAAATAACCAATCACAAAAGGTAGGTGGCAAAAAATTACAGTGAAGTTTATATAAAGGATGTCCTAGGGAATCGGAAAGCATTTCAATCGTTGGCGTAATGTAAAAAGTAACGATTTATCGGACGTCTAAAAGGGCATGATAATTGGCTTTCGGGACAAGAGTGGACATTTCTGAAGCGGCTAATTTTGTGAACTGTTCACGTGCCGCCGTGGTAAAAGTATACCGTGCATGGCAAAATGGCACTTTCCAAAATCAGCGGCGTAGCACATGTAGTACACCACGGGTTATAGATGACAGAGGTGAATGAAGGCTACAGGCGTTCGGGCAAATAGACGTGCAATTGTTGAGCAACTGACCGTCCAGAGGAACCAAGGGGCTACCAAGAGGGTATTCTCAACAACGGTTCAGCGAACGTTGCTACGCATGGGCCTCCACAGCAGACGCCTGGTTAATACTTTTTACAGGTGGTCACATTAATGTGACTGGACTGTGTATTATAGTTTATATTCATTTACTCGTTTAAAAATTATTTGGTAGATTTTAAGCTAATCCTGTATATCATTTAATTAATACTGTATATTAAAGATATCCCAAAAGATATATACAATAAATTAATACCAATATTTTTAATTAGTTTTAAGAATTGTACTGTATTTAACATCTTAAAATGGTTCATCGTATAAATAATTACATTTAATTTATTTTATAGTTCGTATTAATTTGCTTGTTAAAGTAAACTATTTGGAAGATTTAATCTAGTTTAACACATTATTTCTAATAGATATAAAGGAAATGTTTCCAAAGAAAATAGAAAGACTGAATTGTCTTTTAATCCCTGAAATCTTCAAAGGACCGACATTTTAAAACAAAATAAATTCCGTGTTTCAGCAACATTAAGATCAAAACAAAGTGGTAGTTAATGAATAGGAAACGAAAATACTTCCTCCGTCAATAGTGCCTTCACGACAAGAAAAAAAAATTAAGATGTTACAAGTTGATGTTTTCTCCATTTATTTGAAGTTTATTTAAAGATATTCTGACAAGTTGAACGAAAAAAAAAGAAATAATGATGGGAAAATTTTTACTAAAAATCTAATTAAAATTCGCCGTAGAAAATCATGTTTCGCAGTATTTACTCAATTCACATTAAAAGAATTTATTATTAGGAAAAAAAACGATAAATAAATAATGTTTATTTTTTAGAAGGGGATGCTAGTAATTCAAAGTTTTTTGAACTAGCTTATGGATCACATATTTAATTTAATTATTTTTAATCCTTACATTGCATTTGTTCGAATGTTAACTATTTGCACCAAGTAAGGTAGCGAAATTTTTTGCATGGATTATTTCAGAAATATGTAATTGATTTAATGGTAAGGACATCGAATCGAAACCATATTTATACCTTATTTTCTAAACTGATAAATAAATTTTGGATTTGAAAATAAATTTTGGTGCTTCCAAAAGCATAACATCGATAAAATTTGCCCGTAAATTTAATTTGAATTTGTTGCTAAGTTGACCCATATTATGGAATTTCTTGAACTTGTATACGAGACACTATGGTTCAACTTGAATCGAAACCTGCTCAAACTTTACACCATATTAAGGCTGCAGCAAATTTCGACTTTATTGTGGTACTTAACTTAAATCTCTTTATTCCAATTGGTGTATGATGCCATAAGTTTGGCGTTCCATATCTGCAGGTCAAGAGCCACTTTTCTTACTCTTCCCCCATTCTAAAATGCTTCTTTCTTTTATTATCATTTGTCTAAAGGTTAGTTACGGCTGACCTCTTTTTCGTTCTCAGTCCGGCGCAACGTTAAAGCTGTCTAGTTGGTTCTTTTAAAATCATTCTTAGTGTGTATCTTATCCAGGATCATCTTTGGTTTTCATTTCTATTGTTATGGATTTAGTTTTTGTTTTAAAATAAAATTTGCTCTTTGTAAGTTTATTTGACCTGTGTATCTTTGAAATTCATCCGAGGCATTCAGTTTAAAAAATTTTCCGGTTTGAGTTCGTATTGCTTTTCGATTTTCCATGACCCGCTGCCATATAAGAGCACAGATTTGACTGCGAGCATCAAAAATTTACAACTTGAGCTTATTCCTTAAATTAGGTGATTTCTAAATTCTTTGAAGTTTCTGAAAGCTTATTGTGCTTTTTAAATTCTTGTTATTCAAGATAGAAATATTAAGACTTAACGTTGAACTGATTCTTGAGAGTGCATGCTAACAGTTAATTAGGAGAAGCACCTACTATGGTTCCTTTCTCATGACGGTATTAGTGGCAATGAGAATGAGAACTCTACAGAAGACTGTTTCATTTCAGATTCTACTGTCATGTATTATGCACATTTATCCGAAAATCAGGATGCAACCTCAAGATCTTTGATACCATGAACCAAATCGGAGAGGTTTCTAAAACTGCATTAAGCGTGTAGAGTATTCCAGATATCGCCAGCTTATATTTTATTTTGTCTCAATTTTAACATTGAACGAGAGATTTTTCAGAATCCTTTCTTCGAATCCTTTTATCTTTTTTTATCTTTTGTCTTCAATATCTGAGTTTTATCTGTGAAATTGAAATTATCTGAGGTTTTCATATGGGATGGTAAAACTTTCCATGGATATATATATATATATATATATATATATATATATATATATATACAACAAAGCGTGTATCATAGGATGTCAGCTACAAATTCTCCATACTTCTCCTTGATGACCTTTTCTTTAAGGGTTATAGATGGTCAGCAGAAAACCAAAACACAGCTGCCCATACCATGAAAGATCCTCTCCGATGCTTGACAGTTGGGGAGAGACAAGCAAGATCATACACTTCTGAAGGTGTCTTTCAAGCGCAAACTCATTCTGTTGTAGGGAAAAGTTTGAAAGATGGTTATTTGGACCAAGCGAATGTCTTTCATTTATCACTCGACCAAGTTTATTAACTGATGCCAAATTTATAGCGACTTTTAACATTAATAGCTATGACAAATAGTTTGGGAATCGCTGCTATGTCGTAAATGTTATGTTTAGAAAGTTGTATCGTAACAGTACTTACTAACACTAAATAATCTAAATGCTGATTTAGCACTTAGACGTAGTTTATTTTTTAATTTTTTTTTTTTTAACCTAGCATTCGGCTGTAATACCAGTTGATGGTCTCAATACTTAGCTTTCGCTTCTGTCCACTATATTGGTTTGCCGAACTTGCCATGACTTTAGTCACCGTACCTGTCTCCACGCTTTTGCATAGAGCTAAAGTTTCACAAAACCTTCAGATATTGGTAACTTTCCTGCTAAATATTCTCTTAAGTGGCAGACAATGAATGCAAGGACATGATTAAAGAGATGGGTTTGTGATTGTGTTTTATCAAACCTATTGCAGTAGAGTAACAATTTAACCTCAGCAACTAAAAGGAAAAAAATCAATGCTTTTTCAAGGATAAAGTGGGGAGCTGGTATGACATGGACACTTAAAAACTAAAAACGTCTACAGAAATGTATCGGTAAGTTAAATAAATAAGTAAGTAAATGTGAATGGAAGTTATATATTGGTAGAGCAACAAAATGTATTATTTAAAAAAAACGAGCAATTAACTTTTTTACTGTAAAATCAAATGAAAAAAACCAAAATTAATAGTCAGTTACAATGCAACTAAGCAAACCATTATTATCCTCATACTTAAGTTATTAAACTCTGTTGGCTCTGGAGAGCGCTCGCCTCCCAATGAGTTCTTGTTCCTAGCTGTGGCTGGTTGATAATTCTGCACCCGGCTGGCACCGACCACATTGCTGAAATAAAATATCCTCAGCGGTAGACCGATCATGTGTTAGAATCACCATGCCTTCTGGCTATTAGTGGGAAGTTTCGTTATTTTCCTCTGTATCTAACGCAGATGCGGGATAGTTCCATTATAAATTCCTCCACGAAGGCTAGTTTGTCTCAATGCTTAATTGAGGAGTTCTCCTGTTTTCTGGGTTGGGTTCAAAGTTATAAGGATACGTAGTTGAACATTCATAGTCCTAAATTCACGATAGGGCTGGTCGTTCAACACCAATTAAAAAACAAAATTAAAAAATCTCAAGTTACTATTTCGTCATTACCTAGTAAAGGATTTGCGAATGTTTATTTGAAAAAATTTCTCGAAAAGTTAAAAAGAGAATTATTTTTCCTATATAGTAACACTACGAATAATAAAGTTACGAATAATAGTTAGCTCCAGTAGTTATTAAAAAGGAATTTTCCATTTTTGAAAGTAATAAAAAATGTGCAAAATAAAATCTCAAGAACCAGTCAGAACTATAAATTAGATTTAAAATCTGCATCACACGTTAAAATGTGGAAGTTTAATTTTAAACAAAAAAAAAAAAATAAAAAATAAGAGAATAAAATTTTATCTACACAATTATCTATTTTCTTATATAAGTGCCAAAAGAAAATATGGAAATTCAATACTCGTAATATAAGAGTCGAAATGAAAAAGAATATTTTTATGTCTTAGAAACATTTTTCAATGTACTTTCAAATATATTCTATCTGAAACTATAAAAGTTTAAAAAAAATCTCATTATTTTTATGACGAATAGCTTGAATCCCTGACTTAAATTGAGCACACAAATAGTATAAAATTTCAAACATAGAAACTTTGCATAGTGTAAAAAAACATATTAAGTTATGGGCATTTTATTATAATTTTATTTTCTACACTTTTAACTTATATTTATTCTATAATAGTGTTCGTTAAAATTTTTTGCAAAATTTATAATTTATATGATTTTAAGTTTTAAAAAATAATGATGAGTAAGTTATCAAAAAAAAAAAAGGAGATTCGTGAGATATTGTAGATAGTGGAGAAGTAATAAGGTGTTCTATTAATAATGTTGCTTTATATTTCAATTAAAAATTAATTGTAATAATAAACATTAACTACAAATTAGCATCTAAGTAATATTTAATTATCTAATACAGTTAAAACAGCGTTTTGCATATAGTGCATCAAACACGGGGAAAAAGAATCTGGTAAAATTATTGTACTGTATTATAATGATATTTCTAGCAACAAAAACCATAACTATGGTTAATACAACCAAAATACATGGTATTTAAATCATTCATTCTTCCATTCATGTAGTAGCAGTTTACCAGAAATTCTGTTTTTCAGAATTATATTTTCTATTACTACACATTTAGAAAAGAAATCAAAACTGAAAAGCAAATTTAACCAAATAAATGATTTTTTTTGCAATGCTCTAAGGAATCCTGATAAAATTATCAAATTTCAATACATTGACCAAAGTTTATTGCATTTTATAAAACCATATTTTGTTGTTAATTTTACCAAAGGCACTACAAACGCGCTTCTTTAAGAGTTACCAAGGTTTTTTGTACTTCCACAGAGTCAGAAACATTGTACATTTTACAGTTTTCTGGTAGTTTTGACCATATTTTTTTTTCAGTTCAAGGGGGTGGAATAGTTTCTTTTCTTTCTATTTTAAAATCTACACACAATTTTTCTTCTCCTTTATTTTTTATTCATTTACTATATTTTTTACAAGATATTTTTACAATGCTTTATAACCGTACAGGGTTCGTACGTTCGAGAGAAACGGTTACAACAGGTGCATAAAAAGCTGCATTTTTTTATGTTTTTCACTGTCACGCCATTTTAAAAGTATCTCCAATCCAAGTACTTAAATATGAAGAATTTGATTTTTTTTCTAGAACGAAATTTAGTCCTAAAACAGTTTTCAGCCTTTTTATATCAAAGTTTATACCACTTCATAATTGTTTTTCAGAAGAGTACGAACCCTGTTGCATACATAAAGATGACTTTTATAATGTAAGAGTCATTCTGATTTTCATATTCTCTTTCGTAATCCGTTGGGTAAACGTATATATCATGGCACTTTTTGTAAACAAAAAAATCCCAGGGGTAGTGTTTGATTTCCATTCAAAATGATTTTAACTCTGGAAGCCTCAAGGGAATAGTCTTATATTCTTTGTTTGCGAGAACAATCTTGATAAAGCACTTCTTATGCCTAGTCGTCAAATATGGACAGACGAAGAAAGCTTAAAGAAATTACTTCTTTTGCAGTAACTTATTCTTAAATTTTTGTAACGGCTTCACTTATAAATGCTTTGGTTTTGAATATATATATATATATATATATATATATATATATATATATATATATATATATATATATATATATATATATATATATATATTCAAAAGCAAAGCATTTATAAGTGAAGCCGTAAAAATATATTTTACGAATGATGTAAAAAAATGTCCTGCTAATTAATACTGTAATTTGATCCGGAATTTTTTACAGTGTTTCCTCCACACGTTCTGGTAAAATTTAGACATTCAAGAGCAAAAGTAATAAAATTAGGTAATGTATATAGCTTCGGTTTAATAAAAAAGTTTATTAAAAAATTTTTAGTTAAAAAAGGCTGTGAAATCGTAAACACTGACCACTTTTATGCTAATTTTTAAGAGTTGGGATATTGCTACTGTTTAGTTTACATAGTCTAATTTTGCAAGCATTGCAACCTAAGATTTTAAAGGCTTAGTTATTAGCAAAAATTATGCAGCCGGTGGTTTGAAATCAAGAATTTGCTTCATTTATCATTTCACGAACTTATATGACATAAAACAAGTGTTCACAATATATAAAATTTGGCTTAGGTAATAAGACTGATAAAATATTGTCCGTTTCTCTTTAAAAAAACCCAATAAAAACGTGAAAAACGATTGCATTTTAGATTTTGAAAGCAACAGTGTAGTTGTCACAAACCAAATTATGCTAATTGGATACTTGCAAGTCGAAAAGAACAAAGTGATTATGCCTAATCCTGTGATTAATTAGATGCTGCAACCGACGTCACGCGGGTGTTTTGAACCTGCTTAGCTTCTGAATCGCTAAATGACACGATTTACCAGCGATATGTTACTTGCTGGCATCCACTTATGCGCTTTTCCTTCTAATAACCCAGGTAGCAAAACGATAATATTTAACACAGGAAAAATGCAATATAATACTGATGTGATAGAAAAAGCTAGGCTCCTGAATTCTATCTTCTAATATTAGAGCTAATTAAATAATATTCTATTTAACATTGAAACTTCTAAAATTATCTTCTCTTTCATTACTTTTGCTCCAGCGCCACTTTTTCATGAAAACGCACCTCATATTATTAATAAAAAACAGTTATTTATGAAAGAAAGCAATAAATTAGAATGCTCCTTAAAAAATAATTTTCACCAATTCATTTTTATGCCAGAAAACGCAAAAAGATATTAGTGGATAAAAAAGTAGAAATTTTTTTTTAACTGCTGAGTTGCATTTTTTTCACTATTGTTTACATCTGTCGGCAGCTAGAATGAATCATCTGAAATATAAATTAAAATTCAGTTACTTTTTTATGACTTTCTACTTTACATAAAACATATTTAGTTACATATTACTACTTTACATATTTAGTTACATAAAACATTTAATTAGTATCGTCGGTAGTGTTTTTTCCTTCAGTCAAAAATTAGCTAGAGGAATAATAAAGCAATTCAAAGCATAATGTGTTAGAAAGGATGTTATAAAGCCATTCAACGTAATTAGTAATCTTGACCTTTTAATCAAAGCATTTAATTTCTAATTAAGGAATCATGCATTCAATTAAGTCAGTAATTAGTATGATTAGTTTTCAATATGACTATGATGAAAACAGAGCTGGTATTGATACGGAAATCTACCGATTGAATTTTATTATAAAAAATATCACAATGTTTTAAAAATATTTTCAAATTAAATAATTGAAGTTTCAAATAAATATTCAATGCTTAATAGTTTTACATTTAGCATTTTCAGAGTAAAGTTTTTTTTTCTCATCTAATTTTGGCTTGATCTGCAAGCTAATCTAATAGGAAGTAACAATTAAATTTTGAGATGGGCTGCTGGACACTGCTAATGGAAATCTGCTGGACACTCTGATGGAAAATTGGAGGTCCTGAGTTCAATCCCGACAGCAAACAAAACAACCGGTGTGCAAACGCAGCAAGGTGCACTTTAAATCTCTTGTTGCAGAAAGCTCTCGTGCTGGTTGTTGTGAAGATGTATGGAGAGAGACGATTCATTCCGGCTGTAATATTTACGTGGTATACGCACAATTAACTGTTGTTAATGTTTAAGTAATAAGAGTAATTAAATGCTTAACAGTTTTGAAAAAATTTAGACATATTTAAAACTTGGTTACCTATAGTTTTTCAATATATAGGACGCATTTTTATTTTAATATTGTCGTTAAACATTAAGTTTAGCTTATTCTAACTCCAAGTCTAGTGTTTGTTACTCTAATTTTGAACTATTCGGTTTAAATTTGAGATAAGGAGTACATATATTGTTTTATTTTTGTCATGTTTAAAACAACATAATAGTAAAAATTTCATTGAAATTAAATGTAAAGTTCAGTTAAGGAACATTTACTTTATTGTAAAGACAAAATATTTAAATCAATGCAGAAAAGAATCTTGTTTAAATTTTCATCTAAAAGGTCCTGTATATTGTTTGGGAAAATAAGCTTTTTAAATGCATAACATAGTTTTTTGTAAGACTAATTTATCAATACCAGAAAATCGACTCCGGCCTCTGCTCAATGTTTCGCATTTTCTTTCCTTAGAAATCTGTGTTTAAAATATTTACATATAACACATAGTTTTGTTTTGGAAACCTATTTTCTATGTTCATAACGCATAATCTCTAATAAATGAAATACAAGCAGAAGGATTGTTTTGAACAAAAAAAAATTTTACAATGGCAGCGTTCTTAAAAGAGTCATTGATGTTTAATAGAATTTTGGTAATTAATACTAAAGATAATTAATAATAATTAATAATAAAAGATGATGTAAAAAATATTATGTTTTTTCGTCTTATTTTCGTACGCAATTATATGATTGTGCAAATTTCATTTAATTTATATAAAACACTATATTTTGAAATTTAAATGTTATGTAAATGTTTTGGCTAAGATTGTTGGTTTAGTACATAGCATCTTTTAATATTTAAATTTCTGATGTGCCCATGTAGAATTATTTTTAAATTATAAAAAAATTATTGGTAATTTTTAAAATTACATGCTTTCCTGGTTTCTCTTGCTGAAAAAATTTCTACCGTGTGTTTGGATTTTGTTTCAGGTGTTTTGTTAAGTAAAATTTCAGATACTAAAAGAATAAAGTTAAGTAAGTGTTTTTCCATTTAATTTAAGTGGAAAAGAAATGGAAGAAAACGTATGTAAGTAAGAAGTGTAAATATTTCTAAATTATTTTTTTTACTGTTTCAATTATTACAAAAAATGACAATTTAAAATGTCGACCTATTTTATTTTCAGATTATAAGGGAACAATTTTTTTAAAAGTTAAAATTTTCACTCAATTCAAATATAAATACAACTTTATAGTTCTATAGTGTGGTTTTTATTACATAATTTCAAAATCAGAATAATGTATGATAATTGTGAATTTACAAATGGCTAGAGTAAAATGATAAATGACTGAAGATATTAAATTTGGCTCATTTGTAAAAAAATATTAGGAATGCATTTAAAATTAGACGTAAACATTTGAAATAATTAGTAATATCAAATTTATCTGAGAACTCATTGTATAACGAAAAGAAAAAAAATATCAATAAAAGTTTAATTCAAGTATTATTTTATTAAATTTGAAATAGTCATTAAAAAAATCAACTGCACACAAAATATACTTTGGAGGAAAATGGATGGTAACAGAATTCAGTAATGTAATTTTATTTAGTATTTCTGTATTGTTAAGTAAATAATGCATGAAATGACATTATAAATCTATTGTTCTATGTTTTATATTTCTTCACAACAATACAGAAAATAAGTAAAAATATATCACCGAATTATTCTACCATCCTCCTACTCATTCCAAAAATGAAAAACGACGCAAGACAATAACAGAAAATAAATAATCTAATATTATATATCATCAAAACCAGTGCAAAATAAAGTTACGTCAAAACGCGAGGTAGTGTTAGTTTGTACAGTATCTAGCGTTTTATAAATGCTGAGTAAACAGCGACCTTTTGTGTCTTTCTAATCTTCGAAAGTTATACAAACTAACGTTAGATTTCTCTATTTTTTGATCTTATCAAAATATTATTTTATTTTAAAACCGTAATCTCAATTTTCGGGTTTACGATTATTAATATTCAACTCCGTAGTCTTTTAATTTTGAATCCAATCCAAAATACAAAGAACAAGCATTGGGAGAAACTTGCCTTCGTGAAGGACTTTTTGTTGGAAATAACCAACATTATAAGTTGCGTTACATGGTGAGGAAAACTACAAAAACCTCTCATGGCAAGGGGACCCTAACCCATGATCCGTCTACCACTGAGTGCATTTTGCGTCAACACTATGGGCGGGGGAGAGCCGATGCGGAATTCGTATCGACCAGTCATCCCTGAGATTCGAACCCGGGTAACCCCACAAGAAGGAAAACTCTCTATCCCCTGAGCAGAGAGGCGGATAGATCTGGTTGGTAGCCCATATCCAAGAGTTTGTGGGTTCGATCCCAGGCCTGCCGAAGACTCCCCGTGTCGTAAAATGGTGACTGATGCACTTTAAATCTGTCAAGTCACAAAGCCCATTCATGTTCTTTGTCTTCTGGATTGGTTCAAAATTACACGGTTTCGGAGTTGAACATTAGTAGCCGTAAACCCAAAATTGGGTCGATTGTTCAACAACGGATATGAAATATAAAATAAAATATCCCCTGAGCCACCACAACTCAATTATCTAATATTAGATGCATCTTGGGAACGAATATGGTGTAAAATGTCAACATGAAGAAGAGGCACAGTTTTGTAAAAATTAAAAGATTTTGTGATCAGCCAATTTTTTTGAAACGTGGAAATCATTCAAACGCTTTATTTTTTGATGGGCTGATAAAACCATGTTAAAGTTGAGAATTATTCATGGATTTTAATGATTTTCATCCCGAAGGGAATATCTACCCTAATTGGTTGTGATTTTTAAAAAAGCGTTTAACATTTTTTTATATATATTTGATTTGTTATCTGCACATTTTAAAATATAGAAACCTCTTTTATAGCTAATACAGTACAATACTTTAAATACAGTATGTAGCAAATATAGTACTAAATTGCAACTTCATTTAAAGTTTAAAGCATTTAAATTGAGCTTTTATATTTTTCTCGGTGATGGAATTTCAATAATTCCTTCATTATGCACGGAGGAAAGAATTCTTGTAAAATTACTCTACTGTATCGTAATGGCATTTCTGGTAAAAAGAACAACAACATAATTATGGTGTAACTTGATTAAATACTCCATTCAAGTATATAGAGATTGAATATAACAGTTGACATGTTTCAAGAGCCCATTTTTAAAACTTGCCAGTCGAGAGATGAAAAAGAAAAGAAAAGTAATTTGAAATATAAAACGCAAGGTTCCGAACGAAAATCGGAAAATTAAAGTGAGAAGCAAATCTCGGTAGGTAAGTATTTCATTTACGTCGCACAAGCGCTGTACAATGGGCTATTGACGACAGTCTGGAAAACATTCATGCGGATGATCAATAGACATGCCATCTCAATTTTAATCCTCTGCAGAGGTGATCTCATTTGTGAGGCCATTTTCTCAATTTAGACTTAGGTCTGGATGGGAAGGAAATTTTCTCCAGATCCCTATATCCATAATACATCTCTGCGACCAACCAAATGAATCTCATGTACTCTTAGCTGAGTCATGGAAACACGGTCCCTCCAGGTCCACGGACCGGGAGCTGGTTCTCAACCAACTGGGCTACCACGGTCCATGAAACAAAACGAGAAAAACCTACCTCAGTAGCCTGGAAAGAATATATTCAAATATGAAAAAATAGAACAAGGAAACACACAGTACCCGAGAGGGAAAAATCAGGGTTAAACGCAATTCCACGCTATAGTAAAACCAAAATATACGGTATTTTAACCATTCATTTGGTAACAGTTTAAAAGAAATTCAGGTCTTCAAAATTATAACTCTTATAACAGCACATTTAGTAAAAATAAAACGGAAATGGAAATTTACCCCAATAAATGGTTTTTATCCCATGCTCCAAGGTATCATGATAAAATTACTAAATTTTACAACATTTACCAAATTTTATTAATAAATATTATGAAACAATATTTTATTGTTAATTTCACTAAAATCATTGCCAAATCAATTCGGTATAAATTACCGTTTTTTTTTATCGTTTTCATCATGCCAGGCACTAAGTAAATTTTACCATACTCTGAAAGTTACATATATATATATATATATATATATATATATATATATATATATATATATATATATACATATGTATATGTGGGTGTGTGTGTACTGACGTTGAAAAAAGAAAAGTGTAAATTTTTGTTTCAATTTCCAGCAGTCTTGATACTAACATGAAAAAGGTACAATGCACTGTGTAATATTTCGGTTATATAGTCTTCTAATTAACTTTTTAATGTTTAGCATTATGTTTGGCAGTAATACTATTAACAATTTACAATTAGTGTGATATATAGGAAGTACTAGGCTAAACTTTTGAAGATCTTTTACGAACTCTCAACACATTTAAATGACTAACGTTAGAATGCAAACTTACCCATGGGAAATCAAGCTAAATTAGTTTTACAAGTTAAAAATAAAATACATACTCCTGCTGGAATTTTTAGATCTCAAGACGCTCGAAAGTATTTAGCAAGAAAATTCTATTGTACAGTATATGCAGTAATTGCAAATTAAATAGAGCAACTAGAAATATTTTTAAAAATAAATTATGCTATAATGATGGTCTCAGAGGGATTACATATTTCTCCTCGTTGAGAACGCATAGTCATTCTGAGAACAAATTGACTAAATTAATGATAAAACTAATTATCAATTTTCAAAAACTATTTATCTTAGTTAGGTTTTAAACAACACTTTAAACTATGTCGAGTGTTGCATAAATGGTCTTATATTTTGTATGTGGGAATACGAATTTTATTTGAATAAAAATCTTTCAGTGTTTAAAAATAAAAATTCAAAATAAAAAATAATATTTTTAAAAACCACGTTTTTGTAGTAGAGAATAATAATTAAAAAAAAATTGAAAACCGAAAAACGTGGGGTGCATGAAATACATAACAGTAATGTTATATTAGTGTGTGTATGTGTGCTCTTGAGAATATGTGTATATATCTATAATTGTAATTGTATATATGTACTGTTATGTATTTCATTCCACGTTTTTCGGTTTTAAATTTTTTTAAATTATTATTCTCTACTACAAAAACGTGGTTTTTAAAAATATTATTTTTTATTTTGAATTTTTTTATTTTAAATTATAATTTTTTTTAATTTTTATTTTATATTTTTTAAAAATTATTTCTTTTCAATTATTATTCTTCACTACAAAAAAAGTGGTTTTTAAAAATATATATTTTTATTTAGATTATTTTTCTTACTCAAGACTACTACAAGACCACTACTGAAATAATAAAACTTTCATTTTAAATTAGGGTTACAAAAATCTTTATAGGAAAACAATACCTTTGCGACTTTCATTAGTTTTATGCTGATGACAACCAAAACAATCTGGAAATGAATGAGGAAAAACTGGATCCTACCACGTGATTTTTCAGCCAATAAAAATACTCGGACAGTAAAAATCTTTTCACCTGACATTTAATACTAATTTGAAATAATGGAATCGACAACAAAAGACAATCTCGAAAATATTTTTTTTTTTAAATTTTAATTTTATTTTACTTTGTATGCCTTTTTTCTCTTCATTTTCATGCATTGTCATCCAATTCTGAACTATGTGTCAAATTTGAAGTTTGTAGCTAGTCTGGAAGTTAGTTTAAAATCGATTACAAAATTCCACCCGGACAGACATACACGAAGGCAAGTTTATATAAACGTGGTAAAAATATAAACGTTTAATTAGATCTCTTCAAAGTGAGAATGGATGATAAATTAAAATTCAATTGTTAAATTTCACTTTTTAACTAAATGTTTGAACGCTTTTTTACATCCATTAATTTTTCTCATTCTAACTCTCTATGGCAGGGGTCCCCAACCTTTTTGTACCTAAGAGCAAATACTAGAATATCGGTCGAATGGCTGGCGTCATTTATTTTTTCAAGATAAATTTATAGTTGATAGACGTAAGTAATAATACACACTACATATAATGCACAAAAATTAAATTTAACATATGAATATAATTAGTGTTGATATTCTTGAGTGAAATAAATGATTACTAAGTTGCTTTCAAACCATACGAAGTATAACAATTATTTATAAAATACAGTCAATGTGGTCTTCGACATTGCATTTCGCTGGCCACCGCTTCATAATTGGGAGAAAATGATGAAATTCTTGCTCGCAAGCAATCGTCAAGATGTTCAACTGTAAGTAGGGATCTATATTTTGATTTTATCATATTCATTGTCAAAAACAATGATTCGCACAAGTATGTGGAACCAAGAAACGACTTATGTGCTTCTCTTTTTAAGAAAGGAATTTATTCCTTCAACTATATTCCAGAATTTCTCATCTGACATAATAGTTTTGAGGATAATGTCATTCTGATGATCCACAATTTCTATCTCCCCTTCTTCTCACCTTACTTGAAGAAATTCTGAAATGTATGTTGCTATTATGGTTACGTTTATTTGGTTGGTAGAAGGATTAACAAAAAAGGTTATCAAAGGCTCGATGATAATAAATTTTTGAGAGCGCTTTTCAAATTGATCTTTAAGCAATTGGAGGTTTATGACAAATGTCGATAAGTTAATTTCAATGTCACCTATAATTTTATAGTTTGGAAAATGCACAAGAGACTTCATTTTCGAATGTGATATCCACAAAACTAGCTTAACTCTGAAGGAGTTTATAGCATCTATCATTTTTGCTATTTGTTTGTCCTTTCCCTGCTGCTCCAAGTTTAAATTATTTATTTTTCCATTATGTCCGTTATGAAAGACAAATCTGCTAGCAAAAGAAAACCTCTTAGTTCTAAAAATGTTTGATTTTTGGCTGCAAGATAATTTTTTATTTCTTCAATTAAGTGTAGAAATCTATCAAGTACTTTGCCTTTACTGAGCCAGAGTACTTCAGTATGTATTTGCATAGCATAAAATTTGCATAGAATTTAATGGGAAAATGGAGAACTGAAATATTTTATCGTTGGGCACATGAACTAATAGATCTAAAAATAACTAAAATTTAGATTTTGTAACTTAGATTAGTAACTGAATTAAATTTTGTTGAATAGCTAAATATAGATATGCTTTTACTTTATTTACAATTCTAATACTTAAAATGGACATATAAGTGGCTCAAAAGACTTAAAGTTTTTCACATTTATTAAAAATTGAATAAATATTTTCTAAAACACAGTAATGACTTATGTTTTTTTATTCTGAAAGACTTTTTAATTTTTTTGTCACTTGGTAACTATGGAGAACTAAGTTTCAACATCCTTCTAAATTTTAAAGCTTTAGAATATAACATGTAAAGTACGTAAAATAAGAAATGGACTACCCTGAATAACAATTGATCTAATGATTGGATCCTCACTGTTGTAGAACTCAATCTTAAAGGTTCGAAGTGATGACCCTAATTATGCTAATAATTAGTGCAGACGATGTTTTAAGTTATGAAATCGAACATAAAAATTTACTTTTTTTGGAAAAACGTAATTTTTTTTGATGGATTCAGATTTCTGATACCCAAAATATTATCGGGAACCACAATCTGGGAAATATGGTCGAAATAGTTTAGTCGGGAAAGCGATCCAAAGTTTGAGTCCCTTAATGTTAATTTTTTTATGTATTTCACTATACCTCAAGAATTCGATAAAAATTGAAAACATTTTGCACACAACTCTAAAATTAGTTTATCCAAATAATTCCAAGCAAAAACTAACTTATATTTATTATTTTTTATAATATTTATTATTTTTTATAATTTTAATGAAAAATAGTCGAAAAAATTTTGAATTGTGAAATATAAAATTTCTGAAGAGTGAAAAATTTTGATTTGATCATTTTAAAGAATGTAATCTTAAATGTCATCTTAAATCTCATGAAATATTCGACAGATTGCTTTCAAATTTTGTATTTTGATATTTAAAATTGTATTTTTTAAAATAGGTAATGTAAAAAATTTCATACTGTGCAAATTAAAAATGTAATTTAAAAATTAATACAATTTAAAATTTCTTCCACTGGTAACAAATAAAAGAATAAAAAAATACTTTAATAAAAGTATTTACTAAAAGTGAATGAATTTTATAATTGCGTTAAATTTTTTTTTAAATTCGTTTAAAATTTTTTGATGATACAGTGAAATAGGCAAAACGAGAAATTAACATTAAAAAGGCCCAACTTATTACTGCTATCCTAACCAAACTAAAAGGACCATATTTACTAGATTGGGGCTACTCTCTATATTTTAGAGGTAAGAAATCAGAAATCAGTCGATGCAAACCAAAAAGTACCTCATGACTGAATAAAGATAGCATGTCTAATTTACTTGTGAATTGATGTTTAATAATCGAAGTGATAGTAACGCCGCACACTCTTTTATAGAGAAGGTGGATCATTACGGAATTCTTAAGATGCTTCGTAGACATAGGAAAATAAGGAAAAAAATCTAAAAAAAAACTTGAAAAACCAAAGAAAAAGTTATGGTGATATATCACATGGTTCTTGCACTAAATTAAGATCATCAAAGAGTAAATTACACTATCAAGGGATGACTAAACAATACGTAAGATGATTTTTCAGCAGTGAAAATATGTTTTACTTTTGTGTTGTGATACATTTTTAAAAACCTTAAATTGTCAGCTTTTCATCTTATATTATTTTCATTGGTAATGCAGTTGGTAATCTTTTCCTTGGCACAACTTGCTCATAGAATATCCTTTTGAGTCTATTAGTATGCTGTGATAAACAAATTAATTAAATTAGCAATAGCGCATTCTTTTACCTTTCCCTGAGAAAAAAGTATGGTCAAAACTACCAGAATATGATAAAATTTAGTGTGCTTCTGCTCCTATGGGAACACCAAAATTCTAGGAAATTTTAACCAAGGAACTTGATAAAATTATTAATAAAAATTAGCTTTGTTACATGCAACAAAATTTCGTAAATGGGATAAAATTTGTTAATTGTAGCATGATACCTTAGAGCATGACATTAAAACCCTTTATTAGGTCAACTTTACATTTCAAATGTGCATTTTTTGCTAAATGTATGGTAATAAGAACTATAATTTTAAAAATCAGAATTTCCGGTAAACCACTACCGTAAAAAATACCAAATGAACGTTTTAAATACCGATTATTTTATTAAACGGAGTTATGGGTTTTAATTTATTTTACCAGAAATGTCATTCCCATACTTTCCAGTAACTTCACTAGAATTATTTTTCTCCCTGTTGTAATATTGCATCAATACATTTTTTTTAAGTTCACATTTTTCTTTTTTTTAAGATTCATTTAAGAAAAGACTATTTATGTCACCATAAATTTAGCATCTGGCATTACGTCATATCAATAATTTTTCAAATGTTGTAGTAATGAAACAACGCAATTTGTGTTTTTAGGTTTATTTTTGTAATTGAAGTAATTTTATTTTTTCAAAGTTAATTTTTTTTTTATCCCTCTTGAAAATAACAGTTGCAGTTTGATTCCCCCATCAGAAGTTTGCACAAACGAAATAAAAAAGTAATCGACACTAACAACACATAGCGTTATTTTTTTCTTATATAAACAAGGTTGTGTTGTTTCCTTGATTGGTTTCTTGCTGAAAAAAGTAAAAGGGATACTAACAGAAATAACGGAAATATGTGAAAAACATTTCTATTTACTTGGCAGAATTCCTACGTGACTATCATAAAAGATTGTTTTATATTTCATATAAACCACGTACCAGATGTCTGCGATTGACGTTACGTGACTTTTCAGACTTTTTGAAGAAACAATTGTTTCCAGTTGTATATTTTTTTTCGTTTCAGGCATAATATAACTTTCGGGCATAGTATAACTATTTATCTAACTTTCAGTAAGATAAATTTTGGTACGGAAATATGACTAGTTTAAGCTTGAGGTAAAGGTAAGATACTTTGTTTACAATTCAATAAAGTAATTTAAAAAAAATAGTAAGTATTGTATTTTTTTGAAAATCTAACCATTTCTAATGCTTAAATTTTTTTTTTTGCATTTTCATAATTTTTTTTTAACTGCAAATGTACTTGATTCTGCATGATTGGTCTCTGTGAATAGCAAATGCATGCAATTGGTTTCTCGGAAAAAATACAAAAAGATAAAAAGCAAAAAAAAAAAAAAAAATAGTGCGTGGAGTCCCTCCGCGCGGAAGAAGTTAAGCTTCGCAACCTGCGACGTTAATTGTAGAAGAATCAGCAGTCGTAGAAGGATCACTAGTTCTATTCAACGACTCTTTTTCCTGCTCCGTTCGCTTCCGTGCTCTGTAATCACGGTAATATTGTGCATTTTTCCCTCATGGACCTCTTGAACCAGTGGAAGTGTTTGTGGTTGCCTCATCGTCTCGCCCTGGAAAATGTATTTGTATTAATAATGTATGTGAATGCGTCATAATGCAATTTCAGAAGAGAAAAACTAACAATCATTTGATATTCACAAGAGACGTACCTTGACATATCCTTAAATCCGTCGTATTGTCCGGGGGATTGTTTTCGCTCATTTTTAACAATTGTTATCCACTAAATTTGAAAATAAAAAATACTACCCTATTAAATTATATGTGTATCAAAACAAACTAAAAAAATATTTATAGAAAAACAATTCGCGATCGCAACGAACTATAGGGGGCGTTGTTGTATGAGACGCATACCTGCGATTTCTATATGAACCGTCATTCAGTTACTCTGGAGACGTCGTTAATGTAGCGTGTAGCATTGCAACGTTCCTTCTTTAATGTGGCTTATTAAATTTAAAAAAGAAAAATGCTTGATATTCTTTCTTATGCAAACGAAAACAAAATGGTATCTCTTTTTATTAGAGAAGGAATATCCAAAACACACTGGAAAAGTATTTGTACATTAACAGAAAAAAAATATGTATATTCTTATAAGAGTTAAAACCTAATGCCCGAGAAATAGTATTACTAAATTTAATGATATAATATGAAAGGCCCATTTAAACTTTACATTCTATAGTTTTAAGAATCATATTACTTCAAAAATTAAAATGAACAAAAAGTATACATAAGCCTAATAATTTTATGAAATTTAATTTTGTAAACGAAGTTTTTTGACAACAATTTTTATCAAAAAATTTCAAGTTTCAATAAAAATCATTATTTAGAAACTAAGAAACGTAAAATAAAGAATGCTGACGAAACAAAAACGAAAAAACAATTCTTTTTTGTCACCATTTTTAGTGCTACGAAAATTCGTCTTTGGGATTTGCCAAAAACAAAACAAGATGCAATTTTATTTTTTCAGGAGGGAAATATTTTACCGAAAAAACGAAAATGTACCAATTCCCACAACATAAAACTTTATCTTGGTAAACGTACGTTTTGGAAATGTTATTTCATTTGGAATCTTATTTATCAGAGTTCATATGGCGATATGATTGTTTTGAATCTATGCTAAACTCTATATCGGCTCATTTTCCACCGAAATCCGATTGACTATTTTGATTTTAAATAAAGTGTTTTATTTTATGAATTGTCACAAAAATATTAAGTGTAGATTGGCGGCACTTAAAAACCGCCAAATCTGTAGCGGCGGTGGCGTTAATACGTAAGTACCGAATTTTTATTCCATATTTTTCTGAATCATATTACTTCAAACATTGGAATATACAAGAAGTATACATAAACACATAATGTTATGCCATTTAATTTTTCAAAAAAAGTATTTTGAGAACAATTTTTATCAAAAAATTATAAACTAAAAAACGGAAAATAAAGAATTCTTAGGATAAAAAAACGATTTTAAGAATTCTTTACATTGAAATAAAAACTTTCATATTGTTTCTTTTTTTATTATTCTTATAGTTCTTAATCAGACGTAAAAAACCATTCTGTAGAGAACCATCATCAAATGAAAAAAAAATATTTACAGGCAAATTTTTTATTGTAAAAATCATTGCACTTACCTGATTTATAATTCCCGGAGAATTCCAAAATGATAAGTTCCTTGTTTGAAAACTTTATTCTCAAATAATAGATACATAGTTTATCCCTTCATTACTTTTAGATAACATACTACACAGCAAAATTTTATAATTGATATGAATTTGAATATGTAGCTAAAAACAGAATAGCTGAATTCTAGTTGAACTTATTCTTTCAAAACTAAAAAAAACTTACCAAGAAAACGATTAATATTAATTAAGAATCAGCACAAATGGCACTATTTCAAGTAACTTGGATAATTTTTTATTTTTGTTTTCCGAATTATATGGATACAGAAATATATACTATTCTATAACGAAGAAGAATATGCTATAACTATTACAATTCTGTATGTTTTGAATTCATATTTATTCACTGGAATGACGAAAGCAATGTTGACTTCACTTTAATTCGTAATGAATTGAAGACAGAAGAAATGCATTTTACCTTAATACACACATCTGTAACAGTATCCGAAATCGGAAGTCATCAGTTGCAAGTTTGTTGATAATAGAAATTAAAAATTATTGAAGAATTTTTCTTCAAATGTTTGCCGTGTTCTGTTCCTGAAAGATTTACTAATATTCTGGAGATTTTTTTCAAGTTCTTCGGCCTTTTCCTTAGGGAAATTTTGTTTCTTATTTGCTGCTAAAAAATGGCGTCTGATTCTGTCAATGACTTTGATGGAACTAAATGAAAACGTGATAAATTAATGTCTGATATTTACAGGCTCCCGCTAGACGGCGTACTCGAGCGTTGCGATCGCGAATACTTTTTTGACTTTTATTATTTTAATGCTAGTGAGAACCAAAACAATATGGAAATGAATGAGGGAAAACTGGATCCTACCACGTGATTTCCCGGCCAATAAAAATGTAGCGTTAAACGTTTAACGTAACCTTGTTGGAAGTCGCATAAGAAGTATAACTTCAATAAACGTTTTAAAAACAACAATAAACAATAAAATATTAAGGACAAAAGAAAATGTGTCTGTGTACATCAACTGCATTGTTTGTCCTGCCTCCTCAATTGGATTACATTTTAATTATATTTTTGTTAATACGCTTTCCAAAATTTTGCACTTCTTTTCCTTCTTTAACAAAAGCTGTAATAAAATGAAGCAAACTCTTCTGCGGAATCTGTCCTTCTGAGGTAGGAAGCATCATGAGCACATGCATTGGACTGACTGTTATTAATAACAACTAGAATTAAATCGCTTACAATAACGATTGAAATAAATGAAATTGTTGTAAGTTTTTTTAAATTAAATATCAGTATACTAGATGTTAGTAGTTCAACTTAATTGGTAAAGAAGCAAAAAAATTAAGGAATTTTAACCACAGTAAAATATTAAAAAGGCAGCTAAAGTAATTTTTACTGATTTGGATTCATTGACTCAGCTTTGGATCCAAATCATTGATTTGGATCCATTAAATATTTCCACATTTTGAAACACACTCTTTGTAATCTTGGCTAATACACGGAGAGAAAAATTCTGATAAAGTTACCGTCCTTGATGGTAATACACTGTTAGAATTTTCATTCCAAAAAACTGTAAAATAACCGGCATCAGTCTGTTTATCCTATTTACCGCTAATTTTACTGTTAGAACATTTTTCATTGCTATGGTTTTAAAATCTTTGGCGACTAGCATGGTTAAAAAATCATGAATATAAATTTATACTTTTTTTTTTACCATTTTCAACTGACATGTTTTTGAAACCGTAAAAAGAAAATTTAACAGGACATTGGAGGTTGGCTCTTCATTAGGTTGAGGGCATTGAAGCTAGATTGTGGTTGAGTTGAGTTTCATCAACTAAACCGTGGATGTGGTTTAAATAGGATCAAATTTGGATGTTTAATATAAAGTTGGAGAGGCTAGACTTTTTTGTGTTAAGAAGTTTTATGGTGCTGCCATATATGCTTGAATGAGGGTATCATGTTCTAACAGTCCAAGGTCATAAATTTGAGAGTGCAGGACAATGAAAACTCTGTGTTGAAGGAAATTGAAGAAATATTGTGGTGCCACGCTGGAACTCGAACTTCCGTCCTGTTAGTCATGAGATTAGCCCTCTCGGCTATAATAAAATGTACTCAGCCGTAGGGAACAAAGTAGCCTCATTATGTGATCCTAGTGGGTGCGATAAAGTTTTAGCGGTTTAACCGTAACAGGTAATAATAATGAATGGTTTTTCTCACTGTTAACAGTTTGAATACCAACTTATATATAGTTATTTGACTGTTTTATTTGGATATGGTAATATAAAAATTAGATAAACTTTTATTTAACCATATTTTCTGAGAAATTTCTAATGATGCTACATTTCTGTCAAAAAAGAAAAAAAACTATAATAAAACCAAAATAAACTGTATTTAAACCATTAATTTTATAGTTTTTTTAATTTATAGGGTAACGTTTACCAGAAATTCTTTTTTTCAAAACTATAGTGCTTATTACGACACGTTTACTAAAAAATACAAATCTAAAAAGTATATTTAACCGAATAAATGATTTTTGTACCATGCTTTAAAGTATCATCATAAAATAACCAAATTTTATCTCTTTTACCAAATTTCATCACGTATTATAAAACCCATTTACAAATCACGTATTATAAAACCCATTTTATTACGAATTGTAGAAAAATAATTACTATAGTGCTTCAGTAAAAATTACCGAGCTTTTTAGTGTTCCTATAGTGCCAGAAACTTGGAAAATTTCTCAAGATTCTGGTAGTTTTTACCATATTTTTTCAGAATATAAGAACTATACCACATTTCTCCTTGCATAGCAACAATGTCAAAATGACGATAGACTTTGTGCAATGTATGTGTAAATTTAAGCAAGACGAATAACGTTCAAATATTATTTTGATCACTTATTATTGTTTTATTCCAGTTAATTTACTTTATTCATAGAAATAATGCTGAATTTCAAATTAAGTACGAAACGCGAAGACACTCTTATCTTGGGAGAAGAAGTTGCGCAAAAGTTTGTTTATACAGAACTGTTTCCAGAAAGAACCATTGGTGTACAGGCAGGCCTACACTTGAGGAATCACTTAATCTTAAAATATGTTATACTACAGGTATTCTATTAAAAGTCAAAACGAGGAGCTGTAAAATTTTTAAGTACTTGCTTTGAATAAACCCAAAATTAAATACCTGTGTTTTATACTTGAAGTTCATAGCAATCAGCTTGCTCATTCAGGTTCATACTGCAGTACTGCTCTTGTGTACATGCCGGCAATCACATTTAGATTTTTTGCTCTTTCTCTATAATACATGTAAGTGCAATCGTTCCTAGCTTTACTTTTTATTGTATTTCATGAACTAAAATTTTATTTAAATTAATCGGTAAAATTTAGAAAAAAAATACTATTTTTTTTTCGCTTCATGTAGTGCTTTAAATGCTGTATCATAATAAATCGATACAGAGTGTGCAGAGTAGAGTATTCAAAAATATATGCAGGTTGTTCCGTAATCGCTGTGATCGTTTGATACCATACTATTTTTATACATAATTACTATATTAGTATAAATTAATTTTGGGTGGACAGATTGAGAAAAAGTATGGTCAAAGCCAGAGTCGGGAAAAATTACCATGTTTCAGGCTATCTGGGAATGCCAAAAATTACGGCAATTTTTTCCGAACTGCTTCAATAACGATTTTTATATAATTATCACTAAAAGTGTTTTATAACATGTCATAAAACTTGGTAGCCGTGATAGAATTTTATAATATCATGAGACAATAGAGCATATTGCATGAAAACCATTTATTCGGGTAAATTTACTTTTCAGTTTTGTATTTTTTTTACAAAATATGTAGTAATAAGAACTAAAGTTTTGAAAATCAGAATGAATTACCATATGAAAGGAAACCATCATATTATTGGTTTAACCATACATTTTGATTTTATTAATAAAATATATTTTTTCACCAGAACTGCGTTTACCATACAGTACGGAAATTTTGCCGGAATTGTTTTTTAAAGGCGAATAAATGCAGGGTAATGAAAAAATGCATTTTCAATAACGAAAATTGTTATCTTATAATGGTTATGGAAATATTAAAGTAGTTATATATTCTTACCACGGTTATTCTAAAATTAATGTAAATTTAGTTTTGTTTATTAATTGCCACAAAAGTTTAACTTACCCGTTCAGTAAAAGCTTAGAATGTTATCAAAGCTGGGATAATAATACAAAATGATGAGCTGATAACAGATTTTATTATTGCAAATTTAGTTTATTTTCATTTGGTAAAAGCTTAACTACAAGGTTACGATAATTGCTACACTATTATCAAAAGAGTAAAAAGCTACACTGGCAACACATTTCCAAAATTGCTTTAATTATTTATTTATTACCTCAACCACGTTATTACGCTTATTGTTAAATTACTTTGAATGATTTAATTTAAGAGTTTTTATTGTTTTGCAAGTTTTGGAAATTGGAATTGGTTGTAGATTTTTCTCAACCTTGTAAAAATGTAGTATTTAGCTTCTTTAAAATTCACTTGCACAATTTATTTTTTAGATATTCGTAAGAAATAAAGTAAAAGGTATAATTAAATTTTGACAGAAACAAAACAAACAAACAAACAAAGATGTCACAAAGAATGATTACGTATTTTAAATCATGTGTGAATTTTTAGTTACAAGAAAAGGAAAGTTTCTTCTATTTCGTATTTTATTTCAGAAACGAATACGCAAAATCTTTAGTTTATGTCTGGTTTTCAGAAGAAGGATTCAATTGAATGATCTTGACGGGCATAAGGGATAAAATATCTGACAAGTAATGCTGATATTGAGATTTTTATTCACGGGAGATTTCAGTTTGTTTTTAACAACTGTAGTATTTCTTACTCTGTATGTGTGAAAAAATATAGAAATGAAAATGAAGAAATATGTCAAAAGTGATTAGATAAATAAATTAAACATTTGAAATAAATTCCGATTAATTATTATGCATGCAGACATTGCAAAATTTTAGGGAAAACAACAATGGGACTAATAAAATCAAAACTCCGTACATCATTTGACATTTAACTTTATTTGAAACAATAAGAAATTATTATTATTTTTTTCCAATGCCCACAATTTTCCAATGTTAAAATTTTTTGTCAATTCAGGCATTTACAGGGCAGTTTTGTTGGCCTCTCTTTCAGGGGCACCATATTAGGTGGGCCAACGTTGCTCCCACCGTAAGGACAGATAGTACAGAGAAGGAAAGAACATCCATGCCTTGCCCGGGATTCAAACCCAGAACCTTTCTGATGCAAGGGCAGTTCCCTAACCCCTACACAGACCGGTCGGCCAATATGTTATCTTTGAGTAAATGAATTTGATAATTGTGTGTAAAATTTTTCGATTATCTTGAAATGTTAAATATAAAATTCCGAGGCTAAAATTTTATAACTAATCAAAAACCTCATCAAATATTCAATTAAATAAATAACATTATTAAATAACCGTTAATAATTTCTATAAATATCGTCGAATTAAAATGTTGAATTTAAAATTCGATCTTCTAATAATTATGAGATTTAAATTATCCAACATATCATTCCCTGGTGCAAATTCAGTTTTTAGGCAAATCGAAGGAAACAGAAAAATCAAAAGTGTTTCTTAAATTAAGCAAGGATGCTTCTTAAAATATATCCCACAAACCTCTATTCTCCATTCTCTCTTTAATTTTCCTTCCTTTTTTGTTTTATTTTGAATTTTTCATGATTTTTTGTGTGATATTTTTGGCTTCCTTCTTAGTTCTCCTCACACTTAGATTCGGATATACTAATACTATATTAGAAAGCACTACTTTTGTGGATATAATCGTGTGATTATATTTTTGATTTGTTAAATTTACTAATTTTAGCTACTTTTTTAAAAAAAAATTTGAAATTTCTTATCGATTTTAAACTTTTTCTTTTTTTTTCTTCAAAAAATTGTTTTCTCCGTATATTGCATTGTTTTCTTTGCGTTTTTATCTTATATCATGGGTTCTATGCATGCCGTGTGTGAGCAGTTGATGAAACTTATTGAATCTTAACTTTCTCTCTTTATATATATATATATATATATATATATATATATATATATATATATATATATATATATATATATATATATATATATATATATATATATATATATATATATATATATATATATATATATATATATACATACATACATTAAAGACAAAAAGGATAAATAGAAAAGAGAGAAAAACGAAGAAAATTAGGAAGATTTTGAAGATTTATGTATATTATTTTTAATATAATTTATAAGGCATATAAAAGGCACAAAATTTAAATCCATTTACCATAAATCAATTAATAAAAATTTAAAATACTTTCTTAATGATTACAATAATTTGTGCTCAAAAATATCAAATATATAAAATAAAATAATATCAAATTATTACTTTAGCAGAATGAAAATGGGTTGCTTATTATTACTTTAAAATTATTGTTTTCAGTAATCAGGAAAATTTAAATAACAATAACTCTAAAATAGCTTGATCAATTAAGCAACTTGCAAAAAAATTTTGCATTTACCTCCATAGACAAAGCTAACAATAACTATGCAATTTTCAGTATAAAATTCTACGTTGAATAAGAAGTTAAAATATAGTAAAAATTTTAAGCTTAGTAATTTCAATTATAATACTATCATTAAAAAATTTTTAGCTTTATATAAAGGTTAAAAGCTGAAATTAGCAATATAAAATTCCCTTACTTAATTATCAGTCAAATATTTCCATAAAATTCCTAATAAATTTAGAATTTTTTTCTCCTTAATAATTATATTTACAATTGAAAACTTATTTTTTATTTAAATTGATGGAATTCCACTAGGATCTAATTTTTTGTCTCTCGTAGCAACTTATTTTTATACTTTCATGAAAAAAAATTCTCGTAGAATAAATTTTTTTAAATTTATTGATGATTTAATTATCTTTAATTTTAAAGATTATACAATTTTGTTAAGAAATATTTAACCCGAGGAATTAATCTTGCTTCGTAACCATGATAATAATATTAATTTTACTTTTTTGGATTTAGGTATTAAGAAAGAAGAAAATGTCTGCGTTTTTGATATATACGATAAAAGAAGTGTTTTTAATTTTAATATAATTAAACAAATCACTTGGAATTCTGATGTTTCTAAAAATATTTATTTAAATACCATTTTTTATCAAATGATTAGAATTAAAGGAATATGTAGTAATGTTTATTTATCCAGAAAACAAATAGACATTCTCTTTCAAAATATAATAAAAAACAGTGTACACCCTACTGATGTATTTAAGATAGATATAAAATCATTGAGTTAATTGTATGTTATTATTATTAATAATTTTACTGAAAACTACTTTGTTGCCTAAATTTATATTTTAACCTTGTACAAATCCAATTTTGCCAAATCCGTGGGTAAAAATCTGTGCAAAGCTGGCAAATCATGTTCTTTTCCTTTGTAAATAAATATTAATAATTTTCTAAATCATTAAAATTGTATAATTAAATATCAACCTTATTAATTATAAACTTGAATTATCCAGTATAATATTATTACCTTGCCCACATCCATTTTTATACCAATCTAAAGAAACTAACAAATCAAACACGCATCAGTACTGTAGTGAGAACATGCCTTGAAACAAAATCTCTTTATTTACGCTTTTAGCTGCATTTGCATATCTGTTTTCATATTTTGTAATCGCTCAATCTTATTGCGAAAATATTTGAAATAATTTTTGAAAGTTTACAGTGCATGTAAGGTCATTTGAATTTGCTACTCTTTTTGTAGATTTCGTTTTGTGTTTCGTTCATTTTTTTCTTTACATTTATTTTCTGTTTTTTACTTCATATAATTTTTACTTAATGTGTTCTATTTTTTAAAAATCTTTTTTGAGTGCTCCCCACATTTTTGTATTGATATATTTTGTTTTTCTATATTGATGAAGTATTAAGGCGACAAGGGACTTTCAAATTTTTTTTCTGAAATTATCAAGGGATTTGCTTGAAATTTTCAGAATACATTTATATTGTTAAAAACAACTGTTATACGAAATTTCAAAAAAATATTTCAAATTTTAAGAAATTAAAAAATTTAAATGTTTGAATTTTTTATGTTTTTTTTATATTACTCCTCGCGTCTGAAATTTTGTCAAAATGACAAAATTCTTTTAAAATGTCACATATTAGATAATATTGAAAAAATGTTTGGGAGTACTTTTTCTATTTTTTATTATAGAAACGAATAACATTAAAAAAACAGTAAAAAACCTACATTTTTAGGAAAAAATTAATATTCCTCTATAAAATATCATGTATAAAAAAAATTCTATTCTCTTAATTCAAAAAACTTTTCCAACAAAATGTTAATAATATTCATTAATATGTAGCATTAAATTCTCAGGTCAATCGAATGAAAATTCATTACGCTGGAGCAGTTTGAAATTTGTAAATTTGTCAAAAAAGACATTTTGAGAAAAATGACTTTTACTACTTTTTCATTGCAAATTTTACTTCTGAACAAATATTTCTTGTTTTTGATATAAATACCTATAAATCTTGTCTAATGAGCTAGTTTAATAATTATATACTTTAAATTTTTTAAAAAAATTCACAAAATATTCAACTTATTTAAAACTAATTTTAAACTAAACTAATTTTAACTAATTTTAAGCAGGCAAAAAAAGGTAAACAAAGGGGTGTGGTCAAAACTGAAATGGCCATAACTTCATCAATTTTGCTCTTATTCCAGAATTTTTTTTTTTTTTTTTTTTTTTTTTTTTTTTTTTTTAAATGTTCAGTTAAATGCCTAGATTTCAAAAATATAAAATGCAAAATATTGATTTTTTTTGACAAATTTTTGCTTCTTTGGCAGAGATCATCCTTTATAGTTTCATATTTTTTTTTTTCTTTTTTTTTTTTTTCTTTTTTTTTTAAATTTTTCGCATTTTAATAGATATATTTTTTATGCACAGTAAATAAAACTTATTAATTTTCTTCGTTTTTCTCTCTTTCTTTATTTTTTTAAATCTTTTTTGTCTTTATTGTGCTATATATATATATATATATATATATATATATATATATATATATATATATATATATATATATATATATATATATATATATATATATATATATATATATATATATATATATATATATATATATATATATATATATATATATATATATATATATATACACTGAAGAGCCAAAAAAACTGGTACAGGCATGAGTATGCAAATAAAAGGGTATGGAGCCAATCAAAGTACAGCGCTGCGATCGGCAACGCGTATATAAGACAACGAGTGTCTAGCACAGTTCTTTAGAATTAGTTCAATGTGCTCTATATCAGTATCTTTGATTTTTTGGAGCTCGCTCCTACCCCTCTTCTTTATTGTATGTTATTATATTATATATGTCTTTAAGCTTATGTTTTACAGAATAAGATGAATCGGTTGGTGGCCCTTCGGGCCAAATACCGAGTTCCCACTAATATCAAGCATCAAGCACAGTTCTTAGATCGGTTACTGCTGCTACAATGCCAGGTTATACAGGTTTAAGTGAGTTAGAACGTGGTGTTATAGTCGGCGTACGGGAGGCACGATTCCATATCCCAATGGTCCTCAGCCTATTGCCAGGGAATATTTGATTTTTCCCCTCATTCTCGGGAAAACGCTATTCTAAGCAATGACGTCAGAATTGATTTGTGCGTGCGCAACATGCCTTGTACTGTCCTGTGACACTGTCTTGCTTCTGCAAGGCTTTTCAACCGTTTTGTTTATTTTCATTTGAAACTGGGAGCGCGAAACGGCGTGGATTAATAATGCTATGAAGTAAGTAATTTATCATTTTCTTTAAACTTCTGTTTGTGATTGCAACTGATAAACTCTTTAAACATTTAAAGAGTATTGAATTTTATTCCTTATTATAAATATTACTCGTGTCTTGCAATAATACACTATTAAAAGGTTTGAATAATGCTGTGCTGTGACGTTTTTCTTTTATGTCCCCAAAACGTTAAGTTTTAAATTGCAATATGTAAATTGTTTTTTTTAGACAACTTAATTTTGCTATTCACATCCATCTGTAAATTGTTAAGTTTATATTATGCTTCAGAAAAGAGATAATTATCAACTACTAACAGGAAGAGAAATTACTGTAGATATGGCACTAGTGTAGGCTACATGAAAAGTTTAAATTGCTTTTATACATTTTATTCTCATCATTACTTCTGATATGTATGAGAGTTTCGTATAAAAAACACATTAGTTCAGCAGCTATAAAACCAGTTGTTTTGGTTCAGAACTATGATATCTAAACAGAAGACTGTTTTATTGTTAATATATCAGAATAGAATGTATATTATAACGAAATATATTTATTTAAAAGAGCATTATTATTAATTAGTATGCAATAATAAACATTAAATTTTATTTTTTTTTTTTTACCTTTCAGATGCAGATGAAGAAGCGATGGTTGGTTTTAGTCATAAGAGGTAATTAATCATTTCATTTAGTTTAAATTAACACTCCTAATAAATTCTTTAAAGTAAAATTTTTATGATATATAATACAATATTTAATAATATATTTCTACCTTTTCCAACCTTACTAATTTATGTTATTTTAACATCTTTGGTACCGAATAATATTTATCACCTCTTACTAATATTGTATTTAATACTTCTCATTGTTTATAATCATTTTTCAATTATTGTGATATTGATAATGATTTCAGTGTTACTGGATGTATTGTTATCACTATGACCAAGATATTTATTTTATTCACCTAAGTGTATTAGTGTAGCTTATATCAACCATTTAAAGAAAATATGCCTTTCTTTATCTATTTGTTGGTGAACTTGGCTGCATGGTCTTGGCGATAAATAATTATTATCAGATATCTGACATTTCATTATTTATACCTCTGATATTTCCATCAGGCATTCCTCAAACAGTTTAATATCTGTTGAATTAAGAAATTTTATCTGTTAAGATTAAATTTCTGATCTTTTTTTTTAAAGATATGTTTATATTCCTTAATAAATATAAATCAGAAGCTATACATGTTCCTGTAAGAGTATATTATGTAAGAATCTGAATTTTGTAAAAAAAATTATAAATTAATTGAATAAGAAAATGATTCTGGAGTGACGATGGAAGATAATTTTGTGGTTAATATTATATTTTATAAAAAATATTATTAGTTGCAAAAAGCACTTTGAATTAAATGATAGGTATCATGAAAGCATATGAACGAATGAAATGTATTAATGAAATGTGCATGCATATTGTTTGTTCAGTATTGAAATAATTTCATTATCTACTTTCAATTTCTTGATTAAATTTAATAAACATTTATGTATACCCATTTAAAAATCCTAAAATTATGAACTTACAATGTTAGGAAACAAGCAATAAAATTTTTTAATCCCTTTTCATGCAAAAACTATAAAGATTAAAGTATAATTAAGATATAAAGTGATAAGTTTTTTGATAAAAAGATATTGCAACGATTTAATTTATTAATCAACAATCATTTATTATTATCAAAGATTAATATAAACGATCTGTGAATGTTTAATATGTGCTTTTACATTCCAACGATATATGATTTGACGATGCTTTTAGGAATTCCCTTTATTTATTATTTAAAACTGGCTTTACATTTTCCAAAGAATCATTTCAGTTATTTTATAATGAACTTAAGTCTTAATAAGACAAAAGTGTAAAATATTCTCGCAATAATTTCTTTTATTAATTTCTTTGTGTATACAAGTATACATTTAGAATATTTCTGAACTCTATTTACACCTGAGGAAAATTGTTTTTTTCTTCTTCTTTTTTTGACACTTTTGTTAATTTTATATATTTTTTATTATAGAAGAAAACTTAGATTTAGCAAACCCTGTTTCTCCCTGACGAATGATTGCCACAACTCCAACTTTTTTACTGTAGTTTTGTTAATACATAATTAGTAAAAGAAAGTTAATTAAAATTCAGTTGCTTTTATGTTTTTATAATGATAGTATTTTTAAAATGTACTGTAATTTAAGTTTGTGTTTGATTTTTGTTTCAGGTTCTTGGAAAAAGTTTTGTAATATCTGAGATTTCTCAAAAGATGTATCCCCTGTAAATGATGAAGCGTGGTGTTTCCTGCTTAGATGTTTAAGACTTTAATTGGAATTTAGCTATTAAAATCCATACTGTCTCGCAACTTTAAACAGAAAAGATGAAAAATTTACTATGTCAAATAAAATAAAATTGTAAACAAAAATAAAAGTTATTAATACTTGAAAATTTTTCCTATTTCATTATTTATATTTCAGTGTCATTATTCAAATTTGTATGTTTTAATTTTAAATATTTATGAACAAGTGTAATATTTCCATTATAATATGCTTGAAGATTATTTTTTTAGTATTTAGCTTCTAGAATTTTGTTTCCTAGTGATGATTTACAAAAACTTGATAATGTGTATATAAAAACTATGAAGCAAAGGGTACCCTTGGAAATATGAATGAAAATATTGTTCTAATATTTATGTCTGGAGTGCGATGTAAAGTTCAGTGATAATTTTACTTAAATCCCAATTTTTAAACTATTTAAACAAATCAAGAACACTGTTGATCATAAGTAGCATATCCAAGGGTTATTCAGTGAAAACAAAATGTATATTTTTACTTAATGATAAAAAAGAAAAGTTGACATCATATTAAGGATTAATTGTCTAAATGTCAAATTTTAATGGAATCTATCAATAAGCTCTAAAAAAAAATGGGGATACATAACTTTTTTTAAGTTTTATTGATATTTCTTACAAAATAAAATAAAAATTTGAATAAGATTTGATGAAAAAATTTTCGAGTAATAACATTTCAAAATCATATGTTGCAATGTTTATTTATCAAGAACATTATTCATTTTATTTATTATGGACAGTTACCTATGAAATTTTAGATTTTTAAAAGTTTAATATAGTCTAAGACTTCAATATTTAGTTCAAAATATTATTTTACTAAGTATTAACATACTATAATTTTTTTTAGAGAATCACTTTATATAATTTTAAATATGCAACATGTATTCAAAAACATTGACATATTTAAAGCTTGCATTTTCTACTCTGGCCTGACATGAATAAGAAACAAAAGTGGTTTAAAATATAAGTCTTTACATTTTATACTTCCAATCACTTTTGTTTCTTCTCCTTCATGTCTTGAAAACAGACGACTATTTTTCAGCGCTTGAAATATGTACTGTTTTTTCCTATTTGTATGCTTTTTAATCCCGTAATACTGTATAGCTTGTTTCTAAGGATTATTTTACCCAAATGAATGATACGATTCACATATATTCATTTTGGAAAATTAACCGAAAGAGCTACATCAATTAACGAAAATGTGAACAATCGATTTAGATTAATTCAAAAAGCCTTAGTAAAATTCTGGTATGTCTACGATTTTTAAAAAAGAAACTATGGGAAACTGAAGTTACGATTCAGTAAGGCAGAATAAAAAAAGTTTGTTCATAAACTTAAACAATCACCTTACATTTCATCGATTTTTTCCACTAGATATCGAACATTTCTTAATATTTTTCATCGAGCCATACTCAGATGAGATACACCAATTTTTCTTCGGGACCACTTACAATTGTTATAAATCTCCTCAATATCCATAAATAAGATTATTACATAATTAAATATAGTGAAATGCTTGATGTACAATGTTAAACTTGTGCACATTTAATATCTAGACTTAATTTCAATATAGTTAAAGCTTGACAATTTGGATAGTTGGGCTAGGAAAATTGAAGCAAAACATATAGAAGGACAATGTTTTTGTTTTGTTTATTTAATGCCAAAATTTTCCGTGTTCTATATTACAAATTGGAAAAAAAATACACTATTATTAATTTGTCAATAATAATTAAAGAGTCAATGTGCTTCCTTACAATGTTCAGATAGCATTAAAATAAACTAAAACATTAATATCAGTAAGGTTTAATTTTTCGTAGTAAACTTAATCTGTCAAATATAATTTTAAAAAATTCATTATCGCTGAAATATTCTTCTTCCTTGACTAAAAATATACATATATTATATGCCTTTTAGTAAGCAGAATTCTTGCCATAGTAGAAATATTAAGTGGAAATTTTAAAAAAATTATACAAGATAAAATAATGAGGCAAACATTTTGCTATATACTGTTAAAATCATATTAAGTGAATTTGGATGCATCAAAGAAGTAGGTCAAAACAAAATCCACCTTATTAGTTTTTAAAAAACTTATGTACCAGAGGAAAAAATGTTGCTATATAAAATATGGAGATTTCAAGGCTTTTAAGAAAATAATTCAAATTAAAATCATTATGAATAAAATCTGATTTTTTTTATTATTAAATAAAACTGAATACAATCAAACAGATTCACTTGAACTTGCAATGTATTAGGCGAGTCTCAATGGGGATCAGAACGAAAACCCCACGCAACAGCCTCGTTGCTGGATGCAACTCAGTTCAACAAGTGTTGTTAAATCAGAATACAATGTTTTTACTGTTTGTCTAATGTTTAAATGCTTACAAAACTTTTATAGCAATTTCAAATGAGCATTATTAAAATAGAGTAGTTTTAAAAATAGTGCTGTGTGTTCAATGACTTTGACAGTCAAAGAAATTAGTTAAAGTTTACTCTACTATATATGACAATTATTTTAACAGTAAATTGTCAAAGACATCAATGAAAGTTTTTTATTATTTAGAAGTTATGATTAAATATAACATTGCACAAAATTTTAATGCATATTGTATGGAAATTATTTTACACAAAAATTTAATTTATCAAGGGCATTTTCATGAATACAAATTTCTAATATATATATAAATCAATTGATTGTTTTAAAAATATACAGGTAACAGAAATTTCAAAACATAAAAAATGAAAATTTCAGTCTGAAGTCCCTAAGTACAATAAACTAAATTTTATTATTGCTGCTCTTTTTTTAAAAAATTAAAACACGTAAAAGACTCAGATGTCTTAATAATAAGCCGTTGGTCTCGAGAGGTTACTCGGAAAATCAGTTTAAACTCTGCTTGATGATCATCACTAGCCTTAATCATTGTCGTAGTTGCACTGGTGATTTCACTCTAGATGATCTTAGTTAGTAGTACAATAGAGAGCTGTCTTCAAAAATGTAGCTGAAAATTAAAAAAAGAAGAAAAGTGAATGTTGACATTGAAGGCACAAAAGTAAAATATAAACCAATAAAATTTTTTTTTTAAATTTAATAATTTGAATGAATCAGATACGACATGACCATACTGATCCGATCATAGGGGTATCTGATTGACTTATTATTTATTCAAACTTTAAATTATTTACAAGAATACCAATATTGCTTTAATTAAGAAATTTTATTAAATAGTTACTAGCTGTAAGAAAACAATTTAAGATAAATTGTGATTTTTAAACAAATTAAATAATATTTTGTTAGAAATAATATTTTTCAAGAAAAGAATATTACTTATCAATCTTTGGAGTCAGAAAAATACTAATACCACAATATCTCTATATTGTGTACCTATTATCTGTAATGAAGTACCATAAGTAATTTGGTTACTCATTTACTGCACTCACTTGAAATATAAAAGTACCATAATTCTTTCAGTAATTAGAATTAAAATGATTTCGTTCATGAAATCTGTCCCTGGTATCCCTGCACCTCTGTATGCCATTGAAATGGATTGATTTAAAACCTAGTGTTAATAATGATATTTTAAAAACTAAAATACATGTAACTAATTATTTAATCATTATTACATTATATCTTAAATGTGAAATATTTTGTACCAACAAAAGAAAATAATAAAGTAAATAATCTATGTTCTGGAGATTCTTTGTTTTTTTTCAACAATTAAAACAAATTTAAAATTATCAATTCCTATTCATTGTAAAAATGAAGGGTGTTTTAAAATTAAGATGTGCATGTTATAAGATGTTACATCATTATAAATGTTTTGTTTATTTACAAACTTCCCCTATAATTTTTTTCAATTAAGATATTTATTAATAAAAGTTATTAAAAAGATTAAATTATTTATATCATTAACAGAATAGAAAAAAAGTTGGAAAGTCACATTCAATATTTTGTCAAGAAATTACAAAAATAGGTACTTTATTTACGTCGCACTAGAGCTGCACAATGACATGAATTATGCGTATGACTGTTAATGGAAGGATACTTAAAAACATAATTCAAATTCAATAAAACCTTATAAAATAATATAAATAAAAAATTTTATAAAACAATATAATGTTCGTTTTGGAACCAAAATTATAACTTCTAGGAAAATACATATTTTATAATGTTTAATAATTCACCATTCATTATCATATCTTTTTATTTACATATTGAACTTAAATTCTTTCAGCACAAAATAAATAACATGTTTCAAAGGAAAACACGTATCTGGGTTAGGTTTTTAAAAGAAAAACATACAAAAATAGAAGAGTTATAACTTCATAGTTGGGGGAGCGATAAAAGAAACTATCGGTACTCTTAAGAAAATAAAACTTACCTAGACATCACACTCTTTATTAAAATAATGTGATGATACTTTGACTAACGAAATTAGCTGATAATACTTTTTGTTGGGATTCATAAAAATTACACTGTAATTTCATCAACCACCGGCATATTTCAATTCATATCAGCAGCATTGTTAGATTTTTCAGAAGGTGCACATGCGCATAAACCAATTTTGTTTTTGACGTCATTGCTTAGAATAGCGTTTTCCCGAGAATGAGGGGAAAAATCAAATATTCCCTGGCAATAGGCTGAGGACCATTGGGTTATGGAATCGTGAGTACGGGAGATGGGACATAGCATCTCCGAGATAGCATTGAAATTTGGATTTTCACGTACGACCACTTCACGAGTATACCGTGAGTATCGGAAATCCACCAAAATCCCCAGACATGAACATTATTGAACATATTTGGGATGCCTTGCAACGTGATGTTCAGAAGATATCTCCACCCCCTCTTACTCCCACTGGTCTACGGACAGCCCTGCCGGATTCATGGTGTCAATTATCCCCAGCACTACCTCACACATTGATCGAATCCATGCCACGTCGTGTTGCGGCATTTCTGCGTGCTCGCGGGGGCCCTACACGATATTAGGCAGGTAGTATTTTTGGCTCTTCAGTATATATATATATATATATATATATATATATATATATATATATATATATATATATATATATATATATATATATATATATATATATATATATATATATATATATATATATATATATATATATATATATATATATATATACATATATATATATATATATATATATATATATATATATATATATATATATATATATATAATATATATATATATATATATATATATATATAAACTCTTTTTCAATTCCCCTTATAAACTGATAACGAACACATTCTCCAAAATTGGAAACTTCTATCTTGATAGTCAGCTAATAATTACAAAATATCGAAATTAAACTTTTTTAGTTTCACTTTTTATTTGATAAAGAACACATGGTCTGAATTTTGGAATTAACCTGTGAATTGTAATTTACCTTGAGAAAACGTGTTTGTTTAAGATATTTTATTTCGTATATATTTTACTTAATCTGCTCTTTTTCCGTTTAATTTCTTTTTGTGTGCTTCTCACACTATTGTATTGATGTATTTTGCTTTGGCTATAATAATACAATATTAGAAAGTACTACTTTTTTTGTGGAAATAATCGTGTGAGATTCTTTTTCAACGTGTGAAATATCTTTTCATGTTTTGTTTTCAGACTCTTTAATAATTTTTTTTAAATAAATTTTTTTTAAATATTTTTGAAATTTTCTTTATTTAATTTTCATTTTACTATTTTTTTCTCTCTCATTAATCTTTATTATATTATTTTCCATTTATTCTCTATACTTTTGACTGTATATTTATACATATTGAATTTGAGCAATCATAAATATCGTATTGAAAAAAAAATACATTTCAAATTCAAAACTAATTTATAGGAAAAAGTTCATACACATTTACTTTCTCGCAATTTATATTTAAGATTTTTTTATATATCTCAGTTTTCAGGCACAAATAAACATCTATTTGGTAAATAAAAATATGCAATATGTTTGTAAATTCGTTACAACTGGTATTTAATTAAAATGGCTTTCTTTGATCCAGAAAGTTTACAAAATAAAGATCAAACACTGAAGTAATTTATTCAACGAGGGGAATATTAAATTTCTTTACTCAGTTTCCATACATACGTATTCTAGAATTTTCCGTTGCATTAAAGATTCAATCTCATAAAACATAAAGGATGTATGCCGATGCAGATTCTAAGAAGCATATTTTTAAAAATTTGCTATAATAATTGAAAAAAAATATAAAATGTTTTTAAGCAAATGTAATATTTGAAACAAAGATTAAATGTATTGAAATTAAGTTAAGATGTAGCGTTTTGCTATGTTTTTATTCATTTTTTAACAAAATTAGAAAAATCAAGTAATTTAGATATTATTTAAATGCGCAGAAACAGCCAATATGCTACGTATTTACTAAGTGGATTCACTCCCTGTTCGCCTCACTCACCGATTTCCATGGTTACTTCGCAGTCATTTTTGTTTTTCGATGATTAATAAAATATAACATCAAATTTTTATATTATTAATTATTCCAACTGATGATCCCAATTTTTTCACCGTTTTAAAATAAATTTGGTTATCAATTATATTGGAATAAAAAAATTTTCTAATAATTATGCTCAGCTACTATTTCAAAGTTATTTGAAATTATTATTTAGTTTTCGATTGTTAAAATTTTTTTTTTCTTCTAAATGTATTTCTGCTTACATCAAAAATTTAGTTCATAGGTGTTATTTGAAATTTTAAATACTTGTTTTATAATAATTATTGCAGTTTAATTCATTGACTGGTCATAGTTTCGCATCTACATTTTCATAAATAAGTAATTAAAGATAAATTATTTACCAAAAAATTATTGTAAAAAAGTAACAGCGGGAGATCAGTTGTTCAGCAGTGGTACGTGTATTCACCCGAATTCACCTCCACAACCTTTGTTCACCTTTGTCATCTATGGTCCGTGATGCGTCACCTTTGTCATGTCGCTGATTTTAGATAGTGTCATGTGGGTAATGTTGCTCACCTCCGTGACTTTGGTTCACAGGTGCCCACTGGGTAACGCGAAATGAGCAACAATTCTATCATAGCATAGGCAAAAAATTCAAATTCAGTGCCTGCCATTGGAAAAAAAAAACGATAGTGTCATTTTGCTACGCATGTTATACTTTTTCCACGGCGACGCGCGAACATTTAAAAATTTAGCCGTTTGGACGTCGGATAAATCGCCCCGTTTATGCATTACACCAGCGATTGCAATATTTTCCTTTATATCCGCTCCGCTGCTATGTGCTGCCACCTGCCATCAGGAATAGGTTATTTTACGTTGACGTCGAAAGCAGGATGTATATTGAGGATAAGCAGGATTGTATATTACTGTATTACATTAATATATAATCGATAACAATATTATGTATTACATAAAAATAACAGTGACTTTCTATTTTTACATAAACCTCTGTTTCGATTTTGTTATTCACATACCTTTTTTCACAATTGCAACTTCCTTTTCCTTGAAAATCGCTTTGAAAAATACATGTTCCGAAAGAAAGGTTCCGAAGAAAATTATTTTTGAAGACAATGCAGGAAAAAGATAAGGAGAATGAAAACGTATTATATTTAATTGATTTATGAATCTGCACTAATCTTAAAATTATGAATTGAGCATTCATATACTTTTAAAATTCATGTCATAAATCTTCACCGTTCCTCTTCCCTAGAGTGACAGTTTTCATGTATTACATTTACTAAGATATTATAATAAAGATAGAGAAATGATTGTGGTGATATATTGATAATGTGTTAAGTATCGAAAATTTAAATTCCCTCAGATAAGTAAGATTGATGAATTTGATCATCAGTAGGTGAATCTCTATTCGTTGTAAAATTGATTAAGAGAGCACGGCGAAAACAATTCTGTTATAATTACAGCAATGTATAAAAATGGAATTTCTGGTAAATAAAAACCATTATGCTATTAAAATAAAACCAAAATATATGTTATTTAAACCATTCAATTGGAAATTTTTCCTTTCATATAGTAATGGTTTAAGGCAAATTCTGGTTTACAAAATTATAGTTCTTATTGGCACACCTTTTGGCACAAAATACAAAACTGAAAAGTGAATTTAACGAAATAAAATGGTTTTTAGGTAAGGCTCTGAAGTATCATAATAAAACTAACAATTTTCAACATATTTACCAAATTCTATTACACATTAAAAAGTCATATTTTATTGTTAATTTTACTAAAACAATTCGATAAACATTTCCGATCTGTTTGGTGTTCCCATAGATAGTAAATTTAACCATATTCCTGTAGTTTTGTTCTTATTTTTTCTCAGTGGGAAATGATTTACACAAAAGGGTAGGTGAGTTGCTAATATCGGTAAATAAATAATAATTTTCCAATTCATACATAAAATTGATTAATGTATTTTCTATCAAAATTCGCTAGCAAAATATTTAGGAAAAAATAATTACTACTGAAAATGAGCCGTTAACCACAAAAAGTCGTTAAAAAAATAAAAAACCTATTCAATGAAATATTACGGTCTTTAAAGCTTATGAGTTATAAATGCTCTAAGTTTATGAACATAAAAGTGCCTAAAATTACTCCAATCGACACAAATTTGTATTAATTATACTACTTTCAATGTGCATTTACACTCTATAACAAAAAAATCGACGCACCAAGAAGCAGTCATCCGATTGCTTCTTGATGCCAGATTACAGTGGTGCATGGCTCGATCAGGCTGGAATGATGCCGACTGGGGACGTATAGTCCATAGCGACGAATCCCGCTTCCAACTGTGTCCTGACGATCATCGATTTGGAGACGCACAGGGCGGAGGGGGGATCCTGCCTTCACTATTGCAAGCCACACCGGCCCTCAACAAGGCATTATGGTCTGGGGTGCCATTTCCTTTGACAACCAGACCCCTTTGGTCGTCATAAGAGGTACACTTACTGCACAGCGGTACATCGACGACATCCTAAGACCTGTTTTGCTACCGTTCCTTTTGCAGTGCCCTGGGCTGGTTTTTCAGCAGGACATTGCCAGACCACATACGGCACGTGTTGCTATGAACTGTCTGCAAGCTTGTCAAACTTTTCCTTGGCCTGCCAGATCACCAGATCTCTCTCCCATCGAGCATGTCTGGGATATGATGGGAAGGAGATTGTATGATGGGAAGACGACTAAACTTACCAGCTAAAGCTGAGTGGCGATTTTTATTTTATATTGACTACGTCTAATGATGATGTTACAGTTTTCCATTGTTGTCCGTGTATTTCTATTGACCTAAAAATCGCTAGGTAGGATCCAGTTTTTTCTCACTTATTTCAATATTGTACTAGTTGTCATCAGCATAAAATTAACAAAAGTCGTAAAGGTATTGTTTTCCCTTAAATATTTTTGTATCCCTATTTTAAAATTATTTTCCAGTACTGGTATTATTATCGAAAATAATAAATTATGGTTGTGAACTCATCAAATTTGTTTGAACAATATAATGTTATAAGAAAATAAATGTTATTTTAAAAAAAAGATTACTTCGAAAAATCACTTCTGTTCACCATGACATCTAAATGTTTATAATATTAATAGATAGTAATATTTGGACGTGGGAAGTAGAGGTACAAGTGTAAGCGATTAGAATTCCTTTTAGTACATATATGTTAAGGGAATAATTTTAACTTTAGTAGAAGAACTGAAGATAAAGAAGGTAATGAAGATAAAACAAAGGAAAATTATAGACATATGCAAAAGGGGAGGGGGAAATAATAATGAAAAAAATAACAAACAACTGATTTAAAAAAAAAAGAAAAAAAAAGGATGAAATTCTCTGTTTTTTTTTTTTAATAAAAAAACCCCGGAAAATAAAAGATATAATCTTTTCATCAGCCCACACGATTATGTCCGCAAGAAAGAGTGCTTTATGATATTGTATCAATATAGCCAAAGCAAAATATATTAATACAATAGTGTGAGGAGCACTCAAAAATTTTTTTACAAAAATTACACCATATAAAATAGAACACAATAAGTAAAAATAACACGTAAAAACAGAAAATAAAATAAAAGAAAAAAACAGTATAAAACAAAACAAAAGCTATAAAGCGAGTAGCGAAATCAGATGTACTTACATGAAAGGGAAATCTTTCAAGAATGATTTAAAAATATTTTCGCAAACAAGATTGCCAGATTACAAAATGTGAAAACAAAAGCGCAAATTGAGTGTAAATAGAGGACTTTAAAGTGCCGTTCTTACTGCATTGCTGAAGTGATTTGCTATGCTGTGCATTGATTTGTTAGTTACCAAGGATGGGCCCGAAATGGATGTGCGCAAGGTAATATTATACAGGATAATTTAAATAGCTGAACATAAGTAATATTAGAAAATAAATATTTATTTAAGAAAAAATAAAAAATAGGAAAGAGAAACATAAATTGCATTCTTGGCAAATAATTTTAGCCACGGATTTGCCCGAAATGGATTTGCACATGGAAAAATTAATACAGAAATTTTTGGTAAACAATTTTACCCACGGATTTGCCCGAAATGGATTTGCACATGGAAAAATTGTGTAAATTAATAAATAAATTTTTAGTAAATAATTTTACCTACGGATTTGCCCGAAATGGATTTGCACATGCAAAAATTATAAAAATTAACAAAGAAATATATATATATACACTCTATAACAAAAAAATCGACGCACCAAGAAGCAATCGTCTGATTGCTTTGAAATTTCGTATGCATGAATGTTCGTATGCTAATATGGCTGGAATGATGCCGACTGGGGACGTATAGTCTTTAGGGACGAATCAAGCTTCCAATTGTGTCCTGACGATCATCGAAGACGTGTTTGGAGACGATGAGGTCAAAGGGCGGATCCTGCCTTCACTATTGCACTCCACAACGGCCTTCAACAAGGCATAATAGTCTGGGGAGCCATTTCCTTTGACAGCCGGACACCTTTGGTCGTCATTAGAGGTACACTTTCTGCACAGCAGTACGTCGACGACATCCTAAGACCTGTTTTGGTACCGTTCCTTTTAGAGCGCCCTGGGCTGGTTTTTCAGCACGCAATGCCAGACCACATACAGCACGTGTTGCTATGAACTGTCTGCAAGCTTGTCAAACTCTTCCTTGGCCAGAAAGATCGCCAGATCTCTCTCCCATCGAGCATGTCTGGGATATGATGGGAAGGCGATTGCATCTGGCACGGAACGTTAATGACCTCGTTCGACAATTGGATCGAATTTGGCAAGAAATACCGCAAGAGACCATCCGGGAGCTTTATCAGTTTATGCCACGCCGTGTGGCAGATTGTATCCATGCTAGAGGCTTATCAACACCTTATTGAACTTGTTTCTGTAACTCTGCATTAAATTATTCAATTATTCTGAAATTTTAATCATTTACTATTCTGTACAATGTCTTCCTATCCACCAATTTTCGTTACAATCGGACAACTCCTTCTTGGTGCGTCGATTCTTTTGTTATAGAGTGTATATATATATATATATATATATATATATATATATATATATATATATATATATATTCTGTCCATCATCTTATAATTTTCATTTATATCGTGAGTTTTATTATTTGTAAATTTATGTTTGAATTTTAACCCGTATTTACTTTCTAAACTGATCTTAGTATTTTGAATAGTAATTGAATATATTTCTTTGATTATTATTTTTAATGATAATTGTATTAATTGTTAATTTATTGCTTTCAATATATTGTTCTTAATTTTTTCTAAAAGTTGCGTTAGAATTTTATCGAGTTGTAATTTCCTAATATGATATTATATTTCTTGCAGGCAATTCTTTATTAGTTAGTATTACTTTTAACTTGTCTCTCTATTCTAAAAAAAAGTTTTTGCAGTTAATTTTGTCCCCTGAAAAACTTTTTAACTACGTGATGAAAATCTAAGATTAAGGAATCAATTCATTCAGAATCTTTCAGGAAAGACATTTAGGGCATTCAAATCTTTTACATAATTTTAAATTTTTATTTATTTTAGTTTTAAAGCACGATTTTGCAGTTAATAATGAAGAATAACCGCCGTTCACAACAGCCAATCACATGTCTGAAAACGGCAAGCTTAAAAAAGCGATTTACAAGTCTGAATTTTCTTTTTCAGAGATGCAACCAATCACAAAATAGTTAGAATTTCATTCTTCAGTTTTACAACATCTCAACTTATTTCGTATTGATATATTGATTAATCTGATTATTTGTTTTCTAAAACGTTAATTCGTAAGTTTAATCTGGTTTTAAATCTTAATTCGATTTGTTTATTTACAAGTAATGCCTAAAAAGAAAAGACCTAACATTACTAAAAAGACGATGGGATTTGTATTTTAAAAAAATGTGATAAGATTCGCTTAAAAAATGTTGACGTTATTATATGGGACGAAGCAAGTATGATTCCCAGAAAAGCAATAGAAATGATCGATAGAACTTTTCGTGATCTTCTAGCTAATGAGATACCATTTGGTGGTAAGATAATCATTTTAGGGGGAGATTTTCGACAAGTGTTACCTGTCGTTAAAAAAGCTACACATATTCAGGTTATTAATGAAACTATAAAATACTCTTTTCTTTGGCCATTTTTTGAAATCCTCCATTTGACAATTAATATGAGAGTTAAAGCTGGTAACCAAGAATTTGCCAATTGGTTGTTGACAATTGGCAATGGAGAACTTTTACATCTTGATGCAAGCACTCCTGATCTTTATTGTAAAGATATCATTTCTTTGGTTTTTTGAAAAAATCGATTGTCTTAATACTAACTTCATTAATCACATCATATTATCACCGCAAAATGATGAAGTTAACAAAGTTAATGAAAATATTTTATCACGTGTGCCAGGTGAAGAGGTTATAAGTTATAGTATTGATAAGGCCACACTATATGGAGTAGATAAATCAGACGGGAGAGAAGAAGAAGCTACTTTAAGGTATTCTATTGAATATTTAAACTCCATAAATCTCCCGGGACTGCCACCTCATCAGCTCAAATTAAAAGTTGGATGCATTGTAATGCTGATCAGGAACATATCTATTGTTGATGGCCTTTGCAATGGAACTCGATTGACTGTTCTTAAAATAGGGAAAAGAGTATTGACTTGCCAAATTGCTACTGGTAATAAAAATGGTAGTATTGTCAATCTTCCAAGAATAGAATTAAATACATTATCAAGTAATTCTTCCTTACCATTTGTGCTTTATCGACGACAATTTCCTGTTAGATTAGCTTATGCCTTAACAATTAATAAGGGCCAAACCTTCGATAAAGTTGGGCTATATATTGAACGGCCTATTTTTTCTCATGGTCAATTATATGTGGCATTGTCAAGATGCACAACGAAGGAGAACATTAAAATATTTATTAAAGATGATCCTGTCATTAACAATATTGTATATAGAGAAATATTATAACATATATATATAATGTCAAATTTATAAATGTATTTAGCGTAAAGAAAATGCTATTGGTGCATTGTTTATTTTAATTCCGCAAAATTAATGTTTTCATTTATAGTTATTTTGCTGAATATTATTAAAATATTTTTTTAAAAATTACCCTGTTCTTAACAATATTGCTTATTGAAAAATATTATAGTGTTTGCATACATACATATATATATATATATATATATATATATCTATATATATATATATATATATATATATATATATATATATATATATATATATATATATATATATATATATATATATATGTATATATATATATATATATATATATATATATATATTGAATTAAATGTGTTAAAAATATATATTCATTTCTTTGGGACAAAGTCTGTATTATTGTGATTATAATTTTTTTTAAACAAGTTTCATATTAAGATTATATCTGCACATTGATGTTAATTTCTGACAATTTTGGCTCATTTAGAGAACAAATAGGACATAGAAGGAACTGTAGTCAACGAAAAAAAGTGACATTGATATTGACACACTGCTTATTCTGCATTTAAGAAAATTAATTCTTTTCGATGATAACAGTTAATATTCAGTTTAATATTGAAATATATGATATCAAAGCATTCTTGGTTTTGCGAAGCAAACCAAGCAAGAATTGCGAAGCAATTCTCCGGGGGTTGGCGAGCGTCAGCGAGCAGGGGGCGGAGCCCTCTAGTGTTTCAAAAAAATCTTTAACTATGATTCTGACATTTTTTTTAAATAGATTTTGAATTGAATTTTACTCTAAAGGTTTACTAGGAACAGAAATTGGATTTAAAATTTTCTTAACTTTCAAATACTGAAGCACAAGTTGTTGTACGTGTATTTTCTTCTCATTATTGCTTTGCTTCCAATTTATAGTTTTCTCATTATTATTTTTTGCTTCGTGTGAATATGAAATTATGTATTTTCTATGTATGTCTGAGAATATGTATTTTAAAGGAGTTCCACACGACCTAATGTTTGCTTTGCAGTCATTTAGTTTTTGAATAATAAACTGAATGATTACATAATAATAATAATAAGTTCAACTAGACTAATACAAAAATTTCATGATGAGCACAGAGAGCGGGAGGTGAGCACCGTAGTTCTAAATATAATAAAAAATTGTGAAAAGCGAATCTTTTTTTAAAATTATCCGTACGATTCATGGGATCAATCCTGTAAAAATTTCTGATCGCACCTCAACATTATTTATTTTAGTATCCTTTGATTTATAGAATATTTTTCTCTTTTTATTTTAATGAGTTAATTTAAAAATATACAATGCAATTCACCTGCTTTGATTTTCTTAAATATATTTGAAACTTTATGATCACAGTATTGTAAATTATTTTGAAAAAATTTTGCAACATAAAATTCACAATTTATTTTAACGAGACTAAATTTCAGAATTTCACTTTTTCTTTTTGCTTGCTAAGCGTTTGTCTTTTTTGGATGGATTATAATGATTTAGTAATCTTTATCAAGGTTAGTTAATCTCTCAAACTATAAACTATTTATTATAATTGGAAGCGTTTCACAAAATAAACTAATCTGATATAAGTATCCACATATTTTTTTTAACTTTTGAAGATAGGAAATTTTATGATGGATTTTGAAGTAAAACTATCGCATTTTTTAACGAAATAAAAGATTTCTTAATTATGTAACTCAATGTTTAATAAAATACAAATTTACTAAGCACAGCTTTATATGTTGCTCAGTTGAGTACTAACTTGTTTAATAACATAAACAGTTTTAATAGTAAAATTATTTTTAAAAAAGAATTATGATTACACAAATTGATGAATTACACAATTACATCTAAAATTGATAAAGATTAAATTTATAAACTTTGAGTGCAAAAAAAAACAGTCACTTTAGCTTTAAAAGAAAGGAATAAAGGCTAATTTAAGTAAAAAATTGTTTTTTTTCGTTTTTTTCATAGGAAGAACTACATCAAAGCTCAAAAGTACGAGATTTTCTATACTTCATTAATAACTCCCGAACTGGAAGAATGACTTCAATTTCGTTTAAAGACAGATTGAAATAAAATTTAAAAAAAAAAAAAATAACTATTCAACAAATAGAATCCACGTGCCTGCTCATGTGTAACAACCATTGGAGTCGAAAGATATGAAAGAGTGTTTGCAGAGTTGAATAAAAAATTTGTGGCTGTTTCTACCACAGGGACCACAAAGTGGCTTTGGGTAGGAAAAAGAATAGAGTAAGAGTTTATTTGTTTCTCGACCGGCCCTATTTAAGGGCATACGAGAGAAAAGAATAGAGTATGCATTCCTTGGTAATTGATCCGATATGCTGTTCGATTAGAAATGCTGTCTTCATGCTTTGCATGGTTGCTGGAAGGAGGTCGTGAGTCGTCCTTAGAGAATCCCTTACATTGCGCTTTATAGTCAAACCCAGCTAGCTGTACTATTTGGCGAACATCTGCACTTTCCAGGAAATCGCAGACAAAAAAAAAAGCCCGCAGTGCCAGGATTTGTTCTCTGATAAAATGGAATCAGATTTATTATCACACTCAAAGCAAAAGCAAACATACGCTTTCAAGACATTTTTTGAATTCCACCAATCATACACGACCTTTTTCAAAGACCTGGAAAGGTATGCAAAACCTTTAACATGATGTCTGTTCAGACCATCAAAATATAATGGTTGATTTTTCGGACATTGGGTAGTACGGATTGTGGTTAGTACGTAGGGACATTGGGTAGTACGGATTACACGGTAGTACGGGTTTTTTTGACATTGGGTAGTATACAGGGGTTTTTCGGTTTTCTCAGTATTAAATTATGAACCGATAACACACTACCTGCCCACCGATATCTGAGAAATTTACCATATTGGCAGAAAGCTGAATTATATGAATTAAATGATGTAAGCGATATGAGTGATATGATGACTATGAATGATATGAGTTTAGGTGAAAGACCTCACAAATTTTATAATTTTGTTCTTTTTGAAATTTCTTAATTTTAAACACTTGACAAAAAAATCCTTTACCTTCTTAGAGGTGCTCGGCTCTAATTTCTTTTTGTCGAAAAATAGCGTCGAGTTACTTAGTTTGACCACTCATTTTGTTAAAGAAGTGAAGATTTTCCTCGTTTTCACTGACCTGCCAAATCTTCAGACGTGAACTTTACACATTATGTCTTAGATACTCTGAAGTTAATTGTAACTCACAAACCCCTCCCAGGAAGCCATCCAGGGCCAGAAAATAGCATTACTGAACGAGAAGTTCCAATTACCACAGGAATACCTAAACTGCTTTACAGTGGCGTACGCAAGGGAGGGGTTTACGGGTTTGAACACCCCCCTTGAGCTCAGACAAAATGGCAAAAATAAACATTTTAGTAGAAATTATGCGGGTATTATTTTTTAAGACTATATATTTTTATTTGCCTTATGCCTACCTTTTTTCTCAGGGCATTTCTCAAATACTGAAAAAAACATTTACTATAATAGGGTTGTACTTTTGAAACTAAATTCACGTGATACTGTTATGGACTGGTTCCTTTCTGTTCTGCCAGTCACGATAGTTTTCGAGACTGGCTGTCATTCGCGAGGTCTTTACGCGATGATTCTGGAATCTTAGACGTTCTGTCGTCTTTGAGACAATTCGAGAATTTTGGAGATGCGGTGAAAAATTATATAAAAGGGGGAATGGAGTACAATGTAAGTTTTTCTGTTGTACAGAAATGTGATACTTCCGTTGAAGAAAACGTTTCTAGCATAACAAAATCTGATGAATGTGAAAGTGGCCCTTTAAGTGTTACTTCCCACCCACATGACATTGGACTTTTTTCAGAAGATATTACATGCGAGAAGATATAACATTATGCTCTTAAACTTAAAAAATCAAATAAAAATTTAACTAAACAATGTTGTTGAAATAAAAAGTCAAAACTGTCTAGCTGTCTAAATTAGGGAAATAATAGTGCTTTATTACATACTCGAATTTCTTTTAGTAGCTTCAGAAAATCATGAACACCCCCCTTGAAAAAATTCTGCGTACGCCACTGCTGCTTTATCTAAAGATCAACGAAAAATCAGTGAAGATCAGAAGTTTATCATTGAAAATTAATTAAAGAGGGGACTAAAAAAATTTTCATCAGTGGTGTAGTTTTTAAGAAAGTTCTTATAGTATCTCTTCAAATACGCTTGGTGTTCAGGTAAGAGTTTTAAAGATTAAAAAAAAATTGTTTTTGGTAAAAATGGTATTAATAGATTGAAGTATAAGAAAAGAAAATTTAATAAATTGGTTGATGTGAAAAAGATATGTTGAAGAAAAAATGCGATTTGTGACAGTAAGAAACATTTGTAATTTGGTGATATTAAAGCGAAATAAAAGTAACTGAGGGGGATGGGGGAATCAGTAAAATATTTTTTATAAGTAAGTAACTTGGGAAAATTGGAATTTGCTTATATTTTTCTTAATTAAATAATTTTTGTAAGAAAAAGGCTATACTTTAAAATCAAAAGACGAATAGGTCACTCCAATTAAGAGAAAAAGTTTTTGCCCACAACAAATATCTAAAAGATCAAGTCCATATCTACATGAGGAAAATATAAATTATTTTAAACTATTATAAGATTAGTGCCATCAGATTAAGTGTTTTGAATAGTTACAAATAAGTAATAAAAATTTGAAGAGTTTGACCAATTAAAACATGACATTTTTATGGCACACTGATAATAAAGAAGAGTAGCAAAACATTACAAGCTAAGTTATTAAAGATCCAGGAAACGACTGGTTATTACTATGTATGCAAAAAAGAAGTCAGTTTAATAAAAACATTATGATAATGTATGAAATACATTATTTTAATAATATTTTAATAATGTTAATATATAAATACTTTCAGTTCTTGTTTTAAACCCAAGTGGCAAAAAAATTGGTCAATAGTAGTTCTAAGCAATACAAAAATAATAAATAATTAAATTTTAATGATAATATTTTTATAATGTTGATATAAAACTATTTTTAGTTCTTTTTTTAAACCAAATGGTCGAAAAATTGATTAATGGATGTTTGAATAAATAAATAAATTATTATAATAATATTTTAATATTTTTTAGATATAAATATTTTTAGTTCCTGTTTGTAACCCAAGTTGTAGAAAAATTAGTCAATTGGAGTTTAAAGCAATAAATGAATCAATAAATTAATTAATAAAGAAATAAATTATTATAATAATATTTTTATAATGTTGATATAAAAAAAATTTTTTTTGCACCCAAGTAGCAGAAAAATGAGTCAATAGAAGTATGAAGCAATAAATAAATAAAAACTTCCTTAAAAGTATAACTTCAATGCTTATAGTAATAAGTATATCTATAAAACTTACTTATTAACTAAACTACTAATTCAGGTATGGAATGGTTTAAAATAAAATAAAAAAATTACATTTGCAATAAAAAAAACTAGTAATTACTTCTCTCGTAAGCTTCGGACTATCCAAGATTCCCTTGAGATTCTCCTTGCTCTGCATTATTTATTGCATGATTTAATGAAACTAAATTATCTATTAATATTACTCGATTTAGGAATAAGGAAAAAAATGCATAATTTTTTTTCAGCCAGTTCCTTTAATTTTCAAACTGAACTAAAGTTCATAAATACCTATTAACAGTAAAAGTTTATAAGCAAACCATGAAATTTTCCCTCACATATTTTGCCCTCTGTTTTTAGCATTTCTGGGCCAATTTTAGAAAATAGAACTGATATACAATAGCATTTCTTTCATAAAGTAGAAAGGTAAGTAGGGAAAACGGAATTCCACTGAACCGGATTTCTTACGAAATATTGATTTTTTGTACTTTCTTTCATTGCCTTTTAATTTAAGGATTAAAAAATCTCCTACTGATAAAGAGCAAACACCACAGTGATTTCTGAAAGAATGTTAAATTCTTTTCACGGAGAATTTTCGAATTTTCTATTCAACCTTATAATACGGATATTATAATTACACTCTAAATATAGTTATAAAAGGGAAAGATTCCTATTTTGAGACTCATTCTTTTTATCTCTAAGATTAAAATACAGCAATTATTATTATGCTCATTATTATTATATATAATAAATACATATAATCAGTATAAAATATTTTGGTTTGCCTAAATTTTGAAATCTCACAAATATCGCAGTGTTGTCGAAAAAAATGAAAATGTTAACAAAAGAAATAAGTCTGAAGTGGAGTTTAAAAGGTGTCTTAATATGGGATAAAGTATAAAAACACGGAAAATGAATAGGCTTTAACTGTTATAATCTCGTAGCATGGTTATTTAAAGAAAATATTATGACAAAAAAGGAATATATAAAACGTGACAAAGAATTCCCTCCCATTTGGCTAAAAATAATACATTTTTAAAACGAACTAAAAAATTCAACGTAGGCACTATCCATGATCTAACAATAGCATCTGTTTTTTCACAAACATCTGCATACAATTTTGTGCTTTAGATTGTTTTTAGTTGAGTCTGCCATCTTCTTAGGCAATAATAGAGTGTAAACTATCACTAATAATACATAACTATCACCTATTAGGCAACTATAAATTCCAACTAATAACTAAAATAAATCATGTAATTTACGAAATTCTTTTTAAAGTATCTGAACATGGTAAATCGGTAAATGAATAAACTTTTTTTCGTTTTTCATTCTCTCTGAATTTAACAGTTTTGACGTAAGTGTGAAAGAGTTAATTTGTTTTCTGAACAATCTAGTGCAGTGATTTCCAACTGGATGCCCGGGGGCCGCATCCGGCCGGCGAAGCCTTTTTTTGTGGCCCGTGAACTAAAATATATTAGTTGTCATTTTTTTGTGGATAATTTTAATAAAAAATCTATATAAATTTAAAATATTTTTCTCGTTAATAAAAATCTAATTTCTTCGTTTCTGTGAAATTTATCATACCAACGGTGCAAAAAAATTTATTTCTCAGGTTTTGCATCCAAGAAAATATTTATTCAAATACAAAAATAATCGTGCATGTTGCTCTTTTCTATTTCATTTTTTTGTATTTTGTGAATGTAACTTAGCATGTGTGTATCAGAAGTTTTCTCGAAGAAATTCTCCGATTTAACTTTTTGAAACCACTCATTTTGGACGAAAATATTTACACACACATTTGTAAATTTTAAATTTAAAATATAAATATCTATTCTCTGGTGGTTGCAGCAGATAAACCTCAATTTTGTCATTGAACATTTTGTGTGCTACTATGTAAGTTTTAATACCAACCTTTTTAAAGTTTTATATCTTAACAATTAGATATCTGTTGCACATTAACTGTTTAGTACATGGGGGCACATTAAAATTATTGTAGCCCGAATTTTTTTAATATGCAATTAAATATTTTTAAAATTCTACTTCTTATTTTAATTTGTAATTCAATACTTTCGTTTTGTACAACTTGGTAAAAATCTGAAAGGAAGATTTAATGTTCCTTCAAACATAAAAGAGTCCTATATAAAATTTTGAGAAAGTTGCGGCCCACCATTTGATTTGTGTTCTCAATTGTGACCCCCGGCCTCATGTAAGTTGGAAACCCCTGATCTAGTGCTTGAATAAAAAATGGTCTCGAAGCTGGGATTTAAGGTTTAGTTTATCAAATACTATGAACAATATATAAAAACAAAATTGCACATGCCCCAGAAACTACATTAGATGTATGTATGCTTTCAAGCGTATTGGTTGAAAATTAAAAAAAAAATCATCGTGTTTTCCGGTACTAAGTAACAGAATTTAGAGTTTGTAAAAGTTTCCTACAAACATACGTTCGTCAATCCAATAAGCATTGTATCTTCCTTATTTATATGAATTTCAACTTTAAATGTTTAGGACTTTGTTATATATAGTATATATATATTCTCTATAGTATATATATAAAGTTAAAAATCTTATATGACCCTCGAATTTTAGTTTAGTTTTTTTTCATCAAGTTAATTTATTTTTTAATCACTAAATGGCACGAAAATAACTAAAAAAAAGCAAATATCAATTATAGAAACATTTAAATCAGGTGAAACGTTAAAGTTTTGCTATTTTCTGGATGGAAAAGTAGTCTTTTTGTTCTCCCCAACTATAAAACTTGCTTATAATGTTCATCAACAGATGGCGTTGATAACAGAGAACATCAATAAAAATTTTTTCTTTAAATAGTCTCTATTTGAAGCATTACTGTGACACATTTTGATGAAGCACCCTGATTGTGCCACATCAGACCGGGCATGGTTTAAGTTAAAATTTGTATTAATTCAAGCATAATCAATGTGTGTTTGTATATTTGATGATATTGGTCAATTGTTCAACTCAATTTTCATGCGTTTAAAAATGTTCGAAACTTTACAAAATCAAATTGAATAAATTTAAAGAAGAGGCCCACCATGTGTATTTGAATAATTTTAGGCGTATAAATAAATTGTTAGTGTAAAATACTTGAAGTGAAACTAAAAATAAACCTTAGGGGTCTTAAACTTTAAGGCTTTTCACACTGTTTACTTTCAAGACTTATACCTTTCTTTTCAAAATATTATTGTATTAAATTTTTTATTTCCTATTATTTTTCGTCCTTTTAAATCATTCTTTAATGTGACTTATAACAAGATTACATGTTAAGAACTCGGAAAGGGTCTGAAAACGATTCGAAAACTAATCGTATTTAGATTGAATGCATCTAGAACAAAATTGAAAATATTTTGAATACTTCCAAGTAAAATTGACTTTCTCCTTTGAAACTGCATTATTTCTGCTTTTTTCGAATATTTAAAAAAAGTCATTAAAAAACATCCTTCAAGCAATACAATACTTACGATACAATTTTTTAAAGCTTTCTTTTAAAGATTAAACATTAAAATGCTATAGTATTTTTATTCTGTGCCTTAATAGAAAAAAAGTAATTGAAAAGCAAAGATTTATTTAAATAAGATTGTTTTTCGAAAGTATAGGAAAATAAAGATTTTTTAGGGTATTAAAAAGCTTTTTAGCCTGAAATAAATATTATAAGTTGTCCTTGAAACTTTTTCAATCATTCTATACAATTCTTCAGAGGTTTTGACTAACATTTAACTACATTGTAAAAAGTTCCCGATAAAATTCTAGGAAAAAGTACTGGCACTCAGAATGCCAGTACTTTTCACCGTGAAACTTAACGTAACAAAAATCTGATGTGCCATAATATTTACAATAATATTGTTTTAATTGCAGTAATTCAATGATTTTACAGTAAATATTGTAAAAATTACGATACGAAATTTTTATGAAAAAATGGATTTTACGATGGATTTCATGGTGCTAATACTTTTTATCATAATTTAATCCAGAATTATTTACTATGTATAAATACAACGTCATGCAAGCAAATAAATATAAAAATGAATGCGTGTGTATCTTTTATAGACTCCTAAATCATCGAACGAAAGTAATGAAATTTGGCATACGGATAGTTCGAACAGGACGGAGGTCACTGTCTAAGACGAACCGTTTGAGCATGGCGGGCAAAAAATGAAACAGATTTTTCTGATTGATTAAAGGTTAGTCATTACTTTAAATTTTACTGTAAGCGATTAAGTTTTTCAAATATTTTAAAGATAACATCAATGATATTTTCTAGCTTACAGCTTTATTTAGTCAAAAAAAGCTGATTGCACATAAATTATTTCTTCTTCATCTATAAATTCAATGAACAACATTAACATTGTATCATTTGTGATTACGTCATCAAATTAATATTTCAAAAATTATCTGATACATCATGTTTACTTTGTTTATAGCAATTCTTTGAAAATGTGTTTCTCTAATGGTAAACAATATAAAATCAATATAAAATAGTAACTGAACAGTAATATAAAATTGTAACTGAAAACAATATAAAATAGTTACTGAAAAAATTAGTAATGTATTCAAAGGCAAAATTAATAGAAAAGTGGTTCAAATTCGCTTAAAAGAAACGTGAAAAATAACCATACCATTATTGACGCCAATGATTGTTACTTAATTCATGTAATATATGCATGTTGAATTAAAAGAAGTTAACTATGTACTTGAAAAAATTAATGGAGTAAATGTACTTATTCTTTTAGAGGAATTATAAAAAATTGCCATACTATTATTGACGACAATGATGCTTAATTTATGTTGATGTATTTTATATTTTTTATGACCATCATTGAACAGCCGGCTCAAATTTTCAGTTTACGAATACTAATGTTCAACTCCGTAGCCTTGAAATTTTGAACCCAATCCAGAAGAAAAGGGAAATCTTGGGTCAAGTATTGCAAAAAATGTGTCTCCGTGGAGGATTTTTTGATGGAACTAACCAGCATTTTTATTTCATGGTGAGGAAAACCACGAAAACCACCCACGGTTCACCTAACGGCAAGGGGACTCTAATCCATGATTCGTTCACCACCGAGGATGTTTTTCGTCAGCACTGTGGTCGGTGCAAGCCGGATGCGGATTCGTTTCGACTAGCCATTGGTGGAATTCGAACCTGGTTCACCTCAGTGGATGGCAAACGCTCTATCCCCTGAGCCATTTCGGCTCTGATAATATGTATTAATTGAAATAAAAAAGTAATCTAGATACTAAAAAGCTAGGAAAATGGAGGAAGGATACTTATTAGTTTTGGGGATATTATTATTCGTCATATTAGTATTTATATCATTGCTTAATTAATTTTGGTATTAATTAAAATTTAAAAAACAATAGATACGTGCTAAAAAGCAAAGTTAATGAAAAAATGGTTGATGGTAAATTAGCTTAGGGCATCCGTAGAAAATCGCCTTACGCAGATGACACTTAATTATTTTTGGTAATATGTACTACTGGTATTATGGATGTAGTTTTAAGAAGAATTCTACTACGGGTTTTCCGTAGTTCCAGAAAATATTTTTAAAGTGGTATCTAAGATAGTGTATTAATATTTTAATGAATTAGAATTGAAAGAACTTTTTTCCACCACTGCTTACAAATAATTTCAAAAGTAAATTAAATGTTAGATTGAGAAATGAGCATGCTCCAATGTCCTAATCAAGGGCTTGTAAGAATCCTGTTTGTTTTTAAGATTTCTGCTTCAGTTTGTTGCCAGTGATAAACGTATTTCGTACAAAACTCAAATATACTAATTAATATTTGAGTTTTGTGTGAAAAATACTAATTCAAATTCGTATTCAAATATACTAACTCAAAACTGAAATATACTAATATAAATATGAAGCATTACTGTTATATATTCGCTGATCACTAAAACTACCCCAATGCTGATGAGTTTTAATACCACTGCTGTGAAAATGCGTATCTTATGGTCCCTTAAAAGGGGCATGTACTAGATAAATTTACCTTATAAAGATAAATCTTGAATATCACGAGTTAACCACGAGCAATATCATTACACCAAGTGATACTAAAAACAGTAAATTAATATTTTGATAGAATGAACTGTAAAAAAAGTGTTTTGTCTAATATAGTAATGTAAATCCACGAGAAAGGGCAACAAATAATAAAATATAAAAAAATAATTTAGCTTTATTAAATATCTTAGTGGTAAAACCAGGTAAGGGACATTTTCAGAGAGGCTATAATCAGGGCAAGAAGAAAGAAATGTTGTTTCCGAACTATTAAATTAACTTTTTACATAGATAATGGGACTAATAATTTTCAGTTTTATTTTATTTATTACTGCTAAATCTGAAAATAAAAATCCTACAAGTTTACTAAAAACTAATGCAGCCATTTTATGCTATTTTAACTGATGCGTCGTTCTGTCAAATCTGTGCTTAATTTTATATGTATGTACAGTACTGATCAATTGATATTGTTTATTTATCCGTTGTGAAGAACGGGTATTTTGCAAGTAAATAAATAAAATCATACAACAAATATTAATAATAATAAAAGCATACAATAAAAAATTCCACAAATTTTGGTACGCAATAATACCAAAAATACTGCAATTTTTATTTTATATTCTGAATGAGTGAATCTTAAAACCAATCAATTAATTCATTTATGTGTCTTCACATCCTTGAACTCTAATTACCTATATATTAAAAGTTAGGTGAGTGGCATACATTAATCGTAGCTGTTGCTACAGTTTGATATGAAGTATCACCTGGATCGTGTAATCCGCTGTCAGTGAATTAAAATTTCTGAATTGCCCTTTCCTGCAGATGGCCATACTTAATACATGGAGGGGGTAGATATGAGTGCAAAACACACACGATTGGTATAATTACAGCTCAACATAAGTCAGACCAATCTTCACAACGGGTATTTGAAACTTTGGCCAAATTATGAATTATTTCGTAACCATTCAGTGTTCCCAAATGGTAAGAAATGGGGGACTTATGAAAAACGCTACTTCTGTTAACGTTCCCAAAATACATGTAACTTATAAAACAAAAAGCAATGTTTTGAAAGTTTGACTACAGTTTATGAAACAGTCCTGATAAGCAGATATGTATTAAACTGCTTGGGTACATCAGACGTTCGTCCCCCATTTATTGTCTTTGTTGCTTTACGAAATGGTGCGTATCTTTAAAGGCTCACTACTTTATATACACTTCTTTGTCCGCTTTTTGACTGCATGAAACATGTGTTAAGTAGCACAAGCTCTCGAAAAAGTTAGGAAAATATGCCTGAAAGTCTTTAGTTTTTCTGGACTTTTGTAAATGTAGATGCAAGGATGTAAAATTTTGAAACAATATTTAAGTAGCATGCCTCAGAGCCGTAGTGGCTTAGGAGATAAACAGTTCACTTTCCAATGAGGTATATCTTGTTTGAATCTTAGCCATGGCTGGTCGATACGAATTCCGCACCCAAATTTATTTATATTTTATTAGCATTTTACTTTAAATAATAACGTAAGAACAACATAGTAATGAATGAAGCAAGTAAATGAATTATTTATTAGATCTAAATATAATTACACGCTTCAAACATGTTTAAAAAAAATAGAGTTTAGAAACGTCCTAACACTTGGAACCCCTTTAATTCTTTCGCGGAACCCAAGGATTCCTCGGAACTCCATTTGGAAGCAGCTAAGGTGTCACGATAATTTTACGAAATTTTCTTAATGTGATTACATACTATAAAATCACAATATATTGTTTATTTTAGCAAAGTACTTCGATGAAAATTAACGAGCTTTTTGTCGTTCCCATAGAGCGAGAAACACGGCAAATGAAACATATTCTGTTAGTTTTAACCACTCTTCTTAACTCAGTTTGCTTATATTTTCCCTACACTATGCTACTGACTTCATAACAAGAATCCAGATTTCATAAATCTAAGTTTCTTTTTAGAAAAACAAAGTTCTTAATCTACAAAACTCTTGTCCGGCCTGTCTTGACATATGCTTCTGAAGCTTGGACGATGACAAAACTGTACCACAATATTTGAGAGAAAGATTTTGCGGAGTATACCTGGTGGTGTAAATGAAAACAATAACCGGAGAAGGAGATTTAACCTTGAACTGTACAAGATTTATAAACAACCTGATATTATTAAATACATAAAAATAAATAGAATGAACTGGATGGCCCACGTGATTCGAATGAGTGATCAGAAGTACAATAAAAAATATACCGTTTTTTAGACCCACTGGAGCAAGAAAGCTGGGAAGGCCGCGGTTCAGATGGGCTGACTCAGTGGAGTCTGATTTTCTTGCAGTTGATGAAAAGAATTTGAGATCAATGATAATTTGGAAGTCATCATGGAGAAATCTTCAGAGGAAGGCATTGGCTCGCATAGGGCAGTCTGGCCAACTACGATGAGGAGATGGTACTGCCTTCTATGTTTTCCCATACAATTATCCCATGATTTTAAGGATTTAAAAGTAAAAACAAATGTTAAGAATTGCTTTCAAATTTAACCATCATTTAAACGATATAGCTCTAAAATTATTTATTTGTCTTGATTGTCAAAATACCTATAAATCAAATTTATTTAATCACAAAATAAATAATAAATCATACATTTCATCCCACTTAAAAAACCATACCGCTGAAAAAGAGAAAAAGATAGCAACTATTTACACATGAGTTTATATATTTCTTTCAAGTTAAAGAGTATCTAAAATGCATTGTCAAGGATCATTTATTTATATGATCTTCAAAGATAAGCTGTTTAGACAAACGATTTTTATTTCGAAATTTTCGAATAAATTTTTTTTTGTATTTAATACTTTAAGCAAAGATACTGTCGGGAACAAATGTATGTACAATACCCAGAAACTATTTAGTTGACATGCTTCAAAAACGAATGTCGGTGTTTGGAATAAACGTATTTTTCTAAGAAAACAAAAATATTTACCAAAAACAAATTTTCTTATATATGCATGAATACAAAGATGTTTTCATGTTTTATTTAGAGAAAAGAAAAATGAAAAATGTTCTTTCAGGTTGATAAGAATGAAATAGCTGAAAGGCATAAAACACATTTACCTAGGAAATATAACTTTATTGCAAATTGAATTTCGTAGCTGGTCATTGTATAATTTAGCATAACAAACAAAATTTACACTGTAAATAATGCTGCAAATTGAAATGCGAGTTTTCTGCTGAAATATCCTAAGAATAAAAAACAAGTACCGCTAGAAGATCAAATAAACTGCTAAATTTATACATTAAGTGTAAAAATTAGATTTCAATACTTTTCAAGCACCGTCTTAAACAATCTGTAAAACAGGAAAGTTAGCGATATTAACTAGAAATTCTACCTCTTTGCTTGCTTCGCTCTCTCATCGCCATACATTATACACTATCATCTCTGTTCCTCGTGGTAAAAAAATAAAGTTTTATTTAAAAAAATGCACTCTATCTCATATATTTTGTTTAATTATTTCAGTGTTAAATATAGCGCATAAGCGTTCGCCCTCTTAAAATTTGTTAGTTTAAATTCAACTTCAAAAATTTCTATTGACAATGAATCAATATTGCCATTCAAACTGAGAAAAAGTATGAAGTCAAAAGTATAATGTCAAAACTACCAGAATATGGCAAAATTTACCATGTTTCAAAGACTATAGGAACACTAAAATCTAAGTAGTAACACTAATTTTTTACCATATAAATAGTTTTTATTTACCATCTGTTTGGTAGTAAATGAGGTAAAATTTGGTACCTTTTGGTAATTTTATTATGATACACCTTAGAGAATGGCATAAAAACCATTTCTTCGGTTAAATTTTCTTTTCAGTTTTGTAATTAATTCAAAATGTGTGGTAATGTGTCGTGAAGTGTTACAACTTGTTGGAAGAGTTACAAAAATCACGGAATTTGAATACAGTTTTCTGATACTGATTTCTTTTAAAACACAGGTTTTTTTTAACACATGCGGATTTCTTTTTATACAGAGATTTGTGAGTAAATAAATGTATCAAATTTTATTCAAAACATAACTCTTGAGTTTCTTTGATAGTTTTAGTTCAAAAAGCTTTACTTCTGTACTTTTATACTGTCTTGCTGTCATGGCAACACTTAACACTGTGTAGTTTATAACTCTGTTATAACTGCGTATTATGCTATTTAAAAGAAAATAACATGTTAAATGTTAAATCAGAAGGTTTTTTCTCTAAAAGTAAACGATGAAAACGTTATATAGATAGATTATTTTCAGACATAACATGCCTTATTTTTAGTTTCATCTGATATGCAAAATTTTTTCAACAATTTCTTACTAGGTTATTTAAGTTGTACAACTATTTATCGAAGGTAAATCAGAAAAATATTATCAAAAATTTTATAAAGTTATCATTACTATTCAGTTATTTAATAATTAATAACTGGTACATGTTAAGTCAACACACATACAGATATTAATTTACACCCAATTATAATCTTATAAGAAATTATAACAGAGAAATTCTGAACCCTAAATTATCTATTTTAATGAATGTTCAGGTTATAAATATTTATTAACGTATAAAAAACTGGAAATTGAAATTTTAAATTTTTATCTTACAAGTATAAATATCTTACGATTAATACAGTATCTTGTAAGTAGTTTCAAATTATTCATCTGTGTAACACTGTCAAATGGCATTATGAGAAAGGTGTATCAAATCCTCACTAGACGATAAAAGCCATCATGTCAGGTAGGTTTAGTATTCTCATGCATTAACTTGCCTCAGTACTAGGCTTGTAGATAATTACTTGTCTGGCACAGTTTATGTCCACATTTTCCCACAATAGTTTAAGTATCATAACCGAAATATATATTTTGATTGCAAATAATTCTAATTGTTTAGTACTTCCTTCATAAAATTCATTATTGCGAGTCTTTATTGGACAAATTGTAAGTGTTATTTCACAAGAGGATTTTAAATTAAATCCTACAGCTAAATAAAAATATCCACCGATTTGATATAGCCATAAAATTATGTATTTGAATAAAACAATTAGCTTAGTTTAGACTAGGAGACTCAAAACCCTTGCTCGCTCAACAACTCTTGATGTAGTTTCGCTATCATTCTTAACCATAAAGGTTGTGACCATATATGGCAACGTTACTTTTAAAAAGTAACGAGTAAAAGTACAAGTATTTTTAAAAAAAGTAAGGAGTAAAATATAAAAAGTTCATATTTTAAAAAGTAACGAGTAAAAAGTACAAGTAAAAGTACAAGTACTAAGCAAAAAAAGTAACGATTTAAAAGTACATTTCTAGGAAATCGAAAATTCAAAGTAACCTAAAATTTTATTGAATAATATTCTTATGCTCTTTAAAGTTTTTGCCAAATTTTTGTCATTTATTTAAATATTTTTAATTTTGAAAGTTATGGATTTAAATTTATTTTTAAATTCGAAAGAATATTATAATATAATTTTATAATATAATCGTATAATATAATTTTAAAATCAAATATAGTTTTAATTTCAAACTTTTTATGGATTTGCACGAAAAAGAAATTTTATCTATTGATTTTCATTTTTAGTTTATTATTTTTATTTATTTAAATTACCATTGATTTAAGATTGTTTTACTCTTTAGAGACGCGTTTCAAAAGCACAAACGTAAACAAAGCAAACACAGGGTTTCAGATAGCTTTTTGATCTTTGAGCTAGTAAAAAATAATTGAATGTGCAGTATAAGTTGAAACAGAAGGTATTTAAACACGAAGTTAGTTGTGAATGCATGTATATTGCACATGTATTTTTTTTTATTAATTAAAAAAAAACATAAGCATTTTTTTTCAATTTAATATTTTTTTTTTAGAAAGCTTACCGAGTTTTAGAAAAAAAGTAACGATTTCGTTCGATATTTCCGTTACAAATACTTGTACTTTTTCCCTAAAAAAGTAACGAAAGTACAAGTAAAAGTACTAAATTCAAAAAGTAACGAAGTGCAAGTAAAAGTACGTACTTTTTACTTGTTCCGGCGGTACAAGTAACGAAAGTAAAAGTACTGCCATATATGGTTGTGACATCAGCAATAAAAAAATTTCAATTGAAAGATCCTAAATTTCTATTTTATTTTTTTCTTGGTTTTATTTATACAGTTTTAGTTTTCTATTTTGTTGACATGCATTATAAATCTCATACTCGTTCACCATAGTAACTTTATTCAAAATTTTATTATTTTATAATTTTTTTATTTAATGTTTAGTTAATATAAGCTAAATATTTTTTGCAAAAAACATTACTTTGCAAAAGGAACAAAAATTTAATTTTAAATAAATAGTTATTTTGCATTCATTAGTGAAATTTTGCAATTCTATGCTCTATCCTGCACGCTCCCGTACATAACATGCTCATTAATTATTTCGTATTTTTGTTTTGTAATTTTATCATTGCTGCGCATGCTCTTTAACTATTTTGCATTTTTTTTTAGCCTAATTCCTAAAATTTACTTGTAAAGTTTTATAATTCATTATTTCAAGCAAAGACTATGTTCGAAACTCTAGTTAAAGGCTAATGAATAAATCTTTTTGCTGCTCTAGCATATTTTTTTTAAAGAAAATTCAAAATTATCCCCATTGACGAAGTTTTATTTTATAAACGTCGTTGAACAGCCGACCCAATTTTGGGTGTACGACTACCAATATTCAGCCGCCCATTTGGCCGAGCGGACTACGAAGCCAATGGCTGCGGGTTCGAATCCCGCTTTGTGCATGGATGTTTCTTTCTATGTGACCCATCTTATGAATGGGTATCTGTGGCAGTGTGGCGTGCGTAATGTTGCTCTCCTCCGTGACTTAAGTTCACAGGTGCCCACCGGGTAACGTTACATAAGCAGCACTTCAGCCATCTTCCTAGGTGAAGGTTGTAAAAGTTCAGTACCTGCCAATAGAAAAAAAACTGCCAATATTCAACTCCGTAGCCTTGTAATTTTGATCTCAATCCAGAAGACAAGGGAAATCCTGAATCAAGTACTGGGAGAAATTTGCCTCTGAGGAGGATATTTTGATTGAACTAACCCGCATTTGTGTTACATGGTGAAGAAAAACACAGAAACATCACACGGTTAGCCTGAAGGCTATGGGACTCTAACCCATGATCTGCTTACCACTGGCAGTATTTTACGCCAACACTGTGAAAGGTGAGATCTGGGTGCAGAATTCTGGGAATCGATCTCAGTTCACCGTATTGGAAGGCAAACCTTCTAACCCCTTTATTCACATATATCAATTTAAAGCAATGAAGCTTTTTCCAGAGAAAGGATAGCATTTTTATAACTAAATTACTTTTAAACCCACTAATTAGATTAGTCGAAGAGGTACTGTTTTATTATAGAGAATAGGTATCAGAACTTCTCCTCAAAAGTTATTTTATCTGCTTATTTTTCTTCTTACTGAATGTAAACACTAGTTTATGTTCAATACTTTATACCAATCACCTTAAAATTTTCAAAATATTTCAACCATATTGTTTATGAATATAATTATTTTCTTAAAATCAGCATCATTAGATACGATAATTTAATTGCTTTACTCTATAACCTTTCTACTTTGAGTAGTGTCCTAGAAAGTAAATATTTTACTTTCTTTGCAAAACTCGAGCAATAGGTTTAATGTTAATAAAATGCTGAACTTAGCAGAAGAATTAAAAAAAAAACCGAATGTAGTTAGGAATTTAATTTTCTAAGTGTATTTTTATCTGGAAAAAGAAAACATTTTTAGGAACAAAGGAGTTCTCACTGGAAGTAATTGTACGAGTTACGCTGTATTATTTTTATAATTAAGCAAATTGATACCTAAAAGTTAAAAGAATGAGAATAAATTTTCTCTTTGTGTACTCTTACATATTTAAAGTTAAATCTTTCTCTATCAATTTTTATTTTAAATAAACTACTATCTACTTTACACTTTAAACTAAAATAACATATAGTAAGGAAAAGAGTAGTTTATTTCTGCGAGTTTTTCCGAAACACTTTTAACTATAGAATCGCTAATGTTAGGATTCTGAAACTTGGAATTGTAAAAGAGATAGTTCTAGCTCACTTTGCTTTCAACGGTTAAAGTAGAACAGAGAAGAATATAAATCTATGCAAGATGTTTTAAATTAGAATGTTAAAGGAAAAAAATTAAGATTAAAAAAACAAGTACTGTAGCAATTCATATGACAGGAAATACATTCTTTCTCTAAGAGTTCCTTGATTTTAGAAAAAAGAAACAATGTTCTATAACTGACGTTGAAAGCAGCAAACATTTAAAAACCACATCACATTTTATTTTTAAATCATTTAATAATTAAAAATCACAATTCAATACTTTTTAAACATCCACCATCGATGCGTGGTGGAGAGGAGAAGAGCGCTCGCCTCCCAATGAGGTGAACCGGGTTCGAATCCCAACCATGGGTGGTCGATACGAATTTCGCACCCGGCTTGCACCGACCACCCAGCTTAAGCAAAATATCCATAGTGGTAGATGGATTATGGATTACTGTCCCCTTGCAGTCAGGCAATCCATGGGAGATTTTCGTTGTTTTCCTCTACATATAACGCAAATACGGGTTAATTCCATCAAAAAGTCAAGGCAAATTTCTACCAATACTTGATCCAGGAATTCCCTTGCCTTCTGTATTGTTTTCAAAATTACAAGGCTTCGGAGTAAAACATTGTTAATCGTAAACCCAAAATTGGGTCGGCTGTTATAAAATAAAAAAAAAACAATTAAATGTCCATCATCAGCCACAATCATATGTCTTAATAGGAGGACGATCTCTGCATTGCACAAAACCAACAGAAAAAAATATGTAGCTCCATCTTTCGGAAAATTTTCAATTCTGAGGGGCCCGTCAATTCTGACAATTATGCCCGTCACATAATTTTTGGAAATAAATGTATTTTCTAAACATAAACTGTTTTTCTCTCATAAATTCTTTTAAAATCGTCAGTCTAAATTTGGGCAACTTGGTTCACTTTTCACCATTTTATCACAGCGAGCTTCGTTACCAACTAATTATCACTGTTAGCTACAAACTAATCAACTATTTGAATATAAACTCACAATTGAATTTGAAAATAACTATTACTGGTTCTACCTATTAACATTGACAGCGTGTCACGGGATTCAAAGAGAGTCTATCTATCCTGATACAACGAAGCCTGTTTAGAATAATTTGACTGATGATTAATTAAACGATTGGTCATACAATGGTTCAGTTGATATCGTAACTTAAGTTAAATACTAACTACAAACAGAATGCGTTAAAAAGATTTAAGTCAAGTATTAGTTATTCAATGCTGTTACGTAAGGATACAATATATTATAAAGATATAAATAATATAATTTAAAACAAGTGTAATTAATAAGACAGAACGAATTAAAATCAGGTGAAAATTAGTGAAGAACAGTTTTAGAAAAAGAAGATGCAATTCTAATGTAGAGAAAAAGACGTTTATATTGTGATAAAAAAGGTTATTAATATGCTGGAAGTTTTTCTTTTTTTGCAGTTTTAAAAATATTTTATCAAAATTTTTCTGAAGTCTTCTGAAATTGATGGGGCATTCATAGCAATAAGATTTAATTCTTTTACTATATTTTTGACAACAGATATTTTTATCAATTAATATAAAATTAATAAATTTTAATCAACTGATTTTATCGATATTTTTATAGATTTCCTGTTTTCTTATGCTTATAGATTTCTTTTCTTATAGATTTCTTATGCTTATGCTTTCCTTTCTTATAGATTTCTTATGCTTAGTTTTTGTTTATATATACTTCCTTAAAAGGCTGTAATTTAAAATATAGTTATGTAAACTGTTTCCTAATTAAATAACCCGTATTGTATCTTATCTTTATCTTTTGCTTCTTTTTAATCTTTCTTTCTTTTTATTTTAAAATTTTTGAATGGTTCTTTAATTTATTTTCAGCAATTATCATACTTTTATTAACTCTTTTTTGTATGTGTGCTGTGTGTTTGGTTATGAAATTGAAATATTGGCCATTTTCACTAGAGCTAGAGCTCAGTAATGTCAACTGGAGATCCATGGCTAGTGGCAAAATGCTTATCAATCGCTTCCTGTCTATTTCAAGCACATTATCGCTAAGTTGAATTTAATAGCAAACAAATTACTGAAAATTTTTCAACGAATTAGAGTGCCCAAATTTGTGCCAGATAGCAATAAAAGATTTTAATAGTTTCTTTACTAATCAAATTTATAGTCATATTTACAACACTGAGCCGCTATGGCTCAGTGGTTAAGGTACTAGGATGTCATTGCGAAGAGCTGGGGCTCGATCCCCAGTGGCGATTTGATGCCCAAACAACTGCGGATGGATGGGTACCAGCCTGTCAGGGAAGTGAAGGCGATCTGTGCGCAGTGCTGAACTCATTGCCTCAAACATGCCGTAGGTCACGAAATTGTAGAGCCTTAGCTTCCATGACACCCCTGCCTCACAACGGACTGTTGCGGGAATGCATTACTTTTTAATTACAACAATTCATGGGTTACCGGTGGTGGGACCAACTAGTTCCAATTCCAACTGTTCTGAGAATGCTGACATTATACAGAAGGCAGATTAGTAATTTCATTACAGCTATAAGCACAATATCTTGTCATATTATTCACAAAAGAAGCTTATTGTCAATCAAAATTGTGATCACTTTCCAATTAGCTAGAGTGCTCAAAACTAAATTGAACCTTTTATTCAGATATCAAAGTAAGTTTTAACTGCTTCTTGACAACTATAAGAAAGTTCATTTACATTTTATCACCAAAGAGAACTATCGTCTAATAAAATTTCGACAATTTTTCACTGACTAACTGTAGTGCTTTAATTTCAACTGAATCTCTACCCTTGATAACAATATCAGTTTCAAATGTTTCCTGAATGCTATAACTAAAAGTTTTTACTAATCAAAATTTTAACCAGTTTCTGACATATCAAACACAAAATTAAGCGAAATAAAAAAAATATAAAAAATGTTTTAAAATCAGGAGTACGATGTAGGGTAAAAAAAGGAAATCATTTTATTCTTGTTGCATCTGAAACTAAAAACGTAGAAAGTATCAAAATAAGCTTCGACCTCCAGTTAAAATTCTTCCCACACTAAGAAAAAAATGATGGTCAAGACTACAAAAATATGGTAAAATTTATCGTGTTTCTTTCAGTATGAACACCAAAAAAGCTCGGTATTTTTTTATCGAAGCGCTTTAGTGAATTTAACAATGAAACATGTTTTTGTAATAAGTGCTGAAATTTAATAATTTTGACATGATACCTTAGAGTATGGCATAAAAACCAATTATTCAGTATGATTTTCTTTTCAGATTTATATTTTAAATCAAATGTGTGGCAATGCGAACTGTAATTTTTGGAAACTAGAATTTCTGGTCAGCCATTACCTTATGAATGAACCCTTAGGAAAATTTGCCATAGGCAATCCTAAAACAATCTATGGCAACCATCGAAGTTTACGTAGCAAAGTGCCATAAGCATATGGTTTAGTATGGCAACCATAGAAATTTATATGGCAAGACGCCATAAGACTATAGTTATTATATTTTATTTTATAATCGTTGAACAGCAGATCCAATTTCGGGTTTATTTTTATTGATGTTCAACTCTGTAGCTATGTAATTTTGAACCCAATACAAAAGATAAGGGATCTTCTGGATCAAGTATTGTGAGAAATTAACCTTTTTGCCATGACACGATTGAACTAACCCGCATATGCGTTACATGGTGAAGAACGTGTATTATTATTTTATTAATGTAATGCTGATGAATGACAGGCAAAGGTATCTGTATTTTTCTTGAGCGTATTAAAAATCACATCATGTGATTTTACCGTCCAATCAGAATGCTTGAAATGGTCCTCCTGACCTAAGCAATTTGCGCCGCATAGAGAGGTAAACCGTGAAAACCTCCACGATTAGCTTGACGTCAAGGGTACTCTAACTTATGAAATGTCTACCACTGAGAATATTTTACGTCAGCATTGTGATTGTTGCTAGCCAGGTGCGGAATTTGTGTCAACCAGCAGTTGCTCGGATTCCGGTTCACCTCATTGGAAGGTGAACACTTTATCCCATGAGCCACCACGGCTCAATAATGACATCGAAAATTGCAAGTCATTCATATGGCAAAACTCCATATACTGAAAACCACAGAAATTTGTCGGACATTATATGGTAACTCACTAAAGCCTTATGATAGGATTAAAAGGAAGTACCAAGGGCTTATGGGTCTATTGTAAGCCAATAGAAACACATTATCCGCGTGCGTCATTCATATTGGCGAGTGGACATGATTGAAGAAAGAAGCAGGCCTGTTTAGCTGCCACACAATATTGCATTAATTAAATCAATCCATCAACAACAAAAAATAGTACTTTTCAATAAATTTCTCCCACTTTACATAAATTTATATATTTTTTAAAAATTATTTTCAATTATTTTGATTTTCATTCAAACTAACAATAATTTGCTCATCAATTGAAACGAAGCTGGGGTGTCATCCCCTCTGCTGAGGATCAAAATTATGATGGCATGTCTTCGGATCATCCTCAGGGATCTCTCCCAGACCGTCGCGAATAGCCCATTGTGCAACTCTAGTGCGACGTAACTGAACAATAACAACAACCCATCAATTGAATGGCAAAGCAAGCGTGACGCAAATACTTCTGCGTAGCATTAATCTGACTAAGAGACTTAGAATGTTTTTTAAATTGAATATTTCTACCCTGTAAGTTTTCTTCTTCGAATTTCTGACTTTATATTTTTAAACATCGTGAAATTACTCAATATCGTACTACTTTCAACAACTGTTTTCTGAATTTTTGAGAATAGTTTATTTTATAATCAACTTGATTTTGAATTGATATAATTTTAGAAGAACTTCGAACCGAATTAGATCTCGCAGCTGCAACCATATTGTGTGAATTTCGCTAATATCAAATGTTATGTTTTGAAATCTTCCACGATATTGTGTTTAATATTCTATGTTGGGATCAATTTTGGATTCATGAATATTAGCGAACCAACAAATCAGTAAGTCCATTCAAATAAACTTTTTTAGCTTCTCATATTGCCTTTATTTTATTTATGTTTTATAACTAAATTTTTTTCACAAATATTTGAATTATCCGAGAATTGTAAGGTAAGGGTCATTTGCTTTCTTGCATAATTATTGTCTTTTTTTCACATGTTTAATTGAACCCTATTGAAGCTCTTACCATATTTTATCTTATTATAACAATTCTTGTAGCATAATCATTCTTGCTGTAAGCTTCAAATGCTCCCAGTAATTAAATTACCCTTGTTTATTATGGTTTATACTATCTTACCATGTAGGATTACCGATTATACCTTGTTTATACTATAGGACACCATAGTTTTATGAAAAAAATTTAAGGTATAAAAAGTACCATAGAATATTACAATGTCATTTCACCAATGATAAAATTTTACCAAAACCTTTTACCGTATATGTATGTCGAAAACTTGCCATACGCTATGTCAAAATTTTGCCTTACGTTTATAACAAAAGTGTGTGATAAAAACCTCAAAGGCACAACTAAAAGCAAAGGGGTATCCTAAGGTTTTGTTTATAGCAAACCTAAGACAAATTTTCCTTAGGGGAAAAAGTACCATATGAATGGCCTTTTAAAAACCGTATATTTTGGTTTTCATAACTATATATATATATATATATATATATATATATATATATATATATATATATATATATATATATATATATATATATATATATATATATATATATATATATATAATATATATATATATATTATATATCCCAATTAACGTGTTCATCACAAATTTGGCTAAAATTTTACACAGAAATTTTTTATTTTAATATTTTTATTATAATTTTAATGTTAAAAATTATTTTTACTGCAGTAAAAATTAAAACTAATCTTAATATTAAAAATATGTTTTTTGAAGCTTTACATTCAATTAGAAATACAACAATATTGTTCAGATGTACTAAAATTTATAACAAAATAGAATACGAATTAAAGATGCTCTTGTAATTTTATTACATAGACTGCACAAGTATTTGTTTTTAGTTTCAATACATTACAGCATTTGTAGAATAATTTAAAAATAAATATAAACCTTGTAATTAGCAACGCGCTTAAGACATTCAATTACAGATAAAATTTAAAAATATTTTATTGAAATTGAGTTAAAAAATTATGAAATCCAAGTACTTAAAAAAAATAAAGGCTCATGAATCAGTTTTGAAACACGTAAACACATAGCCATAACACATAAAACAACAAACAAACATTTTCTACCTGTTTCAAAATACATGCAATAGTGTTTCTTTTATTGCGCAGAAATACTTTTTTTATTGAAAACTTTAGTTTTAAGCTGCTAAGTCGCAACAACAGGGCGTAGGCGATCGATTTGGCGAATAAAACTCTTTGCGCTGTCTTCAGCGCATTTCACTTTTCGGGATGATCCTCTTGCTGAAAGATAACGTCTTTTCATCCTGCCAATCATTTAACTTTTGTGGATTAAAAACTTTTTGCCTTTCATCTACAAGGTATGCTTTAATATTCATTAATAATGCTGTTCTATCAAATTATTACTCTTAAATTAGATAAAATTAAAAAGAAAGTATAAGATTAAAAAAATACTTTTTAATTTTTGCCAGTTAAGTATGCTAGAAAATTTATTGTTATTTTTCTGCTGAAAAACTATCTAAACCTAAAATTAGGTAAGATTAGAAAAGTATAAAAATCCAAAAAGTTTTTTCTTTTCACTTACCCAATGTACCTTAATCATTTTATGCTAAAAACTATCAAAAGATTTTGAAAAAGAGTATTTTATTTTACCTATCAGTTATGCTCTAATATAAGTACTATAGAGCTAAGAAACTATTAAAATATAAATTTAAGTAAGTTTTCTGAAAAATTTCTAAGAATTATATTTTTGATTTTCATCTTAATGATATTATAACGATTACCATTATTTTTGAAATAGAAACAATGAAAAATATAAGTTAGATGCTGTTTATCCAATGCTATTAGATGCTGTTAGATGCTATTTTTATACAATAAATATGATGCAATATATCCATACTTTTTTCAAAGAGTCTTTAATCTTTATTTAAATTGTACGGCAGTTTGTAATTATAATAGTTTAAAAACTACCTTCCTAAAACTGCAAGGGTTTACTTTAAACAGCTTGAAATGTTGATGAGACACAAAATACAAGAAAGAAAAGAGCATCAAAAATAAGAAGTGATTTAAAGAAACTGTTTGAACAGACATGGCACAATACTTCTTCCTTTTTTTTTGCAGAATTGTTTTTAGAAAAATGCCTCTACATTGCATAGAGTTTTAAAATATATCACTAATACTAAAAATGCAATTAAAATATATTTAACCATCCTACAAAATTCATTCATTAGAGTACAAAATTGTGAATTTTTTATTTTTTAAAGCAGTTTTGGTATGGATTTTTTGAACTATTATCCTACTATAATGACACAAAAGAAAGTCTCATGCATATTTTGAAAGATATTTAAACTTTATATTCTTCTATTTGATATTTTAACTTTGCATCTTTCTCAATTTTGTGCTATTTGTTTTTTAATTTAACAAGAGAGAATACATTATTGTTCTGAGCCTGCATTTGTAAATAAACAAAATTTATTTATTGTTACACATCCAGGCTTATTACGGGATTTGAACTCGCTATATCTGTTTTGAAACGCGGACAAAACTGTTAAAATTTCTGCCATTTTTGGTTGAAATTAATAAATTTTACTACCGAACAGCATCAATTTTACCAAAAGTTATGACCAAATCATCAGCAAATAATACCATCTTTCTTGGCATTCACATAGAACTAGAAATACGGTAAATTTTACCATATTCTGATAGTTTTGACCACACACTTTTATTCCTCACCATAGATTTGCTTTATACAGCTGACAAAGATAAAATACATTGAAGTTTACTTTGAAACAGTGCTTTAAAAATGAAAAAAATATATATAAACCAGATAAGTAAAATAAATATAGGACTCTACATACACCATGAAAACCAAAAGAAAAGAGAATAAAACAATATTTGTTTATATGTTTATGTTAAATAAAAGTATTTTCAGAGTAAATTAATAAAATAAAGATTAAATAAATTTCGCTTGCGTTGAAAGACATCTGGGGAAAAATATCATTCCTCATACTACGAAGAATAAGGATCATTTTCGTAAATACAAAGATTTAAAAAAAGTTTAAAAGCACTTTATTGATATTTTTTGAAAGTCAACAAGGTAAATAAGTAATAAATAGTGCTCAATTTATAATTTATATGTTGAATATTTTTTGAGCAAAAAATTAATTTTTAAAGAAACGATTATCTTTCTTTAGAAATCAATTTTTTCCCATGAGAAACTCGCTACACACACAAATTAATTTTGAAACCCTTCTTTTTCATTTCTGATTATCTACTAGTTTAAAGTATTTAATTTTGGTGAAATGACGTGTTAGAGTGGTTTTCTGGAGTTAAATTGTTTGGAGAAGTTGCAGTGATCACTATGATGTAGCATAGATTCTATACTAATCAACAAATCCAATTTTTATTCGGATCTATACAAATTATATTCGTTTGGCTTATTAAGTATATTTTTTAAACTACTCTCATCTAAGTCACAGAATGTATTCAACTAATTCGCCTTTTAATTTTTATGATATTATAAATAATAATATTTAAAATTGAGATATCACGAATAAATTTTACTTATTGCAGATAAATCATTTATTTGTAATATTTTCATGGAAATAAAACAGAAATCAGGTGAATTCATTCAGTGGAGACTGGATTGAAAAAATTAGATTTTATGAAAAACGTGTTTGATAATGTCCGTATGTTGTATAATTCTATCGTTGTGGTAGTTATAAGTCTAACGTTTGCTTGCTTTTCAAACATTCTTTTCAACTTGTTAATTTACGCATAAGCGTTCACAAAAAAAAAAGAAAAAAAGGAAATTTTTTTCTAAAACTCAGGGTAGCATCGACCTAATTAACTTTTTTTTCCTTCTAAGATTAGTTTCTAAAAAATACAATGGAATATTTTTTTACCTATGATTAATTTATGTCACGTGTATTCTTTTGAAGTAAATAGGCAGGAAAGTAAAAAAAAATCCGATCATTTAAGGTCATAGTTATTTTATTTCGAATTTTATTCAGTCGAGAAGAAGGAAAACACAGGCGTTTTTCTTTTTTTTTTTTTCAAAGCTTCTGATTAAAATATTTTTTCATTTTTCATCATACCATTTTTTACTTGAATGTCTAAAAAATAATTTTCCAGTTTATTAACCTTTTGCTGTAGAATTTTAATAAACATATTTTTCACATATTTTTCATTATTTTGTATTAATTCAGGTCAAAATATCTTAAAAATATTATATTTAGAGTTTTAATGATTTATGGTTATGAAATACAGCATAAAACGCCGATGTCTTTTTCTGCAGTAAAGGTATAATCCTCCAGACTCGATTTACTTCCAAACAATATTTTTTTCAAATTTTCATTTACTTTCAGTTACTCAGACCTAAAAGAAAAAATTTTTCCTCATTGAATCCTTTTTAAAATTTACTAAATCAATTACTGATAAATTTTTAAATGTTAATAAAAAAAATTTTTTTTTTTCAAAAGACTTTTTTCGAATTTTATATTTTAGTATAAATGTAATTTCAACAATCTAACAGATTTTTTCAGTAAATAGTAAACTGTTTTTTTTATAATTAAAAAATTACCGCATTAGTTTACATTTAAATATCCTATAGTTCCTATAGTTCAGGAATCCTATAGTTCAGTCCCTCACATAGCGTGTTCCCCTCGTAAAGGGTGATGAAAGGAGTGCAATGACCTGGACACGATTTCAAGTCCAAAATTTATCTTATTTACATTATTATTCTAGTAATATGCTGATATTCAACTGGAAAAACTAGTGTGGTTTTCCCAGTCTCTTTGCTATTCCATACGTATGCGAAGACGGATTTTCATCTATTGTTGCTCTAAAAAGCTACCAGAACTCAAAAATAAATATTAAAATAAGAAAAACCTGAAGCTATTTGGAGTGCTATACCACTACTGGAAAAGTTAAGACATGAGTTGGAAGTTTATCCATCACACTAAAAGACTTTACAATACCTCTGAGTGTAAGCGATATTTTTTTTTACTTAAGATTATTTCTTTATTTTATTTTAACTTTTCTAATTATTTTATATAATAATTACAATTAATTTTATAAAATTGAACATTAATACATTTTTTTTCCTTACTTTAATAATTCATTTTTATTGAAATAGAGAAAATTTTTCTTTATTTTTCTTTCTTAAAAATCTACCAAAGAGCTCCAACACTGAGAACGCCGCGTTAAAACGTTAACATCCTCAATAATAGTAAATAAAGTAGCACCATCTATGCACAAAATGATCAAAGCTGTCTGACATATTCTGTTCTGTATTATTAAAGTCACTTTATGGAAAGAGAATTATTTGATATTTGTAGTTCTGCAAATGATACTTAATATTTTGTACATGGTTCATGTGAAGCAAATTACAATATTTTCCGAAATAATACAGCATTCCTCTCAACGTTAAAATTCCAATTATACTTAAATGCCGAATAATGTGCCCCCTTTATTAATTTTATCGATATGTCTCTCGATTATTTCGTTACTATGGGAACTAGAACATATTTCTTAATGACAAGAATCAGAGTTTTATCTATCGTAAACAATTCGTTTGTTTTCCAGAGAATGTAGTGCCTTTAACTCTAGTGGTGCGTTGGAACCACTAGAGTTGAGATGATATGTCAGATAAAATTTGACTTACGGACTGTCCTGTATACAACCATTTAGGATCAAGTTTACCTTTTTAGAACAAATTCATTTCACTTTTTATCAATCATAAATTAAATTTTTTTAGCGAAAAATATGAAAATTTTAAACTTTCAACACTGAAATTCTAAATAAGTTAAAATAAAAGAGGAATTCTAAGTTATTCTAAATAAATGAGAAATTCCTTAAAAATCAAAATAATACAAAAACTCAAAAATGACGCAACAGTTAAAAAATACAAAAATTATAAATCAATCAAAAAAATTGTGCAGTAACATAATAATTTTTATGCCAAAACTTCAAAGAACTTGAACAGCAAATCCCCGTTATCTCAAGCCTTTAAAATAATACTGATATTTTTTTCATGAAGTAAAAAAAGTTTTACTTATTTCATTGACTTATGTTTAAATAACAGACAAAGGATGGTTATTTTATGGGTAGCCTTTACACGATACAAGGTACTTTATAAAACAGAAATTTGTTGCGTGCAATAAACTTCCCATTCGGGAAACAGGTTCGCATGCATCACTGCGATAAAATGTCAAAACGCCAGGAGCTAAAAACAGTTCGGTGTGACATCTTAGACTTGCTTCGTTTCTATGTAATGACTATGAGCACGGAACAAACGATGAAACTTAAAAAAAGATATATCTGGAGGATGCTGCAAATCGAAGAAACATAAGACAGTCAAATGATGTGGTTTTTAGTAAAAGCCTCTTTTTAAGAAAATAGATGCGTTTTTTTTAACCCTTTTCAAAACTTGTACAATATATATATATATATACGGGTCGAGAATTCCCTCCGGTTTTTAATGCTAATGCAAAAATTTAAAATTTTAAGTCTAGCATTTTTCCTAAATTTTTAGTAAAATGCCAAAAGTGAACAATAAGTGTGAGAACGCGTGTTTCGTTTTGAATAATAAATTAAGGAAAAGTATTGAGATAGAGAAATAAAATAAAATATTTGTTAAAGTTCTTGTCTTACTCATACACTCCCGAAAATGTGAATTACCATCTTAAAAATGTAAGAAAAAAAATTTGCAACACTTTCTTTATAATAGAGGCACAATTAATGTGAAAAGATCAAAAATTTGTAATGTTAGCACTCGAACAATATGTAGCATTAATATGAAACTTAAAGAACGGACTTTTGTAAAAGTGATAAAATATATTTTAATAATAAAATTTATAAAAATATAGCATACAACTTAGTTTTAACAACAATCTTAATAGTGTAGACATATATTTTTGAACTTACCTGTCTCACTAAGGGAGCTATAGTTTTTTTAGGTATTGTATCATTGAAGTTAAAATACAATAATTATTCCATCTTAATAATTATCATTCTTTTTTTTTATTAATAAAATAGACGTTTTACTTAAGGAAAGAACTATAAGGCAAGAGTTACACTGTAGTGTACTTTTTGCCTTATGATTCATTTTTTATGGTTAACCTTAAATTTTTGATCTAAAAACAAATGTTTATTTCATTAATGAATATTAAAAATATTTGTTATTATAAATTTTTGTTCATTAAAAAATTAGTTAAATAGGTCAAATTGAATTTCTAACGTTTTAACGTTCGTTCAAAACTGAAAGATGTTATTTGAATGTCCTCCTAACTTAAATTATGTCTTTTCTCTACAACTAACGATAACTTTTATAAAAGTAGAAAAAGAAATTCGATACTTCCGCTCTATTTCTCAGATCTTCAATATTCTTCTCTAGTGAAAGGAATACTTAGATAAAAAATAACCTACGCACTTACTTCACAAATATTAAGAAAAGATGAGAATACTTAAAATGTTATGTTTGCGTCTTAAGAACTTTAAGAAAGGTGAATTATTTTTATTAAATTTTCTCAAAATAGAAAAATAACCAAGTCTCCTTATTATGCTATAATAAAATTTGAAAGGATTTAAAGTTTGTTTACTCACATCAAAAGAGCGAGCACAAAACATGTTATCAAAAGCATACAAAGCAGCGTGCGAAGAAGCATAAAATAACAAATTAAAGTTTGAAGATATTTAAAACTCTTCTATGTTCTGAACATGAGATTTGATCTGGCTTCTTTTATGCATAAGCTCAGTTCTGTATTTTTGAAACGTAAAGCAATGCTTCAGTAATTGTTTAACAATCGTATTTGTGCAAGTTTTTTTGTTCTTGCTTGCAGATTTATGAATATATGTATTATTGATGTTTGAAATAAATAAATTGTTAACAGTGTTATTAAAATTGTATCAGACTAGTATTTAATAAAGTTCTCTGGGGCACATTTTATAAATACTTATATTACTTAAAAATTTTTTTTTTCAAACTTCACTAACTAAAACTGTTAATAGATTGCTATTTACCAGAAAGAAACAGGTCAGTGGTATTTATTAAAAAAAAATCTTTTGTTTTTATTTTCCAAAGAAAATGTCTAAAACGTTTTTTTCTCACAATTATGGTATGAATAGTTTAAAAAATCAAATTTTCAAATTTAAAAAAAAGGAATGTTTTCTTAGTTTTATAAAAGTGAAAATGTTATGCTTCATTATTAAGTTTTCTTAATTTTGTTATTTTATATCTCTAATTATTTTGCTTTTTGTTTAGTACCCAATTTTTTCAGTATTTTTGCTGTTAGTGTTAAAAGGTTCAAAAAATAAAATTAACAATAATGCAAATAATTTATTTATTAATTACCATAATTCATTGCTTCATCATATTATTCATTTATTAATTATTTTTATATTCATTTATTAATTCAACTATTCATTTATTAATTATTTTTATAAAGTAGCTTTTCCCTTCCATTTTAGAAATGACAACATGGAAATAAAATTTTATTTGTTTTTGAAGGAAATTTATATTCCAAATTGGAAATTGAACTTAAAAAAAAGAAGTCTCAGACAATGATAATTGAAAAATGTTGCATATATTATTAGAAACTACTAATATTTTATTTACTTCTTTAGACAACTTATAGTGCCTTTTTTCCTTTTAGAAATGTCAATATGGACAAAAATCTCCTTTTAAAAAAATTTAATTCAAGAATTCAAATTAAAAATACTAAAGTTCATAATAGCACAAATAAAAACATAATATGCTTTAAAATGGATTAAGGATATACTCATTATTGTTTTATGAATTACTATATTAAATTAATTTGAATATTATGATAATATATTTTTTTTCCTTTTTAGGAATGTCAAGATGGAGCTGAAATTTAATTTGTTTCAAAAATAAATTGAGAATTTCTTCTTATTAATAAAAATAAAAACGATTTTTTAAAAAAAATATATGAAAAAATGATAATGACATTGTTAATTCATGAAAACCAAATTAAAACATATCATGGAAGATAAAATGAAAAAATTATCTCGTTAACCTAGAAATTGAGGCATTTGAAGAGGAATCGAATTCTGTTGAAGTATATTCAAAATGAAACATATAGTTGAAGATATGCCACAATCAAATTTTAGCATTGAAACTATAAATCTGACTTTAGATGCTAAAGCAATTACCAATGAAACGCACTACGTGAGCGACTTATATGAAGTACCTTTACTACTTATTGTGTTTCTCTCTTGTTGTTATGGGCTCATATCAGTACTGAGCATTGTCGGTAACTTTTCAGTGATTGTAATAGTTGCTCTTAGCCGGCGTATGCAAAATGTCACTAACTATTTTATCGCTAATTTGGCTGTGGCAGATATGATCATCGGACTATTCGTTATTCCCTTTCACTTTCAGGCTGCTTTGCTGCAGAGATGGGTTCTGCCGCCATTTATGTGTGCTTTTTGTCCCTTTATCCAAGTCCTGTCGGTTAACGTCAGTGTCTTCTCCCTCGCCGCAATTGCACTGGACAGATATAGAGCAGTGGTACATCCTCTCAAAGCAAAAACAACTAAACTCCGGGCAAAATGGATAATCCTCTTCATTTGGATATTCAGTGCTCTTATCAGTGTTCCATATGCAGTTGCGTTAAGAGTGAAAATGGTTTTTGATTCAGAAACAGGAGCGTTCACTAAGCCTTTTTGTCACAACATCGGCATATCTGCTGACACATGGAAGGTGTACAATCACATTTTAGTATTTCTTCAGTACCTGGTGCCACTATTCCTCATATCTTTAGTTTACATTACAATCGGATTGAGACTTAAAGCTACAGAGACACCTGGAAATGAACAAGGTGGACGAGATGTTGCCATTTTGAAAAATAGGAAAAAGGTTAGTAGCTTTTAAATCATAGTTTGAAATTTTTTTAAACTTTTTCTTCTCTTTTCGATTAGAGCTTGGCTCTCTATCGACGTATTCTTGAAACCATTATGCATTCCGAATTATTCCCATTATGTTTTGAGAACATTATATCTTACGATAAATATCGAAACTAAATTTAAAATCAATCATAATTATCGGCAACAGTAAATCAACGATAATTATCGGGAACGATAACTATCAATTATGCTAATGACAGGCAAATAACGATAAAGCTGGGAAATATTAGTTTTTTTTTAAAACATATATTAGATACTTTCGTATTGAATCACAAAATCAAAACAATTTACTAATTCAATCGTGATAACTAAGAGGTAAATAAACACACTAAAACTTTACAACGTTAATTCAAATTGAAAAAGTGCACAAGGCACCTGAAACCAAATTTGCATTATATAAGCTATAAATAAGACATAAATTCTTAATAATTAAATATAATTAAAACTAAAATATAAAGGCGTGTTTGCAGAACAGTACTTCATCACGGAACACACTGCCTGCAAACACACGGGAGCCTTTCTGTTGTTAGTGGTTAGTGGAATTTTACCAAAATTATTAACAGTGCCCCGAGGCCCCTGAATGAAAAGACAAGAAAAAAACTTACAGTTACTGTTAATAAAAGTGACAATATTAAATATTCCGAATCAGAAAGAAAAAAATTCAAGTGGTGAAATTAATTATCGCTAATCGCTAATGACGTATCGCTAATTTTAAAACTGCAATCAATTTTCTTCTCCCAGCAATCTTTTTTTGTTTCTTTTTTCTTTTTTTTAAATTGACATTTCAGTCGAAATGTTCAAGTTTCAAAACACTATAGATAAGAGCCAGATTGCACAAATCGTGAGACAAATTTCTAAGGAAGTTAGGGCACATCGTCGGGATTAAAATTGCATGAGAATCCATGAGCAGATATTTCGTCATATGCTGCTATATGAACTCTTTAGTCCTATACTTCAGAACAGGTCATAATAGGTAGGAGACCCTATCTACAAGTTTAATATCGTTATACATAGCAAAAGGTATATATATGTTTAGACAAACTTCTAGATGAGTTAGGGTACATCACTAGGATTAAAATTGCATAAAAACCCGTGACCAGAAATATCGTCACACGCAGATATATGAACTGTTTATTCATGCGCTTCTGAACAGGCTAAAAGCCCCTAGCCATGTACGACGACGTTTCCGGACATGGGTTCATATGCGGTTAACACCTGATGATGTTCCCTAACTCTTCTAGAAGTTTATCACAGCATTTACATGATTTTTTTATATATAACGTTCTTAAACTTGTACATTTCGACAAAGAGTATACTGAAAATGTCATTTTAAAATTTTTTGTAGCTTTAGAAGCAAAACTGATTTCAGGTTTGAAATCTCCACTCTTGAATCAGGCAAGATCAAGTATTTGCATAAATGCGACAAAATATGTGCTCCCTAGTGTATCTATCAAATACCAGTTCGATAAAAAAAAATGTTTTGGATAACTATCGTGGAGGGAGATGTTTTACTGTTTACTGCGGAGGGTAAGGGGTTAACTGATGCAGTAACAAAACTTACCGTGTTCTATTCCATGCCCTGCTCTTCTGATGAAATTCCCGTTTTTTCAGAACATGAGGACAGCTTTCCTCAATCTTAAAAGGAAATGCATTCATTTATAAATCAGTAGTAGGACTTGGGGAAATTACATCTTTGGTTTTCTAGGCATTAAGCTAAATATTTTTTTCCTTGTCGTGCTTTGAAAATGCAAAATTTTTTTACATCTTCTCTTGAAATGAACTATGGAAAATTTACATATTTAAATTTAGGATCCTTGATTTAATAATCTAACAAAAATGTTGAAAAGAAGATGTCTGGAAAAAATAAATAATTCAAAGAGCACGCGGAGAAATCAGCAAAAAACAAGCTAGTGCAGTTGATCGAACCATGGGGAATAATGGTCCAACACCAAGGTAGTAACTAGAGTTTCTAATAACCAACTTTGGTTAGAGAGTTACGGCTATTATTATATTATTATTTAAAATTGTCTGAAACAGTAGTGTTACGAAAGGGAAAGGTTATGAATGATTCTCACACTTGGCTAATAATAATTATAGACTTATTATGATATTAATGTTACAGACTTGGCTTATAGTGATATAAATGTTAAAGAAGGATATATCGTCAACTAAAACTTTCTGGTGAGATTTAAGCTAATTAGAGAATTTAAATTTCAATTGAAGTTCCCTGCTGGATTACAGTTTTAATTATAATCATTTCTCGAATGCTATATGTTGAATTTATCGCGAAATTATTGCTAAATAAAATTTGATACTTTATGATTTATTATAATGCTTGCATTATAAAGTTACCTCCGTGCTTAAGGACACTGAAAATTTCAATTTACAATCAGAATTTATAATAATATTATCGAAAAGTTAATTGATCACAGGCTAAAATTTCAGCCATTTTCCAAAAACTTTAGTGTTTAAACTTTAAACTAGATCTCTGAGTTTTATGTAAAATTAAATAATTATTATTTCCTGAGTAATTTGCTAAACGCAGAATTTATCACCATATTATTACTATAAGAAATTAACAGTCAATTGAAATTTCGACTTCTGTCCGATTAGTTAAAGTGCTTTTACACTATAAATGTAGTATTGATACTGGATGACATCTATAGGCATAATTTACATAATCGAATAAAATTTTTAGCCAACATTTTTTTTGAACATTTTCCGATTAGCAAGGGTGCTCAATTTGCATCTGAAGCATTGTATCTTTATAAATTTATATAAACACGCAAGGAGTAATATTTCTTAATTGCTCAAATTAAATTAGTATTATTGAAATGTATTTAATTTTTTAAGTTAAAAATATAGTTCATACAAAAAATTATCTGCAGAAATCACAATAAATTGTAATTATTTACCAGTTTGTATTGTATCCAGTAAAAATGCTTCGATAAAAGTAAAAATTGTATTTGCAATTTAATCGGTAATGATTAAAAAATTTTTTTTATTCAACTCTAAACAGTATGTAGTAAAAATCTTAAAACTTTTATTTTTAAAATTGTTTTTAAAGGAATTTATCAGAATTTCTGAAGACAGAAAAAATTTGCTATTTTCCATTTAATCAGCAAAAAAGACGAATGTATGCATATTACTTTTTTGTTATAATATATATAAAAAATCTTTATTTTTATGTTATTACAATTTGCATTATTTTTAGTGATTTTTCTTTATTTTTACTAAAGTATATAGTGATAGAAAGATAATTTTTTTCAATTAAACTGCTATTTCATAATATCTGCATATTTTAATACATATATTAACTTCGCAGTTCCAATACTGTAGATATTTATTTAAAAAAGAATTAATAAGTAAAAAATTAAACAAAGCTTCGCAAATTTAAGGAAAATTGGCGTATTATCGCCATTTGGCGAGAATCTCCTATTGGTGGCAAGCCTGTTGCTTACCCTCAGCATTCATGTGTTTCAGAGACGGCGAGAGATTTTTTTGTCTTGCTAATATTTAAATTGCAGGATTAGCAGATAACCATATGCTTAGTAATTTCATTCCTTCATTTAATTATGGCCATTATTTTTTCAATGCCTTTTAATAAGTTAAATTTAATTTCCAGTTATTAAACTGTAGATTTTTTTCCCCAGTTCTTGGCACGTGTCAACGTTGCACATATGTATTTTAACAGTTGATCCAGAATATCTCAAGTGATCTTCAAAAATATGCTACGTCCAGCTTAAAAATTGGTTAAATTATTTTTTTTTTGTGATTATGCTAGAAATATCTTCTTATTTTTTATATGAAAAATAAGTAAAATTTTCAAAGGCTTAGAAAAGTTAAGGTAATTAAAGCAATAATCAATAGATGTGACTGAGATGCAACATACCAAATGTACAAAATACTCCAGAAATTATTATTTTTTCTTTTTACTCTAGCTTAGTAAAAAATGGTTAAACGTCTTTCTGAATTTTCAAAATTTTAATTCTTATATTTAACACTGAGTGTAGTGCATGAAATTTAAAAAAAACCTCTACAAATGTTTAAGAGATTCGGCACAAGTTTTGCTTAAGGCAAAAAAAAACCTTTATTAAAGATGCAGTTTTTGTGAAAGTAAATTATCTACAAAAAACCTACAGCCTTCATGAAGGATGAAAACTTTGATCAAAACTACAGTTTTAATGCTGGCACTCTCAACCTTAAACCTAAGTTGCAGCTCTGGTAAAAGGTTTTGTACAGAATTTTTTACTTTACAGAATTTTTTTCAGAATTTCAGAATTTTTGCGGGGCGTATCCATTAGGACTATGCGGCGAAATTTGGCTGTAATGGAATATGACAGCCGAAGACCAAGTCGAGTGACTATACAAATAGCACGACATCACGTCCAGCGTCTTTTCTAGGCTAGTGACCATATTGGTTGGACCCTAGGAGACTGGAAAGGAGCAATTTGGTCTTATGAGTCACAATTCCCTTTGGTCAAAGAAGATGGGAACGTTCGAGTGTGGCCCAAACCCCACGAAGCCATGAACCCAAGTTGTCAACAAGACACTGTGTAAGCCGGTAGTTGAGTCATAACGGTGTGTACATGAACTGCTTTTTCATGGCATGGACTGGGTCCTATGGTCCAGTTGCACCGATTGACTGGAAAAGGTTATGTTGGAGATCACTTACAGCCAGTTTCGGGCTTCATGTACCGAAACAAACATGAAATTTATAAGTATTCCAATATCACCAGCCTTTAATTGTTCGCGATTGGTTTGAAAAACTTTCTGGACAATTCCAGTGAATGTTTTGGCCACCTAGATCAACCAATTTGAATCCCATCGAACTTTCATGGTATATAATCCGGAGATCAGTTCTTGCAGAAAATCCTGCACTCGCAACACTTTCGCAATTATGGACATTTATTGAAGCTGCATGACTGAATATTCCTGCTGGAGACTTCCAACTACTTGTTGATTCTCGAGTCGAGTTGCTTCACTTTATATAGCTGGAGGAGGTCCGATACAATATTACTAAGCTTCCTATGACTTTTGTTCCCTCGGTGTATAGCATAATACATTTTATATTTTATCTTCAAAGATTTATCTTCATTTTGGTAATTTAAGATCGTAGCATATATAGTAAATAGCCTGCATATAAAATAAAATTAGAATTCACTAGTTTCAGTAACTCTAAATATAATATGTTTAGAATTTTTGACATATTATAAAAGCTCCTAATATTTTTTCTGGAAATTAGCTTTGAAATGATTTTACAGTAGAGCAAAATGTCTTGAAACTGTTTTTTAAAAAAATAATTTAATACAATATTCATGCTTATTTTATTAAAAATCTTGCTACCCAATCCGGATTTTTATTTTTAATTGAAACTCAAAACAACGAGTTGTACTTTTCTATTTAATAAGGCCTAAATAATTTAAACTGGAAAAATTTCAAGTTTGTGATCATGCAAATAATGAGTGAAAGTAAGGAAATGTATATACACACTGAGAAAAACAATCGAACAAGAACAATGGAACAATTGTTATTAGTAATTTTTTAAACTTTTTATTTTGCAAATTATATATTTTTTCTGGAATAGCAAACTCAGTTCATTATCTCTAAATTTACCGTCTTTTGTGATATGGTCAACGTGGAGTCTCCACAATTGTCTACGTTAACCGCATGATGTAGTTGTCCACCATGGTTTTATTATTCACAACCGTTCCTAAAAATCATATATAATTGATACTAACAATACCTCAAATGCAAATTGTGTTCCACATATAAATTCTAAGTATATAATTTCTCCTACTTCCCATTAATTTTCTTTTATCGTATCAGCGATTTTCCTATACTAGTTTATGCAACGTATTTGTTTATCCAGATATGTTTTTAGGATATGTAATGATTAGCCACGCTTCCCCTGATTGGTCGCTGTTTCTGGAGCCCAGCTACCATGGATCTCAATTAATGTTCAATTTTCTACAATAGTTACACAATGTCTGTTTCTCGAAATAATTGTAAAGTAATAAATAAACAATAAATTAAGGATCCTGGAGGGAGATGCGGCCAGACGTTGGGCCTAGCTCTGGTGGTTGGGACTCATCGTGGAAGGTGTGGTATGTAGCCGATGTATCTGCTTGTTTTCTTGCCCACAGTATTTTTCTGATAGATGGCCACCTGCAAGGAAATAGGTGCAGAGATGTGTCCAGCGTCCATGTCCCTCATGGCTTACTACCAAAATCCACTTCGCATTGGGTGTTTAAAGATTTCTAACAGCAACGTAATCTCCAGTTTTGAAATATCGATCTTTGAATTTAAAATCTCCTCCTCAATTCTTTTTTCGGGATCTCGACTAAAATCAGGTATGAGAAAATCAATTCTAGATCGAATCTCTCGTTTTATTTGTCCTCTCGTGACAGGACGTTTTAGAAAAATTACACATACGACCGGGGTAACTTCGCCCACAAAAATTGAGTTTAAAATGAGCTCATTGACATATGAGGCAAGAAACTTATAAATTATATTCTTGTTGAGGGGGAGCTAACGAAAGAAAAAATATATTTGAGGTCATATAAAAAAGATTTTTTATATGTTATTCTTCTAAATCATAATTACATTAGATACCCATTAAATTTTTAGATTCTCGTAATAAAATGTTTGTTTTCTACTATCAGAGAAAAACAATTAAAGAAACGAAAAAAATGTATGGTTGCACTAAATGGGACTAAATATATGAGAAGAAATATTTAAAAATACAAAAGCAAATTTTCTTTATCGTTTAATTAGAGATAAAGCTTTGAAAGCAAAATTTTGCGGAGAAATATTTGATTCATTTACGTTTTGAGGAAAAGTAAACGGCTTTTTGTCACTAGATTTCAGATCAAAAAAAATTAAATTTTTGTCAGGTAATATTTTGAAGATGCTTCTCTCTATAAAAGATTGAAGATTTTTCTTTAAAGATTGAAGATATTTTTCTGAGATATGGACTCTCAATGCTTGTATCTATAACACATACTAGTCCTTTTGCATTGTTCGACAGTTAATGAGAGGTGATCAAAGTAAAACCATCAAGCAGTATTATTGCTCAGGTAAAACAAAAAATGCGCGAAAATGAAGGTATGAAAGCAAGACAATCATATGCCTCCAATAGTTATTAAATTTCCCACAAATAAAAATTTTCTAAGAAATTAACAGTTATATACTCACAAGTCAAAGTTGTTCAGGTGCACAAGTTGTTAGCTTAACAAACTCTTCTCAACGTAATTATTTTGTGTGCGGATAAACTATCAATAAATTAAACACCTCAGCAACATCCCTATATTTTGACAACGTTGATTTCTTACAAACAACTCAAAACCAGATGATTAACTACTTTATGCCAAGCAAGCCTTTTTTCAAGAATGGCTAATCCCAGTTCAATTATGTTATTAAGTTCAATTATGTTCATAAGTTATTATGATTATTTTTATCTTGAAATTCAAAAGAGTCATTATTACGTGCCCAGTCTTAATACTAGGTTCATATAGATTATTTTGGTGCTAAACTTAATTTTGCAGCATTTGGCAAAATTGGCCATATGTTGAAATGATCATGTTCGAGAGAAATGTTTGTTTTGCTATTGTTTTAACCTAAATTTTTTTTCTCCTGTTTATGCAGGTTATTCACATGATGTTTATTGTTGTTACCTTATTTGGTGTATGTTGGTTACCCCTTCAACTTTACAACGCATTTCAAGAAATTCTGCCTGAAATAAACAGGTACGTGATTTCATGATTGGCTTATTTGATTTACCCTTTTTCATGAATGTAAAATTTTTGAATTTTTTCTTTTTTATAAATTACTGATTACCTTTTTCTCATAAATTCTTTCCATTTTTAATAAATTGCCATTTTATGAGTCACTATCATTAACTAAAATACTTTAATTATTCCCTTTATTAAAATTATACCGTTGGTATTTAAAACCTTATATTTCATCTTCAACTTGTAAATAAGCTACATTAGACAAACGAGCCTTCAAAAGGTACGATCTATATTTTATATACCTTCTCTTTCAAAGACTGTGAACCAAGTTAAACATTTAATCTATGCATAACTAATGAACAATTTTTTTTGAAATTGTACACTGGAATGTATGCACAGCGAAAAACTATTTTGAAAATCAATGTAATAGAATTTGTAGGAGCTAAAAAAATTACAATATTTTGTATTCTGATAAGAAAATAAAATTGTTTTCTCACCAATTTTCGAAACCATAATACTGTCGAAAAAAGGAAATATAGCAACAACCTTGCAGATATTTAGAGTTTGATCTGATATGCAATTGGGAGCATTGTTTGTAGTTCTTCCAAGTAAATAGCGCCCTCTGTTGATGAACTTTGTAACTTGCTTTGAAATATGAGCAAAATGAATCCTGTATCCTAGGCAGAACTAGGCATATATGTCTTTTTTCTATTTGTCGAACAGATTTTCAAAATCACCGGACTATTTCAGTGTACTTGCTGATTAATTTAAATTTAAAATCTTTCTGATTGCCCATTTTGAATAGAAAAAGGACGTAAAGAGATAATAAAGAGTGATTAATTTCATGAAAGATTTTATACAACTAGTTACTTTAAAGCTTTTTAACGTACACGCTGGAAAATTACAAATGAAATGCTTTTGTCAATACTTGGTTTGTTGATTAGAAACCCTTGATATAAACTCATTCCATTGTGGTACATTCTTGGAATAAATTGGGACTCAGAGCAGAATGAGATGATCTGAGGAAGAAAAAAGTTATTTCTAATATTTTTGTGTTAGTTGAGATTTCTCATGTGAAGATCTGATTTCAGACTTAATTATTCAACATAAATTTATTTTGTTAATTGTATGAATTATAAAAGTCTCATGCAGTGGAAGTATTAAGTGCCAATTAGTGAGTGTTTTCGGAATGTTTCAAGTGCACTTGGTAAGAAACATTTGGAAAGTTGCCATCAAAATCCTTTTTTTAGCTAAAATTTAAAGCGCAATGAGTGCAAATGCTATGACACGAACATGTTACAGAATAGAGGGAAATGCTTATGAGTTCTTTTCAATTGAAAGTTGACAACATGAAAAAGGCACCGTATTTCTTTATTTATTTACTATCTACAAAGGATAAATCTTTATTTGCTTTGATTAACGTATGAACCTTAGAGCTAATTTCATCCAATTTACTAAAATTACACTTTTCTTTCTCCCAATTCACTTATTTCTTACAATTTCTGCTTTTTTTTATGTGGTATTGGCTTCTCTACATTGACTATTTTCTTTCCAGGTACCGATACATCAATCTAATATGGTTTGGCTGTCACTGGCTAGCAATGAGTAACTCCTGTTACAATCCTTTTATTTATGCGATATACAATGTAAGTAATATGTATAATGCTGAATGTTGACATATATGTCTTCTATTTACATATACTTCCAAATGGCAATAACTATGGTCTCAAAATACGTCTAGTCATAGTTATGAAACATAGATCCATTTGATGAAATAATTTACAATTTTAACTAAATATTAAATTAAAAGCTTTTATACTTCGTAAATAGTATGGAATACGAGAAAAATCTCATTTACGAAGTTGAGGATTTCTTTTAAAGTTTGTTCAACAAAAGACGAACGAACCGTTCAAAAAGAAGTAGGTTATATATTAAATTCAAAATATTTACTATGATTGGTCATTTATTTGTTTCAGTGGGTAATCAAAAAACCAATACCTTTGCTGTAAAAAATTTTAGTTTGTCTATATTTCGAATCACATATCTAAAGTTATAACTTCTTTCAACCCCTTCAAGGACATGATATATACGTTATATTCTTCCTTCAAAGACATTGTGGGAAGAGTAGAAGTTACAGACAATGTCAACCTTCATCTATGAAAATGTACCCCAACATAGAGTCGAGTTAACATGTCTTATATACAAGAGAATTGTAGTTGCAATTTTGTAGTGGTAGATGCCCCCTACAGTACTCCTCCACCAGAATTATATCCGTGATAGAATTCGATGAACGGATACCACTAGTTGATTCACTGCTGTTTGTGAGAAGCCAGGAGAGCTGCATTTAGATCACCGTACTTTTTGAATGCTGAATGTGAGAGGTGTATTAATTTTACGGTTGTAGTCGCTCCTGTGTTGCGGTTAGCAGTCGAGTGCATGCAAGCCGACGTTGTGTGTGATCGTGACGAGACTGAGTAGCAGCAGCGAGAGGAGGTGGATAAGTAGCAAGTCAACTGTTCCATGTGGACCATCCATCGAAGTAGGCGTTACTGTATAGGTAGGCGTGTTTAGATCGAAGTGGGCGTGTCTGCCAGCGTAGGCGTGTACATATCGAAGTGGGCGTTGCTGCCAAGGTAGGTGCGTTCACATCACGTCCGGAGGTCATTAATGTGGGGAGAGTAGATATCGACAATGTCAACTTTCAACTATGAAAAGGTACCCCAACATAGAATCGAGTTAACATGTCTTATATACTAGTGAATTGTAGTTGTAATTTTGTAGTGGTAAATACCCTACAACATAATATATGAAACGAGCCTTTTTGACTCTAGCGGTCTAAAACCATACGGGCGTGACATCAATACGGTACTCTCACATTACATCTTCTACTGGTATCAATACGTACTCTTTAGTACGTATAAACTCGGAGTGTGAGGACCTGAGAAAGCAGTTCTTTCACGGAAGCGGTTGCTTTTAATGTGAACAAACTAAGAGAAAAATGCATAGATGAATTTTGAATCTTAAAGAAGAAATAAAAATCACGCGATAAATGCAGAGATGTGTTTCATACTTTTCCAGCTTATAATTTATTGACCCTATAGATTAAGATATTTTTATCAAGGTATGCTAGCTTATTTTTTGTCCCTATAAATCACATAGGGAATGTTTGATGTGTTTAATCATTTAATAATACGCCGATCAGTTTTCAGCATTCTGTAAAACACCAGATTTTTTTTGTCGTATGCCTGTTTAGGCAGTGGGAGTGCGATTGTTCCTGTTTTTTAGTGGCGCCATCTATGGACAGGAATTCGACTTCCGCCACTCCGTTCACACAACCACAACCCGTTTATAGCGCTGGTCATATTCACACACAAAGGAAAAAGGACATAGAACACACAGAGAGAGAGAAAGAAACATCCATGCATTGCCCGGGATTCGAACCCAGGACCTTTCTGATGCATGGACAGTTCCCTGCCCCCTACACAGGCCGGTCGGTAAAACACCAGATATCAAACTTAACAGAGACATAGAGAACCATAAATGGATTTTTATAATGTTCTCATTCATTTATTAGTAATGTCCTTTGCAAAGTTTCATAATATGTAATTTTAGTATTTAATACATCTTTAAGGGAGTACTTATCAATTTCTAAAGAAGTTTTTTTTATGAAGTAATTAGAGTATTTATCACGTTTTAATCTGTGTTTTTGTTCTATTTGGAATCTTTATCATATTCTGATTGGAAAATTTTTCATGCTCTAATCCTACGTAAATAAATACGGTATTTCTTTCAGGAAAAGTTTAACTCTGAATTCCGAAGCAGATTTGGTTGTTGCATGAAAGTGTTTCGTGTATCTCAACCAAATAATGTAAGCTCCATCGTGGACACATCATCGTCCAGATATACATAATAAGAGCTTATATGGAAATAATCTTGTTCAATGAATCCTTCAAATCCTTCTTCCATCCAAACTGGACTTTTAATTATATATTTGATGTTCTTTACTGTTGTTAAAATATGTATTGATGTGTTAATGTTTAAAGCAATGCATGATTTGCATGTTAAAGAAATTAAAGAAAAAAACATTCTGACTTGATTCTTGATGATTTTTACCAATCTAGGGTTACAACTCATTAAATTTTCAACTTGGATACATGTAGTTGGTTTTCACGCAGTCCAATTGTGTTTGTTGTTGTTGACGTATGCATGTTTAGGCAGAGGAGGTGCGATTGTTCTTATTTTCCAGTGGCGCCATCTATGGCCAAGAATACGACTTCTGCCACACCATACGTCGTACCCGTTCATAGGGTGGACCTATTCATTCATTCACAGATCGTAATTTTGATCTGAATCAGACAGCGATCGATCTCCAAACCAGTACCCCCAGAGGTATTGATTTGTTATTGGAACATGGAGGACTTTTGCGACTCGACAGATTTAACGTGCATCAGTTACTTTACTACAAGGGGAGTCTTTGGTCGGCAGGGCTTGAATCCACGAACTCTCTGACATGGGCCCAGCGCCCTACCGACCAGGCTATCCCGGCCCCACGAATTGAAACCTCACGAATTGTCCAATTAAAACCTCAAAATGTGGGGTAGAATCAATCTTTTTCTTTTTAAATTCCAGAAAAACCCCAAAGGATTTAAATTTATTTTTAAATGCCTTTTTCTATTGATGATAAAAGCAATGCGTTCTTCATGTTTCAAATTTTTTGATTTACCTTTTTTAAAAGGGAACGTGTATATGAAACGAGGAAATAGTGTCAATCTGCTCTCAATCCTTCATGCTTTCTAAAAAAAGGTATTAGGTTTTTTGAAAAAAAATTTTTTTTTCTGGTTTTATGAATATTTTTTTAAGTAATTTTGGATAATAAAAGTAAATAAATGCCTATAAACGAAGGTTTTGTATGAAAATAATGCCAGTAAATTTAGTGTGAAGCAAATATGCATGCTTGGACCTGTTAAAAATGAAAGAGAGGAGTGTCAGTTTATGCATGCGTTGTCGTTCTGTAGTTCTCAATGTAGTATAGTCATTTTCATGAAAATTCTTTCTGTGAAAACGGTGACTTAGAGCATGACGCAGCAAAATGATTGCAAACCATTGACTAAAAAGGAAAGAGCAGGCGGCATTCTTCACAAATCCTCACACTGGCCGGGATAGCCTGGTTGGTAAGGCACTGGACCCACGTCCAAGAGTTCGTGAGTTCAATCCCTGCCGATGGTAAATGGTGACTGATGCACGTTAAATCTGTCGAGTCGCGAAGTCCTCCATGTTCCCATAACAAATCAATATCTCTGATGGTACTGATCACGGAGTTTCTTTGTCTTTTGGGTTGGTTCAAAATTACAAGGCTACGGAGTTGAACATTGGTAGTCGTAAACTCAAAATTGGGCTGACAACTAAACGACAGATATATATATATATATATATATATATATATATATATATATATATATATATATATATATATATATATAAAAATCCTCACAATATTTCGTAACCTCATTCGATTATAACTCTTCAAGTTTTCGCCAACTTGATGTCAACCAACTTGAGCCAGTTCGCCAATTTGAAGGCGCTGTAATATTATTTCTATGCAAAGCAATCTTCTATACTTCGACTTAAAATGGCATCTAAAGTTTTGGAATTCTTTTTTCCCTTTTTCGCACAATTGCAGTAGAGAATTGGAAAGAAATAGGTTTATAAAGAGGCTCAAAGTTTTAGATTTTGGCCTCTGAGATATCGGCGTTTAAATTCAATCAATTTTGATATTTTTTTTTCCTGATCTGTGATGCGATATCTGTATATTGCCTTTATTTTTCCTTTCTTGACCTTTAAGAGAGTGCAGGAAAGGCTTTTCATCTATTGTGAGAGGAGGGTATTGAATGTCACACACTCCAAACGGAAAGTCATTAAGTGAATAATAAGAAACTGGATAATGGTCATTTAAAACTAAAAAAAAAAATATTTGCCTTTTTTATCCGATTATTTTGAAATTTAATAGAATATAGTTACTATTAACTTAAGTTTGTATGCAGAATTGTACAAAGAATTCTTAATTAGTTTTATGGTATTTTCTTAAATTCTTTATTACTTTTCAAAATATTATTTTTAAAGGTTTTTTAAATAATAAATTTATAAATACTTAATCTAAATAAGTAATTTTTGAATTAAACAATAGCGTATCAAAGAGGAATTTTTCTAGTGGCAAATATTTTCGATTATAAATATTTTGCGGGTTTTGGGCCATTTAGGCAAGGTTGGATACTTGAAATTTTTGATTGAGTTAAAAGTTTTAAAATATGTTCTTCACGTAAAATTATTAAACTCGGGTCTTTTTTTATTCTGATGAAAAAAAATAATTTTCTCAGTCTTAATTGGTTAAAGTCTGAGGAACTTCTTGAATTTTGAGAGAACAAGGATAGTGATTACAAGGGCTAATAATTTTGTGGACTTCTTGAGCTACTGTACTGAACAATATTTTGTGTTCTACTACTTCCATACTAACTTTTAAGTCATAATTATTATTCGTGAGCATTTTCATTGAAGGTCTAAGATCATTCAAAATAAGGCTATTTTCTGAGACTTTGAACTTCAAAATCTACTTGTGTCAACTGTGAACCACAAAGATGCACATTTCTGTTAATACATACTAATAAAAGAAGATGGTGGCCCAGTTAGGGAGCTGATTTTTGGAATGTTTGCAGGAAATCAAAAAAGGGGAGACCAAAAACCAGTTGGAATGATTCTGGGGAACAAGATCTCTAAGCATAGGCATCTATAGATGGACAAACCTATCGTCTGATGGAGCTCGATGCAAACGATGAGTTTGTACAAATATGGCCTGTATTTGCCTGTCATACTAATGGAAAAAGAATACACAATAAAAAGAAATACCTGAAAAGTCAAAACACGTGTGGAGTACATTTGACATGACCTGAAAATTGAGCTTTGAGTAGCAAGAAACTGAAGCTTTGCACAATTGCAAGATTATTATAAAGTAGTAAAGTATAAAATTTGATGAAAAGGAAACCTTAATAATATGACCCTAAGCTTTAAAGGCTGCACCTGAATAATTGAATAAAGAAATAGTTATGGTAAAGAAGTAAATTGTTTTTAAAAAGTATGATTTAAGCCCAGGATGTATATCTAAAGTTAACATCTATCCCGAGCTTTTGTCTCGATTTAGAATTGTCTAAGGGGGACAAAATTCACTCGTCACAAAATTTAATTTTCTAGACAAATGATATATATTTTTTCGGTGTAATTACTTACGTTGAATAAGATGAAATCCCTCCTAAGTCTATATATCTCAGAGTTAGGAAAATATTTAAGTTTTATATAGAAACTGAGCGAATTCTGACTCGAGCATATTTATGAACATGACATTGCTATCTAGGCAATAAAAGCAATAATTCCAATCTTTGTTTAGCAATAAATGAGAAACATTTCAGTTTATTAACTGTTTTAAAATTCAGAAAAGTTTTAACTAAGTAAATGCAAAAAATTACATAATGGTATTTTTCGCTCACAAATCTATTACAACTTTTAAACTGTTAGTAAACTGAAGTAAAACTACAGATTGCTCAAAAAACATAGAAATAAATTACTCACTTGCCTAGTTAGCGTACGTACAAATATGCATGAATCAGAATTTGTTCTGTTTCTGTATAAAAATAATTTCTTAACTATTTGTCATATTGACTTGGGTATAATTTTTTTCGATTCAGTGCAAAAAATTGCACATGAAGCGTTGAATAACAAGTCAAACTCTCTCCCTCTAAATAAATTCTATTTAGAGACTAAAGCTCACTTCGGGGAGAGTGTTAATGTTCGAATTTTACACTCGATCTAAATTATATTTATTTTTAAAACAGTTTACACCTTTTCTATAACTATTTGTGTGTTCAATTACTCAGGTTTAGTTCTCTAACTTTAGGGCCATATTATATAAAAGTTGAATCACTAACTATAGTTCTCAGAATTGATTTTATTTTTGTTAAACTGAAGGCTTCTTTACCAGCGAATTTTATACTTTTCTAATTTTGGGAGAGGCAGTTAATGACCTTAAAATTCGCGCGAAGTTTCAGTTTCTTGTGTCAATTTTAAGGATACTCCAAATGCACACCACACTTGTGTTTATTTTTGTTTTGGTACTGTTTATTAATGTGTATCCTTGGAAATATATACCTTAGTGTTTTGCGTCTGGTTCAAGCAGATTTTAACGGTCATAATATAAGAAAATAGCTTTGCTTCGAAGATAGAATGACCTTTGACCTCCGATGCAAAGGTGCACTGAAAGTTTTCATGCCTTAATAATTATTGTGTACATCTTTATTATAAACAGTTATTGTTGTTATAATACTGGGCAAGAAAGAAATTTTGGTGAATAGTTATTGCCATGCTAAACAAAAAGCAAATTTATTGCATTGCGAACACGCCACATAACTTTAACTTCAAGTTTTTTTTTTTCATCTCTCACAAAATTTAAAATTTTTTTTGAATAGTTACTTTGCTTGTGCAAATTTAAAAATGGTCAACTGAATTGCAACTCGTGGAAAATTTAGTGCTTTAAGTATGGAACCGCACCTAAACTCCGAGCTCTACAAGACTGCTGATAATTTCTTTTACTCATTTAAGCTTACAAATGATTTTTTTCTTCGATAGAAATGCCCACATAATTCGGTGTGGGCGTTTGAATAAGAGAAAAACCCCTCCTATATTCAGTGTCACCTCTTCGTCATAACATTCATTTTATGCACCTCAGGTGGAAACAAAACACTCAATACTTAGGTTCAAAAGAAAAAGAATGTCGTAATTCTGTGCAATCATGTTAATGTGTTTGCAGGTGATTGCATAGAATAGAACCCAAGAACACTCACTTACTACAATAGAATAAAACGTTAACACAGTAGATGATAAGGATTTAATCTGTAAAATGAGAAACTCGTAGATGGCACATTTATTTACAACGTTTATGATATTGCTGTCCTCATTGCTTGGATAGTTTTCAAGTAAACTTTTGTCACCTTAATTACGCATTGCATGTTCATTCTTGTGCTTGTTAAAGAACTACGAAAAAGTGTTTAGCGCATCAGATAGATAGCTCCTAATTCATTAAATTCTGTCTCTAAACACCCCTTTAACTATGATATATTATCATGGTATAGAAAGTGCAAATTATATCAAAGCTCTAAACAAGGATAAATGAATATAACTACTTGAAAATATAAAGCTAACTGAGAACATATAAGTGCCAAAACATTAATCGAATAGTAAATATTGGAAATGATGTAATTTAGTAAATTTTGGAGCCAAAACGGGAGTAATTATTTCACATCGGAATATTATGACTTCCGATTAAAGCTCATTTAGTTAGTGTTGAATTTTTTTCATTTAAACGGAAGAAAGATTAATTTTATCTGAAGAAGATTTTACGTTTTCATATCTCATAGAATTTTTCTAGATTTTCAATTATAAATTTTCGTGTGTTTGGTGTCACCACAGTCTTAAGACGTTTATTGTAACATAAACTGATAAAAGTTATAAAAACCAAATAGAAGTAAGAGAAAACGAAAATAATAATAATAATAATAAAAGACAAATATACAATTTTCTGTTGGCCAAACACATTTCGCACCTTTGTAAACTATAAATCACAATTAAATCTAAAATATGGAAACATGGAGATAAATTATTATTGAAACTGAGTAAATTAATAAGCATGATTAACCGCGTTAAAATGCCGAATTAAGAAGGGGCAAACCAAATAACTTAAAATTTTATAAATTCACTACTAAAGACCATCTGTAAACAATGAAATAAAAAAAAATGCGCAAAAGTTGTTTTCAACGGAGTTCTAGCTTTGGAACATCGGCGTTAGAACCCTAAAAGCATTTTTTACTCACAGTGGTCAAGATTGTTTAAGATGTATTTGAGCGCATATCTTTGGTCAAAACCACTCAGAAAACCACTCAAAACTTTGGTATCCACTCAGAAGTCCATGAAAATGCAAAACATAGCTTTGAAAAATATATTAAATGCTTATACTGCTCCTAAAGCATAAAATAATTTTATATTTTACAAATTCTCTAGGAGTAGTTATTGTAATACGTTAACAAAAGCACAGTTTATGAGTTTATCATATTTTAATAAAGTTTCGAAATGTTTTATAGGAATTAAGATAGCATATTTGCATTGATTTTTGCAAATATACGACTTTTTTTTTACAAATATTTTTTACTTTAACCTTTAGCCTACGGCGCCTAAGAGCATTTGCTATTCTGGACTATCAGTTGCACCAGCCGTAGACAAAGAGTTAATTATTTTTCTTAAAAGCCTGCTTCGTATAATAGTTATAAAGAATTTTGAGCATTGCTTTATTATAATACTTATTACAAAAATTTAATGGAGCTATGAAGGCATCAAAACGTTTACTTTTGCAAACAATTGCATCGAAAATGACTTTTTCTATTTTCTTACGCCTATTTATAATCATGATTGTAAGGTCCGGATGGATGGTTATTGTAGGATTGTAGATAAATTTTGAAGATGTTTAAAGCTGATTTCAGACGGTAATGCTGATTTCTTAGAATAAATTTTATACTCTTTCAGATATATTTTATATTTAACTACAGAGGGTATTTTTGTGTTTTTCCCCCATTTAACACATATGTATACCAGTTGTAAGATTGATTTATAGAAATTCCTTTTAAATTGCAATAATTATAAAAAAGTAAGAAAAACAGAATAAAATGTTTGCAATACAGACGGAAGTAAAAAGTTTCAGAAATTTTAATTAAAAATGATCTAAAACACAATTTATGAAATTAAGTGGCGTCATTTCAAATTAAGTAATTGTTATACAAAGATATTCTGCATCATCTATATTTCTGCATCATTTCATTGCATCATTATGCAAATATATTTTGCTATTTTACTAATAATGTTGAAAACAAAAATAATTTTATTACATACATTAGCAGCTTATGCATTATTAAAGTGAGGATTCTTTTAATCTGATTAAATGCTTTGTTTAGTTTTTTAATGTAGATTCATTCCATAATACGCTAAATTTCATTATATTCATGAAATAATGACTCACGATCATGTTTATTCTAATGCAAAGAATGAAATTTTAAATAGCCTAAATTTAAAAAAAGAGAATCACACGAATCCCTCAAGGCTATTTTGCGAAATATGATATAATGTAAGCAAACAAAGAACATAAAAATTTAAAATAAGCTTCCTAAAAGGAACGATCTTAAAATTCGAATTGTGTAACTTGATACTTTGCAATAACAGTAACTTATGCAAACATCTGTGCATAGTAGATTACGCCATGTTATATAAAATGCATGCATTTCTTGTTGACAAAATACTCGAAAGTTTAAAAGCTCTGTTTCATTGTAATCGCAAAATATATTTGCAATGTAGGCGAAGTGAATTATGTCATGATTTAAATGGCATGAAACTTGGATTTGTTTCTTATTTGAAAAAATGTAAACGCTTTTGGAGTAAATAATTAAATCAAACATTTCTTTCTCCTTTTCGACAACTATTACATAAATATTTAGTGAACGTAATCAATAAATACATTTATAAAATTTTACCTTTTCTATATATTTTGACTTAAACCAGTTTTCCCAAACAGTAAATGCAGATTCAAGTAATTCTTCATGCCACTTTCTGATTTCGGAATATTTACATAATTTAAGTTAGTGAATCTCTCAATTCACGGCAAACAAATGGGCAAAATTTTATATCGTTGTATTGAAATTTCGTATGGATAATGATTAATTTTAATAATCATGTCTTTCACAGATTTAACAAATCGAGTCTGAGTGCATTGTGGAATAATTTAGATTTACCGTAGAATTTTATAGTAGTAGGAACGTTTTTATATTTCATCATAAAACTTGTGAACAAGCACGATTTTAACTTAATAATTTCTTTAGTCTCAAAAATAAATTGTGTATAAAACGCTTGGATTTTTATGTTAACGTTCGCACGTTGAATAAACAGAGAAATATGCATAAAATACTTATTTTATTAATAGAAAATATAAAAAAGCAATGTATTTTCAAAGTGTGGCAAAAGGACAACACTCTCGCCTAAATGGTTTCAAGACTACGTTATGTTAGAAAACTTAACTATTATTAGATTCTTGAAATAATCGTTTTCTTTCTAATCTTTAATTGAATTTATGATAGGCGTTGGCTGTAATTGTTAGGATATTTGTTTAAATTTTAGTTCAATGAAATGCTTAGCTGCAAATTCTTTATAGTTGTCATGTTCTAATGAATACAAAAGTACTTTTTTATGCTTTATAATATAGAAACATCATTTGCTTTAAAAACTTATGAAAGTGTTAAAAGCTAGACATATTTTAAATACTGACATCTTTTCATAAAACTCACTATTCATGAAAATTGGAAACAAAAGAGATTTGAAGTGAAAAATGTAAAGCAACCAACGAACTCATGGCAAATAAATAAATATGAAAAAAAACTAGAAAAAAAAGCGGTAGCCGAAAATGAAGCAGAAATTTTAAAGTAGGAAACAATAAATAAATAAAAGTGAAAGCTACAGTGCCAAAGAGAGGCAAATCAAATGCAGAATGCATTTCCGTGTTTTTAGGAGTATTGGTAAAGAATTCCTGTCGTTACGAAGGAAATCGGCATTCCTTCGTAACGACAATTGTTTTGTGTTTTTTGTGGGCGCGCGCGCCCACAAAAAAGACAAAAAACAGAGAAAACCTAGAGAAAACAGAGAAAAGATTAATGAAAAGAAAAGGAGAAAAATTATTAAAATAAAATAGTTTTCCGAAAAATTAAAAGAATATTTATTAAATATGCGTATGACACATAAAGTAGAAAATTAAATCAGGGAACTAATTGTGTTCGAAATGAAAGAATAGATGCTGCAGAATCTTATAGTGCGTCAAATAATTTGGCCAGAGATTGAAGAGTAATGTAGAGATTTGTTCTAGTACTAGGACTCTTGATCTTGAAGGGATCATAATTTTCGCTGCAAGAGTCATCGTATGTACGTTTGATTCATATTCCTACTCAGTTTCTTCTTAATATTATCTAATTCTAACATTCTTCTTACTTCTTTTGTTATGTGTCGCATCGAATTCTTTCAATTTCCAATTGTCACGCTATTTATGCTTTCTGATATTAAGTGTTCTCTTTCAGTCAGTTAGAAGGTTAAAAAGGAGCTTTTTATATATTTTTATACTGTTTTAAACAGCAAAATTAAAACAATTTTCTCAAGAACAAATGTTTAGTCATTTAAAAAATGTCTCTACTATATACAACGCGTAAAACAATAGCACAAAAAATCACAAAATAGCACAAAACACAAAATATGTTTAATTATGTATATATGTTAATGTAGAAATAATGTTGAACAATAGCACCCACTCATAAAACTCATTTACCCAAAGATAATTTCATGCAAAAAATAATTTTTAATAATTATTTATTATTTTTTATTATTTAATTAAAGTGAGGATGAAAAAATATTGAATTATAAGGTATGAATTTTTTTATACCATATTAATCTGCATATTTTTCAATTGAAAAATCTAAAGTTTCAACTGTTTTTATTTATTAGAAGCTGAGAAAAATTAAAATTAATTATTTTTAAAAAAATAATTTGGCGACAATAAAGAAATAACTAATTGGGTCGATTAATATTAAAATGTGATAAACTTGGGAGGAACTTGACTTCGCGCGCGTAGCGTAAAATTTCATTCATACTTTTTTCGCTAATAATCGTTTGCTAATCTTTTTATTTTTATTTCTTTCACACTATAAAATACGATGTTTCTTTTTTAGTCATTTAATAATTTATTTGCAATTTAGTAAAGAATTTTGAATAAAAAACACTTTATTCAACAAATGTCTAGTTTTAAAAAAGCGTGCTTCTGATAGAATACACCAGATTGTGCTTATTTAATGTGATTATTTTTTATTTTTTTTATTTTGTTTTTCAATAACTGATACAATTTCAATAATATACATACGTATGCATAGATTTGGAATAATATATTTATCAATTTCTTGAATATATATTTTATAAATATTATTAAAAATACGTAGTCAACATTTTTAAACATCTCTCACAACATCGCAAATTTCTCAACATCTTATAGGGTAAACTAAACAATGAAGGAACACTTAAGCTTAGCTTGCCTTTAAAAAAAATTCATAAAAATTTCAAAATTTGTAATTTTAGCTTAATGATGGTTTCGACATATTTGTTATTAAATGCAAATTACGTAAAAAAAGTTAGATAACTTACATAATATTGTTTTAAGCTTTTGGTGGTTTAAATAATAAGTAGTAAGATGACCAAGTGAAGGAACAGTTCTTACCAGTGAATAAGCACTAAATTTTCCAGAGAATGAACACTTAATTTTGATAATGTTTGATGCTCGTTAGGAATCCATAGGCCACACAAATGTCCAAAAACAAGATTTTTCTTGGAATTACGACATATAACCATAGTTAATGTGGAAAATTTTACTTTTTTTTCAGTCATGGAATGGAAAGTAAAATATGTTTGAATACATAATTTTAAAAAAATGTTTTTCATTTTTTTCTCACAGTTTAATAGTCCGTTCTAAATTATGAATGTTTATCATTGTGTAATCTGATGATGTTTTTATTATTATTATAATTCGATCATTTTTTTGTTTAATCTTTTCCTCATATTTTTCAAGCTTTTTTTAAATCTTTTTAAGTATTTTTTTTTCTATTCGTCATCAGTAATTTATTTCTTTTTCTTTTGATTTAACCTTCCTCTTTTTTCCAAATTTTTGGCCAATGTAAATGTATCTTCGAAATTTCTTTTGATTTTCCAGTTCCATTTCAAGAATTCCTCACTGGATAATAAATGAGAAAAAGGAGTTTCGAAGTTTGAGTAAAACCCATCTCTCATTGACTTATATCTAGTAGTTACTTATGAAACCAATCGTGTTTGCAACTAACAATGCCTCAAGAGGATTTATCTCAAAATCGGTTTTCAAGATACTTTCATTATTAATGTTAGTTGTCTCAGCTTCAGAGCCAAAATTTGATTATACAATTGTTCTTTTTGAAATAAATTCTTCAATATTGAGAAAAGCGCAGGCTATTGGATATTTGGGAGATTAAACTTTGCTGTCAATGTTCCTTTAAAAATTTGCAACATAACTTGTGAGATTTCCTTCTCAAGCTTCTGAAGAAATAGCTCATCGTTACTCTCGAAGCATGTGTTTTGTTGATAAGTTGTCTTGCTCATTAACTCTTGGTGTCTGTTTTGCATGCATTTGTTACAGTCAACGTTTTCTACATCGAATAAAAAAATATCGCATTTCATAAAAGCATTTTAACTTCATCAGTTGATGCCTCAAATCTTATTTAAAAATGGATGTAAAATTTTCTAGACATATTGTTTTACAATTCTTTTGTTTTCAAGATCTAACGAGATTTCCAAGAATTACGTAGAAAACTAAACCAGAAAATTTTTTTTGAGGAACAAAACTTGCTCAGTTTCAAATTGATATGAGATTTATACCTATCCAGAAGAAGCAAAATTAGGAATTTGATTGCATTTTTAATTAGCCATGGGTAGAAACATTTGCAATATATTTGTAAAATGTTGCTGCGGTCATCGTTTCATTTCATGAATAGCTTTTTCCAATGAAATATGTAGCAGGGACTGATTCTGTAATATCTCTACGAATTCTTCTGTAAGGAAAAACTACCAATGGAGGTACTTTTTCTTTCCTAGGTACTTTAGAATATAAATCCTTATAATTTTTAAGGCCGCAGATTTTTCTCGTTTAAGGGCAGTATTCAACTCTTGTTTCATTCGCATTGTAAATGCAATCACTTTATAAAAGGATGCCAGGGCTACTTCCCTCCTAAAGATTCTCTGAAGTTCTTAAAACCAGTATTTCGAATATTATTCTCTAAGGGAAGTTTTGCCTTTTGAAATTATCTTCGCATTGCACTGAGTTATCGGTGGATGTCACCTTAAAAAAACTTCACCCATTTTTCACCTTGATAATTGTCTTTAAATGGATTTTTCCTACCAGTTCCCGTTAGGACATTAAAGACGGCAATAGGATAATAATTTAGCTAATTATTGGCACAAAATCCTGCAAAGATTCCATTCAAGCTTTTATTATTATATTCAGTTGTTATATTTAGTTAATAAACATAGTTTATTAAGGAGTCTAAGGTATGATGTAATAACTAATCACTACATTTATAAAGATAAATAATAAATTAATTATTATTATAATTCTTTAAATAAATTTAGCAATTAAATTTGCATATTTAAATGAAATAGTTATAGGAACTATTCATACAACACTTAACTGAATTTTAGGAATCCTCTATGTCGCTGAACTACTAATTATCCAAGTAATATCATATTTCACACATACTATTCATTCACTGGGAAATCTATTCTCAGTGAAGGAACATGCCTGTTCCTTCACTGGTTAGAAGTTGTTTTTTTTTATTTTTAACATAATTTTGATTTATAATATGACAAAAGGTACAAGAAAATTAAAAATTTTCTTTTATTTTCATTAACTTGAAAAAATCCCAGTAAAGGAACACTAGTTTATACACTGGTTTTTCATCGTTCTGTAATCCAGTTAATAAACACCCCCTAATCTCAGTACTTGCTTATGTTATGATGCTTAAAATAAATAAAACGTAAATTCAATGACCATATTCTGAATTCTTTTTTTCACAATGAAAAGAAAAAGCATTATTATATGCAATTAATTGTAGTTTAAACTTATAACAACAAACACTGACCTTATAATTTTGTCAAAGAAACAAGGCGTTGAACAGATACTAACAAATTCAAAACTTTTTCCAGAGAAGACTCAAAGACCAGATAACTAAATGCATTGTTAAAGAACTTCCTATTGTTAGATAGTAAGCTACTCTTACCAATCAATCTAAATTAAAACGTTTAAAATCTTATTTCTAAGAAATATCTATGAAATGCTCCTTCATTTGTTGGTTTACCCTATATCATCCTAATCTTAAAAGAAATTTCCGGAAGTGTATCGCAGAACTATTTTACCAACTATTTAATAAAATTTTAACATTTTAAAATTCTTATTCTTTTCCATTTTACGTTTATTATTTCTTCATTAATATACTAATAATTTTTTAGAACTTTAATTTAGATTTTCTTTAATTTAGGTTTCCTTTTCAAATTATAGTCAAGTTTTTTTTAAAGAATTATTGTCTGCTAGCTAAGAATAAAACCTTGTTAAGAAATTAAAAACATTCAGCTGTTTAAAATTATTTAATGCAAAACAGCTGATTATTTACTTAGCATACTATTTTTTTGAAAAAAGAATATAAATTATTGATTGTCTTTTTTTTTGTTTCTTGTGACTTCAACTTAGATTATCTAAAATAGTGTTGATGTTTTATAAGTCACTACAAAGAGGATAAAGATACCGAACATAAAAAGCTGTGGAATACGTAGCCAATTTTTTTAGTGTCTTAAAATATCTCAGTATCTTAAATGTCGTCCTACTATCTTAGTTGTGAAATTAAATTTTTAATTTTCTGACCACGTGTGATTCACTAATTATTTCATTATATCTTTTACTCTTTATGATACCAAGTAGATTTTTTTTTCTGATAATACACTAAACTATTTAGTTTAGTTTTTTACTTTAGCATGATTTCCAAGATATTATTGTAGTATAACTTGTTATCAGGAAAATGCCTTATTTTGTTAATCAGGAAATACTAAAAATTGAAATTTGTAAGGATTCCGAAGCTGCGCACACAATACACATTTTCCGACCTTATTTTAATAAAAAAAAATTTAAAAAAAAAACGTGGCAAGTAGGCTAACATACTTTTTACAGAAACTGTGAAAACTAATTTTTCCTATATTTCGTCAAAAGAGGATAAGAATGATATTGCTCCAAGAGACCTACTCAATAATTTCGCTATTTCCAGAATGAAATCTGTTTGATCGAAACATATTATTCCTTGAAAATTACATGAGGGAAAAATTAACTTTTATTATTTATCTAAGCTTATTCCATTTATTTAATGATAGCGGTATTAAGGTTAAGGATATGCGTCGGAAGCTCCGTTTATTATTATACTATAAATGCATTAAATCATGTAGCTTGAATAATTTATTTTAAGTAAATTATTTAATAATTTTAAGCAAATAAGGGTGTAAAAATAAACTCGATCGAAATACTCCGAAATTATACCCTGAAATATAAGTAGAATAAACTTTGGAATCGATATATAAAAAATACCTTTTCAAACAACTTCGAGTAGGACGGAAACGCTAACTTGTTTAAAAAAGTTGTCCTTGTTACTATTTAATTTCGATTCCTGGTACTAGGGGACATTCCATTTTCACATTCGACTTTTGAAATTTCAATTGTAAACGGAATTTTTTTATGACCTTAAACTAAAATGTTAAGGCTTGCAGCAAAAAAAAAAAAAATTTTTTTTTTACTGCATTAATTTTTTTTCAAAGTAGTGAATTATTATTTTTTCAATCTAAGAACCTGTGCCTATAACATATGTAAAACTTATTTTAATATCGAGTGAAATAATTTAATATGTTGTGTAACTAAATGGATAATCCCAAGAAACTGAATCGAAAATATAAAAACTTCATTGATTTAAAAAAATAATACATGATAATCAAAATAGACATGTTTTGAGCGTCCAATAATAAAAGTCACAAGTTATCCAAGCCTGACAAGTCTTGAGAATGGGCGATTATATTTGAAAACTCGAAACATGTCGACTTTTACTTCCCTCTTCATATGTTTTGAAGCCAGTTGAGTTTTTATCGTCAATTATACTGTTTTACATTTGGGTCTTGATCATTATTTTGATAAGGATTTTACACTAGTTAAAGTAAACATATGCATTTTAATATTTTATCAGGATTCATATGGTCTTTAAAAATGTAAGAACATCAATATTGTAAAAGTTATATTTAACTTAAAAATTAACATTTTGACACCAGATATTTTGAGTTAATGAAATTAAATATTTTATCTCTTAAGTTTTTGTGCCCCCATTTCAGTATCTTAAGGATCTTACGAGCTCTGTTTAAAAAGAGATCATCAGATATATATAAGAAAGCAAAAATAACCATAGTAACAGTATTTGGGGGTAAATGTAGCTTATCGTAATTGAAGAATATGCTGTGCGACATTTTATGGTGAATTTGCGAACGTATAAGTTTCAGAATGTATCGAAACATGAGGATGCTATTTGCTAATCATCTTTATCCAAAGAAAACGATGTAACCTAAATATCTAGTAGAATGAAGCGATTTAAGCAATGAATCCTACAATTTGCAACATATTATTTCAATATCTTATTCTTAAACATAACATATTTCAATCTTTTTAAAATGCCACTAAACATTCAGCAATTCCTTGAGTTATAGAAAAAAGAAATATCGTATATTATAGAAAGCCTTGTGAACGTGCATTAGAATTATTATACAATCTACATTTTATTTTTCAAGCACTTTTTTTTCCTCAAACTTTCTTGCCTAGAAGACTCGATTAAAACTGTAAAAATGATTATCCTTAAAATTTTGTATATAGCTATAATAAGTTATGCTCATTTTATTTTAGTATAAAATCCTCGAATAAATATAGTGAAAACAGTGTAATCTAAATAATATCAGATAAAAAGTTCATGTATTTAAATTCTAAAAACTATCATAAATAATTTATAAATCGATTCAAATTTACTTTTCAAAGGAGATTAAAATAATATTTTTTTTTGCTTTTTGGACAGAGATACCCTAAAAAAATTGTTTATGGCCTGGAAACTTCGAGATATTTTCTATTAACAATAAATTAAGCCCCTCCGAGCAATCACTGAACATTATTTCAATTTTTTTACTATTAGAGTTTGGTTGCGTAGCAACCTAGTAAAATTAAGCACTCCTCTTTTGAATTAGTCAATGGGTTATCTTAAAATATTTATTTGCGCAGGCGACTTTTTTTGGCGGTTTTCTGGACTATCGCCAAATATATAAACCTTTATTGCGGCTCAATTTACCACCCAACTTTTTTAAAATTTTGTCTACCCCCCCTAATTCAAGGGTCTAAATTCCAAATATGTAAAAAAAATTATATGTTTATTCAGAGAAAGTACGTTTTTGTGTCTGATTTCGTAACTTAATTAATAGTTAGCACTAATTAATTAGCATATTTGAGGTCACCCCCAGGAACCATTAAGATTGACACTTAGTTCGTGAAAATCCGATCATTAGAACGAAAGTTATTCAGGGTGATTCGTTTTTTTTTTGCGGACTGTACATGGTGAAAAAATCAAAACATTAGCTAAATGAGAAACATATTAGCAAGATAAATTATCAAATATTGCAGTTACTCACCTAAATTCTACTAAATGTGTATAATAAATTAGTTAATGCTAGAAATTCTGAAAGTTTTAGAAAAAAAAATTATTATTTAAAAATATAAACTTTAAACCCTAATTTTTCCTTGTGAGATAATGAACCTCAAAAAGTCTTTCATTTTCAAGAACACAAAAATTTGTTTTATCGCCAAATGAAATATTTTTTGGTGATCAGCATTATTGAAATCAATTTCTATATTAATTAACATTTGTGATAAAGTACATAACATTTTAGAACAAAATAAGGATGTTTTACATAAAATAAATGAAAATGCATGGCTGTTAGCATTACCCGAGAAATACCACGTGGAGGTCGCCATGCTGCATTTCTAATCGGGGAGTTTTGATTTTGGCAGTTCCCCTTGCCTAGTGCCAATAGAAGTTTCAATTACATTTTTCCTTATACTCTTCAATTATACTCTTCGACATCTACTGTTACATCTTGAACAGTTATTATTTCACTTGATCTCTGCAATCTACGTCTTCCATAACATTCCTCAACACTTTCTTGAGCTCTTCGAACACGTTTTCTTTCATTACGTTTAAAAGCCCTAGCAGATTCACTAATATTCTGCATTTTAAAGCGTGAAAATTCAATGCATAAATAAACGCGAAATATAAAAAAATTCAATGCATTCAATACAAACACTTAGACGTTTTTTAGACGTTTAGGTAGCTCCCAGTAGAAAAATATCAATTCAACAGCGGCCTTTTAAAGCATTCTCACTTCAATTAATTAATTAATTTCTAATTGAGTTTAAATGAAATATTATCATGTTTTTAGGGAATGAATCTGAATTGAACAACCTGATAATGCTCACTCTGGTTATTATTTCCGTTTTTAAAAGCGCTATATGTTGAGCCACCTCAATTAGATTTGCCATGTGACATTTTTAGCAGCAATCATTGGTCAATTTTCTAACGTTGCCATTCTGGGAGTTGTAATGAGGCTTTTTTTTGGTGCCGTGTAAGAGAAATATATATATAGATATAAATGTTTTGATTCCAATATCAGTTGACTTTAATTATAAATAATTTTTATTTTTAAAACGGCTAACTAACAAGGTTTGTTGAAAATATAAAGAAGTAAAGAAGTAAACAATGAAAAAAGGAAAAATATGACAACCGAAGCTGACGTCGTCAGGGGGTACCCAGAAGTGATAGATGCATGTTTTGCATTTATGACTTCCGGGGCTGGTACCCCTTGATGACGTCAGCTTCGGTTGTCATTTTTTCATTGTTTACTTCATTATGTATTTTATTGGTTTCAATTTTCTTATGGAATTTCCGCAGCATGGCACGTTTTTCCACTGGAAATGTAGCTTTTTTAATAATTTGTTTTCTCTTCTTAGAATTGAAAATATAAATGTAATACCTTTTTCAATCTAGCAAGAAATTCAAAGTTCTTCCGAAAACTTAAAATTCCATATACAGATATTAATGAAAAAATTTTACCATATAACATTTTATTTAAAACAAATAAAAGCAAAATTATTGTAAGCTAAATATATATACATATATTCTAATAAAATGTGATGTTTTTTTTGTATAAAAATTAATTTATTAAATTATATTAATTCATTAAAATTAATTCGATATATTTATATTATTTTCATGTGAAATGATCTGAATAAGTTTGAAAGATTAAGTCTCATTATTTTTCAATTATTTATAATTTCTACATTCTGTACATTTTATTTATAATTTATACTAGTTAATATTTTTACGTACGAATTTAATTATATTTGAGCACTTAGGTTTAAGAATAAACAAGCTAAAACAATCTATATATTAAAATATTCTTTTGAGGAAATTTTATTTGAAGTACTTACACTAAATTTGTTGTTTTATATTATTATGTTTTTTTCTATGCAATATCTCTTTTCACGCGAGCAAAATTAACACATATATAAACAGACTAGTCGATTACAAATTATAGAAATGTTCTATAACGTTCTATTAGAGTAAAATGAAAATACAGCGCATAATTTCAAATTAATTCAATTGAAAAAAGCATTACTAAATTAGCTGCAATATTAAAGGTCATGTTTTATATTTATTTATTTTATATTTAATTATTTTAAATTTTGTTACAATATTTAGAAGCATATAAGGATTCCATTAAACCTAGGCAAACCGAATCGATATCAATGCAAAATAACAATAACTGATCAAACTAAATTTAGTACTAGTCAGAGAATAAATTACACCAAACATATTACCTTCAACAAATACAAATATCAACATAGTAGAAACATAAAACTTGAGATCTGTAGGGTAGTCATAAGAACGAAGAATTCTTTGACGGCACCTCTTAAAAATATGCAATTTACTTTGAAACTGATATACAGAACGTTTCAGCTCAAAAAACACATGTTAAGACCCTCCCGCAAGCATCCAAGTTGAAAAAAAAACTGATTTTTTTTCTTCAAAAAATGTCTATAGTTTGTCTACGTAAAGAACTCCCTCCAGCCGAAAAATCTGAGGCCATCTGCTGCTATGGTAACAAGAATAGTGCATTTCAGGGAGGGTAGTTTCTCTTCCCTTCAGGGTAAATACAAAAGATTCCCTTTTTTTCACCGACCTCACACATCTACTTGAAATAGTTATACCTCGTTGCCATAGTCACCTAAATGTGCCTAAACAAATGGCTATTTGAATTCTTAATTTTGACAAATTATAGTTATCCACTATAAAACTTAACGGATAGCTGTAGAATCATAAATACGGGGCTAATTTTGCAGATAATGCTTTCGTCTAAAACTCTTAGAATTAAAGCGTTTTTGTTTTATAAGCATATATAATAATAAAAGAGGTTTATTCTATCCTCACAAGCAAAAGTTATGTAGAGAAAAAATTTGCGCACAGTTGGTAACTGTAGTAAATTCTTTGAAACTATAAATAAAAATAATTGTTTTTAAAGAACTATGCATAAATGTCCATTTGAAAAAAAGAAAAAAGAAACATATTGAAGAAAATAATAACTTTAATTCAGATAATTCAATCATTCATGCAAAACATAGAGCCACTAACTATGATAAAAAAATATATTAAATAATTCCAACCATATTCTTTAGCCATTTCATGTTCATAATGTGACAATAGTTTTGGAGACAGTTTCGTAACTTTTTTCAAGATTTTTATCAAAATAAAAAAAAAGAAAGAAAAAGCAACTTCTTAAACTAGAGAGCATTTTAAACATTTTGATATTGTTACTTTTAATATTTAGGTATCTAATTTTTCCAAACTAATTAAAACTTTGACTAGTTTTAAGTTTTGATATGGTGTTATCGCATCATTAATCTTAACTTTTTTAGAGATACATTATAAAGAAAAGACAGATACTTTAAAAGATCTATCTCAGAAAAAATTACTGAAAATAAAACTACTTAAACTTTTTAAAGGGAAGTGGAATTTTACAATCCACTTAGCATGATGTATGAACCCTAAAAGATATTTTGTTTTGTCCTCTAAAAGATCTTTGGTTTGATGTTACATATTTTACAAACATCAAGCATAATTACACGAAATCTTTACAGTCTTCTTTAGAAAGCTATATTTTGAGTTATGAAATCGCCTAGAAACAATTGTATATCAACATATTCGATATAATTATTTTTTTACTTGTTTATCTCATCATCAATCTCATTCTTTTGCTAGTATTTGATGATATTAGTTGAGGTTACCTTAATACTTAGAAACTTTCAAGTTGAGAGCTTTTATTTTATGCTATTTTTTAGGAAAAAAATGATCTCAAAATTGAAATGTAATGATGACACGCAAGCTGAAATAAATTGTTTCAAGCCATATCTTTAACAAAACGTATGTTTTTCACTAACTGATAGTACCCACGAAGTTCAGGAAGTGTTTGTTTTGATTCTAGCGTATTGTGTTCACGTTGTTTAACTTGTACTACCCCAAAGGTTAGATAATGTGCATTGGACTTGTGTTGTGGTTGAGTTGTGTTTTGTCGAAAGAACCAAGAAAGGCGCTTCAATTAGTTCATCTAGCTGTTTCACATATCGTAAGACATAAGAAATACTGGACTTTTTGTGTTCAGCATCCTTATAGTGCTGCCATCTATACGTCAATGAGACCATCGTATTCTAACAGTTCAGTGTCACAAATTGGGAAGTGCTAGACACTGAAAACTCTTGATTTGTTAAAGGGAATAAAGGAAATATTGTGGAGTCAACGCTGGGGCTCAAACCCTCAATCTTTGACAGATTAGCTCTCTCGGCCATAACATGCAACCAGCTGCAAGGAACTAAGTGGCTTCCTCAAGTAGACCTAGTTGGTGCGGTGAAATTTTGGTTGCTTAACCGTATTAGGTGAAAGCAATTAACAAACGGTTTTCTCACAGTTAATAGCCTGAATACCAATTCGTTTAGAAGAAACATAAAAATTCACCGTTTTATAATTCGCGCCAATGGTATTTAATTAATTTTAGTAATAAAAGCTTATGGTATTATGGTAATTACTGCAATTTTAATCATTTCATTCGGAAATACACTGATATAGGTAAAATAAATATATTTGGAGCCTATAAAAACTGCATCAATATTGTACAGTTTTTATACAGATACTGTAGAAAGAAGTTTTTTTATATTTTTGAAATACCAAAGAAATTCGATCTGTGGTAATTTTGACTATCATGAGTTTACCTCGATCAGTAGCATTATACCAAAGGATACTTAATAAAGTTAATTTTTATTTTGATGGGATGAACTATTAAAAATGTGCTTTGCATAATCTAATAACGAAAGTTCACCGGAAGGGATAAAACTTTATAAATAAATACAGTAATATATATATATATATATATATATATATATATATATATATATATATATATATATATATATATATATATATATATATATATATATATATATATATATATATATATATATATATATATATATATATATATATATATATTAATAACCACCTTATACCAAAAGATCAGTTAAGCTATTCTTTTCAAAAATGGTACGTATGTTTCGGAGAATCAATCTGCTCGGAGAATCTATTATAAAATTCAAAATAGAACATTTGTTTTTATATTCAAGTACATTATTTAGAAAAATGCTAGAATAAAATGAAAAAATCTGTAAATGTTAAATGATTTTACAAGAAAAACCTTTTACATATTCAGAAGGATGTTGTCTTAACTAAAGATTTTTGAAACAAACTCAGTAAATACAACGATAAATTTATCGAAACTTGAGAAAACTTTTCACAAAAAAGATTTAAACTTTTGTTTTCTTTCTTTAACAACTAGGTAATAGTAAGCGAAATAATTACACCTTAGAAAAAAAGAATTAGGCTTTTAAGTTTTGACAAAGATTACAGGTTTATAAATATTTATACTATTCAAATAAAGGAAAATTCATTGCTTTAAAGTAGACAAAATTAAAGTTTTCGCTTTAAAGTGACCTTTTTTAAGCTACACAGTTTTGTGTAATTTCAGACTTATAATGTACAAGGCACAAAAAAAATTGCTGGGACTTTTCTAAATCACATTTTATCTAATTACTGTATCTTTCACATTCTAGGACTCCAACTTAATGGTTTCAGAGAGTAACCTCAAACAGGCTAATTAATTAGTGTAGACGATATTTTAATTTACAAAATCAGACACAAAAACGTACTTTTTCTGAATGAACATACCTATTTTCGATGAATTCATATTTTAAACTCTCAGCTGTAGGGAGTTAAACTCTCAGCTGTATCTAGGAAATACGGACCCTATTGTTTTGTGAGGAGAGAGGTCAAAGGTCTGAACCCATTAATGTTAGTTTTACTTTTGGCCTATATTAGAATATCTCTGGCACACAATTGCAAAATTCTTCTGTTCAAATATAATTCCATGAAAAATATACCTTTAAGTAAATATTCATAAATTTTTATTATTTAATTCAATAATAGTTGACACATTTTGAAATGAAATGCATACAATTTTTCGCATTATTTTAAAAAAACATAATTTTAAATGGCAAAATTAACAATTTGAGAGAAATTGATCAAATAGTTCGTGAAAAATTGAATTTTGAAAAAACCATATATTTAGATTTCTCAGGAGCCATTGGAGAGATTTCTCTCAAATTTTGTATGATGTCCTGCAAAATACAATCTTTAAAATAATGCAAAAAATGTTGTACCTTACGATTCAAGAAATTTTCGACTGGTAATAAATAAAAGAATTAAGAAAAAAAATAAGAAAAATAATTTGACAATGAACTGAATGAAGATAAATGAATTTTATGATCGAGTTTAAAAATTTTACAATTCATTTGAATTCCTGAGTTATGGTGAACTAGCAGAAAGAAAAATTACCATTAAGCTATCCAAACTTTTGAACGCTCTCCTGACCAAACTTTGGGAACCACATTTCCTAGAATAGCTCAGGGAATAGAGCGTCTGCCTTCCAATGAGGTGAGCTGAGGTTCGATCCCGGCGATGGTTGGTCTATACGAATTCCGCATCTGGCTTTCATCGTCCGCAGTGCTGACGTGAAATATCCTCAGTGGTAAAATAAATAAATCCTTGTATTTTCTCATTCAGAAATCCGAATCGGTAGAAAGTTTGTGGCATGTTTATTCAGAGAAGTACTTTTCTGTATATGATTTCGTAACTTAAAATATCGTCTTTACTAATTAATTAACATAACTGAGGTCGTCACTCTTTTGGACCATTAACCTTTTGCCTACGGCTCCAGATACCACCTGATATTCTGGATCATCAGTGTTACCAGCCGTAAGCAAAAAGTTAAAATTGAGTCCAAGAACATGAAATTCTGATCATTTGATTGAAAGTTATTCAAGGTGGTTCATTTTCTCATGCATTGTACAAACCATGTTTTAACGTCCTCTTTTTACATAAAAAATAATATACATGAAAAAATACTATGTATGATGAATAAAATTTCTCAACAAAATTGAACAAATAAAACATAATTTATAAACTGCTTTATTACGCTTTAAGAGTTACAATAATAGCTTCTATTTGACATTAAATTTATAGAAAACGTATTAAACTTTCTTTAAATTTATTAATTTTAACATTACAATTCCTTTTTTTAGTTTTACCTGTAGCAAATTTTTTGCCTTTTCGATTTTTCGGGAAAAAATTCTTTTTTAAAATCAGAAAATAAAGAGATAAATATTTATGATCATTCGAAAAAAATAAAATTTTGTTTACGGGTTTAATGCCCTGCAAGGCATAACTATAAATCTAGGTCAGTGATTCTCAACCACTGTGCCGCGGCACTTTTGTGTGCCACCAAATTCTTAAAATGTGCCGCCAAATATTAGAAATGATACAGTAAAAATTATAATGCTTTTTTAATTACGAGTAAAGTTTAAATTAAAGAAAAGTGTATATTATAATTTTTCCACTCTTTAACCGCGGGAACATCTTTGTCAGCGATTGTCTTGTCTCTGACAATCTTAAAATAAGAAGGAAGTGTTTAAATTGTCGTTGACAATTTTAAAAAATGTTGAAATAAGTAGGAAATTTAATGATCATTAAAATTATTAATTATCAAAGGAAAGCAAAGCTAAATATTAACTTTCAAACTTAAATAAAGGCTAATCATTAAAGTAAGCTATGCAATTAAAAGTTATAAAAAAAAACTAACAAAAAATAAGCTAACAATTAATAATCAGCAAAAACACTAGTTGACAAGAATTAATAATCAGCAAAAAAACTAGCTATAGAAAACAAGCGAACAATTAATAACTAGCAAAAAACATAAATAACTGTTATTAACTAATAAAAAATTAGTCGAAAGAAATAATTAATCCCTTAATAAATGTGCTTTTGTAGTACTTTATTTCACATTCAAAATTATTATCACAAACTATTTAACACAGTGTATTATAGTTAAGTAAATAACTTTTAAACTAATTTTTTTCATTGTGTGCCGTCAAATTTAGAAATCGTTAAAAGTGTGCCGTCACAAAAAAAAGGTTGAGAATCACTGATCTAGGTTATAGGTTTCTTTCGTAAAATTAAAAAAGAAATATATTAATTAGTTTTCCAAAAAAAATCGTTTGCTTATCAAACCAACTACAATTGTTTAAAACTTTTTTTTTCATTTAGCTAAACTTGAATTTACAAAAAAATTTTAAAACAAAAAGTATAATTTTAATTTTTTGGGAGGATCAAATAGTTAATTAAATTAATAGTTAAATAGTTAACAAATAGTTAATTGGCTTAGAAGTGCTTAATAAACAAAGAGAAGGTTTGTAAAATTGTTACCAGGATTTTTCTTGTTCTTTTTTTTCTTCATCTGTTTCTCTTTCTCTTTGGCCGCAGCAAAAATCTTCGGAATCACGGACTAAATAAAGGGTTTAAAGTGTCAAGGGAAAAGAGGAATGATGTGATCTATACTGCATTCAATGAAAGAGCAAAGAATTGGTGAAAAAAAGTTTCTTCTAACTATAACAGATAGTTATCCCCCGAACCACCTCTAGTTAAATGGTCTTCTTTTTTATAGTGGTAAAAAAAGTAAAGAACTTTTTTGAGCTTTAAAAAACGTTAATATAAATATCAAGCAAATTTGCGAGAGTCCATTCATTTAGAAAATCTGAGAACTAATTTATGAGAATCACTCTCATCAACTCATATTTTTGGCATTTCTTTTGGTTTCAGCTCGTAGGTGAGCTTTTAAATCTGAAAATAGCTCGAAATGTAAATTTTTGAAAATGGACATAGCTCAAAATGCGTTTTTACAGAAATGGACATAGCTCGAAATGCGTGTTTACAAAACAAGACATAGCTCAAAATGCGTGTTTGTAATGTGAAGCAATAAGACCAGAATTTTAATTTTGGATCTGAGCCCGTAATGCTTAACGGACAAAGACTGTTTACAACAATAGACACTGCTTGGGCCGGGATAGCCAGGTCGGTAGGGTTCTGGGCCCATATCCAAGGACGTGGGTTCGATCTTCGCCGGCCGAAGACTCCCCGTGTAGTAAATGGTGACTGATGCACGTTAAATCTGTCGAGTCTCAAAGTCCTCCGTGTTCCCACAACAAATCAATACCTCTGGGGGTACTGATCCAGGAGTTTCCTCGTCTTCTGGATTGGTTCAAAATTACAAGCCTACGGAGTTGAACGTAAGTAGTCATAAACCCATGAAATCGGGTCGGCTGTTCAACGACGGTTATAAAATAAAATAAAATAGACACTGCTTGAGCCGCGAGGGCTCAGGGGATAGAGTGTTCGCCTTCCAATGAGGCGAACCGGGTTCGTATCCCAGTCGATACGAATTCCGCATCCGGCTTGCGCCTACCACAGTGCTGACGTGAAATATCCTCAGTGGTAGACGGATCATGGGTTTGAGCCCCCTTGCCGTCAGGCTAACCGTGGGAGGTTCTCGTGGTCTTTATTATATCAATATATCAATGTATCAATGAAATCAAAATTAACAAATTATTCAAAGGAAATTAAGGCGAGTTTACTCTGCAACAATGCTTGCAAGTTTTGTATTTTCTTTTCGTTATCGTACCCAAACTACTGTTACATACAAAACTGTTAATTGCTCAAAGGCCTCTTGCAGACTGTTTGTAATCAGCGAAGGAAAAAAAGAACGCGTTGCAGAATGGTGCACTAATTTTTGCACAATAAGTGTATATAAATAATATACATAAATGCAAATATAATTCTATATTATGTAGATATTGTCAAAAAATATTTCTAACAATGTATTTCAAATTCCTTAAATATATTTCTTATATAGTTATCTATCAAATTAGCATTTCTTTCCTTTCAAAGAAGATAAATTAGCCATAGTTTGAGTGCCTTAAACTGGAAGCAAATGTTTAATAGTTATCTACTGATAATATCATTCGCTTGAAAAAAATCGCCAGAAATTTGAAACGAAAAATTAATTTAAATATTAAATAGACTATTAGCTTAAAAAAATTAGCCGAATTGGCAAGATTTCTATCCCCAGATGAAAATTATTAATCACTATGAGTAGCTCTCGTTTTTTTTTATTTGTGTATTTATATCAGCTCAAACAATGCAACATAGGATTAACTTTTCAAATACTACAAAAAAAATTAGATAGAATGAAAAAAAGTTGCTCAAAATATAAATTTCATGCCATTTATGTAAATGGTTTTGATTTTTCATTCTAAAATTGTACAAAACTTTAAAAATCAAGAATAACTATTGAAAACTCGCAGTAATTATAAAAAAGCACATTATTTGCAAAGAAAAGCGTTATTCCATATGGTTAGTGATCCTCTGGGTAAACAACTTTAAGCTTGCAAAAGCAATGCTTCGGACGTAAGTCGAACGTACTTCATTGACTTATAGAAGCACTCAGAATAGGAGGTTTAAAAATTCCATAGTATGATTTCCTAAATTATTCTAGAAACCCCGATGCTTGGTCCCCACCGGAAATGGAATTTTAGGTATTTTATGAATAACAAATAAGTTTCTAAATAAAGTTTACTGTTTGAAGAAGTATGGGTAATATTGATATGATTCGCATTTTTTCAGTGTGACACTTTTACTTCAAACTCCTCCTTAGCATTGTGTCTAGATAGGTGCTTTACAAAATACTTAAATTTCTATTGGATTTGATCATAATACATGGAAGTATCTTTTTGTCTAAAGTATAGTGTTGTTTTGTCCTAAAGTTTCTTTTAAAATAGATGTCTGTGAATAACTTAAAAATGAAAATTGAATTGAAAAGGCTTTTATGAATTATAATACTCTTATAACTGTAGAATGGCATGTTACATTTAACTACAATAGAATTAGCGCAAATAAATTTAATGCACTTTGAACACTAAATAAAAAACACTATCTATCAAACCTTTAGTTCTTTGAATTATTTAATAACTTCAAATGTATATATTTACAAAAAAATGTAATACTTTCTTCATAAACTTTACTTAGCCAAACTTACATAGATGGGGGTGGAATTTTCGTTAAACTGAGAAGAAAGCTTTATTTTAATACCATAAAAGTATTGCACTTCGTTAAATTAATTTGAAATACTACTGTTTAAAGCCAACTCCATTTAAGATATTAACAGGTTGAATGCGTTCAACCAATGTTGCGTACGAAATGTATTTCTTTTCCAACTTTTTAAACATGTTTTGGAAGAATGAGGAGATCTTTTCACTTCAAGAGGAAATTACTCGTACGAAAATTACATTCTGTTTCGCTGCATTGTTACAAAACAATTTTTAATCTGCAGGAGAGTATAATGGGTGAGTTTAATCCTTTACTAATTAAGGATTTCTAACAAATTTGTATCTTTTTATGCATTTTATGAGAACTAATTAAGACTTATTGGAGAGAGAATTTCTAGAAGCAGATGTGTGCCTCGTTAGCTTTGTAAACTTTCTTAATTATTTGTACTTACAGCAGAAATTCCATTTAACGAATTTCCGAAGGAATTAGAAAGAAATGAAAAGAAGCACTTGATTAATTGTTTTTGAAGAACAATAAATTGTTAGCGAGCTTAATTTATGTCTTATAAACTATGCATAATTTCTACAAACAACAATGGTAAGTCCACTTTGCGAGATATGTTTGGATGTGATTGCTATTTTAAATAAAAATTAAATTTGCGTGCAGTTATTTTGTGTTTCTCTAAATATGCAACAGTAAAATTTGTGGTTTTAGAAAATCTGAATTATAATCGCACTTATTAAAAGTATCTATAATAATGAAATGAAGAGTTTGAGTTCGTGAGGTGCGCCAATGAGTTCTGAAATTAGAGCAGTCGGGTGAAAGGAGTAATTTTAGCTCCCGATCCTGAAATTCGTAAATTTTTTTTAAATTGGATCGGTAGGGAAATACATTTGAAAAAGGAAATTTTTCTATTGCTTTGGAATTAGATAGGAAAAAAGATAGGATATGCTTTGGGTTATATGGAATATATAATTTATCAAAAAAAAAAAAAAAAAAAAAAAAAAACGTGAATTAAACACAATTAAATGTGCAGAAATGGACATACTATAGTTTCAGTTCTGTAAACAAGGATCTCCATTAGTGTCCAAACACCAAATTATAGTTGAGGAAAGAGATAAACATCAGAAAAGTAGTTAAACCAATAGGCACAGAGGGAGAAGTTTGAACAAGATAATGCTAAAACGTAGATACAAAAAAGGTGTGAGGTGTTTGGCGGAAACCCCAAGGGGCAATTAGAATAGATTTCCATTAATTGGAAGGTGGATACTGAAAATATCATTAACTAAATTATTTAAATGCTTTAAAATATGAAATGATTCTCTTAAATGAAGAGCAATGTTGTATTATTTCAGCAGAAGAAAACTAAAACATGGGATTGGAAATCCAACTATGTAATTCCAACTGTAGCGATGAAGATCGGTTATTGTTCTGGGTTAGAACCTATCTTTCATGTTTTTTAAGCCGGAAGTTTGTCCAAAATGCATGGTCTTGCGTATAGAATATACCAAAAAGAACCGTAATTTTTGCTGAAACGTTTTGTCTAGAATTTTGGTTAAACTTACGATAAAATATTGTTTTATGTATAAAAATAAAATTTTGTTTTAAAATTCATCAAATATCAAAAAAATTGATAATATGATCATGACTTCTTAAATAATTTCTTTGGTAAAATTTACTTTTTCGTTTTGTATTTTCTCTTAAATGTGTGGAATTAAGTATTATAACTTTGAAAATCAGAATTTTTGGTTGGATTTATATACTGTATGTTTTGATTTTATTGCTAAAATTATTTTTTTTAAACAAATATGCCATTATTATTCAGTAAAATAATTTACCAGAATTTTTTTCTCCGTGTAAAATTATTAGGATTTTAGGTCAAGAGAGTTTAATTAGGAAATAACAATGGATGGAGTTTAATAATTATAAGGATTATTTAATAATTTAATTTTTTTTGTTCCATAAAATATTATTAAAAAAATATGGTTGTGTTATGATGATAAAATAGTTTATAGAATTAGTTAGCAAACTATAGAAATGTCGGACGAAACTCTTGACGGATTTCTTATTAAACTAGGTAGGAATTTTTCAGCTCCCTTTGAGAGTTTAAATGTCAAATGACTCAATTATTTCTCCAGGGATAGTTTTAAGAGAAACCGTTATTGGCACAAAATTCGAAACCGATAATGCGCCGCCAAACATCAACGACATTGCGTATTTCGGTTTTTAAGCGAAAGACGCGATAAACTACGTCTGCCACTGAATATTGATTGAAGGAAAGATCGAGGTGGTATCTTGGAAATGATTTATTGAATAACTAGCTGACTTTGGAGACAAACATGATCAGATCACATTTCCAAATTATCTTGTATAACATATAAACTGGAATATCAATCCCTTCATTGATATATTTATCAAACCGTAACTTGAGCATGGTATAATCAATATACTCGATTTTTCGAAAAATGCAAGAGCCGTCACTAATAATGGTACGGCAGCATACGGAACCATATTGAGTTTATGCTTAAAATTTCTACAGCCATTTCAGAAAGGACAAGAAATAAATTTAAGAGACTGCTTTTTAACCAAATTTTTATTGCTATAAATACATAAATTCTTTTCTAAATAAGCTCTTAATTTATAACTAATAATTCAACATAACTTCAATTATTACATAAAACAAACTTAACGAAATCAATCTAAATAAATACTTAACGTATAACTAAATTTCTAACACTACTTAAATTATTACTGAGAACAACTTAACAAGATGAATAATAACTGCAGTGTTGCCAATAAATGCAGATATATTTCAGTATATAGTGCCACATGAAAGATCTATTTATATAAAAATTTATGATGTGATGTCTGGCTTTTGGGAAAAAAATGATATTAAATAGAAGCTCATTATTAAAGAAATAATTGTTCTGTTGGATTTAAGCTATGTCTTAATGAGTTTTTATCTTTCCTTATTAATGTTTTCAAAAAAATTTATCTCTTATGATTTTTATATTAATGAATTATCTGATGAAAGGTTATAGAATAATTACTAGGTGTTTCTCTTGAAAATTATCTATATGCACAAACAATTCTGGTGGTTAACAGGCGGAGGAAGTAGTAATTGGATAAATAGTTATAATTTGTGAAAAGGATATAGTTTATTTAACTTATAGTTTAAGTTATAGTTAAACTTTCTGTTAGAATTAATTAAGGTAAAGTCTTGGAATATTATTAAAATTTTTAGCAGAGAAAATTAAGTGTGTTTTACGATGCGGAAAATATAGATCACTACTTTATGGTGCGAAAAAAAAGCTTAGTTACGTTCTTATAATTGACCAAACTTAAATAAAAATCAAGTTTCCTGATAATGCATATAAATTTTATTTAGATTTTCTATTAACCTAGTTTTGATTCGCATTTTTTGTAAAAATAATTTCGATGATTTGTTAAAGAATCAATTTGTAAAGAGCTATTGAATGGGAAACATCATTAAATTATATTCTAGATTAGTTTAAGTTTAATTTATCAATAGAAAAAATATAACATTCTACACGATTCTTAAAATTTCGAAAGATTCAAAAGCATTTTTTAAATAAAGAATGAGTTGAGATGGTGACAATAAATATGGAGTTTTAGCATGAATAATGTTTGCTAAATTATAAAAATGAAGCACTTGTTAAAAAAGAAAATTTCAGAAAATTTCTTTTCAGAGTCTTAACTGAAACACTTTAAAAATTTAAAAAGGAATAAAATAGTTTTGCTGCAAATTTTTTCCAAGAAAATGCTTTTGTAGGAAAGCTAATTAATTTAACTATTGCAGTTAAATTAAAAAAAATGCTTTAGTTATTTATGTCGATGATTCAAAATTATTAATTTTCTATAAATTGTCCATTTTTTCAAGTTGAAATTCATTTGAATATTTTTAACGGAAAATAAAAGATGCATTTAGTGTAAGTTAATGTTCTTAATGATTTTATTTTGTATTTGCTTATTGAAAAATAAATATAATGCTTAAAAAATTCGTTTAAAAAATATTGTAATGAAATTAATGATTCTTGAGTTGAAGTATGCACATAGTATATATATTTCTGGCCTAATAATGAAAAAACAAATATGTAGGATCGAAATTGGTTTTATTGTTTTTCAAAATATTCTCCATGATGATCAATACGCTTTTGCATGCGTTTGAATCAATTTTCAAAGCACTTTTTCCAGTCCGATTGAGGTAACTCCAAAACATGCGTTTTGAATGCATCAACCGCTTCTTCAGGGGTCGAAAATCCTTGTCCACGTAATTTATTTTTGATGTGTGGGAATAAGAAGAAGTCATTGGGTGCCAAATCAGGGCTGTACGGCGGATGACCCATCAGTTCGATCTTTCGCTCCGTCAGAAATGCCTTTGTTTGAGTCGATGTGTGAGAGCTCGCATTGTCATGATGAAGAATGATTCGCCTGTTCTTCTGCTTTTTTCGTATTTCTCCGATGACTTCTGGCAAACAAATGGTCGTGTACCATTCAGAATTAACCGTCCTGCGTTGCTCTAACACCACTGTTGCCACGTGACCGTTAATGCCGAAGAAACAGGCAATCATTTGTTTCGATGTGCTTCATCCTCGAACAACTTTTGTTGGTTTTGCCTCGTCTTGGAAGACCCATACAGTTGATTGCTGTTTTGTTTCCGGCTCGTATGCATAGATCCATGATTCGTCACCTGTGTAGATGTTATACACAGCCTTTGATGTATCTTGAACGTATTTTTACAACATTTCCTTGCACCAATCAACACGAGCCTTTTTTTGAGCGTTTGTCAGATTATGCGGGATCCAACGCGAACAAATTTTTTTTACGCTTAAATGTTCATGCAATATTTTATTGATCCTAGTCATACTAATGTCCAAAGACGCCTCTATCTCACGGTATGTCACATGACGATCTTGCTTTATCAGTTCACGCACAGCATCGATCTTTTCTGGCAAAACAACGGATTTTGGACGACCTGCACGAGATTTGTCCTGGATCAAACATCGACCACGATTAAATTCGTTACACCAATTTCTTACAGTGCTGTAGGATGGCGTTTTATCGCTGAATAAAGAATTAAGTTCATCAAAGCACTCTTGTCTTGACAATCCACGTCGAAAGCTATGAAAAATAATGGCACGAAAATGTTAACGACTCAATTCCATTTCTTGAAAGAGAAGAACTTTTCAATTTACTGTCAACAACACAAATGAAGCTGTAATGGTAAATCGTCTGCTGAATTTATGTTTAAAAATATCAAACTTTCAATTAAAATCGTCTGCGGTCGCCAAACAACACTTACTGTTGCCAAGGCCAGAAATATAAATAGCAACCCTCGTAATTTAAATAACGACAAAATGCTTGTTCAGACATTCTCTTATACATTTAGTTTCATTTTAGTGAGTGGGTTTCATTGAGACGTTCTCTTTAAAGCAATTAATTATTTAAGAACTTATATACTTTTAAATTTATTTTTACTTTATGAAAATTGTTTTTAATCAAAGTAATACATTCACTTTTTTTTGAAAATGGGTTCTGTTTCTGTTTTCTTTAGATCAAAGAATTATTTTAGAGGAAGTACTTGTAAAAATATCTTAATAAATAAATCATAATAAAAAATGAATCATAAGTTCTTGTCTGCACCGTACAAAAATCAGGATCAAGTTCCGGTGAAGCGTACCGGTAATTAGGGTTCCGGTAGTTTTTAACGTAAAATCCATTTTTACTATAAAATTTTAAAGAACAAGGAATGTGTTGGGCCTTAATTTTCACAGTAATATTTATTTTAAAATCACTCTGTAGTTCAACAATTATTATAGCAAAATGTAGGGGATAGAATGTTACGTTAAAAACGGAATTTACAGTGAAATAAATTTTCTTGATGATACACAGGGCAAGGTTACTTTTTATAAATTTTATTCCGGAATTTTTACAATTCAGTACAATTTCTGAAACAAACTAATTCTACAATTTCTGAAAATTCAATGATAAGAGTTATTTTCACTTAAATTTAAAATAAATAAATTAAAATATGGCGCTCAAGGCTTCTTGGTAAAAGCTCCTAAGTAACTTTTTGCGACCAGGAAGTCTGATATTCTAAACTTATAAAATTTCAAATAGAAAATTTAGTTAGAAAATGGATTCAAGCTTAAAAACGATGATGTATTTTTCTTTCATGTATATGCAGAAACGAGAATTTAAAAAAAATGATGAAATCGGAAATTGTTTTCTGTGCATTCTATTATACCTACAATTTTTTTCTTTGTGAATGAGTTTCCCTGTGATGTTTCTACTTTATTGTATACAAAGTAAAACTTGAAAAAAAATTTACTTTAAAACTGAAACATAAATTATTTTCTTTTTGAAACACCCCTTCTACAAATTCAAAAGCAGAAGTTATTTCCGCTTAAATCTGAAAACAAATTCATTGAGCTTAATACTTTTGAAAATTGAATTCTATCCTTGTTCTATTGGGGAACAGCTGGTCCGTTATTTTTAAACTTGTATATTTTAGAGTATTTTTAGTTAAAAAATCCCTTAATGCTAAGAAAAATGTAGCCCAGATATGAATATTAAAAAACTATTTTTAATTGCAGCAATGATATCAATTTTTTTCTCCATTCATTGCATTAAGCTCCTTTTTTTAGGTACTTTTCAGTTCTTCAGTCAAATGAATGTAGTGATTTTGCCTCTTCTGTAACATTTATACGAATAGACTAAATTTCTACTCTTAAAATATCCACTTTTTTAGATACAAAAAGAATTTTAATTTCTCAATAATTTGAATGAAAGACGATCATGAATATTTAAAGTTTTAAAGAAAAATATTTAATTTTTATGGTAGATAATCCTTTCCTAAATAAATTCTTTTGTGTTCGATATTCAGTAAATATTTATTTTAGGTGGAAAGCATTTAAAAGATAAATATTATGAAATGACTCAAAAGGGAAATATTGAAAAAGTAAACATAAACATGCTTTGAAATAAAATATTCTATCTTACTTTCGATTTCCGTTTCAAAAAAAAAAAAAACTCTTAGCCTGTCTGCCCGTCAATTTCATTTTTATCTTCGAAATTCTAACCTTTTAAGCATGATTTGATTCTACTATATGATATGAGTTTTAAGTTTTTTCTTTGAGTATTATTGAAAGATTTTAATATTGCATTTACTTCACTTTTTCGAAAACATTCTGAAATATTTCCCTTATTTTTAATAAAGACTCTTAAATTATTGCAAAAATAAGTTATTAAACAGCTGTTTGTCTGACTATTTTTCAAATGAAAGATATTACAAGAATATATTAAAGAGAGGGCAAAAGTAAAGCTTCAAATTAGAAAAAAAATGTCTCTTCTAAGTCATATGAAGAAAATATATGACAGATTATCTCAACATACATACAACTCATGGCTAAATTATTCGACTTTAATTGTAATACAATAGAAAATCTTTAATGAAACTACTTTTTATAACCTGATTAAAAACTTTATTCGTTTCAAAAATGTACAAATGGGAAATAAAATTCGACATGTTTCAAGTGCTTCAAAAATAGGCGTCCATTTTCAAGACTTGCCAGACGTGAATGAAAAGAAGCAAAACCGATTTGAAATAAAGCAAAACGCTAAGTTGCCAACAAAAAAAGGAAAATAAAGGTATGAAACAAAATTAGAAAATACCCAGTAGCCGTGAGAGATAAAGAAGAAAACTAGAGCAAGATAAACCACAGTGGCCGAGAAGGGTAAGTCAGGAAAAAATGCATTTCCAGGTGCTATGGGGAGGTGGTAAGGAGCAACTGTTGTTAACAAGGGAATCAGCATTCATATGATCCAGATAAGATTCCAGAACATCAAGGTGAACTGGTGTGACAGGAGTAAAAATAATTTTAACATTGTCGAAACGACCGTCAGACAAGTCTAGTAAATGGGTGCTTATTGAGTGCTTGAAACGTATTCCAATTTGTACTTCAGCAACTGAAGTTTTTGCAAATTAAGAAAATGAAGTTTTTAATCAAGTATTATCTCACATTTTGAATTTCTTGGAATTATCTATTAAATACCAAATGAATGGTTCAAATACTGTATATTTTGTTTTATTACAGGATTTATGTACTTTTTCTCTTTTTTTAATCAAGAATGTCATTACGAAAATGTAATTTTTCCAGAATTGTTTTCTTCATTCAGAATTATTTTCTGTTAGATTTTTTTTCTGAAGAAAATTAATACTTTTAATTCAATAACTCATATCTTTTCGTAATTATCGTTAACTGCTTGTAAAAGTCTAAAATATTATGTGTTTCCAATTAGTGAAAACGAACCAAAACGATCTATTTAAAGTATATACAAAACTTCCAAATTTCTTAATGTTATACTTTTTATAATATTAGAGATATATCGTTCTAAAAATTAAGAAAAAGAAAGAAGCATGGAAGAGTATTCATGTAGAAAAGAGTATTCAAAGTTTACGAACAGACAAGGAACGTTTTAAATGTCCCACCGATTATCAATGCCAATAGGATTCTTACCTCTTCAGTTTCTTGGAATTATTTACTTTCAACATTTTTAAGCTTTTTAGAAAAATTTACTCGTCACATAAGTTATTAGATGTGTCAGATAGAGAAAAAGTGGGATTAAAAATATGCAATATATGAATCCATATCTAAGCTTTTATCAATTTATATTTACACCTGGTTTCTCCCTTTTTATACCAGATTTTATTCTTTTTATTTTATGTGAACTAAAATACCATAAAATATTTCATTTAATTTCTTATTAACGCTACGTGTTCCTTTCTGTGAAATATTAATATTTACGATCAAAAATAATCATGCACCACAAAGGTAAAGAAGGAAATATTCGAACCATTTTCAGAATTCCCAATGCCAAGGAAGTTGATTTCATTTATAGGTTCGATGAAGAAGGATGTGCAAACTCAAATGCAATTTCAAAGATGATGGAAAACCGAATAAACACAACTTGTTGCACGAATTCGACTACAAAATTGATTTGAAGAATAGATTCCAGAGGAATGATCTCTATCGCTTACTATTACCTTCATCCTAAACCTTGCAGTCATAAGATATACTTTCCAATTGGAAATCATGCATTGTAAAAGAATTCATTCAAATGGATATCAGTTGAAACGATGCAATTTTGATCCAGAATAGTTTTATTAGCGAAAGAGCTTAGAAGCATTATATTTTTGTTCAGAATCATGGGAAACATATTCTCTCTTTCTGCATAAAGAAAGTAAAATTTGAATTTTTGTTTGTGAATGTCTTATAATTCTATTGAATTCTGTTTCACTGTTATTACTATTGTATTATTACTTTTGTATTATTATAACTAGAATTAGAAACTATTACTATTACACTGACTTTATATTGATTTTAACTTTTACTGTATATTATATAAACTACTAGCTAAATACCCATTCTCCAGACAGGCTGAAAAAATAGAATCACCAAATCATTGATATAAAATCATGCACAGAACTGTATGACAAATATTGGCACAAATAATAAAGCTAAAATAATCTCATCAATGTTTTTGTTTACCATTAGTTACTCTTCTTGGTGATTTTACGTATTTAGTAGTATTTAGTATTACTAGCATTACTAAACACGTAGTATTACTAAATACGTATTTAGTAGTTCATACCATCAAAAAGAGTTTAACTGCATCATCTGACATGTTTTATTCAGTATGATCTGTCACAATGATGTTTGCCTGAGGCAACTAATGATATTTAAAATTTACCCCAATCAAGCTATTTTCTCCGGTACTTCTATATTCGAGGGGAGTTAAGAAATACAGTATATAAATGTACAGTATTGGTGCAGTATTAATCTCCAAGTTAACTCATAAAATACTTCGTACCTATAAAGGAGTTAAACCTATCGTAACTGAACCAATAGTAGTAAAAGGAATTTTTGCGTTCTCTACAGAGAATTATTACTATTTTTTCGTAATTTTGCTCCTAAGTTAAATACTTTATTTCTTAATTTCAATAACCATTGATCTTGAATTATTTGCTTTTATAGTAGTAATACGTTGTAAAAGAATTACTACAGACAAATTAAACACGTGGTTTCAAATAACCTTAGAAATTTTAATCTTGTGAGTTAGTTCACTTATGCTATCATGAACACGTTGATCATTTAAATTTCATAGCATAACGAATAAAAATTAACTAAGCATTACACAATAAACTAACTTTATTTTATTGTAGCTATAAGCTAGCTATATATTGATGTTACCTTGACAAAACTGAATCTCTTATAGCTTTAAAGCAATGACTTCCGCTAAGCCAATGAGAAAATTCCATTTTTTAAATGTTTGTGACTACAATTGAAGAAAGGGCTTACATCGGAAATAAGGCTTCGTAATTTGATTGAAATTGTACTCATTTAGCTTCATGTTGAATTTTTGGAGTCAACGGCTTATCCCACAATCCGGTATGCAAACACAAACACAAATTCTTTATTTTATTATATATATAGATTACCATTATTATTCAACAGAATCCACTATGTTGGGTCATCCGCAAAGTTTGTGCCATTTTTAAAGGAAATTCAGCAGCTGTGTATTTAAGTTCCAGTATGAATTTGCGAAATTACATGAATTTCAATCTGATCCACAATATTTCTCAATTTTTTTTAACAACTTCAATATTTTATTCCTAAATAAACTCTTAAGATTTTCAGCTTAGTCTTTTCTTCTTTAGTTCTAACATTGTCTTTCAGCACATTTTTTTCCAGTTAGAGAATTTTGTAATCCCCAGGGTTCAGGATTAAGTTAATACAATGAATGGAATCCCAACTGATTTCTGAAACATTTTATCGAATTGCTATATTTATATATGAAGTTCTGCATTTCTATTGTTAAGCACGTTCCTTTTTTGATTTATTTCTAATTGTTAATTGCTTCCCAATTAAACAGATATTTCTGTAAAAATAATGGTATAATATTTTACAGTAAAAATCATTTTGTCTCATTTTGCCGAATTACACGGAGAAAAGAAATTTGGTAAAATTACCGTTATGTATGGTAATAGGATTTCTGGTAAGAAAAACAACGTAAGTTTGGTTAATAAAACCAAAATATACGATATTTAATACCAAAATATACGGTATTCCATTTGGTAATATTTTCGTTCATATAGTAACGGTTAACCAAAAATTCTGGTTTTAAAAATTTTAATTCGTATTACCACACATTTATTAGAAAATACAAAACGGATAAATTTAATCAAATAAATGGTTTTTATGCCATGTTCTAAGTTTTGATAAAATTAGCAAATTTTTCGACATTTAATAAAATTTTAACTCACATTATAAAATCCTATTTTATTGTTAATTATGCACAAATCCTTTCCAAAGCACTTAGGTAAAATTTGCTGATATTTTGGTGTTTCCATAGAGCCAGAAACACGGAAAATGTCACAATATTCTGATAAATTTGCCTATACTTTTCCGTCTCAGTGTGGGAACAATACGTTTCTGAATTTTGTCTCTTGCGATACATACGCATGCCATTTGTTCTTAATCAAACCTGCCTATATGACCTTAACTAAAATCTGGCACTGACTTTCTAGAAACCATAATACAGTGAACTTCGAAGTCAAAAGATATGCAAAATACTGTTCCAAAAAGGATAATTTAAGTAAATTAAAATTTAATTAATTAAAGCTAAACAAAGAGAATGAAGCACATATAATGTCAGATAAATATAGATATACAGTTATTAAAGTTCCATAAATAAGGACCTCCCTCTTTGTAATTACTCAAAATGATAGAAGAAACAGATGGCAAACAACTTGCAAGTATAGAAAAAATGGTGTCACAAATAAGAGAATTAGAACAAGCTGGAACAAGATAATCAAATACAAAAAGAGAGGTAAGAAGAAGCAGTATATTAGGGACGCACTTTGTAAGAAAACGTAAAAAGTAACGGCACTCAGGATGCCGTTAATATTTACCGTAAGATCCATTTTTACCGGAATAAGTTAAGGAACAAAAAATCTGATTTACCATAATTTTTTTATTTATGATTACGGAAAAACACTGAATCACTCTGGTTAAGCCGATATCACTGTTAAAATTATGGTACAATATTTTACAGTAAAAATGGTTTTAAAGGTCAAATGGCTTTTGCAGGTGATGCACTCAAAATTCCAGTACTTAATTACTTTATACCGTAATTTAAACTGGAATTATTTTATAGTGTAGAGTGGGTATCTGTGGATGATGTAGAAATTAAATTAAAATAAATTTCTATATTTTGGGAAAAAGCAAAATCTTAGAAAAAATACATAATTATTATTATTTTTTTCGATGAATGGATTCCCATAATGGAAAGGAATGTGCATGGAATGATTCATTGCAGTCAATGTCAGTAATTGAAGAAAATTCAAACCATTGAATAAAATCTCAACTACGTAGAATGAGGGAAGATAAAATGTCAACTACGTAGAATGAGGGAAGATCGGTTAATATCTTGAGTTTGGACATATTTTTCATGTTCATAAAATCGAAGTATGTTAAAGTCATGTTTAACGGTTAGAACAATTTTCACACATTTGCAGCATTTTTGATGGCTATGAAAGGCCAATAACGAATTAAGTTTTGCATGAAGTTAGTTCCATTCTTCTGAGAAATAGTTATAGTCATCTTGAAATCATGCATGTCTGTATGATTAAGCATTAAAAAAGAAATTTTTTTTTGGTGGCCATAAATATGGCTCAGATTTCAAGTAATTTAAATATAGTGTAGTATCTTCAAATTATTTTTCCCGCAGTTAGCCCTTCTTTGTAGAGTTTTTTTTAGATTTTTTATGAGAGTTTTTAATATTTCTTTTTCAAATTTGTACTTATTTGCAGTTATTTAGATCAACGATAAACAGTAATTCAGCATTAAAATTTCTTTCATTTATCAAAATCAGCAACTGATAAATTTTTGAGTATGAATTCAAAAAATAATTTAAACTACTTTTTTTGTAATTTTTTATTTCTGGACAAATATAATTCCCAGAATCTAACAGATTAAAAGATTTTGTCTAACAACCATTAACTGTTTTTTATAATTAAAAATTACCAGAATATATATTTTGCTTGTAATTGGAGCGTCACGAAAAATAAATAAAAGGAGCGGTGGGTTTCCATTTACGCAAAAGGACTAACTGACGATACTTATCAAAATTCGATGTCCAATTTTGTTCTAATCTTTTGTTTATATACCATCTTGTAGTCGATAAGCTGATAAGTCGTGACTGTAAGTGGCAAAAATAATTGGAAAAAAAAATTAGATTTTGAAAAACATAACACGACATTCAAATAATAATGATATTGTAACTCGATTCATTTTATGCTAACATAAAATAAGGAAAATTGTAGCATATTGATTGTATGACCTTAAGCAATACTAAAATTAAAAAAATAATTATTGTCAGTTTGAAATTTTTAGTGCAATGTAAAACCGGAAGACAACAACAAATTTTATTTTTTTTTCCTTCTTGTTCAAATTAGACTTCTTTCCAGTGCTCCTAATTCAGAGTATTCCGTAATGATCACCTTCAGTAAACATTTGTAAAATCCTTGTCAAAATATTTTTGACAATTGGGAACACAACCTAAATGTTAATTCAATATCAGTACGGAAAAACTGGAGTTTAATTCATACTTCCGAAAGCAAAATTCAACTCCGCGACAGACTTTTAAGTATACTCCTTCCTAGTATACTTAGCGAGAAGTAAAAAATTGCATGCCTACCCCCTCTGGGTTTTGGAAAGGAGCAGAAATATAACAGGAACTTAAACTTGCGATGTAGATTTTGACAATTTTTGAGATATTTTTAATCCAATGAGAGAATGTAATTTTTAATTCAAGGTAATTTAAATGTTTTATACAGTTTTTAGATATTGTATGCAATGAGAACCGTTTAATTAAAAATGTTGAAATAATTTAATTTCTGCAACAAATTTCGAGGTGTTTCTAATAACCACCTTTCAACTGCCCTTTGTTTCTATCTACAATTAAACAGATTGTGATGTTCTCAGTACCAACTTCCTCAGTAATGATTCGTCGAATTTCGATTGCGTTTCTGTTTGCCTTCGCTAAATATTTGTTTGCGGCTCCTAATCTATGTGTTTATTTTTCTTCAATTTTTAAATATATAGAAAGAACTTAGTAAGTGACCTATTTAGAGTAGCTTTAATCAGAAATGTGGTATAAGAACTATTTTATCACAGATTTATTAGTTGGCGGGGTTAACAATTTTTTGCATTGCTTTCCATTACTTTACCATTACTTTCTTAGAAATAAAAGTAAGGCAAATATATTTAAAACAAATGTGCATAATTTATTTTAAAGTTAACGTGAGAGCAAAAACAATTATGTTACATAAAGCATGCACACATTGATGCGACCATTTTATGTTATTTTCCCTAACGGCAAAGTACTTGACAATGATTTTATAATTAAATTAATTAATTATCTTTTTAATCAAAATCAATTTCCTTTTTTTTTATCAATACTTGAATTTTTTTAAACTGACTTTTCTTAGATTGCGAGTTGATGCCTCAAAGAAAAATTGAAGAACAAAGTATTTGTTTTAAAATATTCATGTTCTTTTTTTTAAAAATAAAACGTTAATAAAAATGATTTTGTTGACAGAATTTTTAGTTTGTTTTAAGCATAACATAATAAACCAAATAAAGTTTAACGCTTATTTTTTTTTAATTACCTTGTGCAAGAGGTAAAAAAACATATTATATAAAAATATATAATGTCTAACAAATATTTTTTTAAAATTCCTATTATTATTGTCATTCTTAAAATAACTTTTGTTCTAACTAATGTTATATTTAATCCATCTTATAATTATTATATTCAGTTCATTACACTGTTTGAATTTTCATTCTAAAATTAAGGTAAAGTAAAAGGCAGCAATCTATACACCCAATTAACCGCAAATTTATGGTTGAAAACATTTCTTTACTTTTACAGATTTGAAAGAGTTTACAACTCGTATAGCTAAAAAAAGAAAAAAAAAACATGAATATAAAACTAAACTGTTTTGCAACCATTTACAAGTAGCATGGCTTCGAAACCATAAACAGGAAATTTAACTAGCATTAGAAAAATGTTACATATGCATTTGTGCAAATTCTTTATACAATGAACATTGAAGTTTTGTTGTAGTTTAGTTGTGTTTTGTCAAGTGAATTCTGAAATGTCGTTTGACTAGTTTATTTGATGGTGCCATACATCGTGAGAGAGGGAAAATGCTTAACTTTTGTGTGTTTAATAGTTTCGTGGTGCAGCCGTCTGTGCTTAAATGAGTGTTTTAATTCTCCAGTTTCATGTTTTAATTCGCCAGTGTCACAAATTGAAGAGTGCTGGACATTGGAAACTTAGTTTGAAGTAATGTAGGAAACATTGTGGTGTCAATGCTGGGATTCGTTGAAAGGAAATAAGTTGACTTCACACACATCGTACTGTAAGATAATTAAGCACCCCCTATTGGGATAAGCATACGATAATGGAAAATAAAAATATGAATTATTAATTCTTATCTCGCGGCTAAGCTTGCAGCTTTCGAAGAATGGGTACTCGATCCTCATGGGGTCATGGCGTCTAATTTAACCCCAAAAGAGTTACATTTTTTGAGAGTTAGGGGAGATAATCAGTTGTTTAACCGTATTAGATTAGAACAGCCAATAAATGTTTTTTTCTAGCAAATAAAAATTTGAATACCATATTTTTTAAGGTTATTTAACTGCTTTGGTTAAAAAAAGGGTAATATAACAAATAAATAAACTCATATTTAATTCAACTCATACTTAACCGTTTTTCCGAGCAATCTGTAACAGTGCACTGAATTGCTTCATATTACTAGCAAATATTCTGAATTAAGATGATATCTAATAAACAAAAGTACTATTTAATAATAACATTTAAGGTGCTATTTGATAATAACATTTAAGACTCTATCCATTATTAAAATTTTAATAGTAGTTCTTAAGGTATACTTAAAGCAAATCTTATAAATATCAATATTATGATTTTTGTTTTAAATTACAATTTGCTTTTGTTTTTTGGTGTTTAAAAAAATTATTTTAAATAGAAATAATAAAAGAGCTGAAATAACTCCTTTTACATTTTCTAGAAATATAACATAGAATACCACATTCTTAAGAGTAACAATCTTGGTTATTTGCATTTTTGGGAAAACAGACTGGCGTTTAATTAATTGACCATAGAAAATTGATTTTATTATCACTTTTATTGGAAACCTTTTGCATCCTTTTTGTTCATCTTCTCAAAAACTTTCTTAATCATCCATATTTATTTTTGTTCTAGCCTTGTTTCTTCTCCATTCTTACTTTTCATTCAATTAACGTTTACTTTTTAATTTCTTTCAAGCGCAAACATCATTCACTCATTTCATTTTAATTTGGAATTAATTAATTCGCCACCTGGATTTTCATGTACAATTGCATGCTTTTGAAATATGAAGATAATTAAAATAAACCTCTACTTTACAAGTAGTAAACCATTTTTACACATCAAAATTATTCTTATGAATCGAAATTAAAAAACACAAAACAATTCGAAAATGTAATTTATTTATGTTGTTGAAAGGAGTATCACAAAAAATGATACAATTTTTTTAATGAACATGAATTTTAATTAAACAAAAGAATTCAAGTAAATGAAATTAATTTTGAAGCATTGTTTTAATAAAAAAATATATGTCTGTGATCTAAAACACAAACTGCTCTTTATTAAATTTTCAACACATGTTTATACTTGCTATCAAAGTTTAAAAATAATCTTAAACAATCATTTGAATTTTTGCATTTTCATGTACTTAATATACTTGTAGGAAAAAATACCTACCTTTAATAGAATAAAAGATTTGAACTATTTAAATAATTTGAAATTTTTTCAAAAACAATTAGTGTTTTTAAGTGAATTCTTATAATGAAAATGATATGCAGCGACAGAAGAACAGAAAGTTAAAAATTAAATCTGTCTTGTGCTTTGCTGTCTTTTTCTAGTGAATAACTATTTAAGGAAGGATTTAAACAATCGCAATCACGCACAATCAGAATTTATTCGACAGCGAAATTAAATAACTTCGTATAACAACTAAACTAAAAGTTATTTGTTTATAAAATGCTGCTATACTTTCACTAATTTGTAAAACGTTTTTCCTAAACTGGTACTCTGAGAAAAAGTAATTTTAAAATCTGCTAGAATACTGAAAATTTTACCGTGTTTCTGGTCTTATGGAAGCACTAAAACGCTCGTTTATATTACTAAGCGCTTTTGATACGATTTCTATAAAGTTAAGAAGGAAATATGATTTTGAAATATGCCTTAAAATTTGGTATATTTGGTAATTTTATCACAATACGTTAGAGCATGGTTTAAACATAATTTATTTGGCTAAATTACTTTTCAGTTATGTATTTTTAATTAAATGGGGAGTAATAAGAGCTATAATATTCGTACTGGAATTTCTGGTTAACCGTTAGAATATAAACAGAAAAAATACAAAATGAATGGTTTAAATACCTGATATTTTGGTTTTATAAACCAGAATTATATTTTTTTAACCAGAAATACCAATGCTATACAATGCTTTAATTTTCCAAAAATTTGTTTCGCAGTGTAAATTGAAATTGACTCGATTCAAAATGACTTCGAGTAAAACAATTATCCTCAATTTATTAAGTTATCCAATAGCCTTGCCATTCCAATGCCATTGCAAAAAATCTTTAAAATACATTACATAGTGCTATTTAGAAAAAATTATACATCTTTTCAATAAATGGCAAATATCAATAAAAAGAAAGGAGAAAATTCATGTTTTCATTCTAAAATTTAGAATCTACCCTAAAACTATAAAGTTTGATCGATATATTGATTTATTTTTTTAAGTAAATTTAAATTCATAAAATTTGTAGTAAATTTAGAAATCCGAGGTTTCCAAATAAAATAAAACTCAAAATCAACATTTGGATGGTTCTGTGGATGACCCGATTGCCTCTCCAACGTTGCTTTTTCATCGAAAAGTTTGGGATATTTGAGGCAGTAAAGTTAACAACTCAAGGCCTACGATCGATTTTGAAAACAAAACTCTTAGCGCTCGTTGCGGCGACTTTCACTCTTCAACCAGATCTTCTGACTTACGGTCCGGAATTTTCTTCCGGGAAATCCAGTTAATTTCTCGGATAAAACTGGAATGCCAGGTATGCAAAATTTTAACGGAAAGCTATTTTTTGATAAATCATATTGATTAATATTTCAATCTGATAAAAGTAATTATTTTTAAAGTCTTATTTATTTTATATTTTTTTGAGTTATATAATTCGATAAAAATAATTATCTTGTAATGAAATATATTTTATTTTTATGGGCAAATAAAATTATTTTCGCTGAAAAATTGAAACACAATTTTTTTAAAAAAAATACTCAATCGATTAATATTAGGTTAATATTTTAATCCAATAAAAATATTTATTTTTCGATGAGTTTTATTATAGTTCGAAAAATATAACTATCAAACGATAAAAAAATAAATTTATGAAAGAGTAAGAATTATGTTGTCTTCAAAATTAGGAATTATTCATTAAAAAAAGGTAGGCTTTAATTGAATCTGTTAAAATTTACCAAAAAATATCATACTTTGAAAACATATTAATATTTTACATTTCAAAATATTTTTTATTCATTTTCTAAAAAAAAATTGAAAAATTTTTAAAAAATAAGTGCATGCTATTCATTCCAATAAACAAATTTCAATATTATTTATCATAGTTTGTTACCATTTATCTGATAAAAAATATCCTTACAAAAATTAATTTTAGAAAAATCAAAATTTGTTAAATATTTAAATATAATCATGATGTAATAAGAACAATAGTACTCAATAAAAATATCGTTTTACTCATAATTATCAAAAATTGGCTTCAGATAGTAAATATACCGACTTCTTATTCTTTTAGAAGCTTTTAATATCATTGCCTTTACCAAAAATGTGCAAAATTGAAGAGCGTTTTCAAATAAATGGCATTAATTAATACTAGGTTTTATTTCCTATTCAAAAAAAAGTTTTTGTAAGTTAATTACAAAAAAAATTTGTTTAAAACCTATTTGATAAAATATACCTTTACAAAATTTAATCTTAAAAAAACTAAAAAAAAAATATTATTATCTAAAGACAATCATGTTTCAATAAAAAATATTATTTAATAAAACCAATTTTAGTTTATCAAAAACTAACAAGAGTTCAGAAATAAAATTTCTTTTTATTCTTTTCAATGCTTTTTATTCGCCTCCAGAGTTAAATGCAAAAAATGCGATGCGTTTTTATTTTAATTGTTGATAGAAGATTTTAATTTCTATCCAATTAAAATTAAAATTTTCCTATAATAATTTTTATAACAACATGAAGTAACTGTGTTGATTAAATATACTTTAGCAAAAATTTATTTTAGAAAAAAAGCCCTATTAATAGCTGTCTAAATACAGTTGTTATTGTGCAAAAACAAATATTATGTAATAAAAACTGCTGTAATTAATTAAAAATTAAGATATTTTATGCTGTTATTTTTTAATTAATTATTATTGTTTATTATTTAAAAAGATATCATTTTATTATTTGAAAAGTCTTTTTTCCCGTTCCTATAAAATTTATGAAATTGAAATGTATTTTAAAATTGAATTATTTATTAATTTTAGAATAATTAATACAATTCTATAAAATTAATTCAATAAAACTAATTGATTTTAAGCAAATTTTACAATAATTCGATAAAACTGGCATTCGAAAGTAATATACATTCATATAAATTGAATTATGGAAAAGGTATACAGAGAAAAATTTTCTTAAAATTAACATAGTGCATGGTAATGTTACTTCTGGTAAAAAATCTTAATTCTCGTAAATACAATCAAAACCATATTTACGCAACTCATTTGGTAATTTTTCCGTTTACATGGTAACGGTTTACAGGGTATTCCAGTTTTCAAAATTACAGTTCTTATTAAAAACACTGAACTGGAAAACAAAATAATAAATGGTTTTTATGCCATGATTTAAGGTATCATGATAAAATTTCCAAACTTTACCACATTAACCAAATTTTATCAAATAATGTAAAACCATATTTTATTGTTAATTTTACCAAAATCATTACGAAAGTACTTTTTCAGAAATTGTCGAGCATTATAAAAATGGATGCTCAACTTTCACGAAACCGTTTCCTGATTCATGTTCGGAGCGAACATTTCGCCAAAGTAGCGAAAATAACTGAAGTCACTTTACCGAAGAAGCAAATCACGCCAACAGTGAAAGATTATTTCGTCATAAATTTTAAAAAAAAATATCGTATCTAACTTTCTAATAATCACTTTATTGTGAACACCATGCAGATCGGTCGTTGTAACCTTAATAACATAAGATAGACAAATAGAGCAAAGAAATAAATTACGCACATGTCCGTAGTGGGATTCGAGCTTGAGATCTTTTTAGTAGGAAGCCAAGTCCTTACCCACATTACGACCGGACGGCTTCTTTCGTCACTTTATTTTTGATCATCTGGACTTCATTTTAGTTCCATCATTCTAGTTAATAGTCTCCCATAATGCGCTGCTATGAGGTATCAAGTTGAGGAAATATTTTCGTCATACATTTGAGAGTTTCCGTTTCATCACGAATCACAAAACACTTTTGGCGACAAAACGATTCTGAAAACTAGCTAAGTACAGCCCAAGGAATGTTGAATAGTTAAAAGTGAGAGTTTCATTTCTGAGAGTGAGGTTTTTAGAGTTCCCATAGAGCCAGAAAACGGTAATTTTATCATATTCCGGTTGTTTTGACCAAACTTTTTTTTCAGCATAAAAAATAATTTTAACCAAAAAATATTCGTGATGCAATAAAACTTAAATTATTTTAAAGAGGGACATAATAATTTACGAATGAAATACTCCAAGATTTTAAATGCATCATCATTTCAAGTTGTGCAATATTTTTTTGTCGTCTTTCCGCTGGACACGAAATTTACGACAGATATTTGCATATCTAGTTACATATCTGGATATGAAACACATATTTACACATCCAAATTATGAATCATATTATTTCATTCTGGTTGAGAAATAACTTACACGTATAAACATACCCAAAGAACCTTTCGAAAAAGTATGGCTTATCACTATATTACATTACTAGACCCTTTAACTAAATTTTTCATGCAATATCTAAAATTAATTAGAGATTTGTTGTTATGTATTTTCCTTGAGGAACGAATAAGAGTTTCATTTTCCAGTTAATAATCAAAACTCTTTTGAGAAAAAAAACAAAAAAACAATTACAGTGTTACTGGCTCTATAGGAATACCGAAAAATTTGGTAATTTTAACCGAAACACTTTGGTAATGATTTTGGTAAAATTAAAGACGAAATATTGTCCTCTAATATGTGATAAAATTTGTTAAATATAGTAATTTTTTCTTGATACCTTAGAGCATGGCATAAAAATCATTTATTTAGTTTAATTAACTTTCCAGTATTATAATATTTACTAAATGTGTGGTAATAAGATATATAATTTTGAAAACCAACCAGAATTTCCGGTACACGCAGTTAGAATTTTCATTCTAAAATTAGGGTAAAATAACCAACAGGAGTCTGCCTGTACAATTTTCGTCAAGTTTACGGTAAAGAAAATGTTTTACCTTTACGATTTTAAAACCGTTTACAACTTGTAGTATAGTTTCAAAACCATGAATACAAAACTATAAGGATTTTTAACCATTTACAACTAGTAACTGATTCTGAAAAAAATTATTTAAAGTTCTATCTTCAACAACAATCCCTAGAGAGTCAAACGACATGTTAATATCCAAAAACTATGCATTTGAAAAACTTTTGTTTTTGCTTTTTTTTTCTCCAAAAAACGCTCAAACCTTTTTAAATAATGTAGATAGAGAAAGGATTTTTTTTTCAGTGTGTTTGAGATTATTTGAAAATTTAACATGAACAATAAATTATTTTCGAATACTTCTGCCAATATTTGGTTAATCTGACTCCCTAAAATGAATTATAAAATCTAATGATGAATCTTAATGCAATAAAAAATTACTTACGAGTTCATCACAAGATACAGTTAAGCAATTTATTTGTGTAATTTATGTTTGTATATGTTATTATGTTTGTATATGTATATGAAGCATGAAAAACAGTTTCATTAAAACTAATTTAAAATTATTACCCAAAGCAATTTAAATAACTAACAATGTCTAAAATACCTATTTTTTATTATTATTATTGAATGTACAGTTTTTTTGCATTCAAGTAAAATATTTATGAAATTTAAGTCTGATAATAGTATACTATCATTAAGAATAAATTAGTTTCAAGTGCCAGTCAACTATTAATATTTTCTATCTTCTAGAAATAAAATTAAACTGTTTAAGTTACTAATTTTATTTTCGAAGACAGTTTTATATTTGGTCCCAATTCATGAATATTTAAGCAAACAAATGTTAAACTTGGTTTTATTTCACGGCATCAAGTTTTATGAAAGTAGGAGTATTTTGCTAATTTTTTGTTATAAAATCGGCTAAAAACAATAAACAGTACCCGAAACTTTGTAATGTTTAGATATAACTTCTTTTTATGTAATAAAGAACCTTTTTATAAAGTGCGTAAAACCGAATAGCGAAAAATAAAAGATAAATATTACGTTCTCTGGCTAATAACTACTATTTGATAAATCTCGCATTTAATTGATTACTTCCATTTTCGTAAAAATCAAAGATGGGGTATCTTATAAAAGTCGTGTCATGGGGAATTTTTAAATTAAAACTTTAGGACTAAATTCTAGGGCCATTTTTATAATTCCCTTTACATTTCTATTCTGTACAAGTATATGGCATGCTTAAAATTTTTATAATAACGGATATAAAGCATAGTACAACCAACGGACAAACGAAGCTGTTGTTTGTTCATTTCAATGACAAGTATTTAAATATAGCTGTTACTCAGTTAAAAACTCCTATTGTGACGTCATTAATAGACCTTGAAGATCTCAATGACCTCATTTGTCGGTTGCTATGCTCGAACCCCTGTTCTGCTGGTCAAGACAGATTATCTCTCTCGGCTATTATATGTATCCAACTGTTCACGAAACTATGTGGATTCATTAGGTTGATCTTGTTAGTTTGATAAAATTCTGATTGTTTAACCATATTAGGTGAAAGCAGTTAATAAACTGTTTTTCTCACAGTTAACAGTTTGGATACCATTTTATTAATGGTTATTTAACTGTTTTGTTTGTGTATGGTAAAGTAAAAATCAAATAAATTGCTATTCAACCATTTTTTCAAGGAAATTTCTAGCAGTATACTGTTACCATATTAACAGAAAAAAATGAATGGTTTAAGTTCCGTATATTTTTGTTTTATTAACTATAATTATGTTTTTTAACCGAAAACTTCATTATCATACTGTACGGTAATTTTGTCAGAACTCTTTTCTCCATGAGTATGGAAAAGCAACTGCTGTATATTTGCTATGCAGTTAAGTTGTGTGAACAGCAATTATATCACGTAACCAATTTAAATACCTGATAGGTTTAGGTAAGTTTCGAGTCATGTTAAACCTTCGTCTATTAACCCGAATTAACATGCATTCCATGCTAGTTACGTGAACACATTTAGTAATCAAGGAGTCATGTATATAGTCAAGGAGTATAAAGCACTGGTATAAGGCTTATTAACGTAGACAGGACGTAATGAATAGATGTGTGGCAGTTCGCAAAATAGGATTCTCGATTAATTGATTCAAACGACTCTGCTTGATTCAATTGGTTACTGAAATTTGACAGGCTAAGGTAGTAAAATGGTTTAAGGAATGTAGTATTTAATAAAAAGAGATTCACTTACATTAAAAAAGATGCATTTACATTGATTACAACGCCTTCAAATTTAATATTAAAAAATGTGGCATTAATTTCTTATCAAATAATGGGGGAATTTTGCTTGTACTACTATAAAACTGAAATATATCAACTGAAACTGAACCGCGACATAAAACTAAATCGTTACATAAAACTGATTTTTGTTTTTTACTAATAATGCTTTTTACATTAATGATGATCTATGAAAAACACGTAAACTTTTAAGGCTCTTTTCTACATGACCACTTTTCCATGTTTCTTTCTTTCTTTCTTTTTCGTCATTTTTAGAACGATATCTTTAATACTTTAAAAGTATAACAGTACGAAGTTTGGAAATTCATTATATATAGATTGTATTAGTTTGTTTTCACTAAGTGGCGACACATATTTTTTTTTTGATTTCTACAAGCAGTTAACTATAATTACGAAACGATATGAGTTATTAAATTAAAAGTTGTAACTCTTCCCATGAAAATGATCCGTCAGAAAATAATACTGAATGGAGAAAACAATTCTGACAAAATTACTTTCTCGAATGAAATTCTTGATAGAAAAAAAAGAGAAAAAATGTAATTCTTGTAATAAAACCAAAATAGACAGTATTTATACCATTCATTTGGTATTAAATAAATAATCCTGATAATAACTTAAATAACTAATAAATAACTTAATGTCGGCAGTAAAAAATTTAAAAATAAAGGAGGAACTCCTTCAAGATTGTTTAGTTTGTTCAATGCAGTTCTAAACTTTAAAGAGCACTTAGTTTGTCCGATGATGTTGAAATTCAGACTCAAGGTACATGATAGATATGTTCGTCATCTGGAATACGAGAAATCATCGTTGTTGGAATCTTCGAATTCAATTTCGACGATGACGAAATTATTCCCCTCCTAATCAGCTCATCTTGATGCCCTGGAATCTAATATATTCATATGAAAGCTGATTCCTTTCTTAACGACAGTAGCTCCTCACAACTATTCTATAGAGCGTAAAAATGCATTTTATCCTGATTTGCCCCTCTCTGTCACTTTAGTTTTTACAGTTCTGTTTTTTTATGGTTATTTTTTTATTTATGTTTTTCAAAGAAAGTTTAAACTCGTTAATTTCAAAGAAACCTTTAGCTTATAAACAACTAAGGACATCAAAATCTTAACCTTTCAGTTTTTTTAATTGCGTAATAAAATATTTTTAAACATAATTTGTACACTTATTAAGTCATAGAACAGCAGGAAAAAAATCAAGCTATCCCCAAACATTTTTAAATATGTTTCCGAACTGCGTTTCGGACCTAACACGACAATAAAATATCTAAAATACATTTATTTCAGTCTTTTCTTTTCTTTGAAAAGTAATTAAAATATTGAACAAACGATCTTAACTAATTTAGTGGTTAAAAAAATTCGAATGTTTGTTAAAAGCTGCGAATATCTCGTACATTGTACTTAATATAAATTGAATATGCGTAATCTTTAATGTAAAATATTTATTTATTTCAAATATAAAAATGTCTGACTTCCCATTAGAAAACCTTTCTATTTTGTTATAAAGAGTAACCAGAACGTTTTAAACACAATTTATAAAACTAATTATAGTATTAGTCAATAGAATAACAATAGTAGTCAATAAATAATAGTAGATAGAAGAAGAAATAAACATGAAGTAATTTTTTTCATTGACAATAATTCAAATAAGGAACGGTTTTCACCGCTTTCATGTTAGTTTTTTTAAATGTAAATATGTAAATCAATGCAATGCATGTAAATCTCTCTCTCTTGGCAACTTTTGATTGATATCCACATGAGCACAAGCTTTTTAAATAAAGATCTCATAAAGAAAAAATACAATTTCTGCAATAATAGATAAGTAATCCATATGTAAAAGAAAATGCTACGAAAATCGCAAAATATCACTTCCATTTGTAACAAATTTCGAACTAATAAAAATTCAAAAAAAAAAAATCTCATTAAAATTATAATACAAAATAGTTCAATTAGCACGTCAAGTCTGCTGTTGCATTTCAGCAGGTTACATTTCAAACAAACAAGGTATTTTTTTATACGAATATCGCCGATAATAATTATCGAGCTAATTCTCAAATGCTAATTTTTTCCTTCGATCTCTGCAAATTGTTCTGCAGCCCATTGTAATTTCAAATTTTTGAGTATTACAGTTTTTGAGCAACAAAACAAAATGTAAAGCAGGGTAAAAATTGAGAAAAAACTCTTAAAAGTATGCTTTTTTTATTTAGCGTCAAGTTTAACAGTTAATACATCTCGAGCTAATTATCGAATAGTAAATTTTTTTCCACTGTACTCTCTGTATATTCTGTCTATTTTTCTTCAATCCTTCGCAATTTCAAGTTTTTAATTATTAGAGTTTTGACGCAACAAAACAAAATTCAACACCCAAATCGGCGACTGTGGCCTAACGATTTTTTAATATAAAGAGATACATATCCTAAGTGATAGGATCTTAATTTTTTAATTAAATTTAATGAAAAAAGAGATATAATGAATGTTTCTATGTATTTGATAATGCAACATATTTGTAAAAAAATTTCTTTTTTCAGGTATTAATATTTCATTCAAAAACTACTTGCATCTTCTGAAACTTTCAATGTTTTTTAAAGAAATATGTAATTACTTACCAGCTATTAATCACTAATAAGTTTATCGCACCATGTAACAAGGACTGTTTTATAAGTCCTCCGTATGCAATTTTCAATCAATTTAAACTAATATCCTTTAACAGATTATCTATCATTACTGAAACATTTTAAATGACAGTCAAGAAGATGTCTGTGTTCAATATAAGCATAGAGAACGTAAATATAACTTTGGAAACTGAATCAGTTCACGACATCCACTTTAAAAATGGCACACATTATGTGAGTGACTTGTATGAAGTACCTTTACTGCTGATTATAATCTTATCTTGTTGTTACGGACTCATTTCTGTGTTAAGCGTAGTTGGTAATTTCTCAGTGATTGTCATAGTTGCTCTGAGCCGCCGCATGCAAAATGTCACAAACTATTTCATTGCAAACTTGGCTGTGGCAGACATGATCATTGGTATGTTTGTGATCCCATTCCATTTTCAGGCTGCACTGTTGCAAAGATGGGTCTTGCCCCCTTTTATGTGTGCTTTTTGCCCTTTTGTTCAAGTCCTGTCTGTAAACGTCAGTGTCTTCTCCCTGGCTGCGATTGCCCTGGACAGGTACAGGGCAGTGATGCATCCTCTAAAGGCAAAAACTACTAAGCTAAGGGCAAAATGGATAGTCCTATTCATCTGGATATTCAGTGCTCTAATCAGTGTTCCATATGCAGTTGCTCTAAGGGTTACCATGGTATTCGATTCGGATACTGGAACTGTTTCGAAACCTTTCTGCAACAATGTTGGCATCCCCGGGGAGACGTGGAAGATCTACAATCACATTCTAGTATTCCTTCAGTACATCGTGCCACTGTTTCTCATATCTTTAGTGTACATAGCAATTGGTTTGAAGCTCAAAGCAACAAAGATACCAGGGAATGGAGAAGAAGCAAGAGATTATGCTATTTTAAAAAACAGAAAGAAGGTAAGATTTTTCAAATTGTTTATTATCTTACAACACTTTTACATGCTTCATGTAACTTTTCAAATTCATTTAATAATCTACATATAAATTTCTCTTATGTGACGCCAGAAACTCATGTATTTTCTTATGTATTGGCAGCACTTCAGTTATTAATTATTTTTAGTGGTCTTAAGTAATAATTTAAGAACATTGTTAAAAAAAAATTTAAAAATTTAAATATTTATTTAGTTTCATTTCCTAGGTTGTTGTCGTAATAAGTGTATAATAGTTAGTTAGACGTTAAATATTTATTTAAAATAAGTTTGAGTTTTATAGATATGAAAAATTAGTAACGAAATAATTATTTAGATTTATTTTTGATCCATGCTAAAATAGCTGTAAAATTTTTTTAACATAAATGGTGCTGTATGCTCTTTCAAAAATTTATTGATGCCGGAGCTTATCTTTTCCGAGCAATATCGTAAATATACTCAACTTATGGCTTGAGACGTGCTTGAGGAAGTAGTATATTACGTAGAGGTATATAAGGATGAGGTTTGTTTAATCTTATCTCATGACAGAAATGGAGATAATTTTAATACTTCTACTGCTTACTGTGCTGAAATGTCCCAAACTCATACTTATGGTGATTTATTTGATTTAATGGCTGTCTGAGAGAATTTATATTAATATTAAAATTAAACACATAAAGAACTTTAATAATATCGTGAACGTCTCCTAAAAATAGTTAAAATTGAAATCAAAGTAATTTTGCTCGAGCAACAGCTAGACGGAAAATAAATTTAGTTAATATATTACTGAAAACGAAATAATGTGTTAGGGTAGGAGGAGAAGCTGAAGAATTAGAATATTTAAATTAAGTTGAGCTGTGAATTCGTCCAGGCTACTGTTATAGTTTTTATTTTGTGTAAGAGAATTTTGTAAAGATGACCAAGGTGGTTGCCAAAGACAGGTTATTAGCAGAAAATATGTTCGAAAATTGCAAAAGATTGTTTAAAAAATTGATAATTGTATGTATAATCGTTTTTTTTTCATGAAGTTTCGAGGCAGATGCGTTGTTTGTGAAAAACTAGACACCAATCATGATCTTATATTACTTACAAGAGTTCAATATTTAACAATTTTGGTGTGTCAACAGTCAGGTGGGTCAGTGATTTCGAACGAAGTCAAATAACGCGCTGTGATGGGATCAGTAATATTCGAACCTAATAAAATCACAAGCTCTACTTTGTTATTAATTTTGAAACTTGATAAACATATGTCCTAACTTTCTAGCAGAATGTACCAAACCGTTCATTTACTTGCAACTTCCTACATTTTTCTTTAATTGATTTTACAAACTTTTAACCATTTTTTTGAAATGCCAGTAATATTCCGTATGAAAGCGTATTTTAAGACTCAGTAGTCCTCACTTACGGAACTAATAGTTTTTTTAATTTATTTAATTATTTATTATTATTATTTCATTTTCGTTCGACTTAGAAGATAAAATGCTAAATAAAAAATACACAGCAAAAATTAACCATAAGTGCAAGTCCTTAGTAAAGTTTTTCCGTTGTTGTTTTATGATTACGTAGCAGTACAAATAATATAAACTTATTTATTCTGTGGAGTATTTAGTAAATTACTTATGCTCTTGATTTTCAAAAAAATAAATCATTCCGAACGATGTATTGATTGAAATGGTTTTAGACATTTTACTTTATTTATAAGTCTAATATCTCTATAATAAAATACTATAATAAAATTACTATAATAAAATAATATAATAAAATACTATAAAACTTACTACAATAAAATACTATAAAACTTACTATAATAAAATACTATAAAACTTACTATAATAAAATATACATTCTTAGGTAAGTTATATTAATCTGAAACTGTGATATTGCACCAGAGAAAATATTTTCATAATAAATGTCCTATTTCTCCTTGTAGTCTCCTATCGTTGACTAAGTTTACTGTGCACCAAGTGTTTATAAATTTAATACCCAATAGTTCTGTTATAAAATGCATAGTTTCTTTCTGTTGTATCTGTTTTAGGTGGTTTAAATATAGGCTATCGAAGCCAACGAGAAAAGAAATAAGACTTTGCATTTTTAACTAAAAACGAATAAATTTCACCTTCTTTCTTCATTCGTATAAAAATATTCTATGATTCCAGGAATATTAAATCTCAGTATATAAACTGGATTGTATTTGTAAAAAGTTTTACCTGAAATCTGATGAAAAAATAAATATTTCATTTCACAAAGCAGTATTTTTTGAGAAATATTTTTCTTGCTGGTTGATCTATTGATCTATTGAACTCCAACCATCGTATGTACGTAATTAAAGATCATATTAGAAAGATAGATTATTGCAGAGAAGTTTGTCTAATAAATTAATTTATAAGAATAATAGATTTAAAATATTAAATGAGGTGGAGATTAAAAAACGTGAGGTTTTCAGAACCATTTAAAACTAAAATGTTGGATTAAATGTTACAAGATGTGATGAAGCACAGAATCCATAGATTAGACCAGAGGATTTCGACTTCTAAAATGATGAAATAAAATAAAATAGTTCCTAGAGTCGATACAAGGGGAAATGATGGCGTCGGAAAAGCAAAAAGGGAAAAATTCAATCTCGCGAATGTAGTTACCAATGTAATACAAATGCAGTTACGAATGTAGTACCATTGTGATCATTCAAGAGCTGCATATGCTGAAACAAACGACATTTTTTTACTGTTGGTTGCAACAAACCAGAATTATTGTGCCTCACCTGCAACACTATTTGGTTTTTTTAAAGCAGCAATTTCTCTTATGATTCTACTAAAATCTTTTCGTGAACATAAGTCATTTTTCTCAGTAATCATTTTAATAAAATAACTTTTAAAATGAAAACTTCATTGTAATAACAAATTCTCTTGGTTACCATTGCAACTTCCTCGACAACTTTTTTTTTAAATTTCCATTTAATTAATGGTTGCTATGAAATCGCGTTAAATGTTTTTGGCGTAAGAGATTATTTACTAAGAATGTTTTACATTTTCTCATTTATTACTTTAAATGTATGTCTTGATGGAGAAGAATCTGACACAAAGCTTATAATAAAAGTAACTGTTTAATAATTAATACGTTTAGCCGCAAGCCTTTAACTTGGAATAATAATAAAAATGAAAAGTAAATGCACTTAGATTGAGAATAAAAAAATATTTCACTGAATATAACAATACCGATGTACTCACCTTAAGTTTTTCATTCCTAAATTGTTTATTTTTTTTAACTTAAATTATAATTTATACTTTGGGAATTTTGAGAATCAGGCAATTTCTAAAGAATAAGGATTGTGTTTTAGTTTTTTGCTTTCCATTTTAAGTTACAAGATTTTCGTTCACAGAATCAATGAATGTGCATATACATTTGTACAACTTTTTCTATTATGTAAGTAGCTTTATTAATTTATCTGTGTTTATTATGAAATAAATTCATTTAAATCAAAATTATTTTTGAGCCAGAATATAAACTTCTAAAACACTGTCTGATGAATTAGAAACCTTTGATTATTGGACCCCTTTAGCCCATATTAGTAAGAAAATCGATCCTACTAGCTTTTGGTGTGCGTTTTTGTCCTTAGTATATCATGCACTGGTGAAGCAGATTTTAAAATTATTCAGTGAGTGAAATAATCCCCAAGTCGGGATTAAAAAATAATGTAACCCTAAAACAGAACGACCAGATAATCAGAACATCTTTTTAAGAGTGGCAGTGTGCATGGTATAAAGGTAATAAAGGTTTTTTTTCTTTAAAAAAAAAGGTGCCGTTTATGAAAAAGCAAAATGCTCAGCACTTATTAGATCTTTGAACAACAATCTAATGTGTATAATAATTGTAAATTTGACAGAAGTGGAGATTACTAATGGATGTGCCTTCCCAACATGGTCTAAGCATTTTCTATTGGCTAAAATTTGAGCTTCGCATTTGCCAGAAAAAGTGTTAGCCTCCCGACTGTTATTCATTGAACCAAATTCAAATGCTTCTGGCACAATGTTTAATTGCATCATAGTCCATGAAGTATCGTCACTTTTGAAGTAAGAGCCTAGCATTGCAGGATGCACTTCATCTGCCGTTATGTTTGGATATTACATGGGTTTGCTTCACGTGCAAGAAACACCAGGGCCCCATTATCAGTCCAGGAGAACATTCTCGATATCATGATACTCGCACCAGATCCATGATCAGTACAAATAAGAGGGGGTGTCCCCTTGGCGTCATTCTAACCGATTAAGGTTTTCGTGATTTTGCTCTAGGTGTAACGCAAATGTGGTTTAGTTCCATCAAAAAGTCCACATCGAAGACAAATTTCTCCCAATATTTGATACTAGAATTTTCATGTCGTTTGGATCGGATACAAAATAATCGCTACGTAGTTGATTACTAGTTGTCATAAACTCAAAATTCGATCAGCTGTCCAACGACGGTGATAAGATAAATCAAAAACAAGAGGGGTTCATGGTTTCGTAAGGTTCGTGCTGAATTCATCGTCTCTCACCAGAGAAAACAAGGCGTAGTGTATTTCATCAACCCATATTAACTGTTTCCTGTCCTCAGATGTCCAGCGTCGTTTTTCCCAACTCCACTGTAAGCGAACTCTAGCATTTTGGACAGAAATGAGAGGATTTCTCTCGGGCAACTGACTACTCATTTCTCTCCTCTGCATATCTTCATCGAGGTGAAATCTCTTGGGCAGTACATTGTTTAAACGTTTTTGTCTGCTGAAACACAGTAGAGTCCCTCCTCCTGACTTGCAAGTCGGTAGAAATAAAGCCGGTGACAGTTTTTTGGGAATTATATTTGTAAAAAAGTTACATCTTCTAAGGAAATTGCTGTAATTTTTATTTCCAACTTTTGAAACCTTTAATATAGCTACTTTCTATAATCCAGCTAGTTCTGCTGTCTCCACAACCGCAACTCCTGTTAAGCAGACACCAACAAGAAAACCACTATCAAATGACAAAAGATCTGTCATCCTTCCTATGCAAAAGCGTTTATCGTTAAATGATTATTTGCACCTTACGTTTATGGACATTTGATGGAACTTTACCCAAGTCATACACAGGTGTTGCATACTTCGACAACCACTTAATAGAAAATCCACTTAATAGAAAATCATACATGTTTCTAATTCATTGGCTAGTGAGTTCATAACTTTATTAACTAATAATAATCAAAGAAACTGCCATTTCAAGTGATTCGATCATCGTTTCCCTTGCAGTTTCACTGACAGTAAAACACTGACTCGGATCGCCTCCCATTAGCTATGTGTGGTGATGGCAGTGGATTTCAAAAGCATAGTACAGTACAGAGTTACGGTGAAAAACCACGAATTTTCAGATTTTTATCAGATTAGTCGATAGCAGTTGTTTATTTACGTCACACTAGAGCTGCACAATGGGCTGATTGTGATGGTCTGGAAAATATCCCTGAAGATGATCCGAAGACATACCATCACGTGGGAGGAGCTCGCGTTGATAGCATGACGACCGGCGCACGAAGCTGAGTACTTTACGGTAGAACAGTTTAACTGGGTTCGAAACCACACACCCTTGGTCCCTTTGTAGCCTGATTAAAGTGGTCACCCACCTGTACACTGATTGCAGCCAGTGATACTTGAAGTCAGTGTTCTATTGCGAACCGTGCATTACGATCTGTCCACTATGGGACAAACCATCAGTCTGTCAGTCGATATGTTTTTTAGGTTAGTTTTAAATAACGTAAAAATCAAAACTTCTTTTCACTGTTTTTCATTTTTAAGAGTAACAATTCAAAATTAACAGCATATGTAACTGAGTAAAATATAGATACAATCGAAAAGCGCAGCCTGATAAAATATAGATATAAACAAAATATATAGCTGAATAATATATAGCTGCAAATAAAAAAATATGATTGGATTAAATATAGCTAAGATACAAATTTTATAAAACTAGATAAAATACGGAAATAAACAATCGATATGATCAAAATATTTATTTCAGCAAATATTTTAATTTCCATTCAATGAGTCAAGAAGCGCAACACTATACAAATAAACTTATTTATTTATTATTTTGCTTGCATGTTAACGGTCCCATACTGCGCTTCGCGAAATTCTGAAAATAAGATATGAGTGACGCATAAACCGATATTTCAGTTAACCTTACACGATAAACATAAAAATAATTTTATCAAAACAAGCAGTACGAATAAGATTTATTAAGTTTTGAGAAGACGCGCAGCAAAAAGGAAAAAATGTATGTCATCCAAAGAATGTTTTACCGGTCTTCCTTTAAGCCGCAAGGAAGAAAGAGAAGAATTTTTAATTTCGTATTGCTTTGATGCAAATAACTTCTGTATTAAATGGAAGAACGTTGTCAGGTAAATTTATTTTTAGATTTTTTCATTTTTTGCTCAAACATGTTACACGTTTCACGTGTATACTTTACAACAACTTTTAAAAGCATAATTAAGGAGATTACGCTTTCATTAAGAAGGTTAAAATTATGTTCTTTAATGAATTTTTAACTTCTAGACATGCCGATGTTTGATGTTAACTTAGAACAGTTACATGAAACATAAAGTTATGTAGTTATTTACATTATTGAACTCCAGCCCATCAACAATTGTAATTAAAATTGGTATAAATTAAATATAGTGAGTTTTTTTAACAAAAGTTATCAGTATTTAAATAGTTATTTTTGCAACAATTGTTCTATCTTAACCTGAAAAAAAAACTTCATATTTAACAAACGAACGATTTTCAAATTGGAATACCATATTGAAGAATGAATTTATAGAATTATAATTTATAAATTTAAGAATTTATATTAGCTAGCAATGGATCAACTTTTAATATGGTTAATACCATGAAATATTTCTTAATTAATAAATAATTCTGAATTAACAATAAATTAAAAAGTAAATACTTGTAGATATCTAACCTTTAAGAATTACCAAAGTTACAATAGTCCAGTTAGGTCAGTTTCAAATGGTTTTGTTTGGCTTAGCACTTTCTATCGCTAAATTTAGCGATCTATAGAAATTGAAAATATTTTAAAATATTTATTCAATATAGTAATTATGGGTAATACGAGGCCTGTCTAAAAAGTATCCGACCTTTGTCCAGAAAAAATATCTCGAATACCTGACGGAGTTGGAACCATAATCCCCTTCAAAGTATGCCCATTGGGCTTGCACACACTTAGTCCACCGATCTTTCCACTGCTTGAAACATCTCTGGAAGTCGTTTTTTGGAATGGTGTTCAGCTCCGTCGTCGCGTTCAGCATTATCTCTTCACTACTCTCAAAACGGGATCCTTTCAGTGGCGTCTTCAATTTTGGAAACAACCAGAAGTTGCAAGGAGCTAGGTCTGGAGAGTAGGGAGATTGGCGAACTATTGTAATTCCATGTTTGGCTAAGAAAGTGAGGATCAATTGGATGAATGTGCAGGCTCGTTGGTACGAATTTCGCTGCCACTCGTTTCATGTTCAAATCTTCATGCGAAATCGCATGTGCGGAATCTTTACTCACTCCAACCTCTTCTGCAATCTCCCACACTGTCAAACGACGATCTGCCATCCCCAAATTTCGCAACCTCTCAACATTAGCTGCACTCCGAGTTGTTTGGGGCCTGCCACAAATCTGTTCACTCTCCTCTGATGTGCGACCATCTTCGTCACCACTCCTTAATTTGTGTTACACCCATCGCTTCTTCTCCGCACACCTGCTGAATCTTACGAATCGTGTGGCTTTGAGAATCACCAAGCTTTTGACAGAATTTGATGCAGTATCTTTGCTCAAGTCGTTCAGCAATCTTGCGAGAAAACTGAATCCGACGAACACTACGAACAGCACCTTACTTGGCGACTACCAGCCAGCGACTTGCTCAAGCTAACGCGGAGAAAAAATTCAAGCCTGTGCATTAAGGTTCCTCCTTCCACCGGGGACAGTGGCGCTGCCTTAGAATCACTACTTTGAGCAAGAAAAATTAAGGTCGGATACTTTTTAGACAGACCTCGTATCTTTACTATATTATTAGCCACCTGCAGTGACCAGCTGGTCCACCTACACGAATTAACCGATCCACGCTTCATTGCTTCTTACTGCTGCTTTTGGTAGCATTGCTCTGCATCTTCAGCATTAGTATTTTAAGCGCAAATCAGATTATTCGAAATATTTTTCGGACTCACCTGCAGTGTTCACTTGGTCCCCCTAATCAAACTAATTACTTCGAGATTCCACATCATCTTCCATTTGCATTAATTCCTCTCTTTTTACTGACACAAAAGCTACAAAAAGAATATACTGAGGCAAACACATTTTGGCAATTCGTAGAAGCATGTTTTTTAGTGTAACTGTGAATAAGTCTAATTACTCTAACAGTTGCAGAGTATCGAAATGGAGCCTTTTTAGTTTTTCTTTATTTGTTTCATAAAAGTTTGGAGTCTTAAAGGCCCTAGTCGAAGCAAAATGTATTAGCTATTTTTCAAGTTTTTTTGCACTGATATGTGCTGAAATTTTAAAAGCTTAAGTAGCAAAATTTAGATAACATTATAAATATAGTTAAAAACGTAACATTATAAATATAGTTACTGCTATAATTAAACTGTTGTTGTTCCCCTACACATTGAAACACTTTTTATAAGTTTAGCAAGCGGCTGAATGTTACAACATTTCTATTTAAGATACTTATAACTACTTGTGTTCTTGTTATTTATAATGACACTTGCTAAATGTACCAGCAAGCCTTCTTGGTAAAACCAAGTGAATTTAAGGCAGAGAGTGCGGCTGTTGTTTTTCAATTGCGCCATCTATGGACGAGAAAACGACTTCAGCCATACATACTCGTCACAGCCCGTTTAAAGGGCGGACCCAATCATACATCCATTCATTCATCCACAGATCGTAATTTTGACCTGAACGAGGGAGCAATCAATCTCCAATTCAGTACCCCCAGAGGTATTATTTGTAATGGGAACAAGGGGGACTTTGTCACGCGGCAGATTTAACATGCACTAGTCTTAGTCTTTTGCCGGCAAGGATCGAACTTACGACCTCTTAAACATTAGCCCAACGCAATACTAACCAGGCTATCCAGGCCCCGTAATTTATTTATACTGTAATAATATAAATATGGCTTATCGTTTCAATTCTAAAATTTAGTTAATAAAATAAAATTACGAACTGAAATTTTGCTAACCTCTGCAAACGACTAAGTCATCACCAAGGCACACGGCCCTAAAAATGTCAGTCATTCCAAGTAAAATGATAATAACATACTTCGTCTTTTCCTCTTAAGCCTTTACTCATCTGATTTCGAGAGGAGAAGAGGGGTATAAATAAGCGAATTAAATAATATATTTATATATAAAACTTTCTTGTACATAGAATGCATAACAACTATTGTAAGTAATTTTTGTCAAGCATAGCAAATTGATACACAATCAACAAAATAAATATTTATTTCGGATTACTTTTCGATGCCTTTGCTACAAATTTATACTCAAATTCTCTTCGGAAGCGTTTCATATGCGGCGCATATCATTCCTGAAAATATTTCCGATCGAAGTTGGATGATACGTGCTTTAAATTTCGATTCCGAAAAAAGATTTCATGTCGACAAATTTCTTGTGTCTATTTTCGTAGGATTTTTACTACGTTTTATTAACTTGCTTTCGTGGTAATAACTATGGAATTTTTTAAATAGAAATGACCACCTCTTTCCGACAAGCTAGATTTCTCAAATTTTAACAGTTGCTCCATATAAGATGATAATGCTGATTTCAATCGTTTTCTGAGTGATTCAGCTATAATTTGCTGGCATAGGTTGATAAGTGAAGTGAGCAGGGGAAATTACACTGTAAAAAATCAGGTATAAAGTACCGGCACTTTGGGTGCATCATCCGTTAAACCCATTTTTACTGTAAAATGTAATTTTTGTAATTACCGTACTCTAAATTTTACAGTAATAATTATTTAAATAAAGAGATTCGATGGTTTTACGGTAATAATTATTGTATAAATTACAGTATACCAGATTTGTTTGTTCCGTAACATTCTGTGAAAAGAGATTTTACGGTAACCCTGAGTGCTGATACTTTCTACCATAATATGACCAGGAATGTTTTACTGATTACCTTTAATTAAGTACAAGAAAGAACCTCCTTCGTCCCGATAAATAAAGACGTTATTTGCAGTCGCTCGACATCATTTGCAGTCGTAGTAGCTTCCGCTACACGGAAATAGTAGAGATCTTCACGAAACGAGTACGAGCAGACGGAATCAGTTCTTAAGCTAAAGTTTGAGGGTGATATTGTGTTCCTCTTACTGTTAATTTTTTCCACCTGCGAATTAAAATTTTGTTTCTCGCTTAAAATATTAGCAACGAAAGCTTACCTCATGCTTCAACCGGTGAATGCTACAAGCAGCCATAAGTTTTTAAGTGATTTTGTGTGCTTTAAACATGGTGAGATGAGTGTTGAAGACCATACTCGCTTTCAGTGCCTTTCATCATCGTGAAACGATGAAATCGTTGAAGCATTTCGCCAAAAATCAACAAGGATTATCGTTTCACTTTCTACTACGTTTCTGAAGGGACAGGGGTGAGCTGGAGCTCGTGACAGAGTGGTTTGACTGAGGATTTGCAAATGGGTTGCTCGCTCAAACACAGCCTTAATAGTGAGCCATCATTTAGCAACTCATGGATGACCTGTCAATCCCCACTCTCTGCCAGTGCCAGGTCTGGCTCCTAGTGACGTTTTCCTGTTTTCGAGAAGGAAAAATATCTAAAAAAAAGCGCTTTTATGATGTGGAGATGGTAAAAACAGCTTCGGCACTGAACGATATCGAAACTTTAAAGCTCCAAAGATGGTTCAAATAAGGGGAAAAAGACAAGACTTGTGCTTCAGAGCAATATAGAATACTTTGACTGAATAAATTTTGTAAAAATGTCGATAAATTAACTTTTTATAAAAACTTCTGATTTTTTTCAGCTCTCACTTTTTATAAAAAGACAGAAAAATGTTTCCGAAAACAACCCTTGTTACCTCTTACTCTAACAGCTCTATTGATCTGGAATTGATTTATTTCATTTACCGTAAAAAAATTAAAAAAATACAGTAAATCGAGATAGCAATATCAAAAATTTAAATTAATTCAAGTCAGAAATAACTTTTATTTTTTTAAAAATACTGAAAATTCAAATTATTTGTTTATACACGCGTGCTTAGTTTCATTCGATTCTACAAAAAGATATAGAGTGGCAGATATATAGTTTCTCTGAATAATTTTTAATCGAATGATTGAATTTCCACACCCTAGAACAAAAGAACACAACACAATCTTAATTGTTTGAGGATCTTTGCCCTAAATATGCTATTTATTAAGCGTTGACGATATTGTCAGTTACAGAATCAGATTTAACACAGATACTTTTTTCAAATAAATTAGCATTCTTCATTTCGAACAATTGGCCAACAAAATATGTGAAAATATTGGTATTTTTAAATGCTACTACGCAGGCTATAACTTAACAGGCTAGAAAGTTAGATAATTATTACTATTTAAAAAAGTATTGATTTGAAATAAATTTAGAAGCGTAAATAAAAATAATTGTACAGAATCTTGAGACATAGTTTAAGTAAAAAAAGTAAAACAAAAAAATAAAATCACACTATTTTAATAAAACTATCACATTTTAACAATATGTTGTAGGTTTGCGGAAAATACACTCATGGGCAAGAAAATTAGCCCACCAAGACGGAGTCGTCAAAATGAAACGAAGTTTTACATACGTAATGACTACTTTGATATAAGTAAATGATTAGAAAAATCAAAGATTATCGTTTTTCTTTGATTTTCTAATCATTTACTTATATCAAAGTAGTCATTACGTATGTAAAACTTCGTTTCATTTCGACGACTACTTCTTGGTGCGCTAATTGTTTATGTCCATGAGTGTAATTTTAACTTAACCTATTAAAATTTCAAAAACGTTGCACAATAGAATGGTTTAAATTATCAGTTTATATGGTTCCATTTTAAACTTATTTTTATGAGTAATGAAGAAATTTATTGATAAACAAATTGAATTCATGATAAAAAGTAACTAAACGTAAAGAATTCTATAAGTAAAACATATCCATTTGAAAATGGACTACGAATAAATAAACTTCAACAGCGTTTTACCGCTTTCTCTAGGTTGCCAGCCGATTTATATTGCTCATATATTCACGTTTCTCATTATTTATCCTTTTCAACTAAATTACTTTCAAGGAGCAATAATATACCAATAAGACAGAAAGCAGAAATGACTTATGGTAGTATATTTCCTGTGCAGGTACCGTACGAAAAAGATTCATAATGCCCCAAAGACACGAAACGAAAATGAATAATATATAAGATACTATAAGGTAATGAAAAAGTAAGGTAAGATTTATAAGTATTCTGTAGCAAATGTTTACGTCCCCAAGGTTTCCTGTTAAAGATAATAAAGTTTAAGAAAGATCTGGGGACTGCCAAACAGCTAGGAACTCGCAGTGGATAATTCTTCTTAAAGAAAAAATATCTAAATAAACACAGATATTATAGTTATTTTTAACAACCTCGGAAGAAAGCACTAAATTAAGTGATCAAACTTTTAACGAGATTAAAATACATATAGTATAAAATAGTAGAAAGCATAAAATGGTAGAAAATTACGTAAATTACAAAGAGATTAGCTGTAAATAATATAAAACCGTTTCACCACTACTTAACAACATTAGCACAGAGACGAGAATTATTGTTTTTCAGCTAGTTTAGTTTTAAATTTAGACTACGACATAACAATTATTATTTGTTAAGGTTTTATTCCTCTTTTTTAAAATATACATAAATTATGAATATGAATATCTATAATTTTTTAGTTCTAGAATGTTCCAAAGAATTTTTAACCACAGCTTAAAATATATTCTCATATGTGAGTCAAAAGAAGTGACAAGAGCCATGAATTCAATATTCCAATTAAAAGAATATTTTCTGAAGTTTATGGATAAAAATTCGTGAAATATTCTCATAAAGAAATACCAAAAGTTCCCTATTGGCTATATGGTGTCACGTGTTAATGGGAATCGAGATAGATGACGTTTGATTACATTGAAGAAAATCTCTTGACCAATTCCCTTTCAGAAACCCTTGATAAAAAGTGAGGACATCCCGAAAATGCGTGATTTTAAAATAATGTAATTGCGTCTGGAACTGTCACTGAATCCTAACACCATGATTGGGAAAGTATTTCATAAAAAAATTTGCTTTAATTTCGCATTTTAATATACTGTCTGCATTAGTTAATTAGTTTCTTTTTACTTATATATTTAGTTAATATGTTTAAGATTTAACTTTCGAACACCGAAGAGTGAGTCTTATTGCGCAAAAATCCGATTATCAGATCAAATATTATTTCGTTTATTTATTTGGTGCACTGTACTGGTGTATTATTTAAATTTTTAAAATGCTCAAATCAACAGTTCGAAGAAATCTTTCAATTATTCTTTAAAAAATTATTTCTTTCTTTAGATGCCTCTGTTTTCGTAAATTTAGTGATAATTCTTAATGATGTTCCGAAAAAAATATTAAATGTAAATTTAATTGCCAGTGGCTTAAATGTATTAATGAAATTATTTAAATGACCATCTTTACAATCTTTGATGATTTATTTTACTATATACAAGTAACTTAAAATATTAAAAAAAAACTACTTCATAATTCACATTCTTAATAGCGAATTTGAAATCTACGTCACCTGTGCCGTTCCAATTAAGTTTATATATATAAATACAATATACTTAATAAGATCTTACGGAACATATTCAGCAAACTTGTTAAAAAATACCTGTTCTGTTTCAAAACCTGTTACTTAAACTGAGATCTAAAATCTGTTAAAAATAATTGTGATAAAAATTATTTTCAATAAAAAAATTAAATATTGTTTTTCCACCTTATTTTAGGTTATACATATGATGTTTATAGTTGTGACGTTGTTCGCTGTGTGTTGGTTGCCTCTTCAACTTTATAATGCATTTCAGGAAATTATGCCTGAGATAAACAGGTATGTAAGAAGTATTGTTTTTTTAAATCTTCTCTTACAAAGTAATGATAAGCGTGACCTCTAGAATAATAAATGATAGAATAATAAATTCTTCCCATGACCGAACTTGTTTATTGCTCCCCCTTTCGTGCACTCTGAGAAACAAAATTTTCCCTTTTGACGATTCAGCAATACTTGAGCTATGTTTCGTTAAGTTTCAGAATAATTTCGTTACGAAATCACGTGATTTAGGACGAAACGCATTTTCTCAAATGTAAGACGAAAATGTTTCAACTCGAAACCTCATCGTAATACATTGTGGGAGATTAGTTTTAATAACGAAACTATAATGAAGACGAGACCATAAAAACTAAAGTGACCAAGCAAGCCGTCTAGACTGTTTGGTGGTCAAGAAGTTGGTCTCATACCAGGAAGTTCCCGGGATCGAATCCCACATTGGGCTTGTGAGTAATTTATGTATCTGCTCTGTCTGTTCTTTTTATGTTCTTACGGCGACATTCATATACCTATGTGGTGCCCACGATAAAGTGATTATTCGAAAATGTACGCCCTTTAGGCACTACAAGTTTTTTTAATATTTTTTATAAGAAATAGATTGACAAAATAAGTAACTTTAACGAAATTTGTTTCCTCGACGATGTGACAATAGTTATGTCGTCACTTGGACAAAAAATTTGCAATGAGCATACACCAAGAAACGGTTTCGTCAAAAAAGAATAAAATTTCGTGATATTTGAGAATTCATTTTTTTAAAGTGTATACCACGATTTCTCACATTCTGAAAGAGTTTTTGATTTTCTGCAGTAAAATACAAATTTGCGATCAAAATTTGATATATTTCTTTTTTTCATTTTTGATAAGGGTACGAGACACCCTGTAAAATCATGGAATTGTGATTTTGCTTTGTTTCTATTTTTAAACAGTATTTAATATAAGAAAGTTTAGATTTATTTTAATTTTCTCTTTAGATATTTCTATCATTTCTCACATTATTGTTACATGAAAAGAAGGGCCTAACGTGTGGAATATTCTTCATCATAACTAAATTTACCCCATTATATTAAATTATGAAATGTTTTCTGTCATCCCGTCGGATATTAAATTATTTGTTAAAACTTCCTTCTTTCTTTCTTTCTTTGGATATTATAATCAAAGTTTCCTTTTCATTATTTTTAAAAGAACTGTTCTGTTCTTGGCATTTTATATTATTTGTAACTAGTGGGCTGCGTCCCTTGCTCGCTAACGCTCGCCAACCCCCGAAAATTGCTACTCAATCTTATATGGTTTGCATCGCAAACAATGGTTTGCCTCGCTACTAACTTAGGTACATTGCAAATGCACAAAATTCTAAGAATTCAAAACAATCATTCAAATCCATATAAAAACTTTTCTTTTTTTTTAAAAGTTACATCTTTTTAGTAAATACTAATTCATTAAAATAAATTTGAATTCAAATAAATGACATGTGATTCGTTAAACCTATTAGAAATGTGCTATAGTATAATTCGTGATATAAATCAAAAATCGTCAAATAAATTCGTAATATATAAATTCGTGAAAAAAAGCGCTTGTGACAAAATACTAAAATAGACACACACATCTATCGACAAAGACTATTCACTTCTGCCTAGCTTAATAGTATGAGATTGCCACAGCTTATGCTTTCTGGTTATTTCAGTTTCCGTTTTTAAAAGCGCTATATGTTGAACCACCTCAGCTAGATTTGGCATGTGACATTTTTAGCGGTAATCATTGGTCGATTTTCTAGCGTTGCCATTCGGAGAGTTATAATGAGGCTTTTTTTGTCGCCGTGTAAGAGAAATAGTAACGTAAACAAAACAAAGCAAACGTTGCCACCGGCGGAAAAGAAATACAGTCAAAATTTGGGAGCCACGTAAGAGAATTATATATATTAGATTAATTCTTGATTGCAAGCTCATTTCATTTAATGCCTCCAAGGACATTCTCAGTTGGGTATTAAGTAACTAAGGATAAGAAAAATAATGCATATAAATGAAAGGATACTGTTTCATTTCTATTTCTGATTAGCTTTTCTAATTAATAAAATGCTATTTTCTATTTTCTTACTCAATACCTCTAAAGATGTTTCAAATCTAAACCAAACTTTTTTTAAAAAAAAATATTAATTTGTATCATTGTTTTAATTAAATAAAATAAATTATTTTACTTCTAATACCAAATTTAATGCAACAAACATAAAATTTTAAACTAATTTTTTAATCAATACCTACTTATCAGTAAACATATTTTTGAATGGAGAGTTCGAACTCAATAGCTCGACTCTTTCTATTATATAAATTTCAAACTACAGACAGTTTCACTTTAAAAAATGTTCAAACAGTTTTGTTTTAATATATCTGTTTGATCATGATTTAGGTACAGATACATCAATGTTATATGGTTTTGCTGTCACTGGTTGGCTATGAGTAACTCCTGTTATAATCCTTTTATCTATGCGATTTATAACGTGAGTAATTTTAATCACTAATAAATATCTTGCCTATCTGTTTATATATTTTATGCATGTTTTCTATGGATGCAAAATTAAGTGTTATGAAAATGCAAATTATTAAGAAATATGAAGTAAATAAAAAAATCACTAAGAATTACTCGATCACAATTTTTACAGTGATCGGCATTATAATGTAAAATATTACGATTTTTATTAGTTTTGCAAACTTTTGATTCAAGCTATTTGGTAAGTACTTTTAAATTACTTAAGACAATTCTTCGAACCGTAAAATATTTCTTTATTTTGTAATTTACTTATATAAATGAGTCTTAGAATGATGTAACTTACTTTGGGTCATAAGCAATATAGAAAATGCGTTTCAACATAGGGTTGATAGCATTTTTCTCATACGTAGCTTGAATTTGAACGTTTGTTTTCGTCTAAAGAGTCTTTAGAAAAGGTTCACCAATACGCTCCTGGTTCTGATCAAGGAACAAGCATAGCCTTAGTTTGCGATTTACATATTGCGCAATATCGCTGTTCACATGGATTGAAGATCTTTTCTTTTTGTCAAGAGAATATTCAACATATGGGTTCAAGAAGGGCATACGAAACGTTGTACAGTGGACCACGTGCTCTAACAGACAAGACGGCGAGCATCTTGCCGCAGGGCAACAAGGGACCTCCCAGGCAATGAGTTGAGAACTGACGTTGTTTACAAGTCAACAAATTTCGGATTTAAAAGTTCGAAGACGTAGATAGTGGCACAGACTGTTACATATGTGCTTTGTTATCTTTGAATTAGTGTCCGAGACAAGAGTGCTTTCAGTGGAGAGATCAAAGTCAAAGTCGGGCGCATGAATAGAAATGAGTTGTTAATAAATATAAGTCTGTGCAGAACTACAAAATGACCACACGCGTGTTTATAGTGGTATCTCTGGAGAAAGCGATTTGCCAACTTGCATACAGTTTCTGCATCGTCATACTGGCACATAACCTGGTTTGATGTTAAATAGAGCTATTATATCCATGCCACATAGATCCCTTATACAAAATTGTAGTCTTATATAAAGATAAAGAAAAAACAATAAACAGTTTAACTTAATATGAAATTTCTGTCGGGCCCTTAGCAGTTCTGGACCTGGGGACAGCTATCCCTTTCCTCTCTTAACCAATTGAACGATCTTGACCACATCGCACAAAAATTACTTTCATAATCTTTTTGAATTGTTTTTAAAATCGAAATGTCTGCTAGTTTCTCACTGAAATTCCAGTAGTTCTGATTTCCTCAGAGAGTCAACAGGTGTGCCCGGTTTTTCCATATTAGTTCGTTTGACTTTTTTCTGAAAAAAAAATTCATTTACTAAAAAATAGCATAGTTACGACTTTTTAAGGATGATATATTGTATACAACCAAACAATGAAGTTTCAAGGTCAAACAGCTAAGCTCCAACAAGTCTTCGAATCTCAGCTTCCCGGTATTGCACCACCTTCTCCTAAATATTTCAGGACCTCATTATCAGATACTTAGGTTCTCATAATCAGATTCCTTAAACCATGATGTTATCTTAATCGTTTAAGGTCCTAACTTTAAGCATGCGAATTAATTAAGGCAAATATTTTAATTTAAGTTGCATACGTGAAAATCCAATTAATATAAAAAAAAGGGTTTTTAAGAAGTTCCAAATTTTTATTTTCCGCACTGTACGAATACTTTATACATATTTTATACTTGATATACTATAGATTATGAAATTATTTGGCTCTTTTTTAGGAAAAGTTCAACTCTGAATTTCGGAATAGATTGGGACGCTGCATCAATATATTTCGCGAACCTCAACAAAATGTTACCTCTATTACAGACACATTCTCTTCCAGATATGCTTAAATGAGCTTCCCTAAATTTCACGAATATCATTTGTAAATTAATTTTTTTTATTAATTCTGCTTTTATGAATGCATGTATACATGGATGTATGTTAATAAATGTATGTATACTATTGTTGTTATATGTAATGTTGACTATTGATAAAATGTATGACAGTCCTAAAAATGTGAAATAATAAATCCTTTAACTGTGTAGCATTGAATTCTTTATATATATGTAGCTTCTGCTTACACACACACACAAATAAATATATATGTTACGGCCAAAGCTCGAAGTCGGCCAATTCGCGATCTGGTCGGCCAGATTGCGAATTAGCCAAGAACGCTGTAAATTGACTGGCCAAAGTCTGAAATTTTTTTATTTCGGAAATTGGCCGGCCAGATCGCGAAGTGGCCGCGATGTTCCGGTCAATGTCCAATATTTTCTTGATTTCATTTGAGACAAAGTAAAAAATTAAATTTTTTAAATTTTAAAACTTGTCTATTTATTTATATTTTTAAATTAGAAGATATATTTATTCTTTTAAATTAAAAAAGAAAGCAAAAGGGCAAACAAATAAATAGACAATTTAATAATGATTATTAAATTAATGATTATTCAATAGACAATTTAAAAACTTCTATTCCTGATATTTTTAAATTAGAAGATTTATAAGAATTATTTATATTATTATAGAAGGCTGTTAGAGTAAAATATTCACTGATCGTTTCAATTATTTCGCACTTTGGCCGGAACATCGTGGCCAATTCGCAATCTGGCCAGCCAGTTCCCGAAATGAAGAATATTTCGGAGAATATTATATATGAAGAATATATGAATATATGAAGAATATTTCCCGAAATGAAGAATATATATATATATATATATATATATATATATATATATATATATATATATATATATATATATATATATATATATATATATATATATATATATATATATATATATATATATATATATATATATATATATATATGTATATATATATATATATAATTCAGTGTGCCAATTTAAGTGGTGATGGATATTCAGGTGGTTAGGAGTTTGTATTTGTATGGTGTATAGTTGAAGATAATAATGCAAACAGAAGATGATGAAAATAATACTTGAACCGGATCAGAACTAATAAAAAGCTTTTATTTAACATATTTGCAGAGCTCGAGATACCAAATATAAATATTATCCATAAGAATTTCAGTTGAATCAATTTTGCATAATAATATTAATAAGGACAAGCCATGGGAGACAAATCCCCCACCACCTGCTTAATCAAAAGCTCAATTAAAAAGTACATGTAATTTGTTCCCAACCGACGCAGAAGCATGGGTAGGAGATCCAAAATTGGCGAATTATCAAAATATAACATAGCCAAAACAAAGCCAACCAGCATATCTATATTGGGTTTGAAAGAATATCTTGGCGATTACGAGTCACCAATAAATTTATGAGAATTATTACATCCATGCAATTGAAAAATATTTTCGGTTAGAAACTTTGGAATAAAAAAGTTATTAATAGATTTTTGTTTTCGATTAGAGGCGACAGTGAATTAATAAGTCTGCATAGTAATGAAATAAAAAGTATCCGTTACATTGATCTAAAAGAGAAGAATAAATATTTTATGTTCGTTTTGAAAGATTAAGTCTTTGATTTATTTTAAATATATTTTATTAATAAAAATAAGCTTAAGTAATGAAAGATATTTTAAAAGATAGGAAATAAATATGTAATGCCAATTGTGGCATCACATATACCCCCGCTGGACACAGTAAAAAAGATATGTAATATTGTTTTTTTAATTTATGGATCTCCCCCATGTTACAAAACAAGGTATTCACTGAAGCATAATATATCCATGGAACATATAATATACACTTATGTATAGTTAAATAGTAAAGAAAAATTATTATTCAAAAAATTTTTTAGACATATAGTTATACTTCAAAAATATTTTTTTTCAATATTCATGTTATTAAATCTTATGTTGATGTAAAATTAGCTGAGCATTGTCATCACCTAAACAGGATACTCTAATTTCTTTCGAATTTGAGAAAACTTTTATCAGTAACAAACAACATAATTTGTAAAATCATTTCATTTACCAAATATTTTTCTCATTGTCATTAATACTTTTCCACATTGACATACCCTTACAATTCAAAATATTTAAACATATAAGTGCAATTTATCATATCATATTCTATATTTCTTATTATAAGTTAATAAAATGTTTATTAGTATGAAATATTCAAATAATTATAAGTGTCAATAAAATTCCTTAGTTTATTACTAAAAACATACTGAGCAGAGCATATCATTTAAAAAAATATGAGCTTTTATTTTAGCTCTAATTAAACAGTTGATCAGACTGTTATTTTATTTACCTAGGTTTAGTCATCCCTTTTTCATAAGGGGCAAAATTATCATCTCTTATATTTCAAGAGATAAAATCATCTCTTTTATTTCAGAGGCAAAATTATCTAAAAATGCAACATGTATATCTATATTTTTATTAAACATTTTTTTAACCTTTGAACTAACTAATATGATCTAGAAAACATGTGATCTGGATTCCAACCTGAATTTTTGTGACACAATGTATTAACATTTATACTATCACAGCTATCTAGTATTAAATTCAAGGTAAAGTCATTTTATAGTTTTTTTTCTTCTTAACCCTATCAACTTCTGAATTATTGTTATAGCAAGCCTATGATCAGGATTATAACCTGAATTTTTGCATACTTGATGCATTGTATTAACATTTATACTATCATGGCAGTATATTATATTCAAGAAGATAAAAGTTATTACTATTTTAATATTTTTTACTGCATCTATAAAAATTCACTTCATTTTAATGAAGGAAAATATTATTGTCATATTACATATGAATGCTCATTTATTCTTATTTTGAATATCATGAATATATTTTTAGCTCAGTTGGACACTTATTTAATAATAATTAGAATATTAAAAAAATTATTCGACAATTGCATTGTTCAAATCAATAGAATATTTTTTTATATAACAAAATTTCTAAATTTATATATGTTTTGATAAAATAAAATATTCATGAGTAACTATTTGAATTAACCCTATGGAATATGCACTTGCATTGAATAATATAGCTTACTTTCTTAAGGGAAAAATTATTTGTGCTCAATATAATAGATACTGTAAAATTTAAAAAAATATTAGATGAACTATTTATTACTATGTTCATTTTATTATAAAAATATATCCATGTCACTTAATGAATTTTAATTACCTGGCGCCCTAGTAAAGAAAATCACTTTAAATTATTCCGCACAAATGCCTCCATGCAAAACAACAGCAACAATGAGACAGTTAATGGAATTTATAATTAAAGAAAAAATATAGAGGCTGAAATCTTTAATTTTTACACTCATACCAACCTAATTTCTAAAGGATTGGAATATCAGACTAACATGGTTTCATAAGATAACAAAAGTTTGTAATTGTGTGTTTATTATTTTACTTCATAATTCTTAAAAAAATCTGGGTGAAATTATGTTACACTACTATAATTACTGATTAAGAATCACTTTGGTATAGCATAATCCTTATAATACATTTTAATAGCATGTTATTCCCTATTGTGTTTTTGTGTAGATGTCAATATTCCTTATTTAAGTATTGTTATCTTATTTGAAATGTTCAAAATTTCAAAAAAATTGAGAGTTAATTATTGATATTTATGAGTACTTCGTAGTAACTTAATTAGCTTGAAGCCAATTTAAATTGTAAAATTTAAGTGTGCATAAGGGTTTATAAAGTATATCATTATTATTATCAGTATTATTTAAAATACATTTCTGGGTTAGTTTAAGAACATTTGTAAATGAACCACAATAATTTTAAAAATGCAGTTGAAATATATATAGTATATCAATTTATGGCAAACAGTATAAAATCAATTTCTTTCTATTGTAATATGGCAATTCTTGATAATGATCAACCCAAAATATTAACGGTAACATAAATAATGTTAAAATGACCAATTAAATCATACAAAATTGAAATTTTTTTATGAACCAATATATGATATGAATATTTTACGTTCTGTTATTAGTTAGCAAAATTTGATTGCAGAAATAAATCTTTGAAGATAAATTTATACATAAGTAGAATGTAAAACACCTCACGATCTGTAAATACCAGATACCTAAAGAAACTTCACATGCAAATTACACCTAACCAACACTATAATCATTTCTTGTTCTGCTTTGAAGAAATTGTCTGTTATAAGAATACAAGAGTTGAAGAAATTTTTCAAATTAACAAAGTTTGCTTACTGGTCAAATCAGATGCAAAAACACTAAAGCTCCCGTAACATCCACAAAAACAAAACGCAAGGAAGTCTGAAAACATTCCTTCTAATTTACCTAAAACATTTTTATTGAAAACCAAAGAATATTTACATCATTCTATTCAGACAATAAAATAGTTTAATTCAAGAGTTATGGGCAATTTAAAATCTTAACTCAAATATCATTTAATAGAGTAATAAATGTGGAAAATAAAAAGCTCTTAAATGTTATTGCTAAGAATAAATAAAAATTCTTTAAAATCACTGAAAATATCGTTAATGTTCATTAATAAAATACGTAACACTCGAATAAAATATATAACATTCGATTTTTATTTTATAGAAAATAATATATGGAAAAATTGATTTTGCAGATTATTTTTTTTAAATTTCATATTAATTAATTGCAAATCCTTATCACTGAAATCAAAATATAAACTAAATTATTCAAATCCCGTGAAAATATTTTCGTTTCGGAATTCAAGTTAATTCCAACAATAATTCAATTTTCAATAAATTCCTCAACTGTATCAACATCTCCAAAAGGCTAACAATAAGATCAGATATGCCGCTTACTGGATAAATTACAAATTGTAAATAAATAAAATTAAAAATTTCTTATATTTTTAACTTTTAAAAAATTCTTAAGTCACATGCTCTATCAATTTGTCATACAAAAATTTAAACTCAATTAAATGTTGTAAACATAAAATATAAATAATTGTAAGGATACGTAACTAAAGACTGTTCGATGAAATTCCATGAAAACGAAATCAAAAGCAAGACGAGAGTTGAAGGAAAAACAAATTTAGTTTCTTCTTTATGATAAATCATAAATTAACACCGAAAGTTAGGAGAAATTGAAGCAGATTATTCTTTCTAGTTGAGTAGGAGGGGGGGATGTCGAACATCTGAAGAAACCATTCCAGGGTCAAGGTTCATCAAATTCCATAAGTTTTCGCAGCATACCAAATTCACCGCTAAGCATTCTCCTCCAGTATGAAGTATAAAGTAGCCGTGAAGATAAAAAAAATTATGGATTGAAGATCAGTAGATGCTTTTAAAGACTTGCGTTGATAACCCAATTTCGCTCCTTGTAACTAGGCACCATTTTATGAAGATTATTCAGGGTACCATTTATGTTGAGATGGTGGAATATTAAGGTGTGGGTGGAAGTTAGTATATGGTATACTGGTTCAATTGAAGATTGATGCTGAAATCAAGGAATGAAGAAAATAAAGATAAAAATGAAGACCAGATAATATTAAGCTTTTATTTTATATATTTTCTGAGCTCGAGATACCAAATATAAATATTATCCATAAGAATTTCAGTTGAATCAATTTTGCATAATAATATTAATAAGGACAGGCCATGGGAGACAAATCCCCCACGACCTGCCTAATCAAAAGCAAAATTAAAAAGTACATGCAATTTGTTCCCAACAGACACAGAAGCATGGGTAGGAGAACCAAAATTGGCGAATTATCAAAACATAACATAACCAAAACAAAACCAACCAGCATATCAATATTGGGTTTGAAAGAATACCTTGGCGATTACGAGTCGCCAATAAATTTATGAGAATTATTACAATCATGCAACTGAAACATATTTTCGGTTAGAAAATTTAGAATTAAAAAGTTATTAATAGATTTTTGTTTTCGATTAGAGGCGACAGTGAATTAATAAGTCTGCTTAGTAATGAAATAAAAAGTATCCGTTACATTGATCTAAAAGAGAAGAATAAATATTTTATGTTCGTTTTAAAAGATTAAGTCTTTGATTTATTTTAAATATATTTTAT